>NC_069792.1:10815000-11440000 GCF_027406575.1 Nycticebus coucang
GTACCAGAATGTTTATTGCAGCCCAAATCATAATTGCTAAGTTGTGGAAGAAACCCAAGTGCCCATCGACCCATGAATGGATTAACAAATTGTGGTACATGTATACCATAGAATATTATGCAGTTTTAAAGAAAGATGGAGATTTTACCTCTTTCATGTTTACATGGATGGAGCCGGAATATATTCTTCTTAGCAAAGTATCTCAAGAATAGAAGAAAAATTACCCAATGTACTCAGCCCTACTAAGTAGCTAAATTATAGCTTTCATGTGAAGGCTATAACCCAACTATAGCTCAAGAATATGGGGAAAGGGCCAAGGGAGGGGAAGGGAGGGGGGAGTTGAAGTGGAGGGAAGGTAATTGGTGGGGCCACACCTACCCTGCATCTTAGAATGGGTACAGGAAAAACTTACTAAATTCAAAATACAAATGTCTACATACAATAACTAAGAAAATGCCATGAAGTCTACGTTACATCTTAGAATGGTTACAGGCGAAACTTACTAAAGGCAGAATACAAATGTCTGCATACAATAAATAAGAAAATGCCATGAAGGCTATGTTGAACAGTTTGATGAGAATATTTCAGATTATATATGAAACCAGCACATTGTACCCCTTGATTGCACTAATGTACACAGCTATGATTTAACAATAAAAATTTTTTTAATAAAATAGTCTTAAAAAAAAATAAATGTAATACTGTGTGCTCCTAGGATAGAGTAGAGTTTGGCTGATATCAAAACAGAGCTATCTTGTGCTATCTCACCAAGTAGGTCCTCAGAGTCTCTGGCTAAAACTCTAAAAGGGGCCTTTGTACAGTTATAGGAGAAAAGCCACAATTACAAAGCCTAGCAAATTGGTAAGGAGCTATCTCTACTACCTAGGAACCACAGTTCAATCTCACCCTACCAGTTCTAATAACCAAACAGTGGAAAATAAACATGGTGTGGACACAATAGAATAACTCTGGCAGCATGAAAAACCAGAGTAGATCATCCACACAAGAAATGATAAAGGAGATACAACTGAAGGTGCCATGCACAGACAAATGGCTGCAATGTCAATTCAGAATATGGAATGAAAATATGATAAAGAGAATGGAAGAAAAAATAGAAATTGAATTCCAAAGAGTAGTTCTCAAGTTCTCTCAAGAAAGTAATGAATTCAGAGCCCAAGTCACCAAAGATGTAGACATAATGAGAAAAGAAATAGCAGAACTCAAGGAAATGAAAAAGTCAACAGAGGAGCTCCAAAATACAGTAGAATTCCTCAGTAATAGAGTTGACCGGGCAGAAGAAAGGATCTCTAAAACTGAAGACAAAGTTTTCAGTGTTCCCAAATGCTCAAAGAGACACAAATGGAGAGCAAAAACTGATCATTCCCAGGGAGAGTTGAGGAATCACTCCAAAAGATCAAACATTCATCTCATAGGAATTCCTGAAGGAGAAGAGAATGGTCCTAAAGGTACAGATGCTCTACTCCATGCAATTTTGGAGGAGAAATTCCCAAGCATTGTGAGAGATACAGAACTTCAAATAGTAGACAGATTTAGACCCCCAGCAAGATTCAGTCCAAATAAAGCATCTCCTAGACACATTGTGATTAACTTTGCCAAAATTAAGAAGAAAGAGAAGATTCAGCAAGCAGTCCGACATAAGAAAAGCATCACCTACAAAGGACCTACAAAGGGGGAGACAACAGAATGACTTCAGATCACTCAGCCACAACGTTTCAAGCAGGAAGAGGATGGTCATTGACCTTCAACCTCCAAAAACAAAACAACTTGCAGCCCAGGATCCTCTATCCAGCTAAACTGAGTTTCATTTGTGATGGAGAAATCAAATACTTTAATGACATGCACATGTTGAAGAAATTTGCCATAAGTAAACCAGTTCTCCAAGATACTCTCAGACCCATCCTCCACAATGAACAGTGCAATGCTTTACCTCCCAAGTAAACTCACCCAGGAATTTTTTAACAAAACCCAACTTCCACAGTGGTGAAAAGATTAAAAATGCCCACTGGACATCTGAAAATCATGACACTCAAAACACAACCAGGCTTATCAATTTTCTCAATTAATGTGAATGGTTTAAATTGTCTTCTACAGGGCACAGGCTGTCTGACTGGATACATAAACTAAGACCAGATATCTGCTATATGCAAGAATCTCATCTTACCTTAAGGATAAAAATAGACTCAGGGTGAAGGGATGGACTTTTATAACACAGGCACATGGAAAGCAGAAAAAAGCAAGGATTGTAAATGTAGTTGCAGATACAATTGGCTTTAAACCAACAAAGATAAAGAAAGATAGGGATGTTCACCCCATATTTGGCAAGGCAAACACCCAACAAGAAGAGATTTTGATAATTAACATTATGCATCCTACCAGAAAGCTCCTCAATTCATAAAGCAAACCCTAATGGATATGAACAATGTGATAACTCCCTGCACTACAATAGTTGGAGATTTTAACACCCCTTTGACAGTTTTGGATAGATCCTCCAAGAAGAAGCTTGTCAAAGAAATATTAGACTTAAACCTGACGCTAGAACAAATGGACTTTACAGACCACTACAGAACATTTCATACTAATAAAACCAAATATACATTCTTTTCATCAACCCATGGACATTCCTCCAAAATAGATCATATCCTAGGACACAGTCTAACCTCAGCAAATTTAAAAGAATAGAAATTATTCCTTCTATGTTTTTTCTGTTGTTTTTTTTTATTATTAAATCTTAAAAAGGTAGATCATGTATATGTTAATCATTTAGGGAGTAGAATGTGCTCAGTTCACCTACAATTTGGAATGGTTACATTGTACTGTTTCATATATCCTTCACCTCATTTACTTACTTATTGTGTTAAGATATTTATACTCTATCCTTAATAGATCCCAGACCACCATGGAATAAAAGTTGAACTCAAAGGAAACAGGAATCTTCATACTCAAACAAAGACATGAAAACTAAATACTAGTTTACCTAATTATTAGCCTATTATTAATAGGCTGAATGATAGCTGGGTCCCAGATGAGATTAAGAAGGAAACCACCACATTTTTGGAACAAAATCATAATGAACACACAAATTATCAAAACTATGGGATACTGTAAAGGCAGTCCTAAGAGAGAAATTTATAGCATTGGAAGCCTTCATCAAGAAAACAGAAAGAGATGAAGCCAACAACTTAATGGATCATCTCAAGCAACTGGAAAAGGAAGAACATACAAACACCAAAACCAACAGAAGAAAAGAAATAACCAAAAATTAGGGCAGAATTAAATAAAATTGAAAACAAAAGAATCATTCAGAAGATGTATGAAAACTAAAAAAGGTTTGTTTTTTTTTAAATATTAATACAACTAATAAAACTTTGGCCAACTGAACCAGAAATAGAAAAGTAAAATCTCTAATATCATCTATCAGAAACGATAAAAGAGAACTAACAGACACTTCAGAAATTCAAAAAATCTACAAGGATTAATATAAAAATCTCTAATAACAGAAATATGAAAATCCAAAGGAAAAGGACCAATACCTGGAAGCACACCTCAGAGGAATTAGAAATCTTGAGTAAACCTATATCAGTCACTGGAGTAACATCAATAATACAAAACCTCCACAAAAAAGAAAAATCCTGGACCAGAAGCCTTCACATCTGAATTCTATGAAGCATTTCAAGAGGAAGTAGTACGTATAATATACAACCTTTGCTGAAGCTAAGAAAAAGATGAAATACTTCCCAACACATTCTAGGAAACAAATATTACCCTCATCCCCAAACCAAAAAGGGATCCAATAAGGAAAGAAAAAGAGACCAATATCATGAATGAATATGGATACAAAAATATTCAATAAGATCTTAGCAAACAGAATTCAACAACACATCAAAAAAATCACACACCATGATCAAGTTGGTTTTATTCTAGGGGTACAGGGTTGGTTCAACATTTGCAAATATATAAATATAATACATCATATCAATAAAATAAAAAGCAAATACCATATGATTCCCTCAACTGAGGCAGAAAAAGCCTTTGATAATATCCAGCATCCTTTCATGATCTGAACATTTCAGAAAACAGGTATACAAGGGACATTTCTTAAACTGATAGAGGCCATCTACACAAACCCACAGCTAATATCATATTGAAGAGTATAACGCTGAAAACATTTCTACTCAGATCAAGAACGAGGCAAGGATGCCCACTGTCTCCACTGCTACTCAACACAGTAATGGAAGTTTATGCATTGCAATCAGGGAAGAGAAGGCGATCAAGGGTATCCAAATAGGGTCATAGGAGATCAAACTCTGACTCTTCACTGATGATATGATCCTATACCTGGAAAATCGCAGAGACTCAACTTCAAAACTCTTAGAAGTGATCAAGGAATGCAACAGCTTCTCAGGATGAAAAATCAATCCTTGCAAATAAGTAGCCTTTGTATATGCCAATAATAGTCAAGCTGAAAACAGTCAAGGACTCTATTCCTTTTATAGTAGGGCCAAAGAAGATAAAATATCTGGTAATGTACCTAACAAAGGATATGAAAGATCTCTATAAAGAGAACTATGAAATTCTGAGAAAACAGATAGCTGAAGACGTTAACAAATGGAAAAACATACCAGGCTCATGGCTGGGAAGAATCAACATTGTTAAATTGTCCATATTAACCAAAGGAATCTACAGATTTAATGCAATCTCTTTAAAGTACCACCGTCATACTTTAAAGAACTTGAAAAAATAGAACTTCCTTTTATATGAAATCAGAAAAAAACATCAAATAGCAAACACATTACTCAGAAATAAGAACAAAGCAGGAGGTATCACGTTACCAGACTTCAATGTATATAATAAACGTATAGTGATCAAAATGGCATGATACTGGCACAAAAACACAGAGGTAGATTTATGGAACAGAATAGATAACCAAGAGATGAACTCAGTTACTTATTGTCATTTGGTCTTCAACAAGCCTATGAAAAATCTTCAGTGGGAGAAAGACTCCCTATTTAACAAATGGTGCTGCGTGAACTGGCTGGCAACCGGTAGAAGACTGAAACTGGACCTGCACCTTTCTGCACCATTAACAAAAATTGATTCTCACTGGATAAAAGATTTATACTTAAGACATGAAACTCTAACAATAATAAAAGACAGTGCAGGGAAAACACTTAAAGAAATCGACCTGGGAGAATATTTTGCGATGAGGACCCCTCCGGCAATGGAAGCAACACCAAAAATACTGAGATCTGATAAAACTGCAAAGCTTTTGTATAGCCTAGAGCACAGTAAGTAAAGAAAATAAACAACCTTTGTAATACAACAAAATTTTTGTAGGTTATGCTTCTGACAAAAGTCTGATAACTAGACTTTACATGGAACTCAAACAAATCAATAACAAAAAGAACAAATAGTCCCTTTGTTATGTGGGCAAGAGATATGAACAGAAACTTTTCGGATTAAGGCAGGCTCACTGCCTACAAACACATGAAAAAATTTTCATCATCCTTCATCATCAGAGAAATGCAAATCAAAACCACTTTGAGATATCATCTAACTCCAGGAAGATTACCCACGTCACAAAATCCCCAAACTACAGATGTTGGAGTGGATGTGGAGAGAAGGGAACACTGCTACACTGCTGGTGGGAATGCAATCTGATACGACTTTTTTGGAAGGAAGTTTGGACAACACTCAAGGAACTAAAAATAGACCTACCATTTGATCCTGCAAATCCTCTACTAGGTATATACCCAGATGATCAAAAATTATTTGACAACAAAGACATTTGCACCAGAATGTTTCTTGCAGTCCAATTCATGACTGCCAAGACATGGAAACAGCCCAAGGGCCCATCGACCCATGAATGGGTTAACAAATTGTGGTATATGTACACCATGGAATACTATGCATCCATAAAAAGATGGAGACTTCACATCTTTTAAGTTTACCTGCATGGAACTGGAACATATTCTTCTTAGTAAAGTATCTGAAGAATGGAAAAACACTATCCACTGTCCTCAATACTACTATGAAATCATTATATAATCACCTACACACTAATATGAATGGAAAAACATAACTGTAGTCTAGAAAACAGAAGAGAAAAGGAGATGGGGGAGGAGGGATATGGGAGGAAGAAGGGTATTTGAGGGGACCTCACCTAATGTGCAGGATGCAATAGTACATTTCAAAACTATTCAGAAATGAGTGTAATTGTGATGGCTGTGCTATTTAGTTGAATATAAGCATTTCACATTGTATATCAAAGCAGTACACGGAACCTCATTCATACATCAATGTACAAAGTTATGATTGAATTTAAAAAATGAAAATATAACAGAATGGAAGCTAGGAAGCACTATTAAAAATATATAAAAATACAGCATTGTGTTGCCAATTGATGAAGCACACAAAGTATAGAAGGAATTTAAAAAGAATTCTATAATTCTTTCAGAGATCTTTGTGCTAAATTAGATAATGCATAGAAAAACAGGCAAAAGAAATATGAGTTAATTAACATATATACACAAAACAATCAATGTCCATGTTAAGTAAGGATAATTTTGAATCCTTCACTATCAATTGTGGTTAATATTATCTTTAGTTTGCATCATGTTGGGATTTGTGCAAAATTTGACAAGAAGATAGGAGAATGATTAAACATTAAATTGAAATACTAAATCAAAGCATGAAAGCACAAAACATGTATATTACTTACTGAAAACAAAACAAAACCCTGATTTCTGTTGTATTCTTAAAGAATTCTTCACTCTATGGAGGGAATCTTTCCATAACCTAGTGCCACAGTTTTAAATAAGTTGGCTTCCATAATACCTACTGGGCCAGATCTGCGTTTATGGGAGGATTGACCATAAAGCAACAGCCACTCACTAAGGCAGCAGGTGAGCCTGCATCACCCGGAGAGATGGCAGGAGAGAGGACCACGGCCACAGGGAAGGGGACAGGGATGGCCAAGGTCAGTGATCCGAGAACTCACTGGCTGTGGTGAGAAGGTTTGACTAATTCAAAAACTTCAACCATTGGAAGGAGGGAAGCATAACAAAGGACTAGGGGAGCCTAGGAGATAGGGTCGCTTTTAGAGTATAACCCATATGCTTTAGCTTTAGTTGGGTCACACTAGGATAGGTGGTTAACATGATTATTATCGAGAAATATCACGAAGTGCCTTCTTCCTGCATAACGGTGCTCTCCTATCTGAGGATAGGAAGACGTATCTATACTTAAGTACATGGATTTGACTTACAAGCAATTTATTTTAGTACTAATAAAATAATTCTCATTTCTAATTCTGGGAGTCTTGTCCATTGTTTGCTTTCTTTAGGGAACCATTTCACTTCCAGCCCATTGGCTCTTTGTAACTAAAATAACAATATGATTGTGATATTTCTCTCTTTGGATAACCTATGTGTGCATTCCTCTAGATATTCAAATTCATACAATTGCAATATTCCATAAAATAAAATAATTTCAAATTTCTTGTGTCCTGAGGTCTCTGTCATAGATTTCCTTACAGTGCGTTAGTTGAATCATCGATGAGAGAGGATTAGAGATCATTGACAGCCACTATTGTCAGAAATATTTACAAGAAGGAACCTTTACATTAACCTTACAATTGGCACTTATGAAAACAGAGGGGTGAGAAAATGGCCATTACAAATGACTTTTTAAAAAACAGAGGAAAGGAGCAAGTGAAATATTTTCTAACAAACCTTATATGCAATCATGCTTCTAAAAAGTTATGTGTGTGTTGAATGTTGTCTTAGGAACTCTTTATCATCTATTCCTGCTGATTCCTGTGAGGGATGTTGTATAATTCACTGAATAAAAAACAAAACAAAGCAAAACTGATGTTACTGTAGTGGGTTTGAAATGCTCAATGCACCACAGTGTACAACCTTAAAGTTAAGCTCCCTTTTCACAGCAACCACTGTATAGCTCCTCAAGGTCTTTGGACCCAACTGCATGTACACACTGAGGCCCCCTGGTCTTTGATGCACCATTTAGAAGCTTTATTGGTTATATAGGCACAAACTTGTGGGGGGGTTTCCTTCATTTGAAAACTCAGCGATAATTTTGCTGCAGGAAGTGAGTGGCAGTGCCCCCTGAGAAAGCACTAGTGGGATTCCGATTATTTCACAAGGTAAAGCAGGGGTGGTACCTGTAGCCACAAGGTCAACTAAACTGAAAGATGGGATAGGCTTTGACGTGTCCATAAGTTCTGGGGTAACCGCTAAGCTGCGCTAGGGAAGAGATGGCAAGTGAAAAGAATGCATGGGGTGGTGCAGTGAGGATGGCACACGTCTGTAGGTTTTCTTGTTTTTTAGACAGTCTCACATGGTTGCCCCAGGCTACAGTGCGCTGGTGTCAGAGCTCACAGCAACTCCTAACTCCTGGGCTTCAATGATCTGATCCTCTTGCCTCAGCCTCCCCAATAGCTGTGACTACAGGTGCCTACCATGTGCCCATCTAATTTTTCTATTTTTCATAGAGACAAGGTCTCCATCTTGCTCAGGCTGGTCTCCACCTCCCCAGCTCAGGCAATCCACCCACCTCAGCCTCCCAGCATGCTAGGATGACAACCATGAGCTATTGTGCCCAGCCAAATCTTTGTCTCACCTGAAGCCTCTCACTTTTTTATTTTTATTTCTTTCTTTATTTCTTGCAGTTTTTAGCCGGGGCCTGGTTCGAAGCTGCCACACCCATTATGTGGGGCTGGCACCCTATTCCTTGAGCCAAAAAAGCCTCTCACTTTTTTAAAGAATCTATTCTTATGCCTCTCTGAGCTTAAAAATAGGACTCATATTATTAAAACAACATTACTACTTAACAACCACAAATTTTAAATGAGAACTGCTCGTATGACTGTAAGTAATTATAAGGGTGACACAATGTGCCAACCGCATTATAAAGCACTTTACAGATATAAACCCTTTTAATGCCCACAGCAATTTTATTAACACAATCTTCATTTCATAGTGAAGGCAAAGGAGCCATTGCTTAAATAATATTCCCGAGGACTCACAAAGAGTAAGTAACAGAGCTGGGAGAGAATCCGGAGAGTCTGGTGCTAGAATCCTGCCTTACCATTACCTTCCATTACACATTTCAGAAAAAACTAGAAGGAAGAAATAGAACAAACCACGGGAGTATGTACTCTCCTCCAACACTACCATGAGCGAGGAGACTAGGACCTTCTTTAGAGAATCTAAACTTTTTTTTATCAAAAGTGAAGTTTCTCCAACCCACAGGCCCTCAAATTGTGGTGATGAGGAATTAAAATCATTAGTACTCTAAAGTCAAATGATAACAGAAGATGCTTCAAGCACAGGAGGAGCTAGTGAGAAACACCAGGTAATGTAAGTTTAGGGTAGTGCTGCTGCTATCAAACTAATCAATAGGAGTAGAAAAAAAATTACTACTAGTCTAATCCAGACCAACTCAGCCACGATAGTGTAGGATGGTCCCCTGGTCCAGAAAATGTGGCTTGGGCAGCACCAATTAAGCTGTTATTCATGGTCATCTCCTCCAAGTCTATTGTTCTATGACAACTGAACTCTAAAAAACACATCTGTGCTGGCATTTTCATCACCCTTCAGGCCGTCTGCATCTCCAGAGTGGAGTCGGCAGGACAAACTCTACCACCATAGAGAAACTGCGTGCACCCCTTTTGCCAGCCACCCTTTTCAGCTGGACCAACCTCTCCTCTTCCTCCCCCTGCTCAGCCAGCATGAGTGGAGAATAAGGATGAAGACCTTTGTGGGGAAACACATCCACTTTTGGTAGTAAAGATCAAGTTGTGTTTTGTCCGGTGTTGGTATCAGGGTGAAACTGGTGGCATGAAGGCAGTTTGGAAGTGTTCTAACTCCATGCCACGAAGTGTAGAAGGACAAAAAGAATTAGGAAGCCTTTTGAAAGCAGATACGAGACAATCCTCCAGAGGTCATTCATGAGGTGGTCTTTGCAGAAACTCTATACAGGAGAGATGGAGCTCCACACAGCTACCTTGAGTTCACATAGATAAGCGACAGCCTCAGATCATGAAGAGTTTCATGTCTGTGGCATCCCTGCGTTCACAGAGCACACTCTCAAAATTATACAGACTACCCACGACAGCTACAGAGAAAAACCATGAAGAAAACTGATAACAATATGTAACATACATTTATTACTTTAAGTAAAAGCCAGGGATGAGGAGCAAGGAATAAGGAATATAGATAACAGGAAAAGGGAGTGTCAGGGCGGAGTAAATGAACATGTTTCCAGGGGGGTGTAAGGGAGTGGCAGGGGAGAGTAAATGAAGGTAGCTCAAAGGTGGACACAGTCCCAGGCAGGTCTCCTCGGCCTTGATGTTCTTGTTGGCCTATTCAAATGGTGGCTCCAGCTCCCAGGAGAAGCTGTGGCTGCAGGACAGAGAGGCAGCTATGAGGCCACCAGGAACAAAATTCAGGTCCCCCGCCCAGGGTCTGCCTGGCAGGCTTGGACACCCGGCGCTCAGCAGACACCATGCACCAGGGACTGTTGGTGACCAGGGAACCACGGCCACAGGCTCTTTGCAGCTGGCCACCAGACAGAGTCCTGAGCAGAGACACAGAAAGGTCCCCCTACCCTCCGCCAACCTTTGCAGGCACTCACAGATTGTACTGGTCCAGTGGCTTCATGGTTTGGAACCAGGACTGGAATTCTTTGTCCAGTTGAAAACAGAAATTATTGGCAGTCACCTGCAGCAACTGCAGCTGCTGGACGATCTTGAAGGCCTGGAGCCAGAGAGAAGGATGGATACTGACTGGGCCAGGGGGGAAGATTCTGAAGGGGCCATGCTGGGGAGGGCAAGGGGCCGATCTCTGGCACCTTTCTCTGGAGTGGTTCCCTTCTCCCCTCCCATCCTCTGAAGGCCCAGTCTGTCCTCAGAGTTGGCTATAAACTGCCTTTCTCCAGGAGTTGGTTTTCATTCCCATCCTGCACGTTTCATGGGGTGGACTGCCCCTTCCCTGACGTCAAACCCTCCCAGGAAATCTACGATGTGGAGGATGCAGCCAGGGAATGTCCTCCCAGGGCAGTCTCTGACTTCCACATGTTGTGCTTCCCCAGAGAGAGGCCCCCAGTTGCCCACCTTCCCCTCTGTGTTATGTGGAGCACATTTCCGTGCAAGGCACAGCCAGTGCCCGGGAGACAGGTCCCCTATCCATGACTCCCCCCTCCTTGGGCTCCCTTGCTGCGTGTCATCCAGGCTCACCGGCCAGGGGACCTGCCCAGAAGGCACGTGCACCCACATCACGACGTGGGTTGTGATGAAGGGGGCGTGGGGGCTGATGCTCAGGGGCCTTCTGACCCAACACTCCCTCATGACAAGCAGGGGCACACAAAATCTCCTTGCACACAAAGAGAGTTTGGAGCCACATGGGAGCTGCCTGAGTGTGGAGGGGCCAATTTCAACTCCTCCCGTGGGCAGCACCTGAGGGAGAGGCTGAGTCCAGCTCAGCCAGACACTCGGGCAGCTCAGCAGTCAGGCAGCTCTGCAGCTTCTGCCTCGGGCGCAGGGACTGGAGGCTGACGTCGGGCCTGATACCCCAGCTCACAGGGCTGCCTGGGAGCAGTTTTGCTGAGTGCTGAGTTCTCAGGGCTCCGTGCAGGAATGTCTCCCCCCAGCCTTAGGATTCTGGTCCCCAGTGTGCCAGCCCTAGGCTCACTCACAGCCACATTATTCTGCGTCCACTTCTGCAGCAGAGTTAGGTCATCGACGAAGATTCCAAGAAAGGGAATGACGCCCTGTGTCATTGGGGTGGGAGTGGTGATGAGCACGCACCTGCAGGTGGCCTTCCCCGTTCTGTTGTCCGGAATCTCACACCCCACCCCTGTCTCCTAGACCCCTCCTCAAGATCTCTGACTTGGAGCAGCCAGACACCTTCAGCTTCCTCCTTCAATTCTATCCCTCTCCTCCCCCAGCTGCACCCATGGTCACCTACAGCCCTGGGATGTTCACAGGTCACAATGTCTTGTGGTCCCGGACCCCACCCTTCCCGTAGGGCATGCTGAGCCCAGCTCTTCCAGGCCTTTGTCCTGGTCCCTCTGCTGAGGGCATTTCAGGCACCAGCTAGAGGAAGGAGGGCCTAGGAGGAGGCCCTTGCTCTCCTGATGGGGACACTCCAGCTGTGGGGGAGGCCCTGCCCTCCGTCCCAGTGGCCCTCCCCCCCCACACCAAAGGAGGCTCACCTTCCGTCTCTGCTGCCTCATCTGGGCTCTCTGAGGGTTTTTTTCCCAGTGGGCCAGCTTGGAGATCCCCAGCTGCCAGGGTCAGGACAAGGTCAGTGAGACTATCTCGCCCTCACTCAGCCACTCCCAGGACCCTGACCTCGCACTGTGGACACCTGGCCACAGTCAGCTGGTGAGGTGCTACAGTCACTCAGTGAGCTCTGGTTCTAGACCCAGCCCTGTGTCCTACACCCACTTGCTGTGTCACTGGGGCACGCAGCTCAGCCCCTCGTTTGTCTGGAGACCCTGCCCCAGCTGCCCACACCACACACCAGCAATAGAGGCCCGGCTTTCTGGAGAATTTCTGGCTGGTTTCAGAAAAGAAAGAAGCCACCACCACCACCACCACGACATTTCCCATTCGCCTGGTGGAAGCTCCATAACCAGAGGGACCAATGCAAGAGCCAGAGCCCTGCTAATTATCCAGCTCGTCCCTGATGAACAGCCAGTAAAGCACCTTCTCTCTTCTGAACAGGACTGGTGACTGGTACTTTTCAGGTAAACGTTGAGTTAGAAAATTAACCAAAAATCACCTGGCCCAGTACCCTTTCCAAATTCCCCTCTCCCTGCCCTCTAAATATTTGCCCCCAGCCCCAGCCCCCTGTACCTTTATCAGCTTCTCCCGGGTCATCCTGTCATCGTGTGCGCACAGTTCTTTGTACGCTCTGGCGCTTTCCCTTTGCAGAGGGGAAAGAAAGTCGGATAAATCAGGGAGTAGCGGGGAGGAGGGCGAGTTCACATTCCTTGAACTGGGAATGAAAAGGATCCAAACTGGCAGGATTTGTGTTTCCTCTGGGCTCCTGATCCCCAGAGGCTCCACAGGACTGGAGCGGGCGCTCACCTGCTGTTCATCTGGCCCAGCCCAATGTCAACTGGGCAGCTCAGATTCTCAGTTTAGATGTGCTGTGCGCTAGACATGGGAATATCTCCAATGTGGCAAAGACCCGTGCCCCACGTGAAGAAAACTTGGTGCTGAGTTAGACCTTCAGTGCTAACATCCCAGTGGACTGAGAGACCCTGGCAGGCCGCCCATTCCCGCCTCCAGAGGTGCTGGGCTCCCCTCCCCTCCCAGTGCAGTGAGGGAGCGTGGCAGACGCGGGAGAGGTGCTGGGTGCAGCTCAGGAGACACACGCCCACCCACCTGGATACTGCCCTCCAGGTTTCCTGGAGACTATGGATGGGCGCAGCCTTCAGGGCTGTGACTATGCCATGCAAAGATGAGTAGTTTCTCAACTTGTAACACTCCTGGGGAGGGAAGAGGATGCACCGTGAGGTGGGGGGTTGGAGCCCCACTGCCCCAGCTGTGCCCCCTGTGCTGACCTTTCCTCTGTGGGGAGGCAGAGGCCCAGGGAGGCACAGGAGAGCAGTCTGGGCCCCAGTGAGTTTCACACTCTGGGAGGACAATTACAGTTCAAGCCAAGGTAGGTGTCCAGGCGCAAAGGGCGCACCAACACTGGGCATGGATGTCAAGGTCAGTGTGCCCCCGACAGGAAGGGGGCTGGGGGCTGTTCAGGGGCTTGGACTCTGTTCAGCAAATTTGACATTGGACAGAGGAGAGAACGAGTGTCCTAGGGCCTCCCATGCTTTACCGGGGCCACCTGGATCCAGCCCCAGCACCCTGGCCCTGTCTCAGGCCCTCCCACGGCTTACCCTGGCCACCTGTATCCAAAGCTCCAGCACCCTGGCCCTGTCCTGGGCCTTCATGGTGCGGGTCTCCAAGCACATGCTTATCACAAAATACACCACAGTATCAAATTGAATGAGGGCAGCGCCGACTGTTGGTGCCAACAGCGCTATGTCCTCCCACTCCAGCTCAATCAGCATGGTGTCCAGGCACTGCCAGGGAAGCAGCTTCTTGAATTGCTCCTGGGGAGGAAGAAAGATCCACATGGGCACGGCCCAGGGGAGCTCTGAGTCTAATGTCACCCCTTGACTCAGGCAGGTGACCAGATTCTGAGCTTTGGCATTGGCTCTCCCAGAGTAGTCGGAGCCCCGGGTTTCATTCCCCTTTCACGGAGGGCGCGAAACGCATAGAGCCAGGCAAGTAGAGAACAGCACGTGGTGTTTCCCCCAGGCCCGCCTCCCGGAGCCCACACTCCACAAGGTGCTCAGCCCGGCCCTTCCCGAGGCCACCTGTGTGCCAGGCCTTCTTTCTGTTGAGACGCACATGGCCCGTGGCAGCCACCTCCAGGGTCTCAGTGCGGGTGTCCGGTCTGAAATGGAGTCTGTGCCAGATGTGTAGTAACTGCTGAGGCTGGTGAGGCCTTCTGGGCGGGGTGCTTAGCAGCCGGGGAGGCGTGCTCAGTGGGCCACCCCTGCATCTAGTGGGCCAGGCCCCCACCCTGTGCTCTGTCCCCTCCCATGGGATGTGCCCAGCAGATGTGTGTAGCTGCCACAGACACAGAGACCGTAAATACAGAAAGAAACTCAAACAGCTGGCCTGGCTCACAAGCCGTGCAGCAGGGTGGGACCAGATCGCTGGCCTCTGGTCAGGGAAGGGGTTTGAGCAGCTGCTCACTGCATCCAGCAGCGTGAGCTGCTCAGCTACGTGTTTTGCTGTGTACGCCAGGATGCTAGACGGCCCCGCCCTGCGCAGCATTTGTTCAGGCACAGTCCAGGGCTGGCTGAGGCCTACGATTGCCTTTGGTTGTGCCTTGCCAGTTGTCACTGGCTTTCCAGATGGCTCTGTCCAGGGTGCTGCCCTTGACCCTGGCCCTGGAGCTGGCTCCATAGACATTGGCAGATCCAGGGATGCAGGCGCCCCTGGCTCCAGAGCAGGCCTCTGCTCGCCCAGATCTGCCAGCGGCGCTGGTTCTATGGCCAGCACTGGGAGGGCCTGTTGTTCTAGAGATTGGGCAGGAGATGGAAAAGGAGATGAAGTCAGCCACATCTGTCACTCCCTACTGGGTTATCCAAACACCCCATTACCTCACCATGACAAAGAGAATTTCAGCCCCAAACTCTACCTTTCTGAAGTTGGTAAACTGCGGCCATCCCACCCTCTGGGTTTGCGCCAATGGGCCCGAGTTGGTACAGCCAGGCAAGGGCGATGGTGGCTTGATGCCCCAGGTATGATGTGGACGCGGTGACCTGTATGTCAGCCACCTCAAACCTGAGCCTTGGAATGTTCACATACTGGTCGCAGACCACAGGGCATCCATCTGGCCAGGAGATTTGGATGGAAGATGTGGTTCTGGGGATGACAAGTGGAAGCTGAGTCAGAGGCCTGCTTTTGCTCTGACACCCTTCCCAGGACAGTCCTGTGTATTTATGTGTCCCTGGGCCTGCTCCTCCAGTCTAGAGGACAGGCTGAACTCCCCTGGCTGTCTCTGCTGCCCTGGCAGGGACAGAACTGGTCATGGGTCAGGATTGGACACACTATTGTGGGCCTCGCCCTCCCCCTGCCCTTGTCACCGCAGATCAACCGCAAGGACCTCTGCACCCCTGGGCCCTCAGGGCTGTGACTGGAGGCCGGAGGGTCAGCAGGGTGCTCATCATCACTCCAGTCTGGGCTCCTGGTGCCGTGGTCGGGGAGGGGGTGTGGGCTGGAGGAGACAGGCAGAGCTGGGAAGGTACATGTGCTGAGGACGGGCCCCTCAGGGGCAGCTCTGCGCCCCGCTTCTCCTCTCTGCAGGGACCTGCCACCCCTCCACAGCTCTAACCGACTCATTTCTTCCCTGAAATCCCCTGACCTTAGCCCTCTCATGAGCATCCTCGACTGGCTGAGACCCAGGTTCTGTTTTGTCTCCCCAGCCACAGTCCACAGAGCCCCATACTCTGAGTGGAAAAGGAGTTCTTTCCTTGGACCACAAAGCATGCCTTTTGAGTTACTCGTGGGGTTCGTGATGGAAAAATCCCAGAATCTGGGGCTTTCTCTGTGCATAGAAGATGCTGGGCGGTCCTCCAGGAGGAGGATGTTACCTCCTCGTGTCTACTCTGACTTCTTGCCTCCCTGCACAGAACTGCAGCCCGAAGACTGTCACCTTCTTTGTTCATTAAATTAAGTTTCTAGAACATGCCTGCACAAGCAGCTGGTTACTGAATGACTCCGGCAGAACCCTGGCAGATATCTAAGTGGATCTCGGGACTCTGTCCCCACCCCAGGAAACCCCTGTTCTCTCAAGGACAGGGACAAGGTGGAAGGAAACTCAAACCTCTGCGAGTGGGACCAGGTTTGCTCTCTCTGTGCTTTTCCCACAAAGGGACACAGACGTATGGGCTACTGAGGTGTGAGGCAGAGGGCGCCTTCTGTGAGGAGACAGACGGTAAATGTGAACAGCCACAGCAGCCCCTGAAGCCTCTCCACAGGGCCAGCAGGGAGGGACCCACCTGCCACCTCTTATTCTATTGATTTTCCTCCAAAACCTCATAAATGTAATCCTCTGACCACTCTCCACTTTTCAGAGGAGTGAAGCGTGGCTCAGGGGACTGAATGACACCCACAGACCTAGTTGGCAGGTGGTGGGCAGCGCTGTGCCTTGGCCACCCACCTCCTGACCAGTTTCTCTAGGAACCATGCCATGGTGTGGATGTTGTGGTAGGAGCCCTGGGAGGTCATGGAGCAGATGGTTTGTGCTGAAAGGCCAGGCACTAGGGAGCTCACCAGCATGTCCCAGGTGGCTGGCTGGGAGGTCCTCATCACTTGGAGCGCCGTAAAGCAGACAGCCAACTCATTTCCATACTTGCAGGGACAAAGAGGGACACACAGTCAGTGATCCTGACCCTCCAGAGAATGGGGTCTGATGCTCAATGCAGGCAGCTCCAGCCCTTCAGAGACTTGTGCCTTTAGAAGTCATGGGTGTCCTTAACTCTACACTTATGACATAAAATGTGACGAGCACAAAGAGCTGCATGAAACCCCTGACACCCTGCAGGCTGCTTCAGGGGGCTTGTTAGGCAGAACAAGAATGCCCCTGCTCAGACACCCTGTATGAAGAGCACAGTGCCCGTGAGGCCCCAAATGACCCTCACTGTGCAAATGAGAAAATTCAGGCTCTGGGATGTCACCTGGCTGTCACCCGCACGTGGGTCAGAGCTGTGGCCCTCCCAGGGAGGGCTGCATGAATTTTCCCCTAAGCTTGCAGCAGTTCAGCCCGCTCTCACTCAGGGAGAGGGTCTTGGCCCAGACTGTCTCCCCCCTCTCTGTGGAGACCATGCACAGGGCCATGCGTCCTAGAACAGGATTCTCCACTGAGAACCGCGCAAGTGTCTGTCTCTGTTGCTTTAAAAGAAGTCTTGAGAGACAGCCTGAGCAACTCGGCTTGGCATAGGGGTAAATGCAGTGAGACCCCAGGGTGGAAGAAAGCTTGTTACAAGACCACAGGGCTGCGGAGGTGACCCAGCGGGGAGAAATCTCAAATAGGTATGCAGAAATGTGTAGGGAAGACTGAAATGTGACTCCCAGGTGTCAGTTGCAAAACTGGAAACGGAAGCAATGATGTGATTGCATTTCCGACCAAACCTACATTGGAAAACACTTCAAACAATATTAAAACCAGGGAGGCTGGCTGCAGAGCAGCAGTGACATTCAAAGACCATTGCTAACCTGTCCGTGCCCCAGGAAGTCTGGAGGTTATACTGAACAGTTGCCAAGCACCCCCTTCCTGGGAGCCCACCTGAGCACATGTCATGGACGGAAATTCATAACTTCATGTCCGATGTCCCCAGAACATGACGGCATTAGGACAAAAGGTCCTTGTAGTTACATGTCCCAAATAACATATGACTGGTGTCCTTATAAGAAGAGGTGCTAAGGACACAGACAGGCATGACAGAGGACCTCTCTGTGAATGCGGAGATGAAACGTGGCCACAGAAGCCAAGGACAGAGGCCTCAGAGAGACCTCCCCAGCCGGCAGTGTCACGTGGGACTTCCAACCTCCAGAACTGAGAGGAAGTCAATTTCTATTGAAGGAGCCCTTCGGCCTTGGGGCTAATTTCTGCCAGCTCCCCGAACTGTCCCAGCCAATTGGGACACAGCAGGTTCCCTACAGCATGGCTGACTGAGAAATAGGATTGTGTCCAGTCAGGCTCCACGGGCATTGGAAGGCTGGGCAGCAGTGGGAAACAGCCTCCCTGAGGTAAAATGGCCAAGACCAGAGGGCAGAGCACCTGCCCGCTGTGGCTACAAGGATCTGTTCCCGAGATGTCACTTTGCAGACAAGAGCAGGCAGCAGCATTGTCTCCTTGTGTGTGCGACCTCTCCCATTTTGTTTAGACCCCCTGGTTTAGTGTTGGCTGTTAGTGTTGGAGAGGCCCGGCTGGGAAGGGAACTGCCTGTCTATTCTGGGAGACCCCCTGGGCCATATTAAAGCTGTGAGAGCAACAACCACATGAGGAACTATCCCTGGACTAGTGTAAAGTGAAAACTACAGGAAGCATTTTCTCTGACATCCCCATAACTACGTGAGTAGTGAACGTGCCTCTTACCAAGTTGCCACTGGGGAGACACTAGGCCGGAATATTTAGGGAGTGGATTGTGGGTCACTCAAGGGGTAAAACTGCCAAGGACAGAGCCCGGGGCATCCCTCTTTGGGTCTGTGGAGACCCCTTTGCGCCCATTCTCACCCCAGTCTGGCGCTGGCCACGGTCGGTGTCCTGGTGCACCAGTTCTTTATCCAAAGATAGAGATTGTGCAGACTCCTCCAGCGGCTCCTCATAGATTACCTCCAGGGAGCTCTGGAAAGAGAGGCCCCGACGTGGGGCCGAGAGCCTTCGATGGCAGCCAGGTGCTCTCCTCAGGGAAACCACCAATCGAGACTCATCTCTATTCTAGCATGGACAAAGAGAGACACACAGTCAGTGACCCTGACCCTCCAGAGAATGGGCTCTGATCCTCAATGCAGGGAGCTCCAGCCCTTCAGAGACTCATGCCCTTACAAGTCATGGGTGTCCACGATTTTACGCTTTTCACCTAAAACGTGATGGGCACAAAGAGCTGCATGACACCACTGACACCTTCCAGGCTGCTTCAGGGAGGTTGTTAGGCAGAACAACAATGCCCTGCTCACACACCATGTATGAGGAGCACTGTGCAGTGAGTCCCCAAATGGCCCTCCCTGTGCAAATGAGAAAACTCAGGCTCTGGGATGTCAGCTGGCTGTCACCAGCATGTGAGACATGGCTGTGGCCCTCCCAAGGAGGCCTCCATGAATTTCCCTCTAAGCTCACGGAGACTCAGCCTGCTCTCACTTGGGGAGAGGGTCTTGGGCCAGCCTGTTTTCCCCCTCTCTGTAGAGACCAGGCCCAGGACCAGACATCCCAGGAGAAAGCTCTCTACTGAGAACAGCGCCAGTGTCTGTCTTTGTTACATTGAACGGATTCCTGAGAAACAGCAACACTGGGCCTGGCATAGGGGCAAATGCTATGAGACCCCAGATTGGAAGAAAGCTTGTTACAGGGCCACAGGGCTGAGCAGGTGACTCAGGGGAGAGAAATCCCAAATAGGCATGAAGACACTGAAATGTGACTCCCAGGTGTCAATCACAAAACTGGAAATGACAGCAATGATGTGATTGCATTTCCCACCAAACGTACATTGGAAAACACTTAAAACAATATTAACACAAGGGAGGCTGGCTACAGAGCAGCAGTGACATTCAAAGACCACTGCCAACCTGTCCGTGCCACAGCAAGTCTGGAAGTTACACTGAACGCAGCCAATACAACTCTCCAATGTAAACTGTTGGCAAGCACCCCCTTCCTGGGAGCCCACCTGAGCACATGTCATGGGCCGAAATTCAGACCCTCATGTCTGATGCCCTCAGAATGTGACTGCATTAGGACAAAAGGTCCTTGTAGTTACATGTCCCTAATAACATATGACTGGTGTCCTTAGAAGAGGAGGTGCTAAGGACACAGACAGGCATGACAGAGGACCTCTCTGTGAATGCGGAGATGAAACGTGGCCACAGAAGCCGAGGAGAGAGGCCTCTGAGAGACCTCCCCAGCCGGCAGCGTCACGTGGGACTTCCAGCCCCCAGAACTGAGAGGAAGTCAATTTCTATTGAAGGAGCCCTTCAGCCTTCGGGCTAAGTTCTGCCAGCTCCCCGAACTGTCCCAGCCACTTGGGACACAGCATGTTTCCTGCAGCATGGCTGACTGAGAAATAGGACTGTGTCCAGTCAGGCTCCACGCGCATTGAAAGGCTGGGCAGCAGCGGGAAATGGCCTCCCTGAGGGAAAATGGCCAAGACCGGAGTGCAGAGCTCCTGCCCGCTGGGCTACAAGGATCTATTATAGAGATGGCACGTTGCAGACAAGAGCAGGCAGCAGCTTTGTCTCCTTCTGTGTGTGACCCCTCCCATTTTGTTTAGCCACCCTGGTGTAGAGTGGCTGTTAGTGTTGGAGAGGCCTGGCCGGGTAGGGAACTGCCTGCCTTCTCCGGGAGACCCCTGGGCCGGATTAAAGCTGTGAGAGCAGCAGCCACATTGGGAGCTCTCCCTGGGCTCATGTAAAGTGAAAACTACAGGAAGCATTTTCTCTGTTATCCCCACAAGTATGTGAGCAGTTTTGATGCATCTTACCAAGTTGCCCTGGGGACACACGAAGGCTGGATTCTTTAGAGAGGGGATTTTGGATCACTCAAGTGGGAAAACTGCCGAGGACAGAGCCTGGGGAATCCCTCTTTGGGTCTGTGGGGACCCCCTCTGTGCCCATTCTCACCCCAGTCTGGCGATGGCCGTAGTCGGTAGACTGGTGTACCTGCCCCTCATCTGAGATCAGAGATTGTGTGGAGTCCCCCTGGGACTCCTCACGGAGGTCCTGCATCGCCACGCACCTCTGCAAATGGAAGGCCCCATGCCGGTGCGAAAGGCATCAATTGCTGCCTGGCACTCTCCACATGGGAAACCCCCTGGGAGATTCTGCTCCCCAGAACGCACACACAGTGGGACGTCTGAACAGACCTCCCACCAGGGAAGAAGACAGATGACAGCTGGATGTCTAGGGATGACATCTCAGTAGACAAATTT
Source organism: Nycticebus coucang (assembly GCF_027406575.1). Taxonomy (NCBI): domain Eukaryota; kingdom Metazoa; phylum Chordata; class Mammalia; order Primates; family Lorisidae; genus Nycticebus; species Nycticebus coucang. The sequence continues at coordinate 10,836,262 of NC_069792.1, forward strand.
ATCCTTGACACTCACCTTTCTGACACTCACCCAACAGCCAGGACCTGGAGTTCTGAGGTATCAACCTGACAGCCCCACCAGGTTTCCCATAGGTGACACCCTGCTCCTGTTCAGTGGGGGTCCCCTTGTCTCTTCCTTCCCCAAACATAGTGATATGAGGCGTGTTGACCTCCCCAGATGGGCTCACAGGTGAGACCGTGCCTGCAAGAGACTACCTGGGGCTGCCCTGTGTTACCTGTAGATGCCCCCTGCCAGGTCTCCACAGGCAACGGGAGTAGAGGGAGCGCCAACATCGGCCAATTCGGATAAGGCACCCAATTCGGGCTTTCCGGACGTGAGGATTAGGAGAAGGTGCGACGCAACAGGAGAACATCTTGCTCTCTTGAGCGTCTCCCACCAAATGAGCCGGACACAGGTCTGTGTCTAGAATGTGCGTGCCTGGCTACCAAGGGTTCTAAGTTCTGTTGGGGTCTGTCACCAAGGAAGTGAGGTCACTTTTCCAAGATTCCACATTTGGCCCTCACCCTCTTCACTATGTCTACTCCTCACCTGTACACTGTTATACAAACACAGCCCCCTCAGTGCACGGTCCCCCACCCTGTGGAGACAGGGCTGGCTCTCAATCTCCCTTCCTGACCTTGAAGGTCACCCTAGACAAGTCCTGTGTGTTTTTCCATTCTGTCCCCCAGTCGAAGACGTGCACAGTGGGGATCGTGCTATCCTCTGTATCCTAGGGAATTCATCAAGTGTACTTGAAAACAACGTAGAGAGCTCACGGTGTCTTGTCACCTCTGGATAACACACAGACTTGTGGGTGGAAGAATCACAAGAAGGGGTGGAGACAGAACACTGAATGGTCTCAGTTGGTGAGGTTATTCAGAAAGCCCACCAGATGTTTGAAACAGCTACAAGTTTACCATGTTCTGGTATTAAAGTGATATGAATTCCTTGGGGGGAAAAATAAACATATCTGTTCTAATCCCTGAGAGCACTCTGAGGGAGGGGAATGCAACTGCACAGGTGTGAGTCTCCACCTTCCCTACACTGTCATTGTCTGGGTTTCATAGAATTGTGATTCCCCATCACTTCAAAGCAGGGATAGTCGAAGTGTAAGTCAATCAGTTTACAAATAACCCAGGGACACGGAGAGAACAAGAACGTCTTCTAACCATCTCTCTAACTGTGTAGCATTCTAGAGAGAAACTGAGAAGCAGATTGTAAAGGGAGATTCTACAAATCTGGAGCCCATCAATATGTACATGTATTATAGTGTAAATGCAGAAATTGTCCCATTGGAAAATAAACATGCATCTCAAGTGGACCAATGAACAGTGTAGAAGATTTAATCAATTCTGATAGACATTCTATGTATTCACTCTATTAAACTATGAAGCAAGATATCCTTATAGGATATTTTACTGCACAACTTAGGAAAAATTGTAATCAGTGTAACTGGCTTATTGTACCCTCAATGAATCCCCAACAATATAAAAAATAAAAATAAAATAATTTTATAGAATGGTGTTTTCTACCTAACGAGACAGTTAAAAAAAAAAAAAGAAAAAGAAAAATTTCCATGTTTAATGAGAATGTGTCCAATTCAAAAATGGTCATGTGTAGGATAAACAAGGAAGGTGTTTTGATGTAGCCTTGGTGTAATGATTGGTTGAAATTATGATGATGAAGAAAATCCCTCAAAGAAAATAAGAATACACCTTCCATGATACCACTGACAGCAGATCATCTGCTCCGATAAGTTTTAGATTTCTCTCTTAATTCCTTCTTGTTTTATTTTTTTTCTTTTGACAAGATCATGAAGTAAAAACTGTCCCAAAGGGACCAGAAAATACATGAGCAAATTGTGAAAGTTGCTGTATACCATTTCAAGTTTTCTGTTATGATTTTGATTAAAGTTAATTTTTAAAATATGTAATGATCTTACAAAATAAATGATTTCTTTTTTTGTGACAGAGTCTCACTATGTTGCCCAGTAGAGTGCCGCGACATCACAGCTCACAGCAGTCTCCAACTCCTGGGCTTAAGCGATTCTCTTGTCTCAGCCTCCCAAGTAGCTGGGACTTCAGGAGACTGCCACAGTGCCCAGCAATTTTTTGGTTGGAGTTGTCATTGCTATTTTGCAGGCCTGGGCTGGGTTCAAACCTGCCAGCTCTGCTGTACGTAGCCGCGGCATAGCTGCTGAGCTACAGGCGCCAAGCCACAAAATAAATTATTCTACAAAAAAAAAAGCAATACAAATGTATTAAACATAAAAACTCCTAAAACTTTACGTCAGGGAACTATATCTTGTTCAGCCAGCAAATTGTTATTATTTGGTTTCATATGTTTAAAATATGTCAATATTTATTTATTTATTCATTCATTCATTCATTTCTTAGACAGGATCACACTCTATCACCCTGGGTAGAGGGCTATAGTGTCATAGGTCACAGCAACCTTAAACTGGGACTTAAGGTATCCTCCTACCTCAGCCTCCCTAGTAGCTGAGATTACAGGCGCCTACCAGGACACCTGGCTAATTTTTCTATTTCTAGTAGAGATGGAGTCTCCATCCTTCTCAGGCTGTTCTCCAACTCATGAGATCAAGCAATCCACCCACCTCGGCATCCCAGAGTGCTGGGATTACATTTGTGAGCCACCACGCCCAGCAGAAATATCTAAACATTTAAATCACTTTTCTCAATCTCAGCTAAAGAAAGATGCTGTGAGAAAGCTGAAAGCATGTGGGAACTTTGCAGCATGACCCGCTCACTAATGGTAAAGCAGAAAAGAACAGGAATCAGGAGTCTGGAGTTGGGCACACGAGCCTTTCTTGAACAGTATTCTTACCAGGACTAATAAAATAAATGTGATTTAGCACAATTAAGGGTTCTATACACACACGTGTATGTTCATGTGGTGGGAAACCTGTGGCCTTTTTGATCCTTGTATGCAACTTTTTAAATGAATCCAAATTTTACAGAGCCATTTATTCTCTGGCAGTGCCTGTGGCTCAAAGGAGTAGGGCACCAGCCCCATGTACCAGAGGTGGTGGTTCAAACCCGGCCCCGGCCAAAAACTGCAAAAAAAAAAAAAATTCGATTTTATTCTGTGAAATTTGGATTTGATCAAGGGACCGTACCTGGGGTTCTGAGGGCCATATTGGCCTGAGGCTGGTTTCCCCACCTTTCAAATCTGGATGGTACCGCATGCTGCATGCCTAGGCTGTGGGACATGGCCTGATGATTTTGGACTACAAATCTGTACAGCATGTTCTGAAAATAGTAGGCAATCATGACAGTAAGTATTTGTGTGTCTGTACAGGTCTAAACTTTGAAAAGGTGGACTAAAAATACAGTATAAGAGATTGTTTTCAATGGTATCCCTGCACAGGACACTCAGCATGAAGGAAGCTTACAAAATTAGAAGTAAGTCTGTGGGTAAATCAGCGAGTTAAGGAGTGAGTAATGTTAAGGGTTAGGGGATTATCATATACTGTTGTAGACTTTATAAATACTGTACACTTAGCTACACTAAATTTATATTAAAAAGTATTCTCTCTTCAGTAATAAATTAACCTTACCTTCCTGTATTGTTTTATTTGTACATCTTTGAATTTTGTGAACATACTTACTTTTTTGTAATAAAAGTTTACATAGACCAAATGTACAAAAGTATTTTCTTTCTTTATATCCTTATTCTATAAGCTTTTTCTATTTTTACGATTTTCTTCATCTATTGTACATAATGCAATGGTACATGTTAAAACTATTCAGTGTGGAGCATAAATGTCTTACCATGAAAAATAAGCAAGTCGGGTGCTGGTTATGTTAACAAGTTTGAAGTGAGCTTTGCAACCTGTATATCAATTTAGCACAATGTACCCTATAAATGCATTACTATACACAGTCATGATTTCATAGAATTAAAAATGAAAGTCATTTTGATTAAAAAAAATTGAAGAAGGTAATCAATGGCAAGTGATTTGCCAAAGGTCCAACAGAACGTGGCTAATAAAGGCAGCATTTAAAACTTAAGAAAGGATTTTCTTCTGACCTTTAAAGCTTTTTTGTGACTGGATGCAGTGGCTCATGCTTGTAATTCTAACACTCTGGGAGACTGAAGCTGGTGGATCGCTTGAGCTCAGGAGTTCAAGAGCAGCCTAAGCAAGAGTGAGACTCCATCGCTACTAAAAATAGAAAAACCTAGCCAGGTATTGTAGCAGGTGCCTGTAGTCCCAGCTACTTGGGAAACTGAGGCAAGAAAAGATCCCTAGAACCTGAGAGTTTGAAGTTTGAGGTTGCTGTGCACTGTGACTCCATAGCACTCAACCCCAAGGCGAATGAGTGAGACTCGGGCTCAAAACAATAACAACAATTTTCTTTTGTTAAATAATAAGATGCAGGCACACACATTAGCCTAGTCCTACACAGGGTCAGGATCATTGCTACCACCTTTTCAGCACCACATGTTGTCCCACTGGAAGGTCTTCAGGGAAAACAACATACACTCAGACATCTCCTACAATAACAATGCCTTTTTCTAAAATACCACCTGAAAAACAAACCGAACGTACCAGGGATAGAGTTTTGGGGCAAGGGTCTACAAAAGGAAGAGGAGGCCAGTCCATGGATTGGGAACACTTTATTAGCTGAGACAGGAGAAAGAAAGGGTAAAGTGCAGTGAGCCCAGGATCCAGCTGGGCTCTTACACAGTCTCAGGAGACTTTTATTATCCCGTATCAGTAGGCCTGAATGTGGCAGAGGGTTCAGGGTGTCATTCCTTCCACAGAGACACTAATTTTTATACTCCAGGAAAATCTAGGAGTTGTTCCCTTAATTGGCCACTGGAGTCCACGAAGGTGTCAGAATAAAGGTTACTGCTCAGGAAGATGCCTGACTGCAAACCTCGGCAGAGGCTCCTGACCAGAGGAAGGAAAAGTGGACAGAATTGGATGCTATGAAGCCAACGGTGGAGAGCTGAGCCAACAAAGAAGTTCAGCAAGCTGTAAGTCCAAGGAAGAACATTCAAAAAAAAAAACCAAATTACAGATACAAAGCCTACTGACTGGAGGACAGGAGACCCCTCCCCCATGTAGGAGGCCCACCACAGCCTGCGAGCAAGCGGGGAACTAAAGTCCTCTCATTTTACCTTGCTGGAGAGAGCCACTAAAAACCAGATTTCTTTCTCCAGATAGGTCCCACTTATGAACCTAGACACAACACCACCACACATAAAATTGAACAGATATTTTCCCCCACAAGTCCAAACTCCCAGTCTACCCTTGCCACCTAGCATGGCGGTCTGAAATTCTGCCCCCTGCAGAGGGCACAGTGTTCGGTCTTTTCCTGAGTGATTGGGGCATAGTGTTGACCACCAAACATCAGGATGGAATCTGTGAGTACCAGGGGAAAAAGAGGTTATGAGAATAAAGGGATACTCGATGGGAGGAGGAACATGCCCTGGTTATGACTATGCACAGCCAGTGGTGGTATTGACCCTGAGTTCAGGCTATGCCTGGTGGGATGGGGTGCAGAACCCACAGTGGGACAGTGGTTGCCCCATGTGGACTGAGTTCAGTAGGCAGGGCTGGGCCTGTGAGCAGAGGCTTGCCAGGAATGGACTGAGTCCTGAGGGCAAGAGCATGTTCCCTGACACCAACAGAACCCTCCAGCAGAAGCTTGCTGGGTGTGACGCAAGACCTGAGGGCTGGAGCGTGGTCCCCAGTCTACAGCAGGGCAGTGAGCAGAGGATTTCAAGACCAGCCTGAACAAGAGGGAGATCCTGTCTCTTCAAAATAGCCAGGCATTGTGGCATGCACCTGTAGTCCCAGCTACCAAGGAAGTTGAGACAAAAGAATCACTTGGAGCCCAAGAATTTGAGGTTGTGTGAGAATCACTTGGAGCCCAGTAATTTGAGGTTGCTGTAAGCTATACCATGGCATTCTACTAAGGGCGAAAAAGAAAAATTCTGTCTCAAAAAATAAAAAAATTAAAAAATAAGCAGGGTTGAGTTGCCAGATCCACCATTTTTAAAACTCATTTCATCTCTGGACTACTATGTCAGTCAATAAATGCTCTTATTTCTTTTTTTTTTTTTTTTTTTTTGACCAAAAGAGAGAGAGAGAGAAATACTTGAAGCTTCATTGAATTTCAAAAAGTTAAAGCGTTTGTGGGCAAAATCTTAAAGATTACAAAATAGGGGCAGCAGATGTATAAAAAAGAAATGCAATTAGTGAAATCATGGCTTCTGCATTCCAAGGAAGCCAGATACGGGACAGTGCAGTGAGGTGAAGGTAAACAAATATCTCATCTAGGGACAACTGAGTTTAATCAAGAAAAATCGCTAAACCCGATGTTCCTAAATCTAGTCCCTCCAACTGGCTGCCCAGCTACAAACCTGAGAAGTCAAGAACATTATTATGTTAAGATAAATTGAATAAATTGCTTCACACTTTGTGATTCACACATAAAGAGAAATCAACAGGAATCTATGGAAAAATAATGCATAACAAGTAGAAGGAAATACCATCGTGATGATCGAAAAGGTGGAATGATGTTTGAAACAACATTATCACTGAAACCAGAAGCAAAATCATTGTTAACATTTGACATCTTCTATAAATTATAAGTAGACATCTCCATAAAGAAATGTAGAGAGCCATCCGGGTACAGTGGGGTGATGTGACTGAAAGGCAGGATCAGGCTAAAACAATAAGATATGAAAAAGGAAGTGGAATAGGCCAAGATAAAGATGGATTCAGAAGGCATTAAATTTTTAAGCTTCAACCTACATTAGAAATTGTTTGAAACAAAACAAAAGAAAGTCAAATCAATTTCATAGAAGGCAAACTTTATAAGTTTTTCAAAAGTATAAAGAACAAGGAAATAGAGATATCATAGAATGAAAGAAAATAATGGATATTAAGGAAAATGGCTAGAGCAATTGAAAAAGAAAGAATAAACAGAAATGAAAGTGAAAGTAAACCTTAGACTATAGTTCAAGTGTTCAAATGGCTCACCGAGCAAGTAACCTGGTGGATGTGAGCTGCACCAAGAGAGAAGGTTGAAGAACGCACATCAACCCCGCTGAGGCAAGCTGCCACCACAAGGATACAAACAAAAGGTACGAAATCCATCACCAAGAGGACAGGAGTCCCCTCCCCCATGAGAACAGCTCAGACTGCCCCACAAACAAACAAGCAGAGTTCAAAGGTCCTCCCACTACACTCTACACTCCCAGAAACCCTCTAAAACCTGGACCTCCCTCCCCTACTAGGGTGCCACGGCATTCTCCTGCCAGGCATAAAACTGTATAAAACTGTGTATATTACCTACCTGCAACTCTGAGCTCCCAGCATTCCCCTCCACTCACACTCTGAGGTCTGGAGGCCTGGCCCCCAGGAGTCCAGATTCTTGGGTGATTTCTCGAGGGATGTGGACAGTGCCTAAACTGCAGGTGGTCAGTGCTGACTCTGGGGCACAAGAGTGAGGAGAGGATGGTAGGCTGAGAGGGACACACCCGAGCAGCAGTGCCCTGAGGCACAGAGCAGCAGCCGTCTTTTAGCAACAATACGGCTCACTCCCAGATATTCTGAAGCCACATACCCTGTCTCCCTGGGCAACCAGAGGAGGCCAGGCATCTACTCAGGTGGCAACCACTGCTGAACAGATCTGGGACGGAAACGCAGGCCCCGTGAGTAAAGGATTTGCCTGAGGGAGTACCTGCCTGGGTGGTGCGCAGGGACTACATACTCACTCACAGAACCGGGAAGTACCCAGAGTAGAGCTGACCCAGAGGACCCCTTTACTGAGCCAAAGATGCACCCGGCTCTCAGGGGATCATCAGCCTATAGAAAGGAAGGCAGCAGGATAGAACTGACAGGTAACCAAATACAAACTTGCAGGAGCAAAGACAGGGCCTGAAGCGCAGGCTCTGGGAACTCAAAACAGCTTCTCTTCTACAGGGGATTTAGTAGGAACAGAACAAATTCCCGCAAAGATTTTCTGTTCTGTCAGTAACATCAATCAGGGGTGGGACTAGAACTAAGTGAACACTCCCCAGCCTCCATCAAGTGCCCGAGGTTGTCAGGCCTCACCTCCTCCTGCTAGATAGAGGCAGAGTGCAGCAGAATGACTGAGCAGAAATAGATTTCCTTGTGATTCAGGCATGTACAACCCCCTGAAGTATCTGTTCACTACAGGAAACTGGGTCAGCCAACTGCAGGGCTATCAGTGACTGAGCGTGACAGCAGTGCAAGGTGGAGAAGGAGGCATCAACCTTCCCAGACTGATCTATTTGCTGGGTGGCTCCTCCTGACTCCACGCAGCACTGGAGCAAGCCATATCAGAGTAGTCACCAAACCCCTGTGATCCAGTTGCCAGAGACCTTTTAAACTCTCCCACCTGAGATAGGTGCTGACTGAGACAATTGATTTGGACCTTTTGAACTGAGCCAATCGCCTGAGGGCTATTCAGGTGGTGCCCTGGCTGTGTGGTTGTAGGAAGGTTTCCTTTTCCAATTGTTGCCTGTTGGGGGCAGGGTGACTTAACTGCTGATATTTCTCCACAGGTGAGACTTCAACCCAGAGTAACTGTATCACTAGGGTTAAACAGAAAACAGCTGAAAACAAGAAAGAACCACTTAGCCCCACAACACCAAACAGGGCCCCAGTTTCTCAGGCCATAGCACTGTATGGGTCCTCGACAAACCTCCAGGGGAAAAATCAAATGGTGTAAAACAATCATGGGGTGGAATCGGTGGAAAAACTCTGGTAACGTGAATAACCAGAATAGATCAACACCCCGAGGAAAGATATGGCAGATGTAACTGAAGATCCCATTCATAAACAACTGGCCAAGATGTCAGAAATCGAATTCAGAGTTTGGACTGCAAACAAGAGTAATAAAGTGGAGGAAAATTTGGAATTAGAAATTCGAGCAGCAATTCAAAACTCGGAATTAGAAATTCGAAGAGAAATTCAAAAGTTGTCTCAAGAATTTAACGAATTTAAAGACAAAACCACCAAAAATTTTGACCCACTGAAGCAAGAATTTGCATTCTGCCAAGATCTGAAAAATGCAGTAGAATCCCTCAGTAACAGAGTGGAGCAAGCAGTAGAAAGGATTGCTGACATTGAAGACAAAGCCTTTGAACACTCCCAAACTCTCAAAGAGGAAGAGAAATGGAAAGTAAAAACAGATCATTCTCTCAGACAGATCTTGGATAATTCGAAGAAGGCTAATATCCTCCTCATTGTAATTCCTGTAACTGATGAAGTGGCCTTCCAAGGCACAGAGCCCCTTCTCCATGAAATTATGAAAGAGAATTATCCAGACATGCCAAAAGATTCAGAAATTCAGATAGCAGACAGTTTCAGAACCCCAGCATGACTCAATCCCAATAAAACATCCCCCAGGCATATCATAATTAACTTCTCTAAAGTTAACATGAAGGAGAAAATTCTCAAAGCAGCCAGACATAAGAAATCCATTACCTACAAAGGGAAGACTATTAGAATGACTGGAGATCTCTCTGTTGAAACTTTTCAAGCCAGAAGAGGGTGGTCATCGACTTTTAATCTCCTAAAGCAAAATAACTTTCAACCCCGGGTCCTGTATCCAGCTAAACTGAGTTTCATTTATGATGGAGAAATTAAATACTTTAATGACATTCATATGTTGAAGAAATTTGCCATAACCAAACCAGCCCTTCAGGATATTATCAGACCTATCCTTCATAATGACCAGCCCGATCCTCTACCACAAAAGTAAACTCACTCAGAAACTTTGGATCAAACTCCAACTTCCACAGTGGCAAAAGGATTAAAAATGTCTACTGGACTTTCAAAAAACTCAATACCCAAAATTTCACCAGACTTATCAATATTCTCCATCACTGTGAATGGCTTAAACTGTCCTCTAAAGAGGCACAGGTTAGCTGACTGAATACAAAAACTCAGGCCAGATATTTGCTGCATACAAGATTCACATCTCACCTTAAAAGACAAATATAGACTCAGGGTGAAAGGATGGTCATCCATATTTCACACAAATGGTAATCAGAAAAAAGAAGGTGTTGCAATATTATTTACAGATAGAATAGGCTTTAAACCAACAAAAGTAAGGAAGGATAAGAGTGGTCACTTCATATTTGTTAAGGGTAATACTCAATATGATGAGATTTCAATCATTAATATCCATGCACCCAACGACAATGCACCTCAATTTATAACAGAGACTCTAACAGACACGAGCAACTTGATTTCTTCTAGCTCCATAATAGTTGGAGATTTCAAAACTTCTTCAGCCGTCTTGGATCGATCCTCCAATAAGAAGCTCAGCAAAGACATTTTAGATTTAAACCTAACCATCCAACATTTGCATTTAGCAGACATCTACAGAACAGTTCATTCCAACAAAACTGAATACACATACTTCTCAACAGCCCATGGAACACACTCCAAAATCCATCACATCTTGGGTCACAAGTCTAACCTCAGTAAATTTAAAGCAATAGAAATTATTCCTTACATCTTCTCGGACCACCATGGAATAACATTTGAGCTCAGTAACAACAGGAATCTGCATACTCATACAAAAACATGGAAGTTAAATAACCTTATGCTGAATGATAGCTGGGTCAAGATGAGATTAAGAAGGAAATTGCCAAACTTTTGGAACAAAATGACAATGAGGACACAAATTATCAGAAACTCTGGGATACCGCAAAGGCAGTCCTAAAAGGGAAATTTATAGCACTGCAAGCCTTCCTCAAGAAACAGAAAGAGAGAAAGTTAACAACTTAATGGGACATTCAAGCAACTGGAAAAGGAAGAACATTCCAACCCCAAACCCAGTAGAAGAAAAGAAATAACCAAAATTAGAACAGAATTAAATGAAATTGAAAACAAATGAATTAGACAACAGATCAATAAATCAAAAAGTTGGTTTTTTGAAAAGGTCAATAATATTCCATGGTGTACAGATACCACAATTTATTGATCCATTCGTGGATCGATGGGCACTTGGGCTTTTTCCATGACTTAGCAATTATGAATAGGGCTGCAATAAATATTCTGATACAAATATCTTTGTTATGGTGTGATTTTTGGTCTCTGGGTATATGCCCAGTAGGGGGATTACAGGATTGAATGGCAGATCTATTTTTAGATCTCTAAGTGTTCTCCAGCCTTAAAGAAAGATGGAGACTTTACCTCTTTCATGTTTACATGGATGGAGCTGGAACATATTCTTCTTAGTAAAGTGTCTCAAGAATGGAAGAAATAGTACCCAATGTACTGACCCTTATTATGAAACTAATGTAGGACCTTCACATGAAAGTTATATCCCAGTTATAAGCTAAGAATAGGGACAAAGGGGAAAAGGAGGGGAGGGAGGGGGCAGGGAGGGGGGCAGGAGGGGGAAGGAGGGGGATTAATGGGATTACACCTGCGGTGCATCTTACAAGGGTATATGTGAATCCCACTAAATGTGGAATGTAAAGGTCTTAGCAAAATAACTAAGAAAATGCTACAAAAGCTATGTTAACTAATGTGATGAAAATGTGTCAAACGATCTATGAACCAAGTGTATGGTGCCCCGAGATCATACTAATGTACACAGCTATGGTTTAATAAAAATAAAAAATAAATAAAATAAAATAAAAAAAAGAAAAGGTCAATAAAATAGATAAACCTTTGGTCAACTTAATCAGGAAAAAAAGAGTAAAATCTCTAACCTCATCAATCGGAAACCACAAAGAAAAAATAACAACAGACTCCTCAGAAACTCAAAAAATCCTTAATGAATATTACAAGAAAATTTGTTCTCAGAAATGTGAAAATCTGAAGGAAATTGACCAATACTTGGAAACGTAACACCTTTTAAGACTTTGCCAGAATCAAGTGGAAATGTTGAACAGGCCCATATCAAGTTCTGAAATAGCATCAACCGTACAAAACCTCCCTAAAAAGAAAAGCCCGGGACCAGATGGTTTCACGTCAGAATTCTACCAAACCTTTAAAGAGGAATTAGTACCTATATTACTCAACCTGTTCAAAAGGTAGAAAAAGAAGGAAGACTACCCAACACGTTCTATGAAGCAAACATCACCCTGATCCCCAAACCAGGAAAAGACCCAACAAGAAAAGAAAATTATAGACCAATATCACTAATGAATATAGATGCAAAAATATTCAACAAGATCCTAACAAACAGAATCCAGCAACACATCAAACAAATTATACATCATGACCAAGTCGGTTTTATCCCAGGGTCTCAAGGCCGGTTCAATATACGTAAATCTATAAATGGAATCCAGCACATAAACAAATTAAAAAACAAAGACCATATGATTCTCTCAATCGATGCAGAAAAAGCTTTTGATAATATCCAGCATCCCTACATGATCAGAACACTTATGAAAATCGGTATAGAAGGGACATTTCTTAAACTGATAGAGACCGTCTACAGCAAACCCACAGCCAATATCGTATTGAATGGAGTTAAATTGGAATCATTTCCACTCAGATCAGGAACAGATAAGGCTACCCATTGTCTCCATTGCTTTTTAACATTGTAATGGAAGTTTTAGCCACCGCAATGAGGGTCAGAAGAGATCAAACTTTTGCTCTTCGCAGATGATATGATTGTATATCTGGAAAACACCAGGGATTCTACTACAAAACTCTTAGAAGTGATCAAGGAATACAGCAGCATCTCAGGTTACAAAATCAACATTCATAAATCGGTAGCCATTATATATACCAACAATAGTCAAGTTGAATAAACAGTTTAGGACTCTATTCCCTTCACAGTAGTGCCAAAAAAGATGAAATATTTGGTTGTTTATCTAAGAAAGGACGTGAAAGAGCTCTATAAAGAGAACTATGAAACTCTAAGAAAAGAAATAGCTGAAAATGTTAACAAATGGAAAAACACACCATGCTCATGGCTGGGAAGAATCAACATTGTTAAAATGTCCATACTACCCAAAGCAATATATAATTTCAATGCAATCCCTATTAAAGCTCCACTGTTATACTTTAAAGATCTTGAAAAAATAATACTTCATTTTATATGGAATCAGAAAAAACCTCGAATAGCCAAAACATTACACAGAAATAAAAACAAAGCAGGAGGAATCACGCTACCAGACCTCAGACCATACTACAAATCGATAGTGATCAAAACAGCATGGTACTGGCACAAAAACAGAGAAGTAGATGTCTGAAACAGAATAGAGAACCAAGAGATGAATCCAGCTACTTTCCGTTATTTGATCTGTGACAAGCCAGTTAAAAACATTCAGTGGGAAAAGATTCCCAATTTCACAAATGGTGCTGGGTGAACTGGCTGGCAACCTGCAGAAGACTGAAACTGGACCCACACCTTTCACCATTAACTAAGATAGACTCTCACTGGATTAAAGATTGAAACTTAAACGTGAAACTATAGAAATACTAGAAGAGAGGGCAGGGAAAACCCTTGAAGAAATCGGCCTGGGCGACTATTTTATGAGGAGGACCCCCCGGGCAATGGAAGCAGCTTCAAAAATACACTAGTGGGACCTGATCAAACTAAAAAGTTTCTGCACAGCCAAGAACACAATAAGTAAAGCAAGAAGATAGCCCTCAGAATGGGAGAAGATATTTGCAGGTTATTTCTGACAAAGTTTTAATAACCAGAATCCACAGAGAACTCAAACGTATAAGCAAGAAAAGAACAAGTGATCCCATCGCAGGCAGGGCAAGGGACTTGAAGAGAAAATTCTCTGAAGAAGACAGGGGGGGAGACAAGATGGCGGACTGAAGCCAGCTTTCAACAAAGGCTCCCGTCCAGAAGGAGAGTTAAGGGACAGGAATTTAGTAAGTATGCTGGTGGACTTGAGCCTCACCAAGAGAGAAGGCTGAAGAACGCACATCAACACCGCTGAGGCAAGTTGTGATCACAAGGACTCAAACAAAAGGTACAAAATCCACCACCAAGCGGACGGGAGTCCCCCTCCCCCATGAGACCGGCTCTGTAGCCCCACAATTGAACAAGCGGGCAGAAATTAAAGCCCCTCCCACTACACTCCACGGGAGAGACCTTCTAAAAACTGGACCTACCTCCCCTACTGGGGTGCCGTGGCCTTCTCCTGCCGGACATAGGGCTGAATAAAACTTTGGGAATCCTTTGCCGGCAACCCTGAATCCCCGGCGCTCCCCTCCCGCCCACTGAGGTCTGGAGGCCTGTCCCCCAGGACTTCGGATCCTTGGGTGATTTCTCAAGGGGAGTGGGCAGTCCCCAAGTTGCGACTGGTCAGCATTGACTCTGAGGCGCGCCGAGTGAGGAGAGGGCACCGGGCTGAGGGGGAGTCACGCCTCGTGGCACTTCCCTGCGGTGCAGTGCACCAACCCTCCCCGGGCATAGGGGACCCAAGACTGAATCAGACTCTGGCCTCCCCGCTGAGAGCTGAGAACCCCTACTCTCACTCGGGGTCTGAGGGCCTATCCCCCAGGAGTTCGGCTCCTTGGGTGATTTCTCGAGGGGAGTGCACAGTGCCTGAGCTGCGTCAGGTCAGCGCTGACTCTGGGACACGTGAGCGAGGAGAGGGCACTCCGCTGAGGGGAAATCAAGCCTTGGCGGCACTTCCCTGCAGTGCAGTGCAGGAGCCCTCCCCGGGCACAAGACTGAATAAGACTCTGGCCTCCCCGCTGAGAGCTGAGAGCCCCTACTCTCACTCGGGGTCTGAGGGCCTATCCCTCCGGAGTTCGGCTCCTTGGGTGATTTCTCGAGGGGAGTGCACAGTGCCTGAGCTGCGTCAGGTCAGCGCTGACTCTGGGATACGTGAGCGAGGAGAGGGCACTCTGCTGAGGGAAAATCAAGCCTTGGCGGCACTTCCCTGCGGTGCAGTACAGCAACCCTCCCCGGGCATACGGGGCCCAAGACTGAATCAGACTCTGGCCTCCCCGCTGAGAGCTGAGAGCCCCTACTCTCACTCGGGGTCTGAGGGCCTATCCCCCAGGAGTTCGGCTCCTTGGGTGATTTCTCGAGGGGAGTGCACAGTGCCTGAGCTGCGTCAGGTCAGCGCTGACTCTGGGACACGTGAGCGAGGAGAGGGCACTCCGCTGAGGGGAAATCAAGCCTTGGCGGCACTTCCCTGCAGTGCAGTGCAGGAGCCCTCCCCGGGCACAAGACTGAATAAGACTCTGGCCTCCCCGCTGAGAGCTGAGAGCCCCTACTCTCACTCGGGGTCTGAGGGCCTATCCCTCCGGAGTTCGGCTCCTTGGGTGATTTCTCGAGGGGAGTGCACAGTGCCTGAGCTGCGTCAGGTCAGCGCTGACTCTGGGATACGTGAGCGAGGAGAGGGCACTCTGCTGAGGGAAAATCAAGCCTTGGCGGCACTTCCCTGCGGTGCAGTACAGCAACCCTCCCCGGGCATACGGGGCCCAAGACTGAATCAGACTCTGGCCTCCCCGCTGAGAGCTGAGAGCCCCTACTCTCACTCGGGGTCTGAGGGCCTATCCCCCAGGAGTTCGGCTCCTTGGGTGATTTCTCGAGGGGAGTGCACAGTGCCTGAGCTGCGTCAGGTCAGCGCCGACTCTGGGATACGTGAGCGAGGAGAGGGCACTCTGCTGAGGGGAAATCAAGCCTTGGCTGCACTTCCCTGCGGTGCAGTGCAGGAGCCCTCCCCGGACCGTAGTATTGCGTGAAACTGAATGAAACTCTAGCTTCCCCCCGCCCCACTCCCAATCCGGGTCTGGGGGCCCATCCCCCAAGAGTTCTGATTCTTGGGGGATCTCTTAAGGGGTGTGGACCCAGCACAAACTGCGGCCGCTCAGTGCTGACTCTGGGGCGCGGGACAGAGGAGAAAAGGGTCGCCTGAGTGCCCACACCAGAGCAGCAGTTCCCTGGAGGTAGATCAACAGCCGTTTTTTCTTTAACGGCAGAACGCTCACTTCTGGATATTCTGAGGCCACACCCCCGTCTCCCTGGGCAACCAGAGGAGGCCACCGGTGACACGGCTCACAAACCCGGAAGCCTCCAGGGCGGGGCCGACCCAGAGAGGTGTTCAGACGCAATTCTCCAGCAGCAAAGACGTTTGAACTCAAAACAGCCCGTCTCCTGTAGGCGACGACAGGAACAGAGACAGAACCTCACAAAGTTGTCTGTTCTGTTCTGTTCTGTTAGCAGCATCCATCAGGGACGGGGCTAAGCCTGAGTGAACACCTCCTTCCCATCACCTGCATCAAACACTCAAAGATGTCAGGCCCCATCTCCTCCTGCTAGATAGCGGCAGTCTGCGGGGGCCTGGCAGACTTCCTCGCGATTCAGGCAGGTGCAAACCCCTGGAGTGTCTGTTCACTGCAGGCAACTGGGTTAGCCATCTGCAGAGATACCAGTGACTGGGTCCGACGGAGGGGCAAAGTGGGGAAGGAGACGTCAACCTTCCCAGACTGCTCTGTTTGCGGGGTGGCTCCTCCTGACTCCACGCTGCACTGGGGTGAGCTGTCTCAGAGGAGTCACCAGGCCCCTGTGATCCAGTTCCCAGAGACCTCTTGAACCCTTCCACCTGAGACAAGTGCCGATTGAGACAGTTGATTCGGACCTTTTGAACTGGGCTAATAGACTGAGGACTTTTCAGGTGGTGCCCTGGGTGTGCGAGTGTAGGAAGGTTTGATTCTCCTTTTCCAACTGGGGCCAGAGGTGGGCAGGCGGGGTGACTTAATTGCTGATTTTTCCACACAGCTGAGACTTCAAGCCAGAGTAGAAGTTGCAATAGGATCGAACAGAAACCAGCTGAAAACAAGACAGAACCACTTTGCTCCACCACACCAGACAGGGCCCCAGTTTCTCAGGCCACAACACTGTACGGGCCCTCGATAAAACCCCAGGGGAAAAACCAAAGGGAGTAAACCATGGGGCGGAATCAGCGGAAAAACTCTGGTAACATGAATAACCAGAATAGATCAACCCCCCCAAGAAAAGATACGGCAGATGTGATTGAAGATCCCATTCATAAACAACTGGCTGAGATGTCAGAAGTCGAATTCAGAATTTGGTTTGCAGACAAGATTAATAAAATGGAATTAGGAATTCGAGGAGAAATTCAAAAATTGTCTCAAGAATTTAACGAATTTAAAGACAAAACCACCAAAGACTTAGACACACTGAAACAACAACTTACAGCCCTCAAAGATATGAAAAATACAGTAGAATCCCTCAGTAACAGAATGGAGCAAGCAGAAGAAAGGATTTCTGACATTGAAGATAAAGTCTTCGAACGCTCCCAATCTCTCAAAGAGGAAGAGAAATGGAGAGCAAAAACGGATCACTCACTCAGAGAGCTCTCAGATAATTCGAAAAAAAATAACATAAGTGTTATAGGAATTTCGGAGACTGATGACGTGGCAGCCAAGGGCACAGAGGCCCTTCTACATGAAATTATGAAAGAAAATTTTCCAGACATGCCTAGAGAATCTGAAATTCAGATAGCAGACAGCTTCAGAACCCCAGCACGATTCAACCCCAAAAAGCCATCTCCCAGACATATCATAATTAGCTTCACTAAAGTTAACATGAAAGAGAAGATTCTCAAAGCAGCCCGGCGAAAGAAAACTATAACGTACAAAGGTAAGAATATTAGAATAACTGCAGATCTCTCTGCTGAAACTTTTCAAGCAAGAAGAGGCTGGTCATCAACTTTTAATCTCCTAAAGCAAAAAAACTTTCAACCCAGGATCTTGTATCCAGCTAAACTGAGTTTCATCTATGATGGAGAAATTAAATACTTCAATGACATTCATATGTTGAAAAAATTTGCCATAAGTAAACCAGCTCTTCAGGATGTTCTCAGACCTATCCTCCACAATGACCAATCCAATCCTATACCACAAAAGTAAACTCACTCAGAAACTTCGGATCAAACTCCAACTTCCACACTGGCGAAAGGATTAAAAATGTCCACTGGACCTTTGAAAAACTCGATACCCAAAATTCCACCAGACTTATCCTTACTCTCCATCAATGTGAATGGCTTAAACTGTCCTCTAAAGAGGCATAGGTTAGCTGACTGGATACAAAAACTTAAGCCAGATATTTGTTGCATACAAGAGTCACATCTCAACTTAAAAGACAAATACAGACTCAGGGTGAAAGGATGGTCATCCATATTTCAGGCAAATGGTAATCAGAAAAAAGCAGGTGTTGCAATTTTATTTGCAGATACAGTAGGCTTTAAACCATCAAAAGTAAGGAAGGACAAGAATGGTCACTTCATATTTGTTAAGGGTAATACTCAATATGACGAGATCTCAATTATTAATATCTATGCACCCAACCAGAATGCACCTCAATTTATAAGAGAAACTCTAACAGACATGAGTAACTTGATTTCCTCCAGCTCCATAATCGTTGGAGATTTCAACACTCCCTTGGCAGTGTTGGATCGATCCTCCAGAAAGAAGCTGAGCAAAGAAATCTTAGATTTAAACCTAACCATCCAATATTTAGATTTAGCAGACATCTACAGAACATTTCATCCCAACAAAACTGAATACACATACTTCTCATCAGCCCACGGAACTTACTCCAAAATTGACCACATTTTAGGTCACAAGTCTAACCTCAGTAAATTTAAAGGAATAGAAATTATTCCATGCATCTTCTCGGACCATCATGGGATAAAACTTGAATTGAGTAACAACAGGAATCTGCATACCCATACAAAAACATGGAAGTTAAATAACCTTATGCTGAATGATAGCTGGGTCAGAGATGAGATTAAGAAAGAAATCACCAATTTTTTGGAACAAAATGACAATGAAGACACAAGCTATCAGAACCTCTGGGACACTGCAAAGGCAGTTCTAAGAGGGAAATTTATAGCACTGCAAGCCTTCCTCAAGAGAACAGAAAGAGAGGAAGTTAACAACTTAATGGGACATCTCACGCAACTGGAAAAGGAAGAACATTCCAACCCCAAACCCAGTAGAAGAAAAGAAATAACCAAAATTAGAGCAGAATTAAATGAAATTGAAAACAAAAGAATAATACAACAGATCAATAAATCAAAAAGCTGGTTTTTTGAAAAGGTCAATAAAATAGATAAACCTCTGGCCAACCTAATCAGGAAAAAAAGAGTAAAATCTCTAATATCATCAATCAGAAACAACAAAGACAAAATAACCACAGACTCATCAGAAATCCAAAAAATCCTTAATGAATATTACAAGAAACTTTATTCTCAGAAATATGAAAATGTGAAGGAAATAGACCAATACTTGGAAGCACGCCACCTTCCAAGACTTAACCAGAATCAAGTGGAAATGTTGAACAGACCCATATCAAGTTCAGAAATAGCATCAACTATACAAAACCTCCCTAAAAAGAAAAGCCCGGGACCAGATGGTTTCACGTCAGAATTCTACCAAACCTTTAAAGAGGAATTAGTACCTATATTACTCAACCTGTTCCAAAATGTAGAAAAAGAAGGAAGACTACCCAACACGTTCTATGAAGCAAATATCACCCTGATCCCCAAACCAGGAAAAGACCCAACAAGAAAAGAAAATTATAGACCAATATCACTAATGAATATAGATGCAAAAATATTCAACAAGATCCTAACAAACAGAATCCAGCAACACATCAAACAAATTATACATCATGACCAAGTTGGTTTTATCCCAGGGTCTCAAGGCTGGTTCAATATACGTAAATCTATAAATGTAATTCAGCACATAAACAAATTAAAAAACAAAGACCATATGATTCTCTCAATTGATGCAGAAAAAGCTTTTGATAATATCCAGCATCCCTTCATGATCAGAACACTCAAGAAAATTGGTCTAGAAGGGACTTTTCTTAAACTGATAGAGGCTATCTACAGCAAACCCACAGCCAATATCATATTGAATGGAGTTAAATTGGAATCATTTGCACTCAGATCAGGAACCAGACAAGGCTGCCCATTGTCTCCATTGCTTTTCAACATTGTAATGGAAGTTTTAGCCACCGCAATTAGGGAAGAAAAGGCGATCAAGGGTATCCATATAGGGTCAGAAGAGATCAAACTCTCGCTCTTCGCAGATGATATGATTGTGTATCTGGAAAACACTAGGGACTCTACTACAAAACTCCTAGAAGTGATCAAGGAATACAGCAGCGTCTCAGGTTACAAAATCAACATTCATAAATCGGTAGCCTTTATATACACCAACAACAGTCAAATTGAAAAAGCAGTTAAGGACTCTATCCCATTCACAGTAGTGCCAAAGAAGATGAAATATTTGGGAATTTACCTAACAAAAGACGTGAAAGATCTCTATAAAGAGAACTATGAAACTCTAAGAAAAGAAATAGCCGAAAATGTTAACAAATGGAAAAACATACCATGCTCATGGCTAGGAAGAATCAACATTATCAAAATGTCCATACTACCCAAAGCAATATATAATTTCAACGCACTCCCTATTAAAGCTCCACTGTCATATTTTAAAGATCTTGAAAAAACATTACTTCGTTTTATATGGAATCAGAAAAAACCTCGAATAGCCAAGACATTACTCAGAAATAAAAACAAAACAGGAGGAATCACACTACCAGACCTCAGACTTTACTACAAATCGATAGTGATCAAAACAGCATGGTATTGGCACAAAAACAGAGAAGTAGATATCTGGAATAGAATAGAGAACCAAGAGATGAATCCAGCTACTTACCGCTATTTGATTTTTGACAAGCCAATTAAAAACATTCAGTGGGGAAAAGATTCCCTATTTAACAAATGGTGCTGGGTGAACTGGCTGGCAACCTGCAGAAGACTGAAATTGGACCCACACCTTTCACCATTAACTAAGATAGACTCTCATTGGATTAAAGATTTAAACTTAAGACATGAAACTATAAAAATACTAGAGGAGAATGCAGGGAAAACCCTTGAAGAAATTGGTCTGGGTGAGTATTTCATGAGGAGAACCCCCCGGGCAATTGAAGCAGCTTCAAAAATACACTACTGGGACTTGATCAAACTAAAAAGCTTCTGCACAGCTAAGAACACAGTAAGCAGAGCAAGCAGACAGCCCTCAGAATGGGAGAAGATATTCGCAGGGTATAACTCTGACAAAGGTTTAATAACCAGAATCCACAGAGAACTCAAACGCATCAGCAAGAAAAAAACAAGGGATCCCATCGCAGGCTGGGCAAGGGATTTGAAGAGAAACTTCTCTGAAGAAGACAGGCGCACGGCCTTCAGACATATGAAAAAATGCTCATCATCTTTAATCATCAGAGAAATGCAAATCAAAACTACTTTGAGATATCATCTAACTCCAATGAGACTAGCCTATATCACAAAATCTCAAGACCAGAGATGTTGGCGTGGATGTGGAGAAAAGGGAACACTTCTGCACTGCTGGTGGGAATGCAAATTAATACATTCCTTTTGGAGGGATATATGGAGAACACTCAGAGATCTAAAAATAGATCTGCCATTCAATCCTGTAATTCCTCTGCTGGGCATATACCCAGAAGACCAAAAATCACAACATAACAAAGATATTTGTACCAGAATGTTTATTGCAGCCCAATTCATAATTGCTAAGTCATGGAAAAAGCCGAAGTGCCCATCCATCCACGAATGGATTAATAAATTGTGGTATATGTATACCATGGAATACTATGCAGCCTTAAAGAAAGATGGAGACTTTACCTCTTTCATGTTTACATGGATGGAGCTGGAACATATTCTTCTTAGTAAAGTATCCCAAGAATGGAAGAAAAAATACCCAATGTACACAGCCCTACTATGAAACTAATTTGGGACTCTCACATGAAAGCTATAACCCAGCTACAACTTAACAATAGGGGGAAGTGGGAAAGGGGGGGGTGGGTAGAGGGAGGGGAATCGGTGGGATCACACCTGTGGTGCATATTACAGGGGTATTTGCAAAACTTGGTAAATGTAGAATATAAATGTTTTGGCACAGTAACTGAGATAACGCCGGAAAGGCTATGTTAACCACTGGGATAAAAATGTGTCAAATGGTTTATGAAGTGAGTGTATGATGCCCCATAATCATATCATTGTATACACTTATGATTTAATAAAAAAATTAAAAAAAAAAAAAAAAAAAGAAGACAGGTGCACAGCCTACAGACATATAAAAAAATGCTCATCATCCTTAATCATCAGAGAAATGCAAATCAAAACTACCTTGAGATATCATCTAACTCCAGTAAGATTAGCCCATATCACAAAATCCCAAGACCAGAGATGTTGGCGTGGATGTGGAGAAAAGGGAACACTTCTACACTGCTGGTGAGAATGCAAATTAATACATTCCTTTTGGAAAGATGTTTGGAGAACACTTAGAGATCTAAAAATAGATCTGCCATTCAATTCTATAATTCCTCTACTAGATATATACCCAGAAGACCAAAAATCACATTATAACAAAGATATTTGTACCAGAATGTTTATTGCAACCCAATTCATAATTGCTAAGTCATGGAAAAAGCC
Source organism: Nycticebus coucang (assembly GCF_027406575.1). Classification (NCBI taxonomy): domain Eukaryota; kingdom Metazoa; phylum Chordata; class Mammalia; order Primates; family Lorisidae; genus Nycticebus; species Nycticebus coucang. Next base: position 10,858,765 of record NC_069792.1, read on the forward strand.
CAAGTGCCCATCGATCCACGAATGAATTAATAAATTGTGGTATATGTACACCATGGAATATTATGTAGCCTTAAAGAAAGATGGAGACTTTACCTCTTTCATGTTTACATGGATGGAGCTGAAACATATTCTTCTTAGTAAAGTATCTCAAGAATGGAAGAAAAAGTATCCAATGTACTCAGCCCTACTATGAAACTAATTTATGGCTTTCACATGAAAGCTATAACCAGTTATAACCCAAGAATAGGGGGGAAGAGTGAAAGGGAGGGGAGGGAGGGGGAGGGGGCGGAGGGAGGGGGATTGGTGGGATTACACCTGTGGTGCATCTTACAAGGGTATAAGTGAAACTTAGTAAATGTAGAATGTAAATGTCTTAACACAATAACTAGCAAAATGCCAGGAAGGCTATGTTAACCAGTGTGATGAAAATGTGTCAAACGGTCTATAAAACCAGTGTATGGTGCCCCATGATCACATTAATGTACACAGCTATGATTTAATTAAAAAAAAAATACTTTTCCTTTGAAGCATGAAAAAAAAAATGGCTCACTGTGTTCCAGAGAAAATTAATGGATAGAAACACCTATTTTGAAGTAACGTTTTAAAAAATTGAATTTTAAGAATAGGAAAAACTCTACAAATAATTTTTATCAGGAAAAAAAATTATACAAAACCATGAGATACTTTTTCGCATATCAGATATGCAAGTTTTTTGATTCCCTAGTTAAGGACATAACTTTGGTGGGACACAGGTATGGATTTAAGTACTGGCTGTATCATTTTTAAGCTGAGTGACTTGGACAAAGCAATTTAGGTCTGTGTGCTTTGACTTTGTCATCTAAAAGTTGGGTAGTATAGTAGTGCCAATTTTATAAAGTTTTTGGAAGGATTACTTTGCTTGTAGAAAGTGAGGATGCCCGTCTCTCATAAGCACTCCATAAAAGATAGCAATTATTCTATTTATGCCCGGTGAGGCTGTAGTAGAACAAACCTTTCATACACTATTGGTTAATGTGTATCGTGAATCTCAATGTCTTTGCATTCTTAAAATTGAGTTTTTTAAAAATTCATTTCTGGGAAATAATAGAAAATAGGAAAATTCATGTACAAAGATAGTCATTGTGGGTGGTGCCTGTGACTCAGTGAGTAGGGTGCCAGTCCCATATGCCGGAGGTGGTGGGTTCAAACCCAGCCCTGGCCAAAAAAAAAAGATAGTCATTGCAATATCTTTATTTTTTATGTAGGAACATGCTAAAAATACAAAAAATAATTTAAATCCTGCTTTAACAAGGATTTAAATTACATCATCTTTTCCAAAGGGCTTTCTTTTACTGTTTTATTTTAACAAATATAATACAGGAGAGCCTCTGGAAGTTGACCTCCCCCAGCAAGGGACTGTAAGAAGCTGGTCAACATACAGACGTGGTCAACATAAAGAACTAGGCCCACTGTACATACACGTGGTGCACGTCTGGTTGTGACAATTAGCTCAGCTTAAGAAGGGGGTCAGTGTAGGGTTGTGGTCAACTATGGAGGTTCTACTGTATTGTGAATAACTAGAGCTCCCTGAGCTTTCCCCTTTCCTATGTCCTCCAAGGAGCCCCTCTTCTGAAGTTGTTGCTCATCCTACCTAGGATGTATCCATGATTTTATGGTCTGTCATTTGCCAGCCTTGGTCAACACCTTCTTGTTTGAACTGGAGCTTGTTCCAGGTGTCTGGGCTACATCTCTGAACAAAGAGACAGCAATCCCTGCTCGGATGCAGCTGAAGCTTACTTTCCAGTTAGGGGGAGATGTACAATAAGCAATACACTTAATGATATACTCTGTAGTATTTTAAAAGGTAATAAACAAATACAGTGGGACGAGAGGGATTTAGAGAGTTTTTTGGTTTTGCTTTTTAAATGATTGGAAGTTAGTCGTCTGAGGGAACAGGAAAAATGGACAGTGCAGAAGACGGTGGGGAGAGTCATTGGAGCACAGCCCCTGCGGAGGATAACGAGCTCTGACCTTATATACAAAAGGAGGACTCGCTTTAGATAAGAACATGGATATTTTGGCTCTAGCATCAGTGGGGAAGGCTGCTGGGTGGGGAGATGTGCTGCTGAGACGTCCATGAACAATATATGTATGGAAAATTTATGTTTTAAAATTTTTTGTAAATGATATACTATGAATCCTTTTGCCCCTTTCTTCTGGATCCTAACCTTAAGTTTTGGGGATTCATCCACATTGCCTCGATATAGATGTAGTTTGTTCAATGCACACTCAACTGTACTCTACTTATTGTGTCCTGTGCTCACTGTGCAAGTCTATATATTATTGTATGGTATCAACAAACCACAATCTATTATATAACACACTGTGACGCACAGTGAGCTGTGTATAAACTAGTCCAGCAACATACATGTCTCCTTTAACAGCACAAAGGGAAGAGCTTCTCTCAAATACATAAATCAAAATACCCTTCTAGATTATATGACACACACAGCTTCAACTCTAATATATGTTACCAAATTGCTACTAAAATAGAAACTAGGGTGTTATTTTGTTTAGTTTGTTAGTGAATTTTGTTAAGTTTCTCAAAACAACGAAATTGAAATGTTATATGTTCTTAGGATACAATACAATGTAGCCATTGTACTTCTTGTTGAAAAAAGTTTATTATGTCTTTATATTTAAAAAGCAGAAAAGGGGCGTCGCCTGTGGCTCAGTGAGTAGGGCGCCGGTCCCATATGCTGGAGGTGGCGGGTTCAAACCCAGCCCCGGCCAAAAACCACAAAAAAAAAAAAAAAAAAAAAAGCAGAAAAGGAGGTCAAGGCAATGTCAACCATTTTGATGTAAGCAGTACAAATTGTTTATAAAATCAGCACATTGTGGGCCCTCCACCAGTCCAGGATGCAGTAAGAAGGCATCAAGCAAGAACCTGGAATTGGGCTCTCACCTAACACTGAATCTCCCTTAAACTTGGACTGCCCAGCCTCCAGAACATTGAGAAATAAGTTTGTTGCTTATAATCTAAAAAAAAAAATCGGCACATTGTACCCCCTAAATGCATCAGTGTATACAGTTATGATTTAATTAAAAAAATTGTTAACAGAAAAAAATAAAAAGCAGAAACAACATGAATGCTACTTTCTTTGCATCATCCTTATTATCATTATTATTGTTATTGCTTAATATTTCAATGTAGCAATTGTCTGATTCCTTTCTGATTGTATTTATGTTTGTTCATTCTTTACGAGGTTTTTGTTTCTAGTCCTTATCTGAAACATTGTTGTCATTATTAAACTTTAGCCTTTTGAATTTTGTGAAGGCAAAACAATGGAAACCTAATAAATACATGTCTATGTAATTTTTTTTTAAAAAGCGGAAAAGGAAATAATGCCATAATATATAGGATTAACAAATTGATTCTTTAGTGTACTTTTGCATAGAAAAATGACTAAGAGTAGATATTATCGATCTTTCAACAATCATTATTTCTGGATGATGAGAAAATGAGTAGTATTGTTTTTCTCATTTTTAATTTTCTGAGTATTCTAATTTTTTTACACAAACAGAAATTCCTTTCATAAAGCTAGACTATTTGCATTGGTATTAAAACGACTTCACAATAAATATTAAAACATTGAAAAACAAAAAAATACAAGTTAAGGCTTATGAGCAGAAAAATCTCAGTTAAAGTTTTTTGTTTGGTTGTTTTTTAAAAAATCTCATCAGTACCTTCACTTACTTCCTTCCAACATCTCAGGGCCCTCGTCTGACTGCAGTGTGTGAGGATAGAATAGCCATTCAGCCTCCAGATTTTACAGTACTAGAAATTAAAATACAGTTTTCTCTTCTAGGATATAAACAGCATCTACAACCCACAACTGTACTAGATTCAACTGTTAATTCTTTCTGTTGTAAGTGATTCCCCAACATGTAAAAATTCAGGTAACAGAAATCACAAGTCACCTCCCCATGCTAGCACTTCCTTAGAAAACGGGACCTGGTCAAAGTGGACTTGTGGAAAATCCTGGGTGCTAATACTGCCCACTGACATTTTGAGAGCTTTTTTTCCAGAATCAATTGATTGAATTTCATTGAGTCCTCAACACTTAATAACAACTAAATATAAAATGAATCAGTATAGGGAATCAGTATAGTCCAGCTGTATGGTACCTACCTCTATTTAGAAGTGTTCCATTCATTAGTCCTGTATAGAAAGATCATACAAACTCACCATTGACCAAAAAAAAAAAAAAAAAATTCCTACTGCTTATGTCACAATTCTACTTTGATTCACAGAATTTAAACTATTTTTTAAAAGTATGTTTGGTTTATCTGGCAACTTTCTCCTTTCACCATCTTCCCCCCAACTTTCATGAAATAATAAAATGAATACCGCCCCCCTCCATTTATACGAAAACATTCATGTACAATCTAAAAGTGAACAAGGCCACAAAGTCTATTTCCATTAGTGAAAGAAACAAAGAGAGGCTTGCAACCTAGAAATGTCAGGCACCATTACTTTCTGTATGGTATGAAAATGCTCCTTCTGCTGATGTTAAAGATGGTAATGTGTCTCTCTCCATATAAACACTGATGACTATGGGATGCTTCAACAGACTCCTGGCAGACCACAGATAATAACTGTTTTCATAAATGGCCAGTAAAAAAAGCCAGCACAAGATAAAAACAAAAGGTGGGCTTTTTGTGAGAAAAAGAATCTAAACTGACTTTGAAAGAAAACACCAGTGAGCCTTTATCATTAGAACATGTTGCAAAAAGCCAGTGATTCAAGTGGAGATAGTCTTAGCGTCACTCATGGCAAATTGCATCCTCCGGGTTCCAGTGCAGGCGTCTGTGTGTGTACGTGTGTGTGAGATACAATGCAGCATATGCTTTCTGTTTCTACATGACAACAAATATATGTGGCTCGATAAAAGTGCTCAGATATGGCATAAATCCTTGTTGGTTATCATAGCTGGAAATTCTCTTTATAAAGATAAAGTTATATAGAAGGAGAGCTAGCTGTACAAAAATATACACTAAAATATTGAAAGGTCATATTTTAAGCTGCCTTCATAGAGCTGGTTAGTTTGCAGTCCCAACTCTTGCCTAAGGTGTCTACTACAGACACAGCTCATGGGAATGCACCTGAATGAAAGATAAACATAAACAAGCTATTTTAAAGCATATTAATAAACACAACTAAGTAATTTAAGTTTTAGACTCACTGGAAGACAATAAACTCATTTGGGGGCTTTCCAAGGTTTTGTAATGAATGTGGAATATATTATCCAACCTCAATGCTGTCAGAGATACAATATGCCAAAGACCAAGACCCCAGGCCTTAATCATTTCTAATCTCAGCCCAACGGACAGTGCCAGAACTACTGGAAAGAATAGGGATAGGATTAGGTCTCAAAGGACAGCTGGAACCAAGGGCCAGTTCAAGTTAAGGACTCCCGCTCTGCTTCTCCTCTCTCCCACCATTCACCTCCTTGTCTACTATGCAGCCCTATTGCTTCCACACAGACACTGGGTTCCTATAACTTCTGGCCCCCAAGAAGGACTACTATTCTTTTATTAGCTACAATTAAAAAAAAATTATGGGGAGGGCGCAGTGGCTCACACCTGCAACCCTAGCACTCTGGGAGACTGAGGAGGGTGGATTGCTTGAGCTAAGAATTCCATACCAACCTGAGCTACAGCAAGACCCCATCTCTAAAAATAGCTGAGTGTTATGGCAGGTGTCTGTAGTCCCAGCAACTTGGGACGCGGAGGCAAAAGGATTGGTGGAGTCCAAGAGTTTGAGGTTGCTGTGATCTATGATGCCACTGCACTTTACCAAGAATGATGGAGTGAGATTCTGTTTAAAAAAAATAAAAAATTATGGAGGAAGAGTCTTATTTTGGTCATTTGGGTCATACATGTATATTTTCAACCTAATGCCTGTTGTTGTGGAATTAGGTATCATGGCTGTCCCAACTCAGGTAGTTGCCTGTCCCCACTCCAGGAACTTTGGCAGGGAAGACAAGGTCCCAAGAATGTAGGAAGGGGTACCTTCCTAACGAGAAGGAGAGTGCTCTTACCAAAGGCTGGGGGCAGGGGAGGAAGGTGCTGGCAAGACTGCTAATATCTTCAAATAGACAAATACATCCCTCCTCAACTTCAACTCATCAGAATACATGTTCATACAATATGCTGAAATACACTTCCCTCCATTAGACTTCTAACAAAATGTAAAGAAATTGAAAAATCTCTAAAATTCAGCAAACACAAATTAATCTCACCTAGGTAACCTATAAAGGACCAATTTTCATAGAGACCAATTTAACTGAGTTAGGTCATAATTATCTGGTCTAGAAAAATATAAATCTCATATATTCCATTCTCCTTAAGGTTATTTATTTCAATTTTCTTCTTTATCAATGTATTTCAACAAATCTCATTCTCACAGTTACCCTGAAAATCAATGATGCATTAGGAACTCTATATTTCATAGACATTACTAATAAATGCAGTTATTTTGAAAAAAATAAACTATGATTTCAGAAATGTTTCATTCCCATTTGTTGCAATGTATTGAATGAATATAATTGCCGCCATGACCATAGTCATAACATAGAAAAGATTGTTTATAGCTGTGAAATTCATCCTTGTCAACTGAATTATAGAATTTTTTTTCACTTCAAATATACTCTGTACTCTGAAAATTCCTGTGACACAGTTGTGACCAGTCAATAGATTGTTTCATAGGTAAGGAAAATGGCCAGAGAAATATAAGTGTGCTAAACAACAAAAATATGGAGTAATGTTGAACTTTATGTGTTAACTTGACTGGGCTAAACGATGCCCAGATATCTAGTTAAACATTATTTCTGGGTGTGTCTGTGAGGTTGTTTCCAGAAAAAATTAGCATTGAACTGGTGGGCTGAGTAAAGCAGGTAGCCCTCCTCCGTGTAGATGGGCACCACCCAGTACAGTGAAAGCCTGAATAAATCAAAAAGACAGAGGAAGGTTGAACTCTTTCTCTCTGCCTGGCCACTTGGCCTGGGACATCCTTCATCTCCCACCCTTGGAATGGGACTTACACTATTGGTATTCTGCTTCTCAGGCCTTTGGACTCAGACTGGAATTTACACCACTGGCTTTCCTGTGTCTTCAGTTTGCAGATGGTGGCTCATGGGACTTCTCACCTTCCATAATCCTGTGAGCCGATTCTGTATAATAAATCTCTTTGTATACGTGGCCTATGTGGTGTTATATTATATGTAATGAGATGTTATGTGTTTCTTACTTTATGTGTGTGTGTTTGTGTCTCTCTCCTGCTGGTTCTGTTTCTCTGGAAAACTTTGACTGACACCTGTGGTACTGATGGACACAAAGGATGACATTAAGTTCAGGTTGAGGAGGTGGCTTGAACAGTCCTCAACCAGCAAAATGCAAAACTAGCCAGTGATGGTTAAATGCCTTTCAAAAACAAATGAAAGGAAGGACAGAAAAGCCAGACTTAGCTTCACAGCTGTTTTTTGTTTACTTACTGTGTATCATGAGAGTTTTTAAAATTATTGTTTTGAATAGCAAATGCTCATTTGCGCACATCTCTAACCTTAATTTTCTGATTTTCTCAGGGATAAGCGGAGAGTTCAGAACAGCTGTGAACACAGAGGGAGTAGAAACTTCACTTTCAACATTATCAGCCAACTTCTCTCTCATTACAATTCTATCTCAAGATCAAGGTCATGCAAGAAAACCGGCAGGTGTGATTCTTTCCCTCTGATCAGCTCACTTTGTTTTTCTATTTTTATGCTGTCTTGAGCACTATATAATTAACTTCCATAATGACTCTAATACTACTAAGTAAATATATTTAATGAGCTCCTAGCCTTGTTGATAGAGAGACAATATGATAACTATCTTTTTTGCTTTTAGGAAAGACACTAATACAAATGGGTTATTGGTAAGAATATCAATCCTCTGCACTGCAGATTTCAGGCCACCATTGACCACCCCTGCCAGCTTTTGAAAGAAATGATGACAGTGATGCACAAGTGTTGAGCTACTGCAGGCATTTCTGGGAAATTCGGAGGATTTCACACACTTTGTAAATATCATAACATAAAGTGGCCATGACCCTGATCCTTCCTGCTCCTGCTTAAGGTGGAAGAAGGATAAGAACAAACCAAATCTATATTTCAAGTAGCAAGCATTTATTGAACACCTGCTACATGCCAGAGCTGGTCTAGGCACAATAAAGGCAGGTATGGCAAAACCCTCGAACAGCTTCACATCTTAGCTGAAGTAAAGGCCAAAGACATCGCAGGGACCTAGAAAGGTCCGCCTTGACGTTTCCCCCATCATACTACACTCCAGCTAGGAATGAAGCCCTTTCTATTCCTCCAGCACACCGTACATGGTCCCTCCTAAGAACGTGGTCTCACATTGTTCCCTCCACCTGAGAAACTTCTGTCCCAGATACCTGAATGATATGGCCTCTCCTTTCTTCCAGTCTTTCCCCAAATGCAGCCTTCTCAATGAGGGCTTTCCTGGCCACATTTCCAAAGTTGAAGCCCTCCTGCACAATTCCAAATATTTTTTTCTCTTTTTCATTTTCTTCCATAACACTTGTCACTTTCTTACATAGGGTTTACCTTGCCCATTGTGGTCTGCACCCAACATTGGACTACAAGCTTTAGGAAGGTAGGGGTTTGAGGTTTTGTTCCCTGCTAGCTTCCAAAAAAATGCCTCTTATAAAATGGTCACTAAGTAAATATTCTTGAATTAATTCACTAATAAATTTTTGTCACATGACAACTCTAGGAGGTTGGTATTATTCATTCATTCCAATGAACACAAGAGGCTCAAGATTAAGTTCCCTAAGTTTCTGAAACAAGTAAATGACAAAGCCCTTCTTATCTCCAGATTTCTCATCTGGGAACTAATCCTGTCTGCCATAGCTACCTGGGAAGCGCAGTCCAAAGTCAAGGCAGGATCAGGTGGGAAGATGTTAGAAACGTACCATGGGAGCAGAGTCTACAACTTAAAGCACAGGTTGGCGAGTGGGGCATTCGTCATGTGATGAGTTGCACAATTCAGGAGGCCCCTGGATCAGATCTTGTTCTTATTAGCAAGGGATCAGAATGTTACCTTAAAAATATATAAATAAAAATATTTTGAAAGTTATAAATATGACCTTCTTAACTTATCAATAAATATCTATAGACAATCTAGGGGTTCTCCCATAGAAAAGAAATTGTTTTTCCTCTCATCTACCTTGTGGAGTATGAATCCCACTTTGATATAAATGATGATGTTGGCAGCATAATGACTGCACCTAAATTCTTTTAAGTTCCTCCGATTGAGATGTTCCATGTAGCAGAATGCGGAAGAGAGAAAGCTAAATGAACAAAACATCAATCACACGTGGCAGGATTTTTATGAATCCTATACAATAGGTTCACATAAACGCTAATCGGTTCTAATCACATTCTCACGGTGGGTCTACTACTTTGTAGAGTAGCACTGCATTCAAACAGGCGGGCCAGCTTTTTTGAGTAAGGCAAGGTTGTTTGATTTAATAGAACCAACTTGCTTTTCCCAGTCCCTAAATACTTCTCCCTAGTTTTTATTTTTTCAGACTCCATGATTCAAGACTCTTACATGAAAGTGGCAGCAACCCAATAAACTAGCTTGAGCAAAAGAGGAATCTGTTAGAAATTAGACGTGTGACAACACCGAGGTCTAAGTCCAGCGAGATCTTAGGTACAAATGGAAAGAGGCATTCGTAGCCTCTGGGACCCTCTTTTATCTGTGCTTCTGTCTAACCAACTTCTCCCATGACTAGAGTGTGAAAATGAGCATCTCCTAGAAGAAAGTGTTGTGGGTGCTATAACTAGACCTCGGAGAGGAAGCAGGAGAAGGGAAGGGTGACATCTCATGTTTCCCACACGGGCCTCCCTGTCAGGGCCCTAGCATATACTATGCACCTTCTCTTGTTAAACTTTCCCTCCAAATTCATGTCAGTACACTAACCTTCTTGTCTTGGTCTATTTGGTCTGCCCTGACCAAATACTATAGAGAGGATAATTTATAAACAACAGAAATTTATTCTTCACCATTCTGGAGGCTGGAAAGTCCAAAATCAAGGTGCCAGCAGATTTTGGTGGAGAGGGGTCACTCTCTGCCTCAGAGATGGAGCCTTCGCATAGGAGGGGAGGCAAGGGAGCTCCCTCAATCCTTCTTGGTAAGGTGCTGATCCCGTTCAGGTGAGTGGAGCCCACATGACCCAATCACTTCCCAAAGGTCTCTCTTCTCAGTACTATCACATTGGGTATTACATTTTAACAGATGAATTTGGGAGGGAGGGACATTCAAACCACAGAGTTACCTGTCTATTAAAGTACAAAAAAAAAAAAAAAAGAAAAAAAAGATTTTGTCAGAGCCAGGACATAGCCATTGCCATCAATAAATTAAATAAGGTACCGTGAAGGTTTCCAACAGCTGGCATTTAAATGTGTCAATGTTACTTGAATCTTTTTAGTTCACTTTTGTCAACTCTCAGTGGAAATGAACTGGAATGACTGAGTCCTCCTCCGGAAACAAGCCACATGCAAGTCTACTTCCTGTCTGAGTCTGGTGATCTTCACATCTTTGGAATTTCATGAACTTGTAACAATTGGTTGGCCTTTGCCTTCACACCACCTTCCTGTACGTCTTATACGGACAATATTGGGTCCAGGAAAATGGAAAAGACATAGAAAATTGTATTTATTTTTTGCTGGAAATGTATCACAAAGTAAACTATAATCACCTATATTTACATATATGCAAGCTCCCTCATGCACACAGAGACACATACCCACCACTCTCTGTGCCTTATAATATCTGCACTAAAGAATTCAGTTTAGCTTATAAGAAAATAACTGTTCCTACACAGAAGCTTTAAGAACTTTTCATTCATTTTTTTAAATTCTATGAACATGTTTAGCTTCTAAAAAAGCTAATGTTGATCGTATTTACCAACATGATTCACCTCCTCCCGGAACATATAATAAAAACCAGAGTCCAACAATAATTGCAGGTTTATAGAAGATGATATGACACAACAACAGAAAAACTGCACTTGTTGTTCTATAAATGACTACTCTTAAAAATGCAGTAATTTTCAATAATAGCCATAGAATAAAGCAAGGAAAATTCCATCTGTTCATCAATACCCAAAGAATACATTCCATTTCCTTCCCAACCACAAAAATCTCTCTATTGAAAGAAGTCACAGCCACAGTCACCACCACTGATTAGCCCGTCACTATACACCAGAGTCATTATGTATAGTTTGTTAGCTTCCAGATGTGATACATTTGCCAAGAACCATACAAAAGAAAGTCTAACATGGTTCCTGCACCATGGGCTTACAATCAAGAAAAAATAGTCAGTGAGGCCAAAAAAAAAAAGGAATAGAGATGGCATAGGGAGAATAGAAATTCAGTAAGAAAATGTAAAGCCACTGCAAGAAAGGGCATGGAAATTTGAATTCCTCTTCAGGAATAAATTCACTACAGAATATTAGAAAGGTGTGCAAATGCTTCAGGAAACATAATATTCCAGTGGACCAGAAAGAAAAGGTGTAAGTAAAAGAAACTGTAAATCTCCTCAGGTCAGACGCAGGGGTGATTCTTCTTTTTATTCACCATAGTCCTTGACAAAAGAGTAGCAACACAAACACACAGTAGAGACACAATAATTAATAAATGAAAGGATGAGTGGAATCATAAGCATAAGATTTGTCTGAAGCCCACTATGCCAGTGAGGTGGTCTGTGCACCAAGGGCTCTGTGGTCAGGTAGGTTCATCACTGCCATCCAGGATCACTTACAAGATGCATGAGGCCCATGAGTACATCAAAGACTCAGAGAAACCCAGCAGCACAGAAAACATTTACATTTATTAATCCTATTTCTCTCTCAACTCCTAGGCCTTCAGAATATTTCTGGGTACTTTGTTTGTTATTTGTGTTTTGCTTTTCACTTAACCCTATTAGCAACCTGAGACTGTAATCAAAGGCACATACTTTGAGAAATACCACTTAGCAGTAAGGGTGGAGAAATATAAGAAATGATTTAAAAAAAAAAAAGATGACAAGACAGAGAGTGAGAGAGACTCTTTGCTTAAGAGACTAAGGATTGCAAAATTGTGCCTGTTTGATTTACTGGTTACATCTCTAGAGCTTAAAATAAATATTTGACGAAGGAATGATTGGAGGGAGAAGTTAAGATCATCTGCTTAATCTCATGGACCCCGGTTCTGTTAGCCAAGATAAGGAGGATAATTGTCAGGAATTGACAGGTTGAGTTTGAGATGACTGTAGAAAATCTAAATGGAAATTTCCAGTTAGATGATGGGACTCAACTTGAAATGAAGACCTGAGTTGGAGCTAAACTTTTAAGGGCTGTCAGTGTGGGCTTAGTACCTGCCTTAGTCCAGTTAGGCTGCAATTATAACGTAACCAATATACCACAGATTGAGTGGCTTAAAAAACAAACATTTATTCCTCACAGTTTTGGAGGCCAGAAACCCAAGATCAAAGTGCCAGCACCGGTTGGGTTCTGCTAAGGGCCCACTGCCTGGTTCACAGAGGGCCATCTTCATGTTATGTCCACACATAGGTGAGAGACATGACAGTACTCTCTCTTAGGTCTTTTTAATAAGTGCGCCAATCCGATGTGGGCTCCTTCCAAAGGTCCTACCTCCAGATGCCATCACAAAAGGGATTAGGTGTCCACATGTGAATTTGGGGGGTACATAAATATTCAATCTTTAGTAGTATCTAAAGATTTAGAATAGATAAAATCACCTAGAAGAAAAGAAAAATGAACCAAGGAGACACATCTAGAAGAAAACTTATAATTAGTTGCCAAGGAGTGATTAATTTCATAGAAAGGATTCATCCCTGTGTCTTCCCACGTTTTCCCACCTCTAGCCTCCATATCCCCTCTGCTCCATAACCTGTTTTTCCCATCTGAGAAATTGGCAGACAACCTTCCTGCTCAAAAGTACAGAAACCTGAGAACTATCCTCGCTTACAAGGCCTCCACCATCAACTCTGCCAGACTCCAGCTAAAAATCCAACTTCTGTTTGATGCTGAGTGATTAGCACCAACAGATGGGATAAATAACACCAATGACAATGTAATTCTGCCTCTGCATAGACTCTACAGCATTTTTTCAAAGATATAATCTTGTTAATTCTTATAATTCTATATCCTGTGTCACTGTCTCCCAGAGGAAAGAACCAGAGTAGCTTTACTCAGGTCGTAGAGTTAAGTAAGAAGAATGTCTATGAATGGAAACAAGGGGACAGTTTGTTACCTCTTCCATAATTAGTTAACGGATACACACTTAGCACTTATATCCTGGAAACTAGGAAATCAAAGAACAGTGAGGCCTAATAACCTTCAAATTCTAGCTCCTGGAAAATGTTAACAAACCAACTTGAGGCAGGTGAAGTTGGGGTAGTTAGGAGGTTTTGAAATATAGACACTGACAGATCTTTCAATGTGGGAACCTGGCTGGAACTAGCTAAAGATCATGATGGCCTAGGGTTGGTGGACAAAGCAAGGAGAAGGCTTTGACAGAAAAGTAGAACAAATCGTGGGGAATGAACAATCAGTTAACACTGTCTATTCTACAATGTTCATTTCAATGGCTTTTTCCAGAAAGTTCCTGGTATACACAACAAAATTTGTGTCTTCCTGAGCAAGCATCTTCATGGGTAAAGTCATGTTGATGAAATCAGTAGAACAGTAAAATTAATGAAGAGAACCAAGAGTATAATCACAATATAGACAGCAAGCTACATTGATAAACTTAGTTCTTACCACCAAGGGAGTATTGTATGGCAGAAAGAATAAATACGTTAGAGTGAACCAGACTTAGGTTTTGGAATACACTTGCCACATATTACCTTTGTGAACTTGGCCAAGTTACATAAACTCTCTGAATGCCACCCCACAATGTAATCTTATTTAAGATGTATTCTTAATAAAATGCAATCCATCTGAACCTAAAAAGGAAAGAAAATAAGCAAAATCCAGGAGCATTTTGACACAAAGACAGAACAGAGATGAGTCTAATCACACACTCTGGTGAAAAAAGCATGATAAAGGAAAATGTCTGTATTAATAAAGTAAGTATCTCCTACAAATCCATGCTTTTATTTTTTTCTCCTTTGAATATAATTATTTGAATGGGATGAGAAAGAATCTTCTATCATTAAAAGGAAGGAGGGAAATGAGGCAATCCTTCACAATTTATTGATAAACAAATTTTACCTTGCTTAATAAGACATTCTAAATTAAATATTGAATTAATTACAGTCATACTAAATTCCACTTAAGTTCTATGTGGTATTAGTATACTAACCGTTTAGCCTGTTGAAATGTCAGCTAGTCCAAGTCTTTAAAATCTTTTTTGAGCTAGGAAAAAACTCTTTTATTCATAAGTACAGAATTTCTGATTGCTTTCAAAGGTAGAAAATACATAGCAGATCAAATATAAATGCCATGATGTAGAGAACACCAAGAGCGAGACAACCTCTGAACAAGATGATTTGCAGCTGGTGGGTGGATCCTCAGGCAATTTGTCCACAGGTGTTCAGTGCAGAGGAAGAGCCCAAGCCCATGGCAATCCTTAGGCATGCAGTCATTGTCTAATACTCCCCTCACCTGTCTTGTACTGTCTCAATAAAAGGCTACTGCAGAGGTTGCTCAGGGCTACCCTGCAATCAAGGTTAGCCTGCCTCCTTCAAGTTTGTACTTCTAATCTGCATCATGTCTGGTTCCTTCCTGCAGTGACGGAGACCAGGGCCATAGAGGTTGCAACACCATGATCCCTAATTAAAACATGCAACTCTTAGAAATATAAAATGATCAACCTAATGAAAATTGTGCAAGAAAATGAATGAGAAGATATTTCCTCTTTGAATGATGGAACACCACAAAGAAAAATTTAAGGAAGCTATGTTTTTCATTGAAATGTGTCACAAAGGAACTTGAACAACAACACAACAACAACAACAAAAAAAAACTTACACTTTGAAGATAGAGGGAAAAAAACAATCAATGAAACAGTTTTGTAGTATGTGGCAACCTATCACCAGATCTGAACTGGGAATTGGGACTTCAGAAAACCAAGCTCTATTACCACTGAGAAAACTGAAAAGTTACACAGAAACTCACCATATTGACTTTGGCAAAACTTATCCTTTGTCATGACCATAAAGTTATTAAAACTGAGACTGAAATTGGAATGGAAATATTGTAGACACCAAGAACCAGAAAAACATTTCAGAAACTAAAGACCCAAACTTTTCCCTAGAGGAGGTAGAATGGAAAGCCATTGCTGTAATGAAACATGAAGAATTGATAATTGGGAACATGTCAAAGAAACTCTTTTATTTAAAAAGCTGTTTTTAGCAGAATAAAAATACCAATTTCTTGGAAAGAGAGATTTCTTGGGTAATCAAAACATGGTTTTCATGGCAATCAAATGTTGATTGGGATTAAGGAGTAAGAAGTGAACATGTGGAAAAAGGGTGTTTTAAAAATTAAGTAAAACAAAGTTTCCAGAAACATAAGAGTGTTAAATTACTTCACACACTGGGGGTGTTTGAAAGTATGCATATGATCATTTTGTACCCATGGAATTATCTTTGTCCTGGGCCAGCCCTGTCATAGCTGAACTAGTACCCACCCATTGATTTGATCTGAAGAAATACAAAGGCCCACCTGCCAAAACAGAGCCCTATCAGCCTGACATTTCCTTACTCTCCCATCCTCTTTGGCCTGCACTCCACTCCATAGACTGACTGACTGAGAACACCTGGGATCATCTCATGTATGTAGTTTCAGCAAAAGAGCTAAATGTAGAAACCAAGGACTAGCCAATTAAATCAGTGTATTGCTGCTCCTGTTGACAATGGCTAATGATCTGAGTATTTTAATTTTGGAGAAAAATACTCTCATCTCCCACAAATGAGCAGCCCCTGCTCTCCTGGATGACTCTTTTGCACTCTTTCTTCTTAAATCTATAACACGGAACATGCTTCAGAGCTTTTCTAGATTTATTTTAAATGGGCTGTGGGTAGGCTCTAATGCAATGGAAAATCTGATTCCAGACTTTTCTACCCAGGTAAATGTATGAAAGACAATTTTATGACCACTATTATGTCATCAGACAATGGTGATGTTTCATGGTCACCCTGGAGTGGTGATTTGCAAGAACTCTCTTGCTGTTATTTAGAGGGTACAGCCTTCACGGTGGTTTTGCAAATGTTCTACTTTACTGGATCTATACAGAAATGATTGGAATGTCCAAGCCATCACTAGCTAACAGCAGGGAGCACAATGGTAGTTAAATAGAGATCTCAGACAGCTCTTAGGATGTATTATAATACATTTACTTCAACATAAGAATCATCTGATAATTGGTTATGATAATCAGATCTGTAGCATCCATTTGTACATAATGTCAGGTAAACCCTCACGTTTTTAATCAGGGCCAAGTAAAGACTTTAAAATTGCCATTTTTCCGGCAAACTTTTTAAATTAAACACAGGTGCAAAAACAATATATATATTGCACAGATAATGTATACACATTTTAAGGGTGCCAAAAATAGGTATACACATTTAAGGAAAGGAAAAAACTATATTAAATTCATAATAGTCAATACATAGCCATAACAAAAGATAAACACAAGTCACATACAGCAACTCTTGTAATTGCAGAAGTCAAATGTGACTTGAGTATTAGAAGTTAATGCAGTTTTTTCCTTTCTTAAACTGTGTGCACGTTTTTTGGCACCCTCTGTGTGTGTATGTATATACAAATGTGCCAGAAAAACTATATTTTGACAATTAAATATAAAAAATTTATTCTGAACATTATACTGTAGAAAGCAAAATTATATCTGATATAGACAGCATACGTGAAATCATGTGAATTGTTTTGTGAATTGTATTCTTAGAAAAATGAAGAAGAAAGGCATAGGATTATTTCCTAGCAAACTAAATGTACAAACATCAAGAATAATAAGGATAGGATCTTTGGGCTACGTGGTGAAATGGATAACACATCTTATATGGATCAGAAAAATAGTAAGGATAAGGGATAGAAATATAGTAAGTAAACATATGTAATAAAACTATGCAAAAATAGCTTTATGTCAACCAAGGCATGTGGTCACAAAATTGAATTCTACTGTTAAGAAAAAGTTCTCTCCTAACTTTGTAAAAATAAATTTATGAAGAAACAGAAGAAAGTCAAAATGAAAGTAACTAAATCCAGATATTTAAGAAATATAGGTAATCTAATTTCAATAAAAAAATAATAGTTAATATTTATCAAATAGTCCCAATTTTAGGCACCTAGGAGAACAAAAATGGATATCATTTTAGTATACAGATTACAAATTCTGAAGAGCCTGATTCACATGAAAATACTTAAAATCTTTGCAACAGGAGAAGGAATTAGCTTTGCTTATTTTTGTACTTATTTCTAATTTATCCTAAAACTGTTCTTTACTTCTATAATGAGAAGAAATTTCCAGAAGAAACCTATTGACTTAACATAAAAGGTCGTAATTCCAAGTTTTTCATCTTTAACATTTTTCAAATATCCTAGCAAATCAGTATGTATTGTCCAACAATATTCAAACTAGTATTTTTG
Organism: Nycticebus coucang; assembly: GCF_027406575.1. Classification (NCBI taxonomy): domain Eukaryota; kingdom Metazoa; phylum Chordata; class Mammalia; order Primates; family Lorisidae; genus Nycticebus; species Nycticebus coucang. The sequence goes on from NC_069792.1 coordinate 10,876,484, forward strand.
ATGAAAACATCTGAGAAATTGCAGTAAGTCTCAGGGGACAGCTTGGTAATATGATAATGCTTGATCAACATGCACATGTCATGACAACAGAGACAAAGCTTTCTGCAAACTCGACACCTTTTCTTTAATAAGGTCAGTAACTAATATAAAGTAAGTGGTTCATTTACTGAATGAGACTGAAATTGGATTGAGGGAGCTCCTCTTTTTTAATTGCAAATTTTGTGATTTTACTTATTGTTTGGTAGTCTCTTCCTTGGGCTGCAAGTCAGCAAAAAGTATAACATAAAACTTAAAAGCAAACAGCAACATTGGCACTGTGAAACTAATAGCCACCCACTCTAATACTTGATGGAAGCAAGGTATTTATATAAAGCCGTCTGCACACCTATTGCTGTGAAAACAACCAATTAAAAGAAAAACATAAACTAAAAGAAAACTTTCCATTGATGTTCTCATTCATATCCACAGGGGTGAAGGTCCATTAAGTAAATGGACCATTGGTTTTCTCCGCATGTGGAAAGAGCTTCCCAGGAACAGAAAGAGAAAGGAAGATGAACCGAGCAGCTGATGAGTTGTAGGGTCCAGAGCAAGTCCCACCTCAGCCCAGATGGGGACTTCTCGGGCTTTCTGGACGAGTTTTGCAGAACAGGGAACCAACAACAACAAATCAGAGTGACCTCAGAGAATCTATGGGAGCTTGGAGGTTGAAATACTGATCCCTTCACTCATGGGATGCTGGAGCTATAGCTAATTCAGGTGGGAAGCTATTCCTCCAACCAAAATGAAAACAAAGGAGGAATCAGTGCCCATTAAGGTCATCTTCGTGATAGACTGGTAGCATAAAAAAGAGAACTTATATCTTTGTGAGAAGCAGCAAAGAAACTCTTTGTAAGTGAGCAGGAGATACCAAAAGAAATACTACACACAGCATTAGCAAGAAAAAAAAAAACATGTAACCATACATTTAATAACGTATTAAAGCATTTACTAAAGTCAACTGGCACCATGTAGATAATTAGCAAATGTTAACTCCACATCAAAACGAAAGATACACTGTAATTGAAAGTTGACAGAAGATTAAAGACAGGTTGTTCAACCCTTATTCATTCGTTATCACTGTTCTATTCATCTAAATCTCACTTGTAAAACAAAGTCCTGGAAGAAATATGTCTCCCTCATAACTTGTTCACAGCTCAATTTGCATCAGAGTAAAAAATCCACTGTCAATTATGATGAAGAAGTTCTAGAAAATAAGCCAATCCTATACAGATACTACTGAAGATGATACATGCCAAATGAGACTCCCAATTATCATGGATGTATCATTATGAAGATGATCATTCATTTGCTCACCCATTCATTTATTCAATAGGATATGTCTATTGCATACTCATGACTGGCTAGTGGAAACTAAGTAGGAATATGGAGCAATGATGTGACAATACATGTAAAAATGCTTTGAAAAGTACAAAATGCTATTGAAATGCCAAAGTTGACGATGAGGGTGATGCAATCATATTCCATTGGGGGAAAAGCAACATAGTCTCTTTAAGTACAGGAAATCATGTCTATCTATTACATGTAGGAAAGGGAAAATTTATTATCATAACTTACTTAGATTTCCAAATAGCTAGTGATAGATCCTGTAGAAGGCCTACTTTTCTGTTTCAAATGACTTAATATTACAGAGAAAGCTTTGTTTGAATGAGAAAGTCATAAAAAGAAGACATTTCTTAGTATAGAGAAGCATTTATTAGAATCATCTTATTGAAAAATTTTATGAATTACTCAAAAGAGACTTCACAGTGAAGTCTTCCTATTTGCAGACAGCTCTCAACTTCCAGGCACATAAACAACAAACTGGCTGCCATCAATTAGATCTCAAGAGGCAATGGCATGAACATTGGCAGATAAGTTTAATTATTAAGAGTAAGGGGAGATGTTTAATGGCAAAATAATGAAACAAAAGTTTTGAGAAGATGGGTGCCTCTTGGAGGGTAGACAGAAAAGAGCCTGTTGGGACGTTGTCATTGTCTTTTTGAGCATGAACTTGGTTGTCACTGTTCATACTGTCCTCTCCTCAATTGAATTATGTATATTATTGTTTTGACAGGTGTTGTCAAAACATCTTAAAATGTTTTCAGTTTTCCATTGAAATGAAAGGTTACTGTGAACACAGAAGTATGTGGAACAATGAAGGATGACTTGGTTTGGTATTAGCGAAGCAAATATTCATTATTGGAACAATGACTGTAACTCCATATTTTCTTTGAAAGTGACAATAAAATACATTTTGCAACATAAGAAGGGAAGATGCTCACAAGTGGCAGAAGCTGGGATATGTCTTGTTACTGAGCAACATGCAAAGAGCTGGCTTATCACACACCACTGAGAATAAGAAACACAGCCAACCCGTTCAAATACAAGAGAGAAGTTTTTGTGCAAAAATAGGCTAAGGAGGCCTAATTTTGCATTACCCAGGGTTATTAGTAAGACATTGAGTCATGGTTTAATTGACAGCACTTTTTGCTTTCACAGGAAAAGAATGTTGTTTCCTACAAACAATAGTGCATTTGAGCTAATAAATTGGGGTCGGTGAGTACTTGTGGGGCGCGGGGAGACACCATGTGAAGACTATTGTCTGTGGGCAGAGGCTACAAGGAATGAACCAACAAAAGTAGGGACATATAATCAGCCCCCTGGGCCACATCAGAGCCATGGTTGTGTTCTATGATCAGGGAGAAGCCATGAAAAGTCTCCAGTGGGAAGAGGATTCTGGGGGGAATAGATTAGCATTTTTAAAGTTCACTCTGGACGTGCTGTGGGGAAATGGCCCCAAGTTAATGACCAACATGTGGGAAGTCCTAGTGCTCCAAGCCAGAAGAATGGTAGCTAGGACTCAGGAGGTGACGGTGAGCAGAGAAGTAGACATTGTCATGCACTATTTGGAAGTATAAAAGTACATTTTTTTAAACTTCTGTCGTGACCCAGTTTTGAAGCTCTGGCTAGAGACCAGTTTGTGTCTCTGTGTGGGAAACTGATTAAGTTCACACCCCTAATCTTATTGGGTTCCCTTATTGGGTTCCCATGCTCTGGGCCACTTACGTATCTACCCTAATCACCTCAAGGTCACATATTAGACAACTAGGAGCAGCCCCCATGCCCAGAGCCTGGTGAAAATGTTCAAACTAGCCAATCTTAAACCTGCTTACCCTCCCTTACCTGTTCCTTCCCATGGAAACCACATAAAGAAAGATTCTTGTCCACATTTTCCCCTCACTTCTTTGCCTCCTAATCAACCCTAATGCTTCCCCACGTGGCTGTGCATGGGGTGGGCTGCTTCATTCCCCATCCTGGAGAACCATGAGTACAAAGTTCCATGAGATTTTCTCTCATCTCTCTCTCAGTCTGCATCTAGCCTCATCACACTTCACCCAAAGTAATATGGTTAACACAGTATAATCCTGTTAAAATCTGAAAGGTAGGGTGGCACCTGTGGCTCAAGGAGTAGGGCACCGGTCCCATATGCCAGTGGTGGCGGGTTCAAACCTAGCCCCGGCCAAAAACCACAAAAAAAAAATAAAAAATCTGAAAGGCAAATCCAAATTTAGTCAAGTAAGTTTTAAAAGGATAATGGAAACTCAAATGTTGCTCAAACATGTCGCCAGAGAGCAAACTTATTGAAAACTCATAAGAAAAAGAGAACAAAAAAAAGTTATAACGTCCTTTTCTACCAAATTCATAGACAAGTAGCAGAATTGTTTGATCTGATTTTTATTTCATTTTATTTCTCCTGTCCATCATCTGGCAGAGATGCTAAAGAACAATGAACAATTACATGTTCAAAAAGCAAGCAGAGAAGGAAGGAGGAGGAATAAAAGGCCTGTTTAATCTTAAAATTAAATAAGTAATATTTGAATAATTGTGCTTTGACTAGAATAATAGCCTTGCTCCTGTCCATAACAGACCCTTGATAAATGTTTGCTTGAGTGAATAAAAGAACAGACAGGATTCTTTAACTGCAAAAATGTCATTAAATTAATATTAATTATAGAATGAAAAGCTCGTACACAATATATAACTGAAAAATATATTACATTTAAAAAATGAGGCATGTCCTGTGACAGATTTTAATCTGTTAAGAATCCTTGAGTTGTGATTAGTTTAGTCTGTCTTTATAAATCTACATATATGCATTTTCACATATCTGAATAAGTTGGCTCAGACATGATTTGAGACATAATTTTTCAGCCTGAACATAATACAAAGTTTGAGGTACTTGATTATTGCAAACCCAACAACAGGACATGAAGCATAAAGCCTCATATTTCTAAATGTTTGCAATTCTAAGAAATTCTGGCTAGTTTAAAAGAGTTACTTTATTGACATGAATCCAACTGGGATTTAAGATAATTATGACATATTCGCTCTTAACAGATAAAAGTAGGAAGAAAGAGGCCAGAGCTAAATGAGAATGTCAGGATGAATTGCACACCATCATTTAGTGTAAAAACTTTTTCTTATCTGTGGGGAACCATCTATAATGTACAAGGCAAGAAAGATGTACTTTAAGGTGTTAAACTAGAGTTTCTGTACACAAAAAGCATATAGTTAAAAAATAAGTCTTTGTGCTTTGAAAGGAAATTAAAATACCATAATTAGACAAATTCATTTTTAATAAAATTTTGGTAGCAATTGGTACCTAGAGTGTTTGGGCAAGAGGCACTCGTGACCCACAGCCTCATCTGATTATAAAATCTACTCTTACTTTCATCATGGAAGTTAAGTATGGCAATTAGGATGACATTACTACTGTTAAGCAGACATTACAGGAATCTATCTCTGGTGTTAGCTCAGTTGCAGGGGTTACCTCGCAAATAAGGGCCATGTAGTAGGATTTATTTATCCTAAGCCATTTAGTCTTGCTTTTTTCTTGCCATAGACAACAGCCAACCATAAAGCCATGTCTTAGGTCATAGTAAGACTGGCTAAAAAGTGTGAATAAACTCTACCAACCAATTCTAAGCCACTATATAAGTCACTCAGAGTTTATCTCTACTGAAAACAATGACTCTTCTACCTGTGAAAGACAACTTAATTTTGGCACCCACTCCTGCTATGCAACCCCCACCCCCTGCCCCAGAAATGTATCAAAAGATAAATTTGCCCTAACCCTACTTTAAACCTCTGATAGATCTCCCACTGCTCTTCAGCTGAAGTTACAGATTTTATCATGACCCCCAAGTCCTTGCATGTCGTTCCCCTAAGCCTCATTTTCTACCATCTCCTGACAATGCCTGTTGACCCTTCTTTCCTTCTTAACACCATCCTAGCCACACCAGTCTCACTGTGCTCCTTAAACACACAAAACGTGACTCTTTCCCTTCCAGTGTTCCTTCTCATTCACCTGGCAATCCAGAATCCTACCTGCAAGTCAAAGCATTGCATAACATGGGGTTGAATGTTAGTGTCCCTGACTAGCTGTAACCCCGTGAGTGTAGAGACAGTGTCCATACTGGTCTCTGCTAAACTGTAGGACTAAGCAATGTTCCAGGGATTAATAGAAATTTAACAAATATTTGTTGAATGAATGACAACAGTTTCTTATGAATAAACACAGTGTTATTAAAGCCTTGCCTCTCTGTGAACCGCGTCTTCTTGGGGGTTCTTTCAGGGCACTGTTTTTAACACATAGCAATTCCAGAAAGGGTTAGGGTTAGATTGAGGGTTAGGGTGAGGGTGAGGTTTAGATTTAAGGTTAGGGTTAGAGTTAGTGCACCTGCTTTCTCCAGCCTTATTTCCACCACTCATCAGGGGTCCTCAAACTGCGGCCCATGGGCCACATGAGGCGGTGTGATTGTATTTGTTCTCGTTTTGTTTTTTTTATTTCAAAATAAGATAGGTGCAGGGCGGCCCCTGTGGCTCAAGGAGTAGGGTGCCGGTCCCATATGCCGGAGGTGGTGGGTTCAAAATAAGATAGGTGCAGTGTGCATAGGAATTTGTTCATAGTTTTTTTTTTTAAACTATAGTCCGGCCCTCCAACGGTCTGAGGGACAGTGAATTGGCCCCCTGTTTAAAAAGTTTGAGGACGCCTGCGACATATTTGTCACTCATGCCTCAGTCATACCAGCTGTCCTCAACTTGGAAACACATTCCATCCACCTGTAATTCCTTTCCCTCAACTTCGCTGCCCGCCTGCTTCCTTCACCTGCCTGTGCTTTACTTACTCTTCCGGCCCAATGTAAAACGGCTCCTCCTCGCAGAAGCCTTCACGGACAAGCCAAGGTCCCCCAGCAGCTTCTGTACCATGTCGTGCAAATACTTATTTTATCACTTATGGATAGTTGACCTGAGTTTATTTCAAAGTATAATTTTAACTACTTGGAAGCTAGGAATATATGCCCATCTTATTTCGTATAGGAGTACTTAGTAACCCCTCAAAGATATATAAAAAGCTCTTAATAGAAATTTTTAAAAATGTATTTCCATTATGATCTTATAGTCTATTAAGATTAAAATATAAAACACTTCTTAGAACACAACATAAAATTTAAACCATGGAATAAAACTTGCCCAATCCTCTAGTGGTATTTTATTCTATTTGTGAAGAAATAACACAAAAAGGCACGAAGTTGGCATTAAGATAGCCAATCACACACAGAAAACCTCACTGAGACCTAGCAGATGCAAAGATCATCTGTCATTAAATATCAAAAATTAAAATTTTATGTCAAGTAATAAAAGTCTAATTTTTTTCCCCTTATGTTTCCAAAAACCGCATCAGATATACAGCACTAGCACGTACACTGGAATATGCTCAAATTAATTCTTAAGTGTTATGTTTTATTTCCTTACTAAATATACATAAAAACTATCTAGAATACATCTAAGAGTTGTCATAGCTTTCCAATAAAGCCTGAATAACTATGCTCATATTTCTGATTATCAGGCCATCAAAATGTTTGTGCACAACAATAATTAAGGTTATCAGCAAAAATGTTAGTGCACTCAAGATTACATCATTTATTTTTCCAAAAGGCATGGACTATATCTGTCTAAAAGGAAAGTTTTGCATTGACAGTTCAACTGTGTTATTAACAAAGACGGAATTATAGTTATCCTGGGAGACATTAGGAAGAAGCTTTCATCCTGAGAGTCTCCTGGGTTATTCAAGTGAAAGTCTTTAGCCTAAGAGGATTCAACACTAACCCAAAAAGGAGGTATGTTCCAGAGTGTGAATGACAGCTCAAGGCTGAGTTAACAACAACCAAAAAAATAAAAATCCCATTTCCCTTGCTTAGAATTATTCCTGATATAGATGTTTCCATTATTTCTGTCCTTCCTAACATTTACAAAACTAGAAAAATGGAAACTTCATAATGGATAAAAACAAAAAAACAGAAATTATAAGCAATAATAGTGTCTAAATTACTAGAACCAACAAAAAATCATTAAAATTAGTGAAATAAAAAGTAGAATGCAATAAAAATAATTCCTAAACATAACAAGAATGTTTCAATGGTGAAACAAAATTTTAAAGTGTGTTTAAGTTTAAAATAAAGATTAATTAATTTAAAAATAAGTAGCATCAAATAAAAAAAATTGCAGCAGACACTGTTGGCTGTCAGGGATATAACCTGCATCCTGGGCTGCATGCTGATTTTTCAAATACTTTTTTTTGCTTGTCTGTGGTGTCTGATGTATCAAAAAATATTCATGGACCTTTGCTTAAATAGCTTCTGATAGTGTCTGTGTATTTAACGTGCAGCCCAAGATAACTCTTCTTCCAAAGTATGGCAGAGAGAAAAAGGTTGGACACCCCTGGCCCAACATCTTTTCACCCTTTTCTACATAGTTACCATGCCCTAATATTCTTTGGGCACAGTACCCTCCTTCTCCCCTAAGGAAAGGCTACATTCACCAGACTGCCTTGCAGCTAGGTACAGCCAAGCTACTTGGGAGGCTGAGGCAGGAGAATTGCCTAAGCCCAAGGACTGGAGGTTACTGTGAGCTGTGATGTCACAGCACTCTACCGAGGGCGATAAAGTGAGACTCTGTCTCTTAAAATAAAAAAAGATTACTCTGCTGGGAGGAGCTGGCTGCTTTGGGCCTGTCCTTTTTTTTTTTTTTGCAGTTTTTGGCCGGGGCCAGGTTTGAACCCACCACCTCCGGTATATGGGGCCAGCACCCTACTCCTTGAGCCATAGGCATCGCCTGGGCCCAACCTTTTATTTGTATTCCTTTTCCAGGTCCATCCATACCGGACCCTAATTTATAAGGAGCATGGAAAGCACACATTACACTTATGGACAAAAGTTTTCTAAAAAGGAAGTAGGAGGAAAGAGACTTTATTCCAATGAACAGTGTGCAAACTTGGAAGATGCAGCCTTCGATGTTAAACACAGGTGTGTTCCAGAGAACAGAAAGAAGTCTCAGATTCTACAGTGAAACTTCCTACCCAGGTTCCCAGTCAGGTCTATTTATGTAACTGAAGGACTGAAACTTGCTTAGTTTTTACTGGTCCGTATAGCTAAGCCCTGATTTGACAATACAGCTGAGTCCGATGGGTCAGTGTAGATGTGCTCTGATTCGGTGGTTTCCAGACCCAGAGATTAAAAGATGTGGGTTTTAGAGGAACTCAACTACGTGTGACTCCTAGTCAACAAATGGCAGCCTGTCTCTACCTTAAATTCAGGCCCAGTTAGCCATTCAGGTTTCATCTTGAAAGATTGGCTCTTTCAGGTTCACATTTGTTCAGATGCTGTAACTTAGAAAACCTGGACCCTGGTCCTCAATGACAGTGGGGCTGCTGAGCAGCCCTCAAAGCTGCCTGCGGTTCTTTTACACAAGGTAGAAGTCAACATCCATCATCTTTCAGTTGCCATTACTTGAGATTTCCTATTTTGTGCCCTTTAACATAATCCTAACTAAAACAGAAAGTTAAGAGAAATTTTATGCAATAAGTAAAATTTAAAGCTGGAAATGAGCAAAAGTATAAAACAATCATATGTATTAATATGATAAACGTTAATGGGCAGGAAGATTAAGAAAATAATAATATAATACTGAGATAAAATGAACATTAGAACATGAAAACTGCAGACTAGAAAATAAAATGTTAAACTTGGCCAGGTAAGGTAGCTCACACCTGTAATCCTAGCAGTTTGGGAGTTTGAGATGGGAGAATCCCCTGAACTAAGTATTTTAAGACCAGCCTGAACAAGAGCAAGACCCTTTCTCTACCAAAAATAGAAAAAATTAGCCATACAGCATGGCAGGCACCTGTAGTCCCAGCTACTTGGGAGGCCAAGGCAGGAGGATTGGCTGACCCCAGGAGTCTGAGGTTGCTCTGAGCTATGATCAGGCTATTGCCTCTAGCTGGGGTGATGGAGCAAGACTCTGTCTCAAAAACATGTGTGTGTGTGTATTTATATATGTACATATATTTTGTTGTTGCTAAATTTTGTCTTACCTTAATTTTAGTTATTATAAATGATATATTTATTATAAATTATGTATTTATTACAAATATATAAATATAATTAAGATAAGACAAAATTATAATTATAACTTATACATTTATTATAAATTATATATTTATTATAAATTATATATTTATGAAAAATATAAATATAATTAAGATTAGACAAAATTTAACAAAAGGCTGTAATTTAAGGCAACTGTGCTAAGTAATCAGAACTGAAATCAACCCAGATATACAACAGGTATCACATTTCCACTGCAAAGTTTTTTGTTTTTTTTTTTTGTAGAGACAGAGTCTCACTTTATTGCCCACAGTAGAGTGCTGTGGCGTCACAGCTCACAGCAACCTCCAAATCCTGGGCTTAGGCGATTCTCTTGCCTCAGCCTCCCAAGTAGCTGGGACTACAGGCACTTGCCACAACACCCGGCTGTATTTTTGTTACAGTTTGACCGGGGCCGGGTTTGAACCTGCCACCCTCGGTATATGGGGCTGGCACCCTACCCACTGAGCCACAGCGCCACCCATGCAAAGACTTTTTTAAAAAGAGTCTCTGTTAATTGTAGTTTTCACACAGATAAACTTAAAGCAAAGAATCCTTATATTACTTTAAGCCAGTAAGGAGTAAACATTCTTTCATTCCCCCTTGTAAGCAGTGGTATCCCACATGGACCATGTGGTGGAGGGATGTGTTCATATATATGAAAGCTCCAACCAATAATTCCTGAGTATTAAAAACTCACATCTCTGCCCCACATAAATAGGGTGAAGATAAATCAAGACTATCAGATACAGTTTGGAAGTTAATCTCACGTTGTCTTTCATGGATGTTAATGTTAATGAACGGTCAAAGATGAAAATCAAAGATTATTCCACAATGTGAAACAAAAGGAAACAGAGTCTGGGTTCATATGGGCAACGTTGGCCTTTATTTTCACCCAGGTGAGGATAGCTGAGCTCCAGAAGAAAGTCAGCGCTGGGTTAAGGTGGATGGGGATTTTAAAAGGTCGGAAGGATAGGAATTGGTACAGTCCCTTTTCTGGGTGGGACTTCCATGTACTCATTCCTGAGTGGTTGGGTTCTACTTGGATGGGTCCCTTCAATTTTTTGTCTATCAGTCAACAGCCGTTAAGTTTTAGTGTAAGAAATAATACCTATTAGCTTAAGAAACTCGAAATTCAGTTAGATCTTTCTTTGGAAGCAAAATAATGCATTTATTAAAGGTCCACATATCAGACTTTCTTAGCCTTATTTTGTTTTGAAGTTTAGGTTTAATAAATACATATTTTAAATAAGTAAAATGTAGCTTTGGGGGTGATTTCTTTTTCAATTTTGAAGTCTACAGATTTCAAGGTTTCAGAAAAAATTGCCTTTTCATAGGGGGTGAGAAATGGAGGGGACTCCAAACTGAAATGGACCTGGCAGTGCTCAGCCATGTTTGAAGAATTTCTGAAGGAGCAGGGCTCCCCACTTGCCAGGTCCAGCCCCTTTCTCCACTTCCCCCCTCAAAATGTGATGAACAACATTTCAAAAAAATTGGTTCTTTTAACACATGCTTTTTCCCCCAATTGTCTCAGAGATATAATACAAGGGGAAAAAAAAATCACTAAATTTTACTGATTAGTCTACTTCAAATCAAGATGATCATTTGTAGAAAAATGCACAATAATTTCCAAAATATGACTTTCTTGCTTACAATAATCACAGCCATTTCTCCAATAGTTTATTATTAAATGCGCATACCCATTGCAGAGGGTGAAAAGAAAAATGTAAGTCTGAAAGTAAGGTTTCTTATCCATCTTCCAATCTTTGGATTTAGCCTCAACCTGTACACTATTATAGATGCTGAAAATGTATTTAATTCTTAAGAGGGAAAATGAAGCCCTACCATAAAAACACCAATTTCTCTTTAAGCTCCCCAGAGCTTTAATGTAGTATCTGTAGCTCCAGCACTTGTTGAGTTTTGCCACTTTATCTCCCCCATCCCCCGCCAACCCCTCCACCCTGCCTGGCCCCGGCCAGCTAGCTGGCTCCAAACGCTAGTGCCCACTGCCTGTTGGATTAAGCCACAATGAAGCGGTCAAATGGCCCCTCCGCTAACACAGCCAGACAGACAGAAGCAGAGGCCCAGAAAGGTGATCTCCATGAGGGCCAAGGGCAGCACCAAGGGACTCCCCACCCACCACAACGGGACGGACACTAGAAACTTTGTAAATTGGACCTCAATGTAGTATAACCCCCACGATAAATGGGAAGATAAAGGAAGCTGCTCCCCATTGTATTTCCTTATTGGGTTCTAGACTGGTGTGCACACGCTGTGTGGGCGCGCAGGAATGTCTACTAGTTTTAGGGAGTCTATATAAATAACTTTTCTAAATAACTCAACTTCCAAATTTTAGAGTAAGAATGTGTGTATGGGTGAACCACTAAGGTTGAAATCCTTTTTAATTTTTTTTTCTTTGAGACAGACTCTCACTCCCCTCCCCTCCACCCGCACGAGAGGTCACAGGTCAAAGCAAACTCAAACTCCTGGGCTCAAGAAATCCTCCTGCTTCAGCCTCCCACGTAGCCGGAATTAAAAAACATGCCACCCTCCCGCGCTAGTTTTTCTATTTTTGGTAGAGACGGGGTCTTACTCCTGTTCCGCTGGTCTCCCTGAGCTAAAGTGATCCATCCACTCACCCACCTAGAGTGCTAGGATTACAGGCATGAGCCACCACACCTGGCCTTAAAATGTATTTTTTTTAAATGCATTACTGTTCCTTTTTAAACAAAGCATGTTGAACCACACCCCATATTTTCTGAGGATGCAGGCAAGTTATTTCCTCAGTGGCCCTCCGTCTGATACTAATATGCCTGGGGACTCCCCTGGGGTCTGGTGTGCCCCACAACTAGCAGTCCGGCCACCTGCCTCTTCTGCTCCTCTGGGCCCAGGTGGCTCCCAGCTGCCCCCTCCTCCCTAGTCTATGCCTGAATCTACTGTCCCTACTTCTGAAGGCAACTCCTTGACTGGTACATGAAAAAGGAAATGTGATTTTAACAGAGTTTTCTCACAGTTTCTCTTACCTCTGGGCTCACGGCTGTGTCCCACACAGTTAGGCTTCATGCCTGAAACTCCAGGTAAGTCTGTAAACTACAGTAGTTCCTGTTCATAGAACCATTTGGTTTTAATTTCGGAGAAGAAAAGTAGATTGCTGTCTATAAATATTTTTTCAGCGAACTAAACCAGCACCTAAAAATTCCATCCTCAGGGACACTCATTTGGGTTAATACATTTTCTTGTATCCTATTACCAGGTCAGGAGCTTACCCACCATCCCAGAACAAGGTTCTGAAGGAGAAGGAACAGCTGGATTTTGTTAGGAGCGCCTAAAATGTTCTAGAAGAGAAAGGACAGACTGAGGGAAAGAGTCTAAATGAAAGCCTTTAAGGGGTCAGGGGAGGGGGTGCTTGGCAAAGAAGCAGGTGAACCCCAGTCCTGGTATACCTGTGTGGAGTCCATCCTAGTTAGGAAGGGTGAGTGCAGGGAGTGGGTATCAGAGAGAAAAAAGAGCCTCACACAGGCTCTGATATATGCACAAAGAGACTGTGTGTGTGTGTGTGTGTGTGTGCGCGCGCGCAAGGAAACAAAGTAAGCATAACAAAAATGGGTTCAAAAATTATGGGGACGCTTTAGCTTCTGCCTATATTATTCCTGATGGACCAGCAGCAGGTGCGGTAAGAACTTAAAAGCTGAAAACATCACTATCTAATGGTTCGCTTTAGAAGGAATTATCACTTCATTTCAGCCACAGTTTGTTATAAAAAATCCAATTCACTCACGATAATAAAGTCATATTTTTGGCCTTGTAAACAGCTAGACTGGTAAATATTTTGGGAGTGCTGGCAGCAAGAACTTACCTTCAATATTTTGATTAGTTCCGCTTGGCTTGTGCAAAATTGCACACGTTAAATAGAGCAGTGCCTTCACAGTGACTTAGCGATTACTCTGCCATTATATTGGGCCCCCCAAGCTTACAGATTTTACCAAATAAATGTTTTAAAGAGATCATCATTAGATCTTAACAATTTCATTCTCAATAAATGTTATGAATCCAACTGCTATGAATATATCTTTAAAAACATCACATGGCTAGAATACACCAGCTAAATAATTGCTCTTAGGCTCTCCGAGAAGAAATTTTCCCCTGAAGATTATACTAGTTCAAGCAAGCACAAAACAAAATCATTTCAGACTAAAAATTGAGGATTTGTATGTCCTAAATTAAGCCCAGTTGGGAGAATAAGACTGTTAGAAGTGGAAGAAAATTAAAACCCTGTAATTTCAGGTAGGCATGAGAAATACATTCAAGAGATCTATGGTACATCCTGGCGATTATGGTTACTAAAAATATATTTTATACTTAAAAATGACTAAGAGAGAAGATTTTAAGTGTTCTTGCCACAAAAAAATAAATGTCAGGTAATGCATATATTAATTAGCTTGCATTAGCTACTCCACAATATATACATACATCAAAACAAGATCAGATACATTGTAAATATATACAATTTTTATCAATTAAGAAATTAAAATAAAAAATAAGGAAATATACAGAGTTAAAATTTCCTATATACACAAGAAGAATAAAGATAACATCAGGTAAGTGAGAGAAAGCCTATCCCCATAAAATTCTGTGCAACGTTTGTTACCATTTTGTGGCCTTTCAATGAAGATTGTACAAACTACCTGCATGTTTCAGTCATCTATTGCTGTGTAACAAAACTCCCCACTAAAATGTGGAGTACAATTGATTGGTTTTTGTTTTTTTCTTTTTGTCTTTTTTTTTTTTTTATTAAATCTTAGCTGTGTACATTAATGCGATCACAATTTTATGGTAACTTGATTTTCTGGTGGCCATCGTACTTGCTGTAGCCCAGTGTTACCTATGGACCAGAAGCCCCAAGAAGGCTGGGGTCCCATAACTCTCCCTCCACAGGCACTTCCAGCAGGACAGGCTGGGCTTCCTTACAGAAGGGCAGCCATCATGCAGGAAGCTACATGTTTCCCTTTGTCAGCAACCTCCCAAATGCTAAGCAGGGACTCCTACTTTCTCTCCACACCTCTGCTACCGCAATTACCAAATGTTGCAATTATTTCAAAGAAAGGACTTTTGTTGTTTTATGATGAAATATTTATGAGGAAATAATATAGGGAACAATCACCTAAGAATCTTCCACTCACAAATGTAGTTGAGAGCCGCGAGTACATCTCCTTATCTCCCTGGCCCCATTTCCTGCCCTGAATGCAATGTTTCTATCATGCTTGATCTTATATTTCAGTTTCACATGCATATATAAAACCATCAGGAAATTGTACATGTAACTTCATATAACTGATATACTATCAATATATTTTTACATCTTGCTCTTTTTCACTCAGCATTTTGTTTGTACATGAATCCATGATATATTGTAGGTCTGCGTCTTTCACGTCAATTACTGTTTCATAGTATAATCACTATGTCACCATCTGTTTTCTCTTCTCCTACGGATGGATATTTCAATTGTTTCCAGTATTTTGATCTTAAATGGCTTGTTTTTCTCAAGTTTGGGTGTGACTTTCTGCGGGCTGAATATACAGACCCCAGGGCTTGTGCAGGATCTCACTGTCAGGGCTTGCCTCCCACGTGCTAGAGGAATGTCAGATGCCCCACTGCTTCCTATACTCGCCAACTCTTTGTATTGTGGAACTGAGTACTTTTTTCAAACTGATGGACGTGAAATTGTATTTCATGATTATTTTAATTTTCGTTTCTATAAAAATTATTGAGGTTGAGCAACTTTTCACCTATTTCTGGCCAATTGCATTTTCTATTGTGCAAGTAACCTGTTCCTATCCTTTGCCAACTTTGTGATGGCGATATATGATTTTTGCTTACTGACTTACAGAATTCCTTTATTTTTCCTGAATAATAACTCGTGAACTTATGTATTCCTTCAATGTCTTGGGCAGTCTTTGGCTTTTCTTTTTAAATATAGTATTGATGGAAATAATTTTTGTATTTTAGATAGTAAACTTTATCAGTATTTTTACTTATCATTTTTATTTCTGTCCTGTTTAGAAAAGACTTTCCAAATTCAAGTCCATAAAATTATTCTCTTATATTTTTCTTCTTAAAGTTTACATTTTTCCCTCAGATTTATATTTTTATTTACCTGTAGTTGATATTTACATAAGATATATGATATTCTTTCATTTTTCCTTACAAATGCTCAGCATCATTTATTGAAGAGTCCATTTTTTCACCATTGTTTTTGACAATGTCCATTAGATTAAGCTTTATAATTGCATTTTTTTAAATCATGTCATTACCCATCACACATTTTTTTATTTTAATTTTATTGATACATAACACTTTATACATTTATGTGGTACATGAACATTTTTTTACATACATGGAACGTGTAATGATCAAGTCAGGTATCTGGGGTATTTATCATCTTGATTATTACTTCTATATGTGGGGAACATTTCAATTCCTCTCTTCTAACTGCTTGGAAATGTATAATCCACTGTTACTATTATAACTTTTCTCTTCTTAAGTGTTATTTAGCATTTATGATTGTCAATTATGTACCAGATAGTTAAACACATAACAAAAGTTAAATCTTTGACTTTCCATTCAAATGAGGAAACCAAGAATCAGAGAGGTTAATTCTTTTTAATTTTTTTTCTTTTTTTTTTGAGACAGTTTCACTATGTCGCCCCTGGTAGAGTGCAATGGCATCACAGCTCACAGCAACCTCTAACTCTTGGGCTTAAGTAATTCTCTTCTCTCAGACTCCCAAGTAGCTAGGACTATAGGTGCCCGCCACAACACCCAGCTATTTTTTGTTGCAGTTGTCATTGTTGTTTAGCAGGCCCAGACAGGGTTCAAACCTGCCATCTTCCGTGTATGTGGCGGGCGCCATACCACTGTGCTACAGGCGCCGAGCCAGAGAGGTTAATTCTTACCCTGCATAACATAGTAGGTGACAGAAACAGGATTCAAACCCAGTGCAAAGTTAGAATCTATGCTCTTAACCATCAAGAAATTTATAATGTTAAACCATATAGGCTTTTATGGCTCAAGTTTGTCAAATTATTCTCTCACTGTTCCTTCGTTCGGGTTTAGGTTCTGTTCCTCATGAAGGATGCCGTCTAGTAATACCTTTGGCAGAAGTCTAACAGTGAGAAACACTCTCTCATCTGTGAATCTGAAAATATCTTCATTGTCTTTACTTCATACTCATCTTTTGATGAAAATTTAGCTGAGTGTGTAATTCTAATTTGACAACTGCTCTCTCTCAATGTTTTAACATTATTCCACTCTCTAAAGCAGTGATTTTCAACCCGTGTGCCATGAGAGGATCTTCAGTGTGTAGCAAATATTTTTAATCATTAATTAAATTATTTTCAAAAGAAGTTCAAAGCACAGTAACTATATTCTGTTTTTTTACTTTTTTTATCAATGTAAGTGTGCCACAGAAATTTTACTATAGGTTCAAGTGTCCTATGAAATAAAAAGGTGAAAAACACCACTCTAAATATTTCCTTTATCACTGCTCAGAAGTCATCTATCAGCTTGTGTTGATTCTTTGTCTTTGCTTGTAAAAATCTTATCTTTGTCTTTGCTGTTACACAATTTTGTCATGAGTCGGTGATGTGTAGATTTAGTTTTATTTATTTATCTTTCTTAGCACTCATTAGGTTTTCTAAATGTGAAAATCCATGTAGTTCAAATATTTATTAAAAATTAATGCCTTAAATACTGCTTCCTTTAATTCTCTCCAATCCCTCTTGAACTTCTACTTGATATATTTTAAACTTTTTATCCACATTATCATGTTTATATATGCTCTAGGGAAATGTGCTTTAGTGAAAGGCTTACACGTTTCTTATAAAACTAAACAAACATCTATGCTATGATTCAGCACTTCTACATATTTACCCAAAAGAAATGAAAATCTATATACACAGAAAGACTTGTACAAGAATATTCACAGCAGCTTTATTCATGGTAGTGAAAATCTGGTAACAGCCCAATGTCCACTAACAAAAGATTAGATAAATAAGTGCATTTTGGTATTTTATACAATATAGAAAAATCTCAAAAATATTGTGCCAAGGGACAGTAATCTACAAGAAGAAGTACATATCCAAAGATTTTATTTACATGATTTTTTTTAAAGACAGAGTCTCACTTTATCAGCCTTGTTAGAGTGCCATGGCATCACAGGTCGCAGCAACTTCCAGCTCTTAGGCTTAGGTGATTCTCTTGCCTCAGCCTCCTGAGTAGCTGGGACTACAGGCGCCCGCCACAACGCCCAGCTATTTTTTTGTTTTTGTTTTTGCAGTTTGGCTGGGGCTGGGTTCGAAGCTGTCACCCTCGGTATATGAGGCCAGCGCCCTACTCACTGAGCCACAGACGCTGCCTGACATTTTATTTACATGATTGTCTAGAATAGACAGAATTTATCTATAGGGTCAAAAACAAGACAGTGACTGTCTCTGAGGTAGGTTAAAGGTGGAAGTATAGTGAATAGGGGTATAGAGGAAATAATCCTATAATTTCGGAGGGGCTTGAATTATACAGGTATATGCCTTTGTCAAAACATATCAAATAATGCAGTTAAAAATTTTAAACTCCCCTATATGTAAATTTTACTTTAAAAACATAAAAATATCCTTTTATAATGTATTTAATATTATTTACAAAAGAGATATAGTTTATGTAATTTTAATAATATGGTTAACAAATATCTTAGATAATAACATATATGCAGAGTTATTTAGGTATCAAGGGTAGTGATATCTATAACTCAATTGGAAATCATAAAAAAATAAGATAAAATTACAGATAAATGAAACACATTTTCAAATATAACAAAACTGTTACCAATAGTATTCTATGTAAGATTCTTTCAACTTTTCTCTTTGCTTAAAAATTCTCATAATAAAATGTTGGGAAAGACTTGCTTGCCTTCTTCATGGCATATCACTTCCTTCTTATGTTTTGATTCTTTTATTTTTTCCATGTTTTTAAATGAACTTTTTCCTTGGTTTACAGTATCTGATGACTCTCCTTTAGGTGGATTGCTCCCGTGTGGAATTGTAATTGTATATTGTAGACTCGTTTTGAGATGGACCTAGGTTGGCAAGGGTTTGAGTTACACAGGTTTCTGCATGAGGTTGGGAATATGTTCTGCCACAAAGATTTTCCTTTTTCCCAGCATGGTATTCCAAGGTTATTTTTAGCTTGGAATATTTTAAAATCACTTTCTAATGTTAATTCTCAGCATAAGATTTTCAAGATCAAGCAGACAGTATAAGTTCTACCCAAATCTTAAGTTATAACATGATGATTTATTTCTACTTACCTCATGCCCATGTTCAGACCAAGAACAACTTTCATCTTCCTGGTGTGTCAGCCAATTGTTTTCTTGGTCTACCCTTTAAATTCCAAGAATTCTTAACTTTATGTTGAAGTTTCATCCCACCACCCTATCTGCTTTGGGCCCAATGCCTCATCTTCTATTTATTTATTTATATATTATTATTTTTTTGTTAAGCAGACCTGGACTGGCTTTGAACCCACCACCCCTGGTGCACAGGGCCGGTGCTCTAACCACTGAGCTACAAGCACCCAACCATCTCTTATTTATTAAATCCTTATTCCCCCAAATCTTGGTTACCAAGACTTTGCTCCTACTTGGGCAGCAGAGAGTTTTCAATTTTAGATTACACTGTATTTAGTCCTTATGGATTTAGCTTATTGTTCTATAAACTCTAGAATTTCCATGTGTTTTGTGGCAAGAGGATTTTTATGCTCTTAATTCCCCATATTGATACAAACTGAAGTTGCTTCTTGTTGGTTTACATGCTGATCATCACTAATGTGTGGTCTTGGACCATATCTGACTTACATCATCAGCTGCTTACATAACAATATACAACGTACCAGCAGAAATACTTGTTAAATTAGTGATTTTGAACATACATTTCAAATGTATTTAGAAAGTGTAAATTAACATTACTACTAATAACTAATCTTTATATTCAGGATCTTATTCAGTTCTTAATGGCAATGTTGTGAGTTAGGTAATAATAGTCTAATTTACCGACCAGAAAATTTAGCCTTAATGGGGTTAAATAAATTTCTCAAGGTCATACATGTAACAAACAATAGATTTGACTTTCAAACAGTGGGCTCTTTGATTCTAGAGTCTACATTACCATATAAATTATTAAAATGTACTAAAAAATAGAGAAACTGAATAAATGAATAATTAAGATGTAAATTAATGCAACAATTAAGCTACCCATGAAAGGCTCCTAGACTTTGAAATATGATATTTTTAAGCTAACAGCAAGCAACTCCCATAAAATGTAAATTGTTCTCTGTACCATTAAGAATGGCAAAATGTTAACTGAGCAAAATTATTTTTAACAAATATCATAGACTCAGAGAAATATGTGTATTATATAAAGAGCTCATAGAAAGGCTAGAGGTATTAATTAGTACAGCTAGAATAGAATAAAACCTTATATCTAACCATCACACCAAGAAAACAATAGTAAATATGGGTGAAGATAGTAGACACAAAAAATTAATTTAAAAGTTATTTATATTACCAGAAATAAACACAAAGAGATCCTAAATAAATATTTGATGTAATAGTTAGAAAACTGTTACATCCATCCAACAGAGATTATGTTATTATTAATATAACAAAAGGATAAATAAAATATAAAAAATGGAAATTTTTTACTAAATTAGAAAAAAGAGCAGCATAAAAATCCAGAGAATGTTTACAATATGCAATATAATATATACATGGAAAAATACTGAAAAAGCATACCTAAAAATCAGTGATATATTGGAAGTTTACTAAGGAGAACATGAATGATATTTGGGAGCTAAATTTTTTTATTCTTCAAATTAATTAAATGAAATTTTCACCATCGTTAAAATAATATATTTATATTCTCAGTATTCATATAATCATATGCTACTAATACATATTAATGGACTCTCCTCAGTAGCCTCAATTTCCATTAAATTTAAGATGAGTCGCATATGTTTAAACACAACTATTTGCTATCTTGAATTCTCTGCTACAAAGATTCAGGGCTTTCTGGTGTTCCCTAAATCCAACTCTGCTGTCCTCCACGCAAAATCTTGCCTGACTTCATCTTATCTTCACCTGTTAAAAGGCTGCACATTAAGGTCCAGCTCAAAAGTCATCACCCTTACTAGGATGTCCTTGTCATCATCACCTGAGTTTTGCTTACTTTCAGCCTTTGTGGAACGCTTTGTGTTAAGAGATAGTGAGACCCTAAGCTAAGCTGGCCTTGAAGCAGATGACTTTCTTCAAAGTCAGGAGCTTTTTCCGTTTGGTGGTTTGGAACTTTTTGTATATCCTCAATACGAATCTCTGCCTTTGTCATTATCTTTTCTAGTCAACAATTTTTTAATATAGATTTAAAAAATTAGAGATAGATGTATTACATGATTTTTGTCTGCATTCATAACTTACTTTTTCAACTGATTTCTGTTGCTTATAAGTTGCCACACCCACTATTACCTCCGTTCCATTCCAGAGGCTGTCAGAGCTCTGCACAAATCATTCACTGCCCATTCCCAGATCAAGCATCCTCTTTTGCTGTTGGTGAAATGTGTCCTTTTGGAGCATTTATTATGTAATCTTTCGAGGGCATGGTCACTTGTCTGCATCCTCCTCCAATCCTGGAATCTGGAATTTTCTCTTTTATTAATGTACCTCCAACATGTATACACATGATAAATATTTGTTCAATGATGCAATAAGGGCATGAACCTGGCATGATGAAAGGAGTGGAGCTCAGATTAGTTGAAGCAATTGATTATCCCATCTGCTGGTCCAACTCCAGTAACCCAGGTTTGCAAGGGTGGGGCAGCAGGAGCTGCTCTTGCTATGAAGTGAAAACATGAACGTGTTTTATATCACTTACTTTAGAATTTCCTTTACTTACAAAAAAAAAACTAACAATGTCCATTTCAACATATAGTTCAATGGTATGATCCCTCCGAATACATTTTCTGACACTAAATTACATGTTCTCATGTACTGTTTGGCTTTCTACACTGCTCCTGATTGAAGTAAGCACAAACCAAGAACATGTTTATGTAGAAAAACATTTCTCTGCATTCTCCAGTTCCTCAGGGAGAGCATTTACACCAGTCAGCTCAGGCAGCTTCTACTCCTATGAGGAAAGCTCCACCAGCTGGCAGAGTCAGCCTGTGCTGGATGAAGCCGCCCCTGTGACAGGCTAATTTCTCTCCTTCACCCACTGCTAATCATCTCCGCCCACCTCCATTCTCTCCTAACCCCCTCTCTCTTATTACCCAGCTCAGCGCTGTGTAGTGGCGCCTAGCACATGGGGACGTATACATACAGTGACATACTCTACACTGGTTGAGTAGAGTGTCTGGTTGAGTTTTAAATAAACTAAAGTGAAGACAGATCACTAGCAAATGCCAATGCTTTGCAAAGCAAAAATCTCAAAATTAGAAATATGCAAAAACAATAAGTTACAAGCCTGCATTAAAATCTTTTACAAAAATATTTAATGTATATTTGTCTGGGTGACTTTACAGGTCTTTTTTTAAAGTATTATAATTCTGAGTAAATGCTTCGGGCAAATACCTTGGATCAATATCTCTCTCTCTCTCTCTCTCCATGTTCACTGAATTTTAAAAGAGTCCACACAAGATACCAATGAGTATCTAGAGTCAAGAAACCTAGGGAAATGGCCCTCTGAAGGTTTGTCAGAGTGAAAGTGCCTATTTTCCTAGCAGAGCCACCGAGTGCAAGGGTAAAGGCTGCATTCAAGTGTCTGGGTAAGTGCAGCTCGCCCGACAGAATCAATTCATCAGCTTAATCCATAATCAGGATTTTCAAAAACAGCAGTTTTCGGTTTTGCATGCATCTAAGAGACAGCAATGTACTTTGTGCAGTGAAATAAAATGTATTTTTAGTATTTGGCCAAGACTTAATCCTCAAGAGCCAAGATTTCAGAGCAAATATTTCCACATTAATTGAAAATTTTATTGTCAAATGTATTTCATGGTTTATTCATGCAGAGTAGTGCTTCTTGTCTTCCACCATTCATTCCGATCATTTCATAGAGAAGCCAGAGGCTATTTTCAAAATTGGGGTGACATTTAAAATCAGGGTGACATTGTTTTTCTCACACACACAAATAATGATTTCTTCCTTTATGCCAAATATCTTCTCTGCCATGTGATGCTGCTGATAATAACATCTTTCCTGCTTAGCTCACAGGATAGTTATAAAGATCCACAAAGACATAACACATGTGTGTCCACCATATACACTGTAAGGAATTTTGTAAATGCTGTAGATATTATTATTATCTTTCATCCAAAATAAGACTCAAAATTAGAACCCAATTGAGGAAGTCAAACCCGGGTTCAAACCCTACATGGAAAGCAAAAAAGAGAAGGAGAAACAGCCTTCGATTAAGTCCTGGTTCTAAAGGAAGTTGATCTGTGTTCAGTTTTGGCTTCGCTGATTACTGCCTGCTTAATCCTACGCAAGTTACTTAACTGACCTAAGATTCAGTATGTGCAATTTGTAAACTAAGGAATATAAGAGTATTTTCATCCAATTTTCATATTAGTAAGTTAGATACATCCTGAAAAGTGGGTTGCTACTAGTAACGGCTCACTTGTTAACAATTATTAGTTCACTAGAGCATGAGCACCACAAAAGGAAGGGCTGCATCTTTATCCTTCATTCTTTTATTCATTCCTTAAACAAATTCTTATTACCAGCCTCTGTTCTTGGCATTGAGTATATAGCAATAAGGACAGACAAGGTCCTTGCTCACAGACAATTAAGAAGTCATTGAAACGGTTTCTGAGAATGACAAGTATCATAAAGAAACTAATACAAAGCAATCACAAAAAGCCACAGGAGTGCAGAGTTGGAAGCAGGTACCTTACACAGGGTGGTCAAAGAAAGCCGTCCCTGGGGACAGCATTTGACCTAGCACCTGAAGGATGAGGTGTCAGGGCACACGTCTCACCCATGCAAAGATCTGAGGGAAGAGCATTTCAGAACAAGGAAATGATATTGGTGATGTGTCTGGAACAAAAGTGAGCTTGTTGTGTTCAGAAAACGGAAGGCTCTCCTGTGTGTCTTGAGAATGGTGAATGAAAAGAGGAGTCACAGGAGGTGAAAGTGGAGAGACAGAGAGAGGCCCCATCACGTGGGACGGGGCAGGCCACATTGAGAAGCTACATCATGCTGCATGTGCCTTGTAACTTTCAATCCCAGCACTTGGCATGGTCTGGAACCTATTAGATGTTTGGAAAATATTTCTTGAACAACTTAAGATATATAAAAAGTATTTTTAAGTAATTATACAAAGAGGGCATTTAAGATATATAGAGATTTTGAGACCCCAAAGAGATACTTATCACAAAGAATAATCAGAAATTAGCTGTACATTTCATTCTTACAACAGTGGTCCCTGTCAACTTGGCAGTGACTACTGGAGCTAACGTCTCTCCTTTCTCCATCATAATTCAATAAAATTGGCTATTATAACAATACTTCATTAAGCAAAAGTGAAAGATTGCTTTTAACCTGGAGTGAAGACTGTCTGTCCCATTAGGAACTGTGACACAGATGGTTCCTACCTGGAATGATGGGAACGCTCCGTCTGTGCTGTCCAAAATGGCTAGGCACTCACCACATGTGGCCATGGTGACTGAGGAACTGAGTTTTTATTCTGCTTAATTTTAATTAATGTAACTTTATGAGGCTGTGGCTACTATCCTGGGTGGTGTACATTATATCTGTCTTTGTCTCTGTCATTCCGCCTCTGAAACTGGCTCATTGTCCTCCGCCATCACCCCCATTGTCTCTGCCTCCCTTCTCCTCATGGCAAGTGGTTGGCCAGTCTACCGAACTGCTTCAAACCACTCATGGATAGGGGTGGGGTGGCTGCCTGGGCCCGACGCAAGAGCTCTGCCCCTTGGCCTGACTCAGCCCCAACCCAAGCCCATCTCTCTGGACACCCTGTGAGAAAGCAGGTTTCGTAGGCATCTTCCTTGTTTACAAAGGGTGGCTTTAAACATCTTAAATGAATTCCACTTGTGGCACTTTAGCCAGGTGTACAAGACACATCTGTTTCAGATCCAAGGAAGATAAGACATGTTCCAGAATTAGCCTAAACTTAGTTACTCCAAAATTCAAAGAATTCTTTTCAATTCCTTATATTCTTATATTCTTTTCAATTAGTTAAAGTTTCTATATCTGTCATATTCTCATTGTAAGTAATAGTGAAACCATCTGGTAATTGTTTTCTTTTCAGAAGTAAAACAGCCATTTGAACTTAATCACAAATAAAACCTTTCAATTTTAAATACAGGACTCCATTGTTCCTCCAATGGGAGGCAAGAAGAGAATGCAGGTTTCTTGCTTTTCTTTTTTTTGAGACAGAGTCTATGTCCCCCTTGGTAGAGGGTCTTGGCATCACAGCTCACAGCAACCTCAAACTCTTGGGCTTAAGAGATTCTCTTGCCTCAGCCTCCCAAGTAGCTGGTACTATAGGCACCCACCACAATGCCCAGCTGTGTGTGTGTGTGTGTGTGTGTGTAGTTGTCATTATTATTTAGCTGGCCCGGGCCAGGTTCAAACCCACTAATCTTGAAGTATGTGGCCATAAGCACTGAGCTACAGGCGCTGCCATTTCTTGCTTTTTTACTGAAGTTTGCCTCTTTCTCAGGAGTGAGTCATCATGAAGATGGTTACAAGGAATCTGACAGCAGATTACTAGGGCAAAATTTAGGGCAATTCAAATGCTCCTTCATGTTTTATTTTGTTGTAGCAAACACAATTTCCAGACTTAAACACTTTTTAGAAATGTTATTTAGGTTCTTTGGACATCAAAGAATACTTAAAAAACTGCTTTTGGTGAATCAGATGTTAAACGAATCAGAGGCATGCAGATTCAATGTCTACATGGGGGAGGAAAACCTAGAAGAAACATGATTAATGAGAAAATCATTTGATATCATTTTGAAACCAAACCATTTGAAAAGTTTTTCATGATTTACCTGTTAAGGGATCTAAAATTAAATGCCAGGAATGCTATGTTAACCAGTGTGATGAAAATGTGTCGAACTGTTTATAAAACCAGTGTATGGTGCCCCATGATTGCATTACTGTACACGGCGATGATCTAATACTAATAAAAAAAAAAAGTTTCTTAGGTACTCAGATAAGAAATTCCTTTGTTCCCGTATCATGCATAGTAATCTCAAGGCTCCCCACCAAGGTAAAGCTTTTTTTGATATATATGAAATCCTCAGTGGCTGAGTCAATGACGGAACCTTCTAGGGTTTCTATGGAAGGTGCGATTACTTCCCTCAACAACACTAAAGCCACTCTCATCCCAGTGAACCTCAAGAGCTCTATCTCACAGCATCTATGGTATTAACATTGTCTGTTTTATTTCAGTTTTTTATTTGTTTATTTTTTGTGGAGATGCCAAAGAGAGTTTCTTTAAATTAATCCATTTATTAGCAGAATAAGAAGTAGATAGCAGTTCTGTGACCTAAGAGGAATGTGAAGCTGTTTGCAGGTATTCTATTTGCTATAGTAGTATTTTTCAAATTCAGATATTTAGGACCCAGGGATATAGTTGAACATCCCTAATCTGAAATTCTGAAATACAAAATGCTTCACAATCAAAAGCTTTTTGAGTGCCAGAATTGCACCACTGGTAGAAAACTCCACACCTGACCTTGGGTGACAGATCATACTCAAAACTTACATGAACAAAAATATTTAAAATACTGTATAAAATTACCTTCACCCTGGGTATAAGGTGTATATGAAACATAAATACATTTCATGTTTAGATGTGGGTCCCAACCCTAAGAGATCTCATTATGCATATGTGAATATTCTAAAATCTGGACTATTTCAAAATCTAAAATACTTATGTTTTCAAGCATTTTGGATAACGGATAGTCAGCCTGTGTATGTCTTTGGACTCCCAGAGAGCCAAAGATATCATTGTGAAAATTTTGGCATTGTCTCAAAGTAAATATAATCACAGGCAATGTACATGGCAACTCTCAATTACAAAGGTCATTGAAAAGGTCCAAAGTATTCTAACAGTATATATATTTTTTGCTTATATGTACTATTTTTAAGTATCTTCAAAAGGCAAATACAAAATAAAAAAATTTTCTTAGACGAGTATTGACCCTTGGAGAAGAAAAGCAAAAACTTTAGTTCAAAAAATACTATTCCAAAAAAATACTATTCCAGAAGCTAAATATTTAGTCAATTAATGTGACTTAGTGAAACTCTTTTCTTACTTTAGCTATGCCTCTAGAATAAAAACTCATTCCTACTATATCTTTGTCAGTTATTATAGAGACTATTAAATAAATAGCAATTAATTTCTTATCTAGGTAAATTAATAAGTTAGGGAGGAAATTAACTTCTAACTAGAGTTAACAATAAGTCCAAGGAAATTCTGCCCATCATTCACCACCTTGCAACACTACAATAATATACTCACCCCTTAGTTCTTAGCACTGAGCATGGAGGTTCTCACTTAGTTTTCTAACTTATGGGTGTATTCATGGTGTTCTTCTGTTGGCCAATTTACAGAAGACGCTCTAGTAGATGTTTTGTTCAAGAGTAGATCTTTATTAGAAATTCTGGGTCTCTATGACTCACTCTTATTATCCACAGTTTATCATCTTGAGATGAATACATTGACCCCAAGGTCAAGTATAAAGCTATTGCCAGAATGAATTGGCTGAAATATTTGTGGAAACTGCTGTTTAGTTAATTCTTCAATGTAAGACAATGAATCTATTTAACAAATACTTTTTTCCATGACTATTACATGCAAAACAATATAAATAGTTACTTGAAGGATATGAATATGTATGAGAAAGCATATATCCCCAAGAAACTTACTAAGCATTTGTGGATGGATAGAGTTTTAGGCTGAGAGATAAATAAAATACTTTCACAGCATTTTCCAGAAGCCTCTTGGTAAATTTTTGAACTGTTGAACAAGTAACTATGTAATGATAAAGTTAATGTTTAATAAGATCATTCCAGAAAAAATAAAATTTATCAAACACAATGAAAGTTGTCCTTCAAGGGACATGATTTTTCTTTTTCTTAATTCTATAGTGTCAACTTCATATTAAGACAGTTCATGAGCAACAAACGCTTCATTTTTGGCCATTACCATCAGCTTTATGCTTTTGAACAATGTTGCTCTTTAACAACACAGATACCATAAAACTATTAATATTCCATGCTATAATCTAGTAGAAGCTATTTTATTCATAAATATCTATTAACCAAGACTCATGCACATGAATAGTACCTTGAAAATTGATGTTCACAGTCATGTCTTGAAGGCACTTGGAGATCTCAAAATGCCTTCCATAAAATAAAATATAAAGCATAAAACAATTAACGTCAATCAATCAGCAAATATATATTAGTCCTAGAGACAGTACAGAAATGTAAAATGTGCCCTGAAGAAGCTAAAAAGCATAGAGAGACTTGTGTTCTACCCAATAAATCTTTAATAAATACGATATGGAATGTGGAAAAGGAAACTTTTGTCCCTATCTTAGTGTCCTTTTCTACCCCTACTGTCTTCAAATAGAGAAAGGTTGCTGTGGGCCAAAACATGGCGCTTCCACTGCACTTTGTTTTAGCAACAGAAGGGGAGGCCCCCAGGCTGTGTGGCCATCATTAACTTCCTGCCTCCCAGTGGTAAGCAGATTGCTCAGACCCAGTTTTTTAGATTAAGAGGAAAGGCTTCAGTGCTGAGTGCAGTGGCTCACACCTGTGATACTAGCACTCTGGGAGGCTAAGAAACTCAGGAGTTTGAGACCAGTTTGAACAAGAGCAAGACCCCACCTCTACTAGTGTTGCAGCAGGAGCCTGTAGTCCCAGCTACTTGGGAAGCTGAGGCATGAGGATACATGAGCCTAAAATTTTAAGGTTGCTATGATGATGATGGCACCACAGCACTCAACCTCAGGACAAAAAAAAAAGAGAGAGACAGAGAGATTTAAAAAAAAAAGGCTTCAAGTCTGAATAATGTTCTCCTGTGCAGGTATGTATTAGCTGCAGTGGAGGAGACAAGTTGACAGTCAGCTTTGATACACTGGTATTTTATTAAGACTTGCTATGTATAAAACTCTTTACACGAAGCCATGACAAACAAAGAAATGAGTTATAAGCCTACCAAAATCCCACCTTGAACCACTAACATAACATTTGACCAGAAAGTAAAATAATTTTATTTATTTGTGTCATTATAAAATTACTATTTGCATTTCTCTTTTACTTTAGTTGGAAAGTGTATGTAATTTTGTAAACAGTATTATATATGCCTTTCCCTGCATATTGTAAGGGTACATGTCAAATCTATTAAGAATAGAGTATAAATGTCTTAACACAATACTTAAGTAAGTGAGGTGAAGGCTATGTTAACCAGTTTGATGTAAGCATTCCAAACTGTATATAAAATCAGCACATTGTACCCCAAAAATGCATTAATGTACAGTTATGATTTAATAAAAAATATTGTTAAGAGGAAAAAAAAAAAGAAATGCCAGAAAATGAAAAGGATCTCATGACAAAATACGAATGAATTCTGACATGACTAAAGTTCTCAACTAACACTATCTCCTTTATTCTGTCTCTTGACCAGGTGTACTTGGAAGGTAAATTGTAATTTCAGTACTTAACTCATTGGTGACACTTAGCAGTGTCCAAAAGTGCTGGTTGAATGAATGAATGAATGAATTTCCAACCATGGTTTGAAGAAAATTAGTTAAAATGCCTCTCATCACCCATTGCCTAGGTAATCTAACCATCTTTCAGGATTGACTGGCAAAGTAGTCACAGAGGTGTCTGCTTTCTGAATGCATTTGTGAAATCTCTTTTCAATAGTAAGTGGAAGATGATTTTACTGGATTGCAAGATGTTTCCTGTTAAAGTAGCTCTCCTGATACAGAGATGAGCTTTATGCATATCCCAAAGCATTCATATCACTCTCTCAATATATATACAAAATTACATGTAGTATGCGTGTCCTTACAAAAGTTTTGAGATACACGAAAATCAAGAAACATAAAATCCACACAGACAGAAATAAATGAATCCATCCAGCAACATCGACAAGCCCAGCAAATTTAAACTTGCATGGTGAACCAGAAAGGATGCTGTTGACTGTGTTTTTTTGGAAATGAAATGATGGACCACAACACAGTCTGTCTCAAACCTTTCATAGTGAACAATATATTATTTAATATTAAGAATTGTATTAAATATTAATATTTAATGTTATCTTATTTGATGGTTATTCATAATAAATGTTATTATTTAATTATATTATTATGTATTATTAACTTAATAAAACATTATTTAATATTAAAATAATTCATTATAATTTAAAATGATTAATATTGCTTATTATTATGTTATTACAGTAATTTGAAGGAGTGGCAAGTATTGCAATGCCCCCATTGCAATTCTTTTTGAATTTAGGGAAAGCAGTTAGATTTGGGCTCTTAGATTTTTTTTTTTAATTACTATAATTCTTACAGTGAGACTAAGGTAGGTAGAAACACAGGGAAGACAAAAAAAGGAGTTTTTTAATGGAATTTTACTGTAGTATTCCTTCACTAGTAGTAATCCCTCAGCCTTACTTTGTGTAGTTTACTTTTGATATTTTTGAAATGTACAGATAGTTGTTTTAAATTTTTTTTAGAGATGGAGGTCTCACTTGTTGTCCAGTCTTGTCTCAAATTTCTGAGCTCAAGGGATTCTTCCATCTCTGCCTCCCACTAGGGTAGGGATAAAGGCATAAGCCACTACACCTGGCTTGGGCAGGTATTTGGTAGAATGTTCTCAATTTAGGATAGAGAGAATATATACACCATCAAAACCACACAAATTGAACTCTACTTCATGCTCAAAAATGAGCTTCTAATTCCACTGAATATCCATGCCCATAGATCACATCTGTCCTTAGATAAAAAATAAAGAGTTGTTCTGTTTTGACAATTTCTAAAAAATGAGTTCATTTCACAATTATTTTCATAAGTCTGGCAGTGTCTTGCTAAGTGGTGTTCATTATTGTTGTTGTGTGTTTTTGTGTGCCATTATGAGAACGTTGGAGCTTGAATTAGAGCAGTGAACAAACCTTAAATTTCTTGTTAAACTTGGCAAGATTGGAAGTGAAATCAGGGATGTGTTAGTCCAAGTTTATGGAGATAATGCCATGAAGAAAACAGCAGTGAACAAATGGATTAAATGTTTTTCTGAGGGGATAAATAGCGTCTCTGATGAAGAAAGGTCAGAGTGGCCAGTGAAGAGCAAAACTGACAAAATCATTTCAAAAATTCATTTAATTGTGCATCAAAATCAAATTGGACAAAAGAATAATAACCAGAATCTACAAAGAACTCAAGCAAATCTACAAGAGCAAACAACCCCATTAAATCACTGGGCAAGAGACCTGAACAGAACTTTTCCCCAAGAAGACAGATGAATGGTCAACAAACTCATGAAAAAGTGCTCATTATCACTAACCATTAGAAAATACAGGTCAAAACAACTTTGAGACATCACCTAATCCCAGTGAGCATAACCCACATCACAAGGTCAAAAAGTTGCAGATGCTGGTGTGGTTGCAGAGAGAAGGGAACATGTTTACACTGTTGATGGGATTGCAAACCAATGCAGCCTTTTTGGAACGAAGTATGGATAAACCTCAAACAACTAAAAGTAGGCCTTCCATTGGATCCTGCAATTCCATTACAAGGCAACTTTCCAGAAAAAAAAAAATTACCATGAGGACATTTGCACTTGAATGTTTATAGTAGCTCAATTCACAATTGCAAAGATGTGGAAACAACCCAAGTGTCCATCAACCCATGAATGGATTAATAAACTGTGGTATATGTACACAATGGAATACCATTCAACCATAAAAAAGATAGAGACTTTGCATCCTTCTTACTTACCTGGATAGATTTTGGGGAACATTCTCCTAAGTAAAATATCTCAAGAATGGAAAAGCAAGCACCCTGTGTACACAGTACTAATATGAAAATAGTAGATCAACAACTACACACCCACAAGAGAGAAAAAGACAATTATGTTCAAGAAGGAGGAAAAGAGGAGGGGTTTGGGTAAGTTCCCACCAAACAGGTATAATATAGGCACATTTCCTTGGTGAAGGACTCCACTACAATGCAGGCTTTACCTTACAAACACAAACCTAATCACATGTATCTTCATGTTAACCCCAAATTAAAAATTAAACTGTTGAATGTATCCTTTCATATGTGATTTAGAACCAATTATTCTACTAGCATTATAAGCTGCTAATGTGCTAAGACACAAGTTTTCTTAGCAAAAGACTTGGATCCTGATGTGATGGTATTTCCTAGTAAAATACTTCAATTCAATTACAACGTCACATAAAGACATATCTTTTCACAAAAAGGCTTCAGTTTAAGAGTGTGATAATGTGTATTTTGCCTGACAGTTGCAACAAGGATCACATAGTCCCATCAAGGGTGTGCATTCATGTTGCCAAACCACAACCTTCTCAAGTGCTTCCAATCACTAAAGAAAGAAAACCACTTACAATACATCTTTTCAAAATATGCTTTCATTTGTCTTTTACAAATATTTATTCTGCTAGGTCTTATAATCTCTTAATGTGCAATGACACATGTTTTTGCACCAACTAGGTTGAATCGTAATGTAATGGGACTCTTTTGTCAAACACTTCAATTAATTCAGAGAAATCACATAATGATACATCTCTTCACATATGGCTTCCATTTTGTATCAGAGAGTGGAAGGGTATATATTTTGTCTGATAGTTGCATACAGGCCAAGAGTGGTGTGTCTTTAACAAGGGTAAGCATTCATGAAGTCACACCACTTCTTTCTCAAATGCTTCAATTCACTTAAAGAAAACAGCCAACAATGCATCTTTGAAAAAAAAATAATTGGCTGGGCAGCGCCTGTGGCTCAAGGAGTAGGGCGCCGGTCCCATATGCCGGAGGTGGCGGGTTCAAACCTAGCCCCGGCCAAAAAAAATAATTGGCTGACTGTGAGAAGCATAGCTGAC
This sequence comes from Nycticebus coucang, assembly GCF_027406575.1. Taxonomy (NCBI): domain Eukaryota; kingdom Metazoa; phylum Chordata; class Mammalia; order Primates; family Lorisidae; genus Nycticebus; species Nycticebus coucang. The sequence goes on from NC_069792.1 coordinate 10,909,209, forward strand.
CAAGAAAATATCAATAGAAAAACAGGAAAATCTTAACTGAAAACCTTGGCATGAGAAAACTATGTACAAAAATGGCCCTGAAGGAGTCCACTGATGAACAAAAGTAAAGGACAGTTGAAGTTTGCCAAGACCTTTTGGAGAGGTAAGATGATGTTCTGGGCCATGTTATCACTAGTGATGAAACAATACAACTCTGAAACAAAACATCAAAGTGCACAATGGAAGCCAGACAATTCTCCACAACCAAAAAATTTCTGTCAGTCCAAATCAAGAGTCAAAATGCAATTGCTGAACTTTTTGATATCAGAGGAATTATTTGTTATGAATTTGTAACAACTGGACAGTGAATTATGCTTATTATGTGGAAGTGGTGAAAAGGCCATGTGAAAATGTTAGATAAAAGTGACCTGAACTTTTTGCCAATGACTCATGACTCTTGCATCACAACAATGCACCAGCTCATACAGCACTGTCTATGAGGGAATTTTTAGTCAGTAAATAAATAACTGTATTGGAACACTTTCTTTATCACCTAGTCTGGCCCCAAATGAGTTTTTTTTCTTTACACAAACATAAGGAAATATTGAAAAGAAGACATTTTGATAACATTCAGGACATCAAGAGTAATATAATGACAGCTCTGCTGATCATTCTAGAAAAAGAGTTCCAAAATTGCTTTAAAGGGTGAACTAGGCACTGATGTCAGTGCAAGGCTTCCCAAAGAGAGTACTTGGAAGGTGACCATGGTGATATTCTCAATGAGGTGTGTAGCATTTTTTCTAGGATGAGTTCATGAACTTAATTGTCAGACTTCATATATGTATGCATGTGCTTGTGTATACACATACATTTGCATATTTTTCCAGAAACATTTGAGAATAAATTGTAGACATCACAACCCTTTAACCTTAACTACTTATTCTTAGAACAAGAATATTTTCTTACATAACTATAATACAGTTATCAAAATAAAAATCTAGTTGATAGTCCTTGTTCAAATTTTATCAATTGTTCCAATAATGTCCCTTACAGCTTTGTTTTCCTTGTCTATGACCATACATTGCATTAGTTGTCTGTCTCTTTCATCTCCTTTAATCTGAAATAGTTCCTCAGGCTTGCTTTGTTTTTCCTGCCCTTGGTATTTTCTGAAATGCAAAAGCATTTTTAGGACGAGTTTGAGGAGTTCTATAGGACCAGGGCCCCAGTTGCCTAAATACAGCTGCCTTGTCAGCATACTCATGCATCTAGGGTGCCCAATATCTGGATAGCTACTTTGATGAGAGGTACCCTTTCTTGAACATTTCTGTTAAGTCATTTATATTATCTTGAGTCAATGCTTTAAAATCCATTATGACACTCTGTGACTACATTAGTTACAAATTAGGCCATGAAGCTATAACAAAGAGACTCAAACATGCTGTAAGTAGAACTGGTTGGGTGTCCCTGCTGTTCACCCCATGGCACCTGTCTCAAAATCCAGATCAGTCTTGCTATCATCCAGCCAGTGGAAAAGGCCAGAGAGGTGTGCACATGTGCCTTTTTAGAAAAATGAACTGGAGATATGGCAGCATCACTCCTCCTTACACCCCACTCCCCTAACTCAGTCACAATGAACACTCTAACCTGTAGGAGACATTGGGAAATGCAGTCTTTGGCAGGTTCCCCTGTACCCTGCGGTCTCATCACTAGAAACAGCGAGAATTGTAGACGCATGACAGTCCTTGACCCAAAAACCATCAACACAGTAACATTTCCTGATTGACGGACTGTCACTAAAAGAGTCCTGTAGCCACAGGTATAATGGGTTGGGAAAAAAAGATTTAGGGAAAAGCACAATGTATAGAAATTTGACTGGGCAATAGAGATGGAAATGGGAAAGTGCAAAAGGAACAGCTGAGATGAGAAAGACTTGAAGATCTGCCAGATGCCCAGATAAAGACAGTAGTTGGTCATGCCTCTCAACCTGATTTCTTGCCACCTACTTTCCTTTGTACGTTATTCTCCAGTGGTACAATTGTAAAGTTTCCCCTGTGTGACTGGGGAAAGTGCTTCACACTTCTTCCAAATGGGGTCTGGAAATGGGATCTCACTTGTTTCTGTGCCTGAACTGTCTTCACCACCACTACTGTCCAACCAGCAAACGCCTACTCAACTCTCAGCATGCATTCAATCTCGCATCCTCTGAGAAGACACTCCGGACTGCAGGGTATGGTGAGTTCTCCCGGACAGTTCACAGATAGCATTTAGCACCTCAGTGCATGTATGTCCACCTCTCACTCCTGCGTCTGAGCTTCTTGAGGACAGAGACTGTGTCTATTGGTTTTGTAGCCTCAGTACTCCACGGTTCAGAAATGTAAGCCCACATTAAACACTATTCTAACATGTCAGAGGGTGACGGCTAGGAGAGAACTGGGAAGTCATAGATCTCAGGAAGACATTCCAGGATAATTAGAGTGGACACCTTGAGAATAATGGATGGGTGAGGGGAAAAAAGCCAATGAAGTAGGACGGACCACAGAGTTTGAGGAGAGAGGAGAACTCAGTCAAGAAAAGAGGAGACTTCATCAAAGAAGAATGTCTAGACTTAGAATTGTGACTGAAGGAAGACATGAGAGGAAGTTAGAGCAGATGCTGGTAGACGGACGGTAAGCTGAAATTGCTTCTTGTACCTAGGTCACTACAAAAGTTTTGAGACAGACTATGTTATGTTCACTATTTCACTTCCAAGAAACACAGTTGACAGCATCCTTTCTGATTCACCTGTGCAAGTTTCAACTTGCTCGACTTATCAGTGTTGCTGAGAGGGCTTCATTATGAGGATTTTACATTTCTTGACTTTTGTGTATCTCGAAACATTCATAATAACCCACGTATGTAGACACACATATATCAAGACGTCATGTATGGAATTCCCTTCAAAATTTTATGTGTTTATGTTAAAAATTACATTTTAAGTTTGACCCCCTGCCAAAATACACTTACACGTGGTAACATCTGTCATTGAGGCCCAGATTCTCCTTGTTATAGCATTTGACTGGAAACTCGACCTTCACATACAGTTCTTGTAAGATCTGACAACGTTAGCTATAGTTACTTTAGATAACCAGCATAATTTGGGGAGATACATTCAGGAGGGATGTGAAGGGAAAGGTTTGATAAATGCATTTGTTTCTGGTAAGTAGTGAAGAGGTTCACATATTTTCCCCCAGATGGTTCTTCAAATGTGTATATGTGTGTGTGTGTATATACCCTGTTCCACAAAGATAAATAGCAACGTGGTGTTCTAACATGGATAGAAGACCTGCACTGGGCAGAGAGAGGTTCCTCTGTCATCTCCCCCCTCCACCTGGCCCCTCCTTTCATTGCCATCCAGGTGGGGCTGTCGTGCACTCTCCTGAGGCCCTGCTGCCTGGAACCAGCACCTCCCAGGGAATGCAGGACAGGCATGCTTTGCCTTGGACTTCCCTCACCAGCCCCAATAAACCTGGACTGACTGCTGCTGCTGTCACCTTCACCTCTTTCATAAAATCCAGCCTCTCCTGAATCTTTGAGGTGGTGACAGATATAATCAGTGATTGATTGTGGGGAGGTGCTCTAGGAAGAGAACCAGAGGGCCTCTCATAGAATTTCCTTTTCAAATAATCCAGGAGATTCTTCAAACTTTCTGAAGATGAGAGTCTCCACTCTCCTCTCTTCCCTTCACACCAAACCCAGTGGAGTGGCTCTGAGCATGGTCTTGGTAGGGTACAACTATGGTCGACAAGAAATAAAAATAATGAAATAATGAGAGTTGATATTTATCAAATGCCTACTATGGGCTCAGCATTGACTACTTACTTTACATTTATTAATTCTGGCCATTTGCACAATAATCGTGTGAGCTAGTCCACAGCCTGCTTCTGCCTGGAGGGCCTGCCCCACCATGAGGGACACAGCCTGGGCAGGAGGTGACTGCAGCAGCCGAACCCTGTGCTCTGCTGTGCACTCTGTCTCCCAGCATTTCTGGGGAAGAAGGATTTGTCCTGCTCTCCAGTACAACAGAACTGCAGCCAGGACCTTAGTCTGTACCAGAAGTCCACTGATCTGCTGCACCCCACACCTGTGGGAATCCATTTGCCAATTTTTTTTGTCCTAAGAACTGAAGCCATCAGCAAAATTTGCACAAATTATTTACTTATTTTACTAAGAGAATCCTTATAAAAAATAAATAAGAACCTTATAAAAATAAACATGTTGTAGCACCACTTACATTAGTCAAGATGTGCCTATAGGACACTGCACTGCACACTGGGAAATCTGTTAAAAGGGTAGTTAAGTGTTCTTACTACAATAAAATAAATAAATATAAAAATATACCTTGTTATATAAAAGCAGAGAATGTCCTTTAAAATATGTGTGACATTAAAACATATGCCCTGAAAGAAAACTACTTTTTGTGCTTTTCAATCTAGGTGTATACACACACACATATGATTTGCCTTTAATAATGTGTTATAGTTACTCATTTTAATATATATCATGGAGGCCCAGTATGATAGTGGACAAGAAGCATGTTTAGCTCAGCTCTCCTAGAACAACAGGTGAGAGTGAGTAGGCTAAATCATTCCTGGCATGGAATACTGGTGTGGAGTAACAGCTCAGGATGTGCAGCGAGGTGGTAGATTGCTCGACTTGGAGTTTAATCCAGAGCTGCAAAGACTGCCAGGAAAAGGTTCTGCCCTGCATCTGCAGTGGCCGCAGGCAGCAGCCGTGGTGACCAGCCCCACCACGGAGGATTGCGGTTCCCAGTTCCTGGGGAAACTAGGTAATGTGTGGAAAGACTGGTGAATTGTGGAATCTGGAGCGGAGTTAGGCAGCAGGAGAGACACTCAGATAGGAAAGATCCCTGATAGGAAGAGGCCATTGTTTTTGAATCTGGGAGATGGCAGTAGCCACAAGCACCTTTCCGTGTGGGCCAGGCGCAATGATTTAAGTCTCACCTGCAAACAGTCGTCCTACACTCAAAACTGGCCCAGGACATCCTGCACTTCACAGGAACTGTTGCATGGAGAATTTGGGAAACCTGCCTGTGAAGATTTTTTGAAATCAGTGGAATCAGCAGTTCAGCAGAGTCTAGGCGCCAAGCTGGTAATCAGGCAAACACCAAGAACTTTTAAGCTGGGAGACAGGTATAAGCCTGGGAACCACTCATGGCGCCACCTGGTGTTGAGAAAGTATATTGAAACATAAATATATTCCTACTAAAGTCGATCCCTATGGCACATATATAGTCGTATGTATATATATATGTATAGTATATTTATATATAATTTTATTGCCTTTTTTCTCTCTTTGCTCATTCTTTTTGCTTTTTTCCCTTTTTTCATTCTTGTAGGAGTTATTATTAAAATTTTTTATTATTATTTTTGTTTGTTTGTTTTTCCATGCTTCCCCCCATTTTTTTTTTTTTTTGACAGAGTTTCACTATCTCACCCTCAGTGGAGTGCTGTGGTGTGACAGCTCACGGAAACCTCTAACTCTCTTGGGCTGAGCAGTTCTCTTGCCTCAGACTCCCAGGTGGCTTAGGCTGCAGGTTTTTTGGGTTGTGGCTGTCATTGTTGTTTGGCGGGCCCTGGGCTGGGTTTGAGCCCACCAGCTCTGTATGCATGGCTGGTACCCTGGCTGCTGGGCTACGGGTGCTGAGCCTGCCCCATTCTCTTATGATTGCTGAGAGTACTTACATCAGGCTATTCAAGTTTGTGTGTGTGTCTGTGTGGTTGTTTTTGTTTTTGATTTTGATTGTTTGTATGTCTATTTTGTGTATGATTGCTTTGTTTATTCATTTTGTTTCAATGTGCGTTGTGTTCTGCTAAAACCTCGGGTTAGCTATTTTCCCTAGCTCCAATTTTTACATGTAACAAGAGCAAAGGGGAGTGGGGGATGATAGCCAACTGAAGCCAGCTTTAAACAGAAGCTCCCATCCAGAGGGAGAGATAACAGCCAGAAATAACCCAACAAAGCTGAAGGGTGGGAGTCAAGCTGAGAGAAGACATTGATAATTGCACATCTTCTCTGCTTTGGCAAGCTGCAACTCCAAGGAAACAAATTTCAGGTATATAACCCAACCCAAAGAGGATGGGTACCCATTGCCTCCCCACAGAGAGTTGCTTGCTGGCTTGCTGTAAGATCTCTACTAGTAAGCAGTGAACTGAGGTCCTCTTTTCTCACCACACAGGAGCAAGTTGCTGGAAGCTGGGACTCCTTCTCCAGAGAGTCCCTTCTGCGAGCCTGGACATTCTCTTACCTGGAATGAAGGTTGAACAAATATTTTCCCTGCCACTTTGAACTCCCAGTCCACCCTTCCCCCTGGACTGGCAGTCTAGAAGCCCAACACCAGCAGAGAACAGAATGTTTATGGTTGTTTGTTAAGACTGGGCATTGCATGGTCTGAGGTAATGCAGCAACAATGTAACTGTGAATCCGGTAACAGTGCTGAAAGGCACAGGAGGGAAGGTGTCTGGCTTGGCTCTGAGAAAGAGCAACTCAGCAGTGAGCAGAGGCTTGGGTCTCCATACAACAAGGGGGAGGCTCAGGAACCACTGAGGCATGGGAACCCGAGTAGAGACACCTCCCACCTAGGAGCGGCATTAATAGAGCAATCCTACCAGGGTCAAATTTCAGAGAGACACCTCCCCAATTCTGTTGACTGCCGGAGGGAGCTAGATCTCACATTGCAGGGATACCAGAGGAGCAGAGTGGCTGGGGCAAAGGCACACTCTGAGGGTGAAAAACATTTGCTGCTTTGTTAACCTCTGGTTTTGAACAAGCTCAGGTGAAACTCCCCAGTCTCAATTGAGCATCCAAGGTAATCAGATTTCAACTCCCAAGCTGGCTGGTGGCAGAGTGTGGTTGCTTGGCTGATGAGGCATTAACTTCCCTCTGACTCTGGCAGGCCCAAATCTCTGGCGCATTTGCTCATTGGAGAGAACTGGGCCACAGCCCTGTAGGGCGACCAGTGCCTGGGTGTGACAGGGGTGCAAGGCGGGGAAGGAGGCATCTGCCCCCCTGGACTATTTTGTTGGGCAGGCCTTTCTGACTCCATAGAGCACTGGAGTGAGTTACATTTGACCTGCCACTGGACACCCACTGCCTAGATGCTGAAGACCTTTTGAATTCTCCCACCTGATGGGATTTGTGTTAACAAGGACAATTGATTCGGAACTCTTGACCTGGGCCAATCACCTGGGGACCCACCAAGGTTGTACCCTGGTTGTGTTGTTGTGGGAGTGTGGGATTCTCCTCTTCCAGTTGTTGCCAGTGGGGGGAAGGGGGTGCCTTAGTTGCTTATATATCTCTACAGCTGAGATTTTAGCCCAAAGCCACTGATTCACTAGGATTGGACAGAGACTAGCCAGAGCCATCTAGACCCACCACACCAAGCAGGTCCCCAGAATTTCAGGCTGTAGTACTGAATGGGACCTTTGTAAAGCTCCAGGGTAAAAGCCCCAATCACCAGTCCCAGTTCTTTGCTAAAGGGCTGGTTAATTACAACTCCAGGAGCCCTGAAATAAATTTCACCTTACCAGCTTCTCTGGCCAAATGGTGAAAAATAATTATGGGGTAGAATCAGCGGGAAAAACTCTGGTAACATGAATAATCAGAGAGGATCAACTCCCCCAAGGAATGACAAAGGAGACCAAACAGAAGATCCCATTCATGAACAAATGACTGAGATGTCAGAAATCAAATTCAGAATTTGTATTGCAAATAAGTTTAACAGAATGGAGATAAAGATGGAATTAGAAATTCAAGGAGCAATTCAAAAGTTGTCTCAAGAATTCAATGAATTCAAAGACAAAATCACCAAAGATTTTGACACAATGAGGCAAGAACTTGCAGCCCTCCAAGATATGAGAAATACTGTAAAATCCCTCGATAACAGAATGGAGCAGGCAGAAGAAAGGATCTCTGACATTGAAGACAAAGCTTTTCAACACTCCCAAAGAGAAAGAGAAGTAGAGAGCAAAAACGGATCATTCCCTGAGAGAATTATGGGACCACTTCAAAAGAACAAACATTCGCCTTATAGGAATCCCTGAAGGAGAAGAGAATGGTCCAAAAGGTACAGATACTCTACTCCAAGAGATAATTGAGGAGAACTTCCCAAGTATGGCAAGAGATACTGAAATTCAGATAGCAGACAGTTTCAGAACCCCAGCATGACCGGACCCAAATAAAGCATCCTCTAGACACATTGTAATTAACTTCACCAAAGTTAATATGAAGGAGAAAATCCTGCAAGCAGCCAGATGTAAGAAAATCATAACCTACAAAGGGAAGAATATTAGAATGACTGCAGATCTCTCTGCTGAAACCTTTCAGGCCAGAAGAGGATGGTCATCAACCTTCAATCTCCTAAAACAAAACAACTTTCAGCCCAGGATCCTGTATCGAGCTAAATTGAGATTAATTTATGATCAAGAAGTTAAACACTTTAAAGACATACGCACGTTGAAGAAATTTGCCATAACCAAACCAGCTCTTCGGATATTTTCAGACCCATCCTGCATAATGACCAGCACAATGCTCTACCACCACAGTAAACTCACTCTGAAATTCTTGACCAAAACCCAATTTCCACAGTGGTGAAAAGATTTAAAATGTCTACTGGACTTTCAAAAAATGTGACACCCAAAATATTACCAGGCTTATCAATACTCGCAATTAATGTGAATGGCTTAAATTGTCCTCTTAAGAGCCACAGATTTGCTGACTGGATACAACAAGGACAGATATCTGCTGAATACAAGAATTTCATCTTAGCTTAATAGATAAATATAGATTAAGGGTGAAGGGGTGGACATCTCTAATCCAGGAAAACAGCAATCAGAAAAAATTAGGGGTGGCAATTTTATTTGCAGATACATTTGGCTTTAAACCAATAAAAGTAAAGAAAGACAAGGATGGTCACTTTTATATTTGTTAAGGTAAACACTCAACATGATGAGATGTCAATTATTAATATTTATGCACCCAACCAGAATGCTTCTCAATTTATAAGGGAGACCCTACCAGACATGAGCAATTTAATATCTTCCAGCATCATAATAGTTGGAGATTTTAACACCCCTTTGGCAGTGTTGCATAGATCCTCCAATAAGAAACAAAGCAAAGAAATTTTGTACTTAAACTTTACCATACAACAATTGAATTTTAACAGACATCTACAGAACATTTCATCCTAACAAAACTGAATACACATTCTTCTCATCAGCCTATGGAACATCCCCCACAATTGATTACATCTTAGGTCACAAGTCTAACCTCTGAAAATTTAAAAGTATAGAAATTATTCCTTGTATTTTCTCAGATCATCATGGAATAAAAGTTGAACTCACCAATAATAGGTATCTGCATACTCATACAAAGTCATGGACACTAAATAACCTTATGCTGAATGATACCTGGGTCATAGATGAGATTAAAATGGAAAATGCCAAATTTTTGGAACAAAACAATAATGAAGACACAAATTATCAGAACCTGTGGGATACTGCAAAGTCAGTCCTGAGAGGGAAATTTATACTGCTGCAAGCCTTCCTCAGGAGAACAGAAAGAGAGGAAGTCAATAACTTAATGGGACATCTTAAGCAACTGGAAAGGAATAACATTCCAACCCCAAACCCAGTAGAAGAAAAGAAATAACTAAAACTAGAGTAGAATTAAATGAAATCAAAAACAAAAGAAACATTCAAAAGATCAATGAATCAAAAAGTTGGGTTTTTTTAAAAATTCAACAAAATTGATAAACCTTTAGCCAACCTAACCAAAAACAGAAAATTAAAGTCCCTAATATCATCAATCAGAAATAACAAAGGCAAAATAACAACAGATACCTCAGAAATTCAAAGAATCCTTAATGAATACTACAAGAAACTTTATTCTCAGAAATTAGCTTGCACTCCCACCAGCAGTGCAGAAGTGTTCCCTTTTCTCCACATCCATGCCAACATCTGTAGTTTTGGGATTTTGTTATGTGAGCCACTCTTCCTGGAGTTAGATAATATCTCAAAGTGGTTTTGATTTGCATTTCTCCGATGATTAAAAATGATGAACATTTTTTCATGTGTCTGTAGGCCATGCACCTATCTTCTTCAGAGAAGCTTCTGTTCAAGTCCCTTGCCCACAATAAAATTGGATTACTTGTTCTTTTTTTATTAATAAGTTTGAGTTCTCTGTGGATTCTGGTTATCAAACCTTTGTCAGAAGCGTAACCAGCAAATATACTCCCCCGTTCTGGGGACTATCTGCTTTTTGCAGCATACAAAAGAATATAGTTGGGCGGCACCTGTGTCTCAAAGGAGTAGGGCGCTGGCCCCATATTCCAGAGGTGGTAGGTTCAAACATAGCCCTGGCCAGAAACTGCAAAAAAAAAAAAAAAAAAAAAAAAGAATATAGTTTATATAATGAGGTCATTGAATGGGAAACAGGTTGCTTTTCAGCTTAAATACATTTTACTTTAAGCTGACACAGATTCAATCTCTAAGAAGTTTCTGACACTTGACATAGCAAAACTTGCTATAATATATCAGCTTTTAAAGCTATCATCTACAACAGGTGCGCTTACTATCCTTTTGATACTATTATACGGTTTAGTGTCTTTGGGGATAAATGTAAAACATTTTTCTCTATTCTTCCCCATCCCTATCTAAGCAACACTGTTAACATAGATGAAAATACCCCTTTCAAAAAATCTTTTTCTCTTCTCTGTATCTCTACTACCCTAGTCTCAACACAAGAATTATAATAATAACAAATTAAAAAAAAAATCCTACTAACCAAAATGGCTGCTTTCCCAAAACTCAAAAAAAAAAGGGGGGGGGTTAGTGTGGATACTCGAGCTGTTTTCTCTGTTAGGCATACAGTCAAGGATACATGAGACAGATTTCTCAGAAATCAATAACTTGGCTAGTCAGTCTCACAGTAATGATGCTCGAAGACTTAGGCTGACTGCCTCCGACTTTTTTAAACACAGCTGGTGCCACGTTCTTTTCCGTGTTATGAGCTGCTGCAGGCGCTGAGATTTTCCACATGCTCCGAGCCATTCTCCTTACCTCTGCACTGTCGGCAGGGCAGGCTGCTTCAGTCAAGGAGCAAGGCTCTGACAATAACGAGCCTAGGACATCCTCTGGTGGTGACAGCGGGAATCGTCAGCTTCCACGCGTGCACGCTGAGGTTGGGCCGCGCTGCCCAGGGCTGACACGACCCAGGAAACCTTCCCAATGGAGACACAAGCTGCCCTGAAGGCGTTACAACCGCCCGCCGCTTATTTCAGTCGTTGTGCTCTGGAAATTCTTCTCTCCACAGCACCTGCTTTCTGGTCTTTTCCACCAACAGGTATAAACCCGGAAGTGAAAAGTAAAAACACACGACAGATCTGGTTTCAGAAAGGCAAAATCCATACCATACCTTTTTGCAAATGTCCACAAAGATAAGCAAATTATTAATACATTGTTTGGTTTTATTTGACATGAAAATTAAAATTTCATAAAAGCTCTTGGACCACATGAGCTGTCCAGTGATAAATTTCCTCACCTCACAATTGTGGGTTTGGTGCCTTGCTTCAAAACTGCAAACTCCACAGAGACATTTTTTGTTGCTTTTTTTCCAGCAGCAAATTGGAGAAATCAGTAAATGATGACAGGGCAGGTGGCCTAGAAAAATGGAGCTATTATCCTGCCATTCACTAGATAGTCATATGGCTTGATTAATGGAGTCAGAAAAACACATGACCACATTATTTCTTCAGGGTTCCTCTCTCTACCCTGCCCAGCACCAGGGATAGGGAAAAGCATTTTGAGGTCATGGAGGGGATTTAGGAAAGGAGATTTCATAATTATCTAGCAAGTAAAAAGTATAAATCAACACCTGTTTTACTAGGTGAGAATGAATTAAATATCCTTAACATGTTTTGCTGTATTACCTTTATTGTCATTATTTAAATAACTATAAATAATATTTCCAAGAGCCATTATATATTTAATCCAACATTGCCTAACAAACATGTTAAATGTGCCTCAGAAAAAAGTGTTCCTCAAAGTCTGAGAGAAATCACTGTATAAATGTAAAGCAAAGTGATGGAAGAGGCTTCTCTTGAAATACACTAGCATGTAAAAATATTAAGAAATACTCAGGAGAACTGATTGTATTAACTTCTAGTGGAAGGAAACTAGGCTTGTTGTTTTTAGTATCATTTATCACAATGTATTATTAGGCCAGATAATAATACAATAGACTTTATTTCAGTCTAATTAGTTAACTTTTTCCCAGTTCAGATGGTGAAGTATTTGTGTCCCTCAGGTCTAAATAGGTGTTATAGGATGTAGAGATTAAGTCGCGTGATTACTTCCCTCAAAGAGGTCTAGTTCTAGGGAGCTATAGAAGGAGCTCAGGAAATTTCACCCCAAAATATGACTAGTTTGTATAAAAAATATTTTATTAAAGGCCATTCGAGATCTAGCATCCCCCGTTAGAAGAGGCTTCTTCTCTATGTGCATAAATAGGACAAATCAATCAATCCAAAGATCCAAAGATCCCTTCTTCTCCCTGTTACCTCAATATATTGCAGGAAAAAATGCTCAAGAATGCAATCAGGCTCAGCACCCACAGTTCAGTGTTTAGGGAGCCAGCTACATACATAAGGGCTGGCAGTTGGAACCCAGCCGGGGCCTGCTAAACAACAATGACAATTATAACAAAAAAATGGCTGGGCATTGTGGCAGGCACCTGTAGTCCCACCTACTTGGAGGGCTGAGGCAAGAGAATCACTTAAACCCAAGAGTTTGATGTTTCTGTGAGCTGTGACAACATAGCATTCTACCAAGGGTGTCATAGTGAGACTCTGTCTCAAAAAAAAAAAAAAAAAGAATGCAATCAGACCATAATTTTAAGCATACCTGTTCCTCAGGTTAGTTTACATGTCAATCTGTGTCCCTCATCCATTCATCCTCCCTGGCAACCCTTTACTGCTCCTAAACAAAATTGCCTATACTCTTTATATCCTCCATATCCTTCAAAAGCCGTGTATAAAAATATCTGGACCCCATTAGAGCTCTATGATTCTCCCCATGAGCATGGTAAATAAACTTTTCTCTTATAAATCTGCCTTAACTGTGAGCTTATCTTTCAGTGAACTTTTGGAGGAAAGGGGAACTTTCTCCTCACCCTACCCTATATCATAACTAAATACAAGGCCTAGTGCTACACACATGTCAATCACAGAGTGTTAAAAGGAGCCAAAAAAAAAAAAAATAACCTGTATGGAATGTGATCTCCTCAGAAGCACAGATGAGCTTCCCACAGAACTTTGATTTGGTATGAAGACCTTTCTAGCTGAGAACTTCATGTATTCATATTTATTCTCCCTGACATGTTATGAATAAAACAGGTACCTTTTATACTAGTGGTCATCAAGCTTCAGTTTGCATACACGTAATGAAAGAAATGGTAAATACACAGTCATTGCCCCAAATCCCCAACATCTGACTTGGTAGGTCACATTTTAATGTATATCCAAGGTAATTTTGATATGTATTCTTGGCCCAGACTGTGAGAATTATCATTTAGACATTAATATTTTTCAATGTCCTTCAAAGTTTTAACCCTTTCAAGATTGCTGAAGTGAAGCAAAAAGAGTTCAGTGAAGTCTCATACAATACTCGATAGACATACTGCCCTCACTCTAGATGACGCTCATGCATTTGGCCACAACTATGCTAACTTTTAACCAGGGCTGATGCAGAAATCTAAGATAAGTTTAAAAGAGCAAAATGTACATACCTTAAGGTAGGGGTCCTCAACCTACGGCCCGTGGGCCACATGAGGGGGTGTGATTGTATTTGTTCCCGTTTTGTTTTTTTACTTCAAAATAAGATATGTGCAGTGTGCATAGGAATTTGTTCATAGTTGTTGTTTTTTTTAAACTATAGTCTGGCCCTCCAACGGTCTGAGGGACAGTGAACTGGCCCCCTGTTTAAAAAGTTTGAGGATGCCTGCAAGGTATCTTTTTCCCAGATAATTCTTTGAGAAGAAGTAGATGTAGTTAATAGAACAAGATTTAGAAGGGACAGACATAGGTATTTTCACTGTTTTACACTGCAAATTATAAGTCCTACCTTATCATTGTATCAAAAAAAGTTGTCAAGTTTATATGACATTGATTTGTTCTTAATAAACTCATGCTGCCTATATCTCAATTTGTGTGATTATAGAATTCTGAATAGACTGTAAAAACAAATTTCTAGAGTTAATGAACTAAAAAATTACCATTAATTGAAGTACAAGCATTTATTTCAATTACAGAATGTCACAATATTTAGTTTACATCTCATAGCTACCACCATAAATCTAATCAATGGCATAATTTGTATGGAAGAGCAATTTGAATAATTTAATACACTGTATTTAATGCTGGTCATTAAATGTAATTGCAAATTTATACTATTATAAATGCAATATGTGCTGTACTGTTCATTATTCTGTTTATCTCCTGTCATATTATGTATTATTAATATTACTTACTACTTATAAACAAAATATACAAACTAATCCTTTCTCTCCTGGATGAAATCCATTTTTCATAAATAAACTCATAAAAACAACAGACTTTATAAATATTTAACATGTAATTACTTGGGATTAAACTCAATTATCTATATTGCAATTTCTCTTTTTTGTGCCAATCAGCTTTTGTTACAGTATTGTTCCATTTCTACAGAAGAAACACAAAAAGAAATTGTATAATTACAAGTCTCTGATCTACCTAACATTTCCTATTTTAAACCATTCTTCAGGTGATGAAAGTTAACATCATCATGAGTCTTTTTTTTTTTAATTAAGTCTTTTGTACATAGATCATAAATACATTTATGCCATTTTCAGTGTGTTGATTATTTGTACAAATTGGACTGCTTACATCATACTAATCAACATAGCTTTCACCTCATTTACCCAATTATAGCATTAGGACATTTGTGTTCTACACATGATAGATCCAACTTGTACTTGCAATGTGCTCCATCGTTGTGGTCATCTTGAGTCTTGATGACAGCATGTACCCTTGATATGATAGGGTGAAAATGGCCCTTCCTCACTATGACTTTCTTCCCCAACCCTAAGCCCAGTCAAGCATGAGAAAAGTATCAGGCAAATCCAAAAAGAGGGAAATTCTATAAAGTACCAAACCGGTATTTCTCAAAATTTTCATGGTCACTGAAAACAAGAAAAGTCTGCACTCTCTCTCTCTCATCTAAAAACTCTTCCAGAAGAGAAAGACTATTTTTTATCTAAAATAACGAATGCTTTAGTTGGAAGGAATTATTGTGAAAGTAATTTTAGAAAGTTAAATGATCCAGAAGAGTTGACACAAAAATATGTATATGGCTGCATGAGTCAAAAGCACAGCTATTTTCAGTTCAGTTAAATAGTTCCATTCTTCTGAGGTATTCTTCCCCTTCTGGAATACCTAAACAAACCTTGTATTTTTGAATGCTTTGTGAAGTTTCATAATTCTCTAAGTGATTTCTTTTCTGTTTCTCTCTTCTTTTCTGTCTCTTCATATGCCTGAATTAACTCAAAAGCCTCATCCTCTAGCTCTGAGATTCTTCCTTTTCCATGGTCTAATCTGGTATCAATAGTTTCTACTGCATCTTGAAGTTCCTTAATTGATCCTTCAATTTCTTAAGCTCTGCTATATCCTTTCTATAGTCTTCATATCTTTCATCCATTATTTGGCTCTGTTTTTGTATTTCTTTTTGATTATTTTCTACTTTCTCTTCAATCCCTTCATTGTTTTTGCCATCCATGTTTAAGGGAGAGAGCTCTCAAACCATTCAAAAATACAAGTTTATGTTACTTTCCCAGGTAAAGACTCTAGAGTAACTATAGATAGGCTGGGCAGTTGGATAAGGAAGACATAGATATTAACTACCACCTTGTGATCAATTACAGAAGTTAAAATTGTAATAGCTTTGAGTATTTTCTCTTTTTTCTGTGCATATGTTTGTATGCTCTAGCCACTCTGTATCTTCTTGTTTTAATTCTAATACTAATTATTAGAAGTTAACTTTAAATTTTGGCACTTAGGTAACAAAATATTCAGTGAGTCTCTGCCTAGATTTGAGGAGGAATTGAAATGGTAAACAAGGGATATAATCACTGTTTTGGAACTATTTCGTTTCTTTTCAGGAAAAGGTGAGAACTTTTACTTGTCAGATAGATAAATCTTAGTAAGTGCAAATGTAGAATTGTTTTGTCGTTATCCATACAGAAGCCCAACCGTGTGTAAAAGAATGCATTTAGAGGCTGAGTAATGGATTGGTGAACTGCACCAGGTATCAATTTATTACCTCTCAGTTCCAAATTCATACTGCAATGTCTGTTGCTAAAAATAGATCTGGCCCTTTAGTATTTTTTTTTCCTTTGCCAGCTGGCTATAAATGTTGTGAATTCAGGGTACTGGAGAGACACTGCAGGAGAAAAATTCTTTCCATCCTGATTACAGTGTGCTCACTTGGCAGGATCATGCATCATATGGGGCTTCTCAGCACCTAACTCCTGCAGTGCATGGTGGACAGCAGCACTCTATGCAGCAACCTCCCCTAACATTTTATCTCTTCTTCCTCAGGTGGCTTTGTAACAGAATGCCTGCTGTGAAACACCTTCCTGGGAGCAGCTTTCTCCCATTCCCTAGAACATGGAATTTTCAGAAGTTCTATAAGGCATATTTTCCAGTAGGTCCCACCAATATGGCACCACAGTGACTTCTCTGCCATCAGTGAGCCACAGCTCTGCTCTTTCCAGTGAGGTCTCTTGAGTACTCTATCTCAGCCCTAGGGGGAGTGACTGCTTCTTACAGTTGTTATTCCTGCATTCTATAGAGATCTCTTTCCGTTACCTTTTGCTAGCCAACTCTCCCATTACAGTTAATAATTAATTCTTTATATTACATTTTCCAATCTGATTAAAATTTGGGTTCTATTCTCTCTCTCTATTTGGACCCTCATTGAATTTTTTATGCTCTTCTTTATTTTAATGTTTTGGGGGGTGTCTTCTTGTATTTTAAAATATTTTCTTTACCATTCACTCTTTCTGTTCTTATTCTAAAATTCTAATGAAACACATATTAGACTGTTTAACACTGTATCATAAGTGAGAGAGACTTTGTGTATTTTGTCCAGTCTTTTTATTTCCCTCTGCACTTCATTTGGAATCATTTCTTGTGCTTTGTCTTCAAGTGCATTGCTTTTTTTCATCTAAAGAACCTAATCTGCTAATCTATTTTTCTTTGGGGATGTTGTTTGGTTCTTCATCAGGACTAACATTTCTGTTCCTCATTGTGTCCATGATTCCTTTTACATCCTTGAGCATACTTAATTGTTTTAAGACCCTTGTCTCATAATTCTTTCATCTCTGTCATTTCTGGTTCTTTTTTAATGACTGATTTTCATCCTGCTTATCTGGCATATTTTCCTGTTTATTTGCTAGTGCAGTTATTTTTTATTACTTATTGGCCATTGTGAATGTCATGTCATTGAATGTTAAATGTTGTTCTCCTTTAACGGGAATTCATCTTTGTTATGGCATTTTTGTCAGCACATCTTATTGACCCTTTCTCAGACAGCTGTTAAACTTTATGGAGGTGGATCCAGAGCAGGTTTTCCTCTAGGGCTAATTTTATCCTGCAACTATCCCATGCAGCACAGGATTCCCTCACTCAGGCTGGTGAAAATGTGAACCACCACCAGTCCTATCTGAGTTCTGGGAATTGCTTGGTTCACTGTTTCCTGACACCTCTACTCCTGGCTTAGGAAGATTTATCCCCCACGTGTGCATCACCATCACCAAAAGTGACCATCTGCAGATCTCCACAGCTCGCTGTACATCCCTTGTCTCCGGTACTCTACCCACATATTGGGACTGTTTCTGCCTTCCCAAACTGTAACTTTTGGCCCTACAAATAAGCCACTGACTTATTTGGGTTCCCCTTCGTGTGTAGCAACCTAGAAACGGTCTCTAGCTGGTAAACTGAGGCTATTGTAAAGCCTATTCTGTTGTTTCCCCTCTATCAAGAATCACAGGCCAGTTTTAAGGATTTATGGAAGGAAAGCAATTCCCAGAGCATTTTATCCTTCATGGGCAGGATAGAAAGTCCTGCAGTGTCATATTTTAATGTTGCCTTAGTAATCGATATTGCAAATACACTCTATGTTTAAACCTATTGAAATAGCATACACTAACAGATATTTATTTCCAGGATTAATAGCCACAAATAATTGTTTTCATCTTAGGCAAGCATCTGTAAAAGATATAGCAGAACTCTATTATTTGTGCAAATGTATTCTTTGGATTTAATGTGTCTAATTTTCTTTTGAAATAGCCTCTAAGGATTTTTGTTCATTCACTGAGACACTGCCTTTCTAAATAGCACTAGTTTTTAATGTCTGAAACTTTTGTCCATACATTTGCTATTTGTTGGAGTTCTGAAAGGGGAAAAAAAGGATAAAAGAAAGGAAACTGATATCTGACTATGATGAAATGTGAGGATTACCCTATAGATTTCATGTTTGTAAAATACTAACTAACTTAACTGATAGGGATATAGGGCACTTGTGTTGCCAGAATTTCTCTGTGTTAGGTCCATTTGTCTCAGGGTTCAAAGAACGAAACCACAGACTATGCAAATAAGGGACAGGGAAAGGAATAGAAGGGAAAGAAGGTCAACTGAACCTCTGGTAAAGGAGGTGGGGGAACCCAGTGGGAACTCTACATGGGCTTTTGTCCAGCAGTTCATTTTGTCCATTCCCATATACTGCCCGCAAGCAGGGTGTCTTGGGAATGTGTGCCACACTTGGCCAGGAGCAGGAAGGCAGAAAATATCCTGGCCATGCTGATTAGCAAATGAATGTGGCCCTAACCTTCCCTGTCTCAAGTGAGGCAGAGGCGTATATGTTTTTCCCTCTAGGAAGGGCTGCCCAGATGAAATACAGATCAAGCTGCTTTTCTCTGATCTTGCTTGAGTACAGAGAATGCTGTCTAGAAAGGCCTGGGCAAACTAGAAAATGAGGGAGTTCCTGTCCGGCCCTGAACTGGGAACCCTGTATCACTTGCCCAAGGATACATAGCTAATGAGAGGCCACTGTCATTCTGACTGCAAATTTAAACTCTTGCTAGCCACTGCATTGTCTCCAATGATGTCCCATTCATTGCAATGACATTTAGCACTTACAACAAGCGTAGATAAATAAAGTGTTTATTTTTCATCACTTCCGCGGCTTCAATGACTGACAATCAACTCCCCACCCCCACCCTGGTCACACAGTGGAGATAGCACTGAGTGTGGAGCAGCTGACATGCACTCAAACACCACCTGCCACTGGTAAGGTTTGGGTGGCCAGTCTCAGTTTCCCTTTCATACACCAGATATAAACAGAGTAATGAGATTTAAAAGATTTTTTTTGTTAAATCATAAACACATAGATCATGTATACATTAATCCATTTATGGGGTACAATGTGATGATTTCATACAGAATTAGGAACACTAACATCTTACTCGTTAATAATACCTCATCTCGGGTGGCGCCTGTGGCTCAAAGGGATAGGGCTCCAGTCCCATATGCTGGAGGTGGTGGGTTCAAACCCAGCCTCGGCCAAAAACTACAAAAAAAAATAATAATAATAATACCTCATCTCATTTACTTAATTATTGTGTTAAAACATTTATACTCTATACTTAATATACTTAATATATCCGACATGTACCCTTGCAATGTGCACCATAGGTGTGATCCCACCATTCATCCTCCCTTCCTCCCTCTTTCATCCTGGGCAATAGTTGTGATCGATTCTTCATATGAAAGTGTGAGTATTGTAAATTGGTTTCATAATAGTACTAAGTACATTGAATATTTCTTCTTCCATTCTTGAGATACTTTACTAAGTAAGATATGTTACAGCTCCATCCATGTAAACATAGAAGAGGTAAAGTCTCCATCTTTTTTAAGGCTATTTGTATTTTTACATATATGAGATTTATATATTTTTGTCCATCTGTGTCTATGAGTTTTTAATCTAACCAAATTCTTTGACAAAAACTGTGGCATCCAAGTTTTCCTCTCTCCTCCTTACCCTATCATTGGTCACTATTATCTGTTTTGGTTTCTTCAAATATTTGCTTAATTACCTGGCTACCATCACTAAATATTCAGTGATGAGGTCTGACATGTGGCAGAATGGATTTGCATCTTATGCCATAGGTTGCCTGCTGGCCCCACTTCAAAAGTAATTAGGAATTCTTATCTGTGTGTATGATGGTCAGGGGTTTGATTAGCAATCTCTGTTTCCAAGTGACAATACATTACTTGTCATTTTCTGAATCTAAGTCATTCATATGAGCCTGTTATTTGGCATTTTAAAGAATGAATCTTTCTCTGTAATTATTTTCCATCAGATTTATTTCTGCTATTTCTGAGGAAAGTGTAGCAGGAAACCAATATGTACATACATCCTCTGAGTAACCATTCTGGTTAAGGCCTTAATGGAATGGGATGTTGGCTCTGAATAGACCCATGGGTGGGATGGAGAGCTCATGAAAGGTGGGGGTAATTGAAGGAAAGATGGAGAAAGAAACTTTGAAAACTTTGCAAAATAAATATCATCCATGCTAAAAAACAGATAAAATTTTAGCATCAATATAACCCTACCACAGAACATTCACAAGGTTTTAACATTGTACCATAATCTCTTCTATAGTATAAAATTTTTAAATGTTATACGTAGGTCACTACAAAAGTTTTGAGACAAATTGTGCTACAGTTCATTATTTCGTTTCCAAGAAACACAACCGACAGCATCCTTTCTGATTGATCCGTGAAAGTTTCAACTTGCTCGGCTTATCCGTGTTGCTTGGAGGGCTTCATTTGTTTCCATCCGTGTGGATTTTCTGTTCCTTACTTTTTGTGTATCACAAAACTTTCATAATGACCCATATATGGAAAAGTTCTCACACAGGGACAAAGATATATATTATGACATCTTGGGATGGAGGCAATCTAAATGACCATCAATTTGGGAATAAATAAACAAAATGTAGCCATAAAATAAACAATGTATTGCATAAATAGGTACTAAAAAATTGTTGAGTGAAAGAAAAATCAAGATCAAATGATCCTTTACATCATAATAAGTGAGTAAAACATGCAAAGCAAGCCAGGTGTGGCTCATGCCTGTAATCCTAGCACTTTGGGAGGCTGAGGAGAGTGGATCACTTGAGCTCAGGAATTTGAGAACAGCCTGAGCAAGAGCAAGACCTCATGTCCACTAAAAATACAAAAACTAGCTGGGCGGGGTAGCACACACCTGCAGTCCCAGCTACTCCGGAGTTTGAGGCAAGATGACTTGAGCCCAGGAATCTACAATACAGGCAAGAGAGCAAGACTCTGCTCAGGAGAACAGAGCAAGATTCTGCCTCAAAACAAAACAAGAAAAGTGTGCAAAGCAGTACATATCACGTAGTCAAATATGTGCATTTAAACAAACTGAAAAGCTGCGTACTATTTAAAGAGTTGCCTCTGAAAAATGGATTGAGGAATGCAACTGGTTATGGTGGTTAAAGGGAACTTCAGATTTTTGTTTTTTCACATCTTCAACAAACAGGTTAAGCAAATACGACATTTTTTTTTACAGTTGTTAATTCTTGGTGGTTAGAAAATAAGTGCTCTTGATTTTATTATTATTATTATTTTAACTTTCTATAGATTTTAAATTTACAAAATTTAATGTTCAAAATAAAGACGAAATACAAACATACTCAAAGACTGAGATCTTGGCATCAATGTTCAGTAGTTTATTTGGAGTGATGGAGAGAGGGTATTGGAATCTCAATTGGGTTAGAGCTGAGTGACTGTGACCTTATATAATCTGCCTCTCAAGCTGTGGCCAGGAGGGATTTCAATGTGTTGGGTACCCTGGAATCTGTGGAGATGAAGCTGTTACTCATCCACACATATGAACACCAAAACTGTTATACTGAGATGTACGCTGTGAACCCCCAAGGAGAACCTCAGCCGAGAGGTAAAAAAACATATTAAAGGAGAATTTCTTTAGCATGGTATGGCAGTGCTTATACAATTTATATATCTGAACAGGACTCTTTGAAAGGAAGGAGCATTGGACGACTTTTTTCTTCAGTCTTTTTTTAGTATTAACCATGGATACTTTGGACACAGGAGATTGTGAACCTTTCTGAGAAAGAAAGTGGGAAGGAAAAGAGAAGAGGAACTAAGGCTTTAGAAGGTCAAGGTAATCAAAGCAAAATAAATAGAGGAAAATATCATTTAAAACTACCAATAGCTGTTTAGAGATCACCTTTTGAAGTTTTTAAAAAATCCAATAAATCACACATGATTCATCATTTATACATGTATCACTTGATTAAAAAATTACAGAAAGCAAATAGATAATATTTCTAAAAGAGCTTCATTTAATCATTATCCAAGATTATCTTTATATATTTGAAAAATAGTAGCATACAGGTATATATATAAAGTATTACTTATTTGGCTTATAGGCAATATTTGAAGTACTTCAGGGTTGTATGAGCCCCTTATAATAACTTGTGGGCTCTTGTCCCCTTCCCATCCAGTTACAGCAAAAGACAGAACTTTGGACCTTGAGTGCAACTATAATAAAAAGAAAAACCAATAACTCTACAGAAATTTATAGAATAAGATCAGGAGAGTTTTTACTAGACCTAGAAATAGATAAAGTCTATTTTCTAAATGCTAATTGGCAGAGCTAGGACTCAAGTTAATCTGTTTAATTCCAAAGCTTGTACTCATTCCACTGAACATACCATATTGCTTTTTGAACACTATATTTTCTCCACAACACTAGAATGAGTAAAACACAAAGCCAAACTCAACACAAGCCCTAAAGCAAAGACAAGCTTTAAATAGCTCAGTTGATGTATTATATTGGTAGAGAGTTACTTTTTCATTATCCCGAGCAAGTTCATTTCTGATATTATGAGGATAATCAAATAAAGCTGGTAAGTTTAATGTGATATTGTAGAGATCTGGGTGGGGCAATGGTGGAGGGGCAGTATTCATATCTGTCTTATGTTTCTGCTTTGGGCAGCACCTCCCTCCTCCATCCTAAGACCATCTGTCAACCTGTCTTCCCATTTTGCTAAAATTATTTCTATTTTTTAATGACTTCCAGCCAATAATAAGGTAGTTTTCGTGCTTACCTTCTATGAAGTTTTGCTTTGTTTCTGAAAAACATATTAAATTGACTCATACTATTTTAGGAGGGTGTTCGATTTGAGATATGTGGTAGTTTCACAGCTCCAAGCTTTTGAAGAATGTATATCCAGGAAGGGAGAAATACAGAAAGAGAAAAACAGGAAAGAGCTGTTTTCCTCTATTTCTTGGAATTTCCTTCTCATTCTCAGTCTTCTTTAATTCTTTCCAACTATACAGTTTGTTAAGGTCCTGAACATAAAAATTCTTTCTGATGTGGTCCTAACTTTGGGCACGCATACATTACTAGCCAGACCATGTGTTTGTGTATGTACATATGTGTGTCCTGTACTTGTTTTTGCCCCCCCCTTACTCTCTGTATTATTCTATTTTCTCAAAAAAATATAAAACTAGAGATCCCACTCATAGTCAAATACACACAGTTTAAAATGTGTGGTGCAGTAAATTGTGATGCTCCTGGGGTTCATTTTCCTAGTGATAGGTGAACAAATGGAACTGGTTTGAGACAAATATATGGACATAATCACTGTATCAGAAGAAAAATTTGGAGCTATACAGGGTGACCATAAAGTGTGTGTGCAATTTAAAATAGACAACTATTTTCACTTTAACTACTTTAAATTGCCAATGAATTTTATGGCCACCCTGTATGTATCAGTTGATGTGTTACCCCGGTAGAGCACCATTTTTCATTATTCCGAGCAAGATTCTCCCTGATAGCATGAAGACAAGCAAATATCATACATATATAAATTTGGTAATGTGGAAAGAGATATATACATAATTCATAGATATCAATTTAAGGGGAAAAAAGATTGGGATAGTTCTGTATCAAATCTGATTATATGTTGAAGAACATATAATTGAAGAAAGAAAGCAAATAACCTGGTTCTTAACCTCCCAGTGTCCCCTACCAGGAACATAAGCCACTAAGCTAAGAAATTGAAATCCTTATTCACATTTCTACGACAGTAAATGCTGACTGAGAATCCATGTGGAGCGTATTCTGCATAAGGTGTTGCATGTACATTACCATGTAGGCTACACGGGGCCAGAAGCTGATCTGCCGTGTGCACTGCTGTGTCTCCAGCACCGTGAGCACGGCCTGATACACAGAGGCGCTCATAGATGTTTGTTGAGTGAATGGGGTTTTATTCCTTGCCTGTTAGTATAAACTATAAACATAATTCACTTGGAGTATTGATACCTTAGAGCAGATGGCCAAGATTCATCTTAAGAACTGATAAGCTCCATAGAGCATATGCAACTGTAAACACATCCCTCACTCCCACATTCCCCCTGTCAAGGTTAATGGGGCCCCTCCTGTCCCTTGCCTGTGCTCAACACTGCAGACCATGGGCAGTGTGTATATTTCACTTTAACCGTCTTATCTCATTCAACCATTGCAACAAATCTTTGAGGTAAAGGTCACTATTATCCCAACTTTATCAATGAGTACCCAAAGCACTATTGCCAGGACTCTAGTCTAAACAAAATGAAACAAAAAATATGAAAGAGAAAAACATTTAATTTTATATATATTTAGTTCAGGGCTGAATCCAGGTAAATTTAGAGGCAGTGACTTAAAACAGAGCTCTCTTGTGGGCTTCCTTCTTACTTTTTGGGAAACTCATACCTGGAAACTCTAAGTTAATACTATCCTTACAGCTTGTAATTGTGGAAAACAGACCACTAATTCTTCATTCTAGAATGTTTCAGCAAAATTCACAGATTGGCCCAGATAGGGTGATTTATCCATTCCAAACTAATCACCATAGCCATTAGGCTTGGGAATTTCAACTGTTTTGCAGGAGTCATACTATGAAGAAGGTATGTCATGGTGTGATAGCCTCTCCAAAACTTATCTTGAAATTTAAGATGGTATTAGA
Source organism: Nycticebus coucang (assembly GCF_027406575.1). Taxonomy (NCBI): domain Eukaryota; kingdom Metazoa; phylum Chordata; class Mammalia; order Primates; family Lorisidae; genus Nycticebus; species Nycticebus coucang. The sequence continues at coordinate 10,934,397 of NC_069792.1, forward strand.
GGTGGGACTTTTAAGGGGTGATTAGGCCATAAAGTCTCCACCTTCATGAATGAATTAATGTCATTTTCTCGGGAGTCTATTAGTTATCTGGAAAATGGTCTTGTTATAAAAGGGAATTTGGCCCCCTCTTACTCTCTGGCTCTCATGCTGTCGTGCCCTTATGACTTCTGCCATTGAATGACACAGCACAAAGGCCCTCGCTAGATGCTGGCAACTTGAGACTGGACTTTCCAGCCTCTAGAACTGTGAGAAATATATTTCTTTTTAAATAAATCACCCAGATTGTAGCATTCTATTATAGCAGCACAAAGCAGACTAAGGTAAGGTAACTTATTGACAACATAGTTAGGTAGGAGACAGGTAATTCTTAACAGAAAATTGCTGGGCAGACTAAATGTGATAGATCTCCACACCTTCTTAGACACTAAGTTTCACATGCATTCCATAGACAGGGGAAGCTGAGCACTTGAGTTCAGAGCACATAAATATTTGCTAAGGAATGTGAAACTTTGTGTTTTAAAACCCCAAATTCAGGCCCTTTCCACGACATGTGTAGTCACCCCATTTTTTGAGCAAAATGCTGAACTACCCCCAAATTCTCCAAATGAATAGGAGTCACCATGTGGATTGACACAAAAAATTAAAAAATAAAAACAAAGGTAATTCTTACAAGAACAATGCTCCACAATACCGCCCTATTGTCCGATGTTTTCTATTAGTATTGGTTGTAAGAATTTGGTAATTGATCTTGCTAATACTTTGAAAATGAAGCATTTTCAGTGCACTCAGCTCACTAACATCAGAGGCAGTTTTACTCAATAAAAATGATGGAAGGTGGTCCCTTCAGAGATGAGGAACAGGACTATTATGCTGCTGCTATTTCTATCTGCGTCTTTCATCTATTGTGTTTCATTCATCTCCTCTCCTTTTCTCAGGTTCTATCCTAGAAGGAGTCTCGATTTGAATCAGTGAGAAAATGAATGACTAGCATATATAAAAATTTCTAATCTATTTTATCTTTCAAAAATCAAAGTGATTCTTACTTTCCCTTCAATGTGAAAGCGACAAATCTGTAAAGGAGCAAGCACCGATGAAGACATTTGCATTTATGCTCAGGCACTAAGGTATTTTTCTAGTGTCAATAAATGGTGAGCTTTTTTTAAATGTCGCCAGTTCTCTTCGGCTCCATTATTCCATGCCACTTCACCACAAAAAGAAAAGGACAGATACTTTTTTTTTTTTTTTTTAATAATGTAGGATTCCTGGAGAAAGGTGGAGGCATTCTTTCTGGCTATGAAGTGTGTCACTTTCATTAACATTAATGGAAGTGCTTCCCACTGAAAGAACAGAGTCCATGTTTTTAAATGCTTGAGCGAAGATTCACACAAAGCCGAAAAAAGCCTTTTTGTTTTATGCAGCTAAGCCCACTGTTGCAGTACCAGGACTAGGAATCACAGTAGGCCATCCTTATAAGACAGTTTACCCACCCAGTCATTTCAGAATACTTGCACAGAAAAAGATTTCATGGCAAAGAGTGCATTGCACCAGGCATGGTTTATCACTCCAACACGAATGGAGAAGGCTTTCGGGCAACCCTCTTGTTACAACCTTGACTGTAAAAAGACTAAGGTAATTAGAAAATGACTTGGGGTTCTATCTTTTCCCTGGTAGGTTCAAAGTAAAAGAAAAATAATCATATTGCTCTTACATTTACAAAAGCTGAAGAAAACCTATGGAAACGTGTGGGCATAACCTAACCCTGGTATTTTTAAATTTTACGTCATGATGTCTAACATGGAAACAAAATAACACTTTTTATGTTCACTTCTAAATAAGAAAAAATACAACTTTATAGTTTTAAATAAAGGAAGCAGGAAGAAATGTTAATGATTTTTAAAGATCCAATGAGTCATATAAACTAAGCTTTCAAAGTTATGTTTGTGTAAGTTGCTAAAGATATGAAGCGACTGGAATTAATTCTTAAGACAAATCCCCTTCAAAATGAGAAACAGTGCACTCTAGCTCACATGACATGAAAAATCATTCGTATGGCAGAAAGCCAGTGAAATGACTCAATTTTTTAAAAGGAACACAAATACTCAAAGGGAGTGCTGTTTAAAACAAAAAGAGAAAGAATATTTGATTGAAGAATGAAGTTACAGGGCAGGAGAAGGGTGGGGCCAGCGCCCTGGGAGGGTTTGCTAACTCTTGCTGGTGGGTCTAAAAAGTGAGCCTCCTTCGGCCCAGACAGGCTCCCGTTTCCCAGGGCCCCTGTGCTTTGCTATCTAAGCAGCTGTTGCTGCTGCAGGCTCATCCTAGGCGGCAACATCCTGTGCCCACCTCCTCACCTTTACCCTGTAGATTGCCCATCTTCGGACACATCTGAAAGATGTGTCTCATACTGCACAGATTAACACTGTGTGGGCCTGGAGAAAATGGAGCCCCACACGGTGGCATGATGCTCAGGAAGAGCTGAGAAGGGCATGGGGTGTGCTAGAGCTGACCCATGCATCCTCTTAGAGAGCACTTAGTAACTAGAAACAAGGTCAGAAGCTACCAGGACAACCACATATCCATTATTCTTTACCAATAAGACACTCCATCCTGAGTGTGTAATCCCAAACAACTGCGCTGTGAACAGGTTGGGGGAGAAAAAAGGATGATATGGCTTTAGGATAATATTAAAGGCTAGAAAGCTTTGGGGTATTTTCCAGATTACAACTATTTTTACCATGAAATTGTGGATTTTGCAATGGTTGCTGAGAAAAGGGGGGGATGTATACACACACACAGAGAAGTCACATTTTACATTTTCAAAAAGTAAGTACATTTGTGTTTAGTTGTTCCTGGGGTTGGTTCGTGTCTGGTAATAAGCTCAGCAACTTTTATCTCATTGGGAAATCTGTCCAACACAGAGGTTGCTGGAGACACAACGTGCAGGGGGAACTGTCGGAAAGATCAAACACTTCTTACTCACCTGGGTGCTCCTTCAACTATACCTAGGAGAGTCGGCCGTGGACACAGTCTTTTAAGGACCATTTATAAGCAAGATATTTAAAGATAGAAGGATGTGTTCTATTTCTTGTTGCCTATGGGAAAAGTTGGAAATAACTCCCCTCAGAAAGTAAGATGAAGATCAGAAGCTGACTCACATTCTAACTTGTGTTTTTGTGATAAGAACAACTTAACGAAGAGAAAAGCCTCGGGTGTGGGGAGGGAGGGAGGCAGCCTCAGACCGCAGCTCTCGGGCCTGGAGATGGAGCGGGCTCTAGTTCTTCCTTGTCTGTTTCTCCAGTTAGCCTCTCAGCCCTGACATCTTTCCTCCTCTGGGAGACAGGATTCCACCCCCCGTTTTTCTCCATTTCAGGCCACCATGAATAATGTGTGAGACTAATTTCCAGAAATCTCATGTTCATAATTCTTCCTGCCCTGGTTTCAGTCTCACTCATCCTCTCCCAGCTCCAATGTCTGGTGCAGTGTCTGCTGCTCAGGCGCTCAGTGATTAACTTGATCATTATCTCTTATAAACAGACAAAGTTCTGATTTCATAATCTACCTCTCCATGTATTCCATCTGGTTCCTTCATCCTGCTTTTTATTATAACCTCTTTCCACTCTCTTGTACGTATTTAGATTGGGCTAAAATGGTCCATTCATCGGCTCTGTAACAGGTCTTCCCATTTTCCTTTTCAATCTTTCCTCCTGCTAGTCTGCACTAGCAGACTGGATCCCTTCCCTCACCTGCCTCTCCAACTTTCCTCACTACCTCTCTAATCATATATCACCTCCTCTATGAAACCTTCCCTGATGACCTCAGAAGATACTTTTTTTTCTTTTTTTGAACCTATGGTTTGTGCCATCCACAGGGATTTAAAAAACATACCCTGATTATGATTAGGTGTGTTTAGGGCAAGGATTGTGTTTTCATTAGCACCAGCATAGTAATTACACACAGCAAGAATTCAATAATCATTTGATGAATAATGAATGCATTGTATCCTGTCCTCTTCACTGCCAAAGAAGAAATGTCAAAATGTTAGCAATCACATTTACCCTACAGCAATAGAAGGGGAAGAAAAAAACGAGTCAGGTAGGAGAGCTTCATGACTACATTTGGTGTGTCCACCTTTCTCTTCCTGAGCACAGCCATCCTCCACATAACCTCCCTCCTGTCCAACAGCCCACTGCCTGGCGGTTGCAGAAACCTGCTTGCTAAAACAAAGTATCAGGATGTGCATCATATTAAAGACCACAACAGAGTACATGGCAAGTGCTAGATAAAATCACCCTATTGGCTTTTCTGATCCCAAGCAGTCAATTTTATTCTATTTTCTGTTTCTCTGTCATTCCAAGAGTCATGTCAGTAAGCAACAGCACTTGACTCTCTTTCGTTTAGGGACCCCCATTAGTGGCACTATTCCTCTACATCGCTAAAAAGGGACAATGCGTCGATTAATGGGTTCATAAAGATACTTTCTTCAGGAATAGTTTCAATTATTAGATGAGGACATTTGTCAAGTATGTCTTATGGGTTGAAATTGAAAGGCATATAATCATATAGTGCTGCAAAAATGTTTGTCACTGGCCCTGACTGGAGGGTTGGTGTGAAAATAAATGGGAAGATATTCACTGAGAAAGTGCATCAGTGGTGAAGCTTTGTGGTATATACATTTATAAAGTGGTGAAGCTTTGTGGTATATACATGTAAAATAAAGTAGTGGTCCAATAGAGTGAGATTAATTAAGAAGGTGGGAATAGAATTAAAAGGACTACTGTTAACCACACTGAATCCTGGATCACCTCCCACAAACTGGCATCCTGTCCAAGAAAGGACTTGTCCATTGTGTAAGTGAATGAGAGCTTTAGTCCCTGAGTGACCCTCAAGTCTCCTTGTCACTTAATTCTGTACTCAATGTGCTGCTACAAAAAACCCTGCCCATTTCCTAACTATGCAATTAAATCTTTCAGTAATTGTCGGAGGTTTTTTTAAGCAGTGAAAGAACCTCTTTAAAATTCAGTTTAAACAAAGCTATTAAAATTTTAATGTACGAGAACTAGATCGACGTTAGTAGGCTACGGTTCAAACGAATCAAAAGACCATCTATTTGTCTGCTGTTAGATTCTCTTTCTGGAGTGTTAAGTAGATTTGAAATGATTCTAAACACTTACATAGTTTTGCTAAGTGAACGATGTATGTTTTGCTATAACGAGAATTTGGAGTGTATTCTCTCCTCCGTTTGAAAATATGACGTCTTCTCAAACTCCAAATGTGACAACTTGGAGTGAACTCCTTCCTTTGCTCAGAATATGACTTCAGATCTTATCAGATGCCACATGTGAGTTGCTGACTGTTAATCTTTAATTAGACTTTATTTTCCACAGAGATCTGCTTCCATGCTAATTGAGCAATGAGGCTTTAATAATTTTGGAACTCACTATGTGTTAATGCAGCTAATCTAGTAAGTGTGTTTCCTGTGAGGTTTGTTCATATTATCCTCTCCCTCCTTAAGCATCGTGAACCCGAACAAAAAGGTTCTCTTTGTTTGGCAATAAACTATGTGATTCATAAGTATGTTGAACATCTTCTTACTGTCATCATATAGGACAAGAATTTTCAAGCAGAAACTTTGAAAAGTTCTATTATTGTTGGATATTATCTTGGCAGCTGAAGGGCAACTAAAAATCCACCTCTGTATTTGAGAGGCTTTTTGCATATGTCCAACGAGATTGAGCACATTGCCTGAGGTCACACATCACGGGGTGGGGGACTCACGGCCAGGATTTGAATCAAGCAGTCTGGCTCTACTCTGTGCCTTGAGTCTCCATAGTCCCGTCCATCTGACTGAATCACAGGATGTGACCGCGTTACCTGGTTGGAGTTAGTCACAAAACTGCACCCAGAGAACAGTGTTACGAATACGACCTTGATTCCTCTAAGGAACTGACCCATACCTTCCCAGTCATGTCTCAAATGGGGGCTGGCGGCATGGAAATCCCCTCTCCCTTTGTGAAGTCTCTGCGGCCTCTTGGTTTTCTGCGTCTCTGGCAGGAGCACTCTCTTGTTATATATACCTCCTCCACCTTTCAGCTGGAGAAGATGCACCATAGCTTCTTGTTACTTATTTTCCTGCCTTACAAGGCGAGGGTGGAAACTAACAGTATTGGGGAAAGTTTGTTTTGTTAACAGTATTGTGCAACCCATAGGAATTCAAAATATAAGCAATTATTCTTTGACCACACATGTTAAATATTATTCATTCTAGTGAAAAAGAGAAAAAGGTTTCCTTAGGCTAAATTAGAGGGAGGAAAGAATGAAGAAAGCCCAGATTTCAAATCCATGTATGTCATCCTATTTGGCCAGTTTTTTAAAAAGTAATTTAGAAAGAAAGAAAAAAACTGATTTGGGGCTCAAATATTATCTACTTTCTTTGGACCAATTTCCATACTATAGCAATTATGCTAATTAAATGTATTTGAATAATAAAAATACATGTGATGGTAAAATTAAGTTAGGAAGGCCTCCAAGGACAGTACTGAAAATATAAAAATGTGTTCTCTGGCTAAAGATGTGTAAGTTCTAGCAGTAATGGACTTAATACTCTTCTCAGGGAGGCTCTGAGAGCAGAGGAACACAAGGCTGGAGCCCAAGGGCGGAACAGCATTGAGATATGACACATGTAATCAATGTCCGAGAAATGTTTTAAATACATAGTTTTGTGCAACCAAGCACTAACAGCAATAATGGTGCTGTTCCTTGGAGTTCACTGCTCACCTGCTACTTGTCTTCTCACAACAGAGTGGCACTTAGGACATTTTCTCTCACTTGTATAAATAGGAAAATCACCTCCTTGTGCTCTACAAGCATTAATTCCTCTTCCTAGGAAGACCAATTTACCCACAAGAACTGTGTTCACATTTCCTGTCTGTGGACGCAGAAAATAAAAATCTGTAGAATTACAGGTGGTGCCTGTGGCTCAAAGGGGTAGGGAGCCAGCCCCATATGCCAGAGGTGGTGGGTTCAAACCCAGCCCGGCCAAAAACTGCAAAAAAAAAAAAAATCTGTACAATTAAAGACTCTTCTTATGTGTTTCCTCCTTATTGTTCCCAAAGGGCTTCATGTTTCTGAGTATATGTAAGGTGAAGCTTGAACATCACAACTCCTGAGTGTAAAAATAGAGGCTGTTCCCTGTCTGCAAAACCATAATTATTTAAACAGACTGCACTGAACTAGAGTATAATTTTTTAATAGAATTCCAAATACACTTCTTGACTATTTAGAACTATTTCATATAAAGATTATTGCTATAAGCAAGAGAGGAAAAGAAGAAGAAATCATGTATATTATAGGTATTTTATATTAAGATTATTTCCTCCAATGAGATTTGTTTAAAAAGTAAGTGCTTATCATCCCTAATTATCAGAGAAATTCAAATCAAAAAAGCCTAACACCAGGGAGAATAGCCCACATCACAAAATCTCAAAACTGCAGATGCTGGTGTGGATGAGGAGAGAAGGGAAAACTTTTACACTGTTGGTGGGACTGCAAACTAATATAGCCTTTTTGGAAGGAAGTATGGAGAACCCTCAAAGAACTCAAATTAGACCTCCCATTTGATCCTGTAATCCCATTACTGGGCATCTACCCAGAAGAAAAATATAATTTTATCATAAGGACATTTGCACAAGACTGTTTATCACAGCTCAATTTACAATTGCCAAACTATGGAAACAATCTAAATGCCCACCAATCCAGGAATAGATTAACACAAGCTATGGTATATGTATACTATGGAATACAATTAAGCCATTAAAAAAGATGGAGGCTTTACATCTTTTGTATTAACCTGGATGGAGTTGAAACACATTCTTCTTAGTAAAGCATCACAGGAATGGAGAAGGAAGAATCCAATATACTCAATTCTGATATGAGGACAATTGATGACCTAGTACATGGTGGGAGGTGGGGGAATGGGGGAGCAGAGAGAGGGAAGAAAGGAGGGGGTGAAGAGGTCACAGTGTGTGACACACCTCTTGAAGGCAGGACATAATTATAAGAGGGACTATACCTAACAAATGCAATCACTGTAAACTGTTTCTTTGTACCCTCAGTGATTCCCCAACAATAAAAAAAAATTAAAAACACCAAATCAATTTTCTTTGAAAACATTTTGACTCATTACCCAAGAGTTTGCAATATAGATTTACAACTACTCTAACTCCACTTCAAATTACACTTTGCCACATACACACAAAAAATTTTGCAAGGAAATTTATGTAACTGAAATTGCAAGGGGTCAATTTCCATTTTACTCTTGTGCTATGATAATACTGTAAACTCCTGACATGTCATAAAGAAGTATCTTCACGTTATACAAAAATTTTCATTTAAGGTATGGACTTTAATCTGCATTTTTGAAAAAAATCCCTTTGTGTAGGATAATATTTAGAAATAAACATATCCTACATCAAGCACACAAAGTGAACTCAGTGTGAGTTTAAAACAGCTTGCTATTCTTACAGAGGCTTAAGGGACCTGGGCTCCCCTGAGGCACGCGCAGAGTTAACTTGCTTAGAGTTAAAATTCCACAAGCCAATTCTCTGAAGTTGTGCACCCTATTAAGCCTGGCCAAAGGGCATGCTGCCCTTCCTCAGATATACAGGCCAGAGGGTTGATGTATGTTAAAAACATATTGTCAGAGGTCTATAGATGCTCTGCCCTGAGGAGAGACACAGTCAATACTTCATGCTGAGTAAACTGAGTGAATACTTGAAGGTACTCTTCTATTAACTCTGTTCCCCTGTGGCTGCTTTCTTCTTTGTGATCTTTATTTAGATACCTGCCCAAGAGATTAGTCAGTGTCTAGAAAAGGATGTTTACTGCAGAAGTGATTGTGTTGATGTGGTAACATAATATTTCCTTACAAGTTAATTTCAGATAGGTAAAATTAGGTAATGGTGAAACTAACTGATGATAGATTAAGTGTATACGTGACCAGAAGTATATAAAATTGGATCCTTGAATAAAGAACTTTGCTACACGCCATCCCATGCTGTGTAGTCTGTTTCTTGCCCTTATTTCTTAAAATTACAGGAGTGAGCTTACCCCTGAAGGCTGCAGGGCTGTCCTTCTGCAGCATTGGTATTCACACCAACACCTTTGGATAAGATTCTAATGTACTATGTATTTTCACAGGAAAATTCCTGAGGCTGACTGAATTCCAATCTAGTAATTTGAAAGCAATTAAATGTTAGCAAAGGAATTGTACAACAGAGTTATTGTGGAAATGAATCAGATCCAAAGGGAATAAAACAAGTGTGTCTAGGTCTTTGTTGTGACTTTAAGAATTTTCTTGAGGCTACTGATTCATTACGACCAGAGTGTAAGTATCACTGGCTCCCTACATGTCAAAAATGTTAAAGTTTCTTCAAACTCAATAGCATCATTTCCAAGTGGCCATTCCCATATGACCTAAAGTGTTAAGCTTCTAGTACGGTTCACTGAAACATAATCTAAGTCTAAGTCTAACACAGCACAAGACTTCCCATCTGTATTGTTTCTGTATTTCCTAAAATTATCTGAAGGATCAGTCATGTCTCCTCACCTCACGTCCTCAGTGAATGCCTGCCAGGTAAGAGTTTTATACCAAAGTACTGCAGGAAACAACTGTACACAAAAAATGGAAACAGAAAAAAAAGGAAAGGCCATTCCTTGTACATATCCTTAAAGCTGCCTTACATCATCGGTGGATAATACTTCATCTTCTTCATAATTCTCTAGGCTATGACCCAAGATTATAAAGCACATTTAATTAATAGCTTCCTTTACATTGTGTCAATATTTGCTATATTAATATGTTTTAATAGAAGCGAACAATATCCTAAATAAAATGAGGTTTATATAGATGCCTATTTATATACATGCCATCTTGGGGTTTTCTGTGAATTTAAGACTTAAATATCATTAATCAGCATATAATAATTAATTACTTTTCATTAATTAATTAAAACAGAGAAATAAAAAAAGAAAATTTCAGAGTAATTAATTCAATAAGTTGATGAATAACACTACATAATGTAAGCTTCGTTTCCATTTTAAGAAGTATCCCATTTCAACTTTAAGCTATCAAAAAGCATGATCTTACCCTTAATCATAATGATATCTGATACATCTTGAGAAATATACTTATTCAAGTGAAAATTCCAAAAAATAAGTGAAAGCCTGACACTTTGAGTAATGTCTGATCTTACATGACAGAGAATTATGTCCAGGATGACAGCATGAGGGACCTCTGCAGACTTGCTCCTGGTGAACAATCAGCACTGGTGGAAATTATAAAATAAGTATCTGAATATTATCCTAAGAGCATACAGCAAATGGAGAAACATTCATTCAAGAAAATCTACTAACTCTTAGTAAGAACAGTGAGAGTACTTGATTTGAAATTTGAGCCTCAAATGCACTTCATCCCTTCCCTGACCTCAACTTAGAATGATTAAAACTCCACTAGTTGGTGGATATGACTAAGACACAGCCCTCTCTTTCCTCAGCTCCTAGTCAAAGGATACTAAAAGGGTTGCAAAATCTGAATCTCTGGGTACTGTGACCAGACTCTGTGGCCTCCTTCATTCACCCAGCCTCTACTAATAGAGCAGAGGTTCTACACAAGGTATGGCAGAGTAAGAATACTGGGGCCTTAATCACCTTTACCCTGACTCCTATGGTGTAGGTTTCAGGCTAGGAGAGACAAACCACAAAGACCAGAGGCAGCAGCCTCCACTCAGAATTCCATTTACAAAGATGAATGTTACTCCATGGGAAGCAAGCCACTGTTCCCAACCACAATTCTGAAGCTATGGCTCAAAGATTTTTTTTCCAAGGCATGAAGCAGTCAATAAGAAGGAAGAACAACAAATATCTACCCAAAATAACTGACATTATTAGTAAGAAAGTATTAGGAAGTTCAAGTCTATGGGTACCCTGGAAAACAATGGAAAATTTTGTGGCAAGTAAGAAAGAGGAGACTATTAGCTGCATAAAGCCAAAAAGTTAAAATTGTAAGCCAACTGGTTTATCAGACAGAACGAAGGAAAGTGACAAATAAGTACCCTCCTGGGGTCAGAACAAACCTTAAGGACTGGCCTCAAAAATATGCTTGCAAGACTATTTTTGTGTTTTATCATTCATATGTGCTTGTAATTGTTTATATACTAGTTTCACTAGCATTTGGGGTGAAGTGAGGAGGGAGAGGGTTAGGGAGAGGGAGGAGGGAGGACATTTGGCAGGATTTCACCTAATGTGAAGGGAGAGGGCCATTGGAGGGATGAGGGAGGACATTCGGCAGGATTTCACCTAATGTGCACAACGAGAGGGTATTCAACACACTGCTTGGGCGAAGGGCTCTTCTCCAACTGGTACTTTACCTTGGAAGTGAGAACACTGTAACCTAAAAATTTATACCCTCATATTAATTTAAAATAAAAAATACAAAGAAAAATAGACTGAGGCAGGAGGCTGCAGTGAGATATGATTGGGCCACTGTATTGCAGCCTGGGTGACAGAGCAAGACAAAAAGGTGTCACATATGTTATATTAATTGTTAAAAAAAAAAAAAACCCTTGTAAAGGCCAGGTGAGGTGGCTCGTACCTATAATCCTAGCACTCAGGGAGGCTGAGATAGGTGGATTGCTTGAGTTCAGAAGTTTGAGACCAACTTAAGAAAGAGTGATATCCCGTTTGTACTGAAAAATAGAAAAAATACCTGGACATAGTGGTGCATACCTATAGTCCCAGGTACTTAGGAGGCTGAGTCAAGAGGATCTCCTGAGCCAGAGAGTGTGAGGTTGCTGTGAGCTTTGATGACACCCTAGCAGGGCAATGGAGTGAGACTCTATCTCAAAAAAAATCTGCAAAAAGGCCCAAATATTGAGTCAAATGTGGAGCAACTTATGCCCCAAAGTATTTCCAGAAACAAAATACTAATCAGCCACAATCAATGTAACAGCTAGGTGTAATACCAATCAATAGAGGAGAAAAAAAATGCTTACCAGAGAAATCAAAGGAAGAAAGCCCTGTTAAATTATTGTCATCTCATGTAGACTGCACACATGCCCAGGGCTGCAATCTCTGAGGAATCATACTTCATACTACGGGAGTAATATACTTGATTAAAATAGTATAGACAAGGCATTGAACAAATAAACAAATAGTAACAACAAAAATCCCCAGATGGGCAGTAGAGGATGAGGCAAAAATGAACACAAAAGTTTAGTTAAATATAGGACTCTGTTAAGTACATTAATATATGTATAATGAGAGCTCCAGAAGGAGAACAGCCAGAGAAAGAAGTGAAGAAAATATTCAAAAAATAATGCCTCAAAAATCCCAAATTTGATTAAAAAAAAATTCATCTAAATGCCTAAGAAACTCAAGAAACCCCAAACAGGATAAACACAGATTCACACCCAAATACATCATAGTACGTATGCTGGGTTCAAAAGAAAATTTTTGAAAGCAGTAACTGAAAAATTATTTGTCATGCAGAAGAGAATCTCATTAAATTTAATAGCTGACATCTCATCAGAAACCATGGAAGCCAGAGGCAACGGGATGTAATATTTGAAATGATAAAAGAAAAAAACGGGAGATGTAATATTCAAAATGCCAAAAGAAAAATACATATATATTGACCCCAAATTTTATATCCAGCAAAACTATCTTTTAAAATAAAGGTAAGGACAGCATCTGTGGCTCAGTGAGTAGCGTGCCAGCCCCATATACTGAGGGTGGCAGGTTCAAACCTGACCCCGGCCAAACTGCAACAAAAAAATAGCTGGGCATTGTGGCAGGTGCCTGTAGTCCCAGCTACTGGGAGGCTGAGGCAAGAGAATTGCATAAGCCCAAGAGCTGGAAGTTGCTGTGAGCTGTGATGCCACAGCACTCAATGGAGGGCAATGGAGTGAAACTCTGTCTCAAAAATAAATAAATAAATAAAATAAAGGTGAAATAAAAAAAAAATCTAAGAGGATTTGTTGGTAATAGACTTGCCTTATAAAGAACACTACAAGAAAGATTTCTAACCTGAAACCAAGTGACCTCAAACACTATAGGCAGCCCCAGGTTGTGAATGAGATAGGTTCTTTAGGTTTGTTCTTAAGATGAATTTGAATGTAAGTTTGAAGCAGGTGCATTTACTATTACCTGTAATAGCCTCCCTTCATAAATGCAATTCATATGTCCGTCAGATATTTGTAACTCAAAGACTGCCTTTAATTTAAATCCACACCAAAACCAAAGAGTGCTAGTAAATGTAACTATGTAATTATAAAACAGAGTACAAATGCATTTTTCTCCCTTTTCTTGTTTTAAAGGCAATTGCATGAAACAATATTATATAATTGTGCTTTAGGCCTGGAATATATATAAATGTGACATATGTGACAATGACAACATAGAGAAGACACATGACAACTGTTTTTGAGTAAGAAATGACACCAGATGATAACCAAAATCCATAAGACAAAGTGAATATAGAAACAGTAAAGTTAATAGAATAAATTTCATAAATATGGTTTGTTCTTTCATTGTTCAGCTTCTTTAATATACTACAATTGTCTAAAGTAAAAATTATAACTATGTGTTGTTGGGTTGGTAGCATGTACAGATGTAATATATACAGGATGTCCCATATGTATGTATATGTATGTGTATATATATACACACACACATGTTTGTGTGTGTGTATATATATACATATATGTATGTATGTATAAAACAGTTGTCTATTTTAAATTGTACATGAGTTTTATGGACATCTGTATAATAATAATGGCATCAAAAGGGTGAAGAGAAAAATTGAAATATAGAGGAATAAACTAAAGAACTCACTGTAATCAAGTTAGTATAAATATGAAGTAAATTCTGATAAATTAACATGTACATAATAAGCCCTATAGCCACCACAAAGAAGTTAAAGTCAACAAAATTGAAAAAAATCATTAAAACAATTTAAATATAATACTAGAAAACATTCACTTAATGCAAAATAAAGAAATAGAGTAGGAATAAAGGAACAGCAACAGCAACAACAAAAAAATCAAGATGTGTTGAAAACAAAAAGTAAAATGGCAGACCTAACAATAATATTAAACGTGAATGGGTTAAATAATCCAACTAAAAGGCAAAGAGATTATGAGGCTGAATTAAAAAGCAGGAGTCAACTATAAACTATAAATTGTCTTCAAGAGACACATTTTAGACTCAAAAATATAAGTAAGTTGAAAATGATAGAAAAAGATACAGAGTGGCTATACTAACACATGACAAAGTATGTACTAAAGCAACGGATGCTACTAGTAATCCTTATGAAAGGATAATTCCTACAGAAAGACATAACCATTGTAAGCATACATATATACACCCAACACAAATGCCAAAACACATGAAGAAAAGAACTGATAGAACTGAAGGAAGAAAGATAATAGTCACAGACTTCAGTACCCCACTTTCAATAATAGATGAAAATGGGCAGAAGATCAACAAGGAAACAGAAGATTTGAACAACACTGTAAGTAAATGTGACCCAACAGACATTTACAGAAGATATCATCCAACAAAAGCACACAATACACATTCTTCTCAAGTGCACATGGAACATTCTACAGGATAAACCATATGCTAAACCATAAAGCAAGTCTCAAAAATTTACAAAGACTGAGATTAAATAGGGCATACTCTGACCACAATGGAGGGAAAGTATAAATCAATAACAGAAATCTAGGAATTCATAAGTATTCATTTTTTAATTAAATAATACACTCCTAAATTTGATATTGGGTCAAAAAAATCATAAGGCAAATTAGAAAATACTGAATGAAAATAAAAACATAGTATACCAAAACTTACAGGATGCAGCTCAAGCCATGATTAGAGAAAAATTTGTAACTTAAAATACTTTCATTAAAAAATAAAATCTCAAATTAATAACCTAATCTTCCATCTTAAAATACTAGAAAAAGCATAAACTTAATCCAAAGCATACAGAAGGTAGGAAATACTAAAGATTATAGCACAGAATAAAGACATAGAGAAAAGAAACACGATAGGGAAAACCCACAAAATCAAATTTTGTTTCTTTGGAAAGGTCAACAAAATTGGCAAGACTTTAGCTATACTGACAAACCAAAAAGAGAATACTCATGGGATTTTAATTGGCAAAGCTTCCTACAACAGCATTACTTTGCACACCACCAGTACATCAACTGATGGTGATGAGTCGCCATGAATTAGAGGCACTTACAAGTTTGTAAGTCATGTGAAAAGTCACCTCAGTTTGTTGCTTTCTTAAATTGTGTTTTGTAAATAAAATCTACTCTAAATTTCAAGATCTATGAAACATGTCATTAATCCTCCCCAATTTTGCTCTGGGAAGCTCCTTCCCCAATTACAGGGTCCGTTGCATAACTTTGATACTTTTTCTTCCCCTAACACTATCAAAACAGGATAGATTGGAGATCAGTTATTTATACTTTTATTGACTGCTACCCTTTCAAATTCCTTCCTATAAAAACATACCATAAACAGCACTCAATTTTTTAGTCTGAGGTACCTAATTGTGGGATGGAAGCATTTTCCATATTAAAGAATACTAAGCCTCCGTACAATCTCACCAAATTTTATTTGGAAAGTATATAGTAAAGAAATTTGATTCCTTCAGTACACACACACACACACACACATTTTGAAAGGGCAAAATATTAAAAAAAAAAAAAAAAAACCAACTAGATATTACCCTGAAAGCCATATGAATTAATTATTGTTGTATTGGGGCCGGGAGGGGTTGTATATTTCAAGTAAAGATGGTAGGAGACTTCCAGAAGCATCAGAAGTTCAGTCCAAGAACAGTGAATGGCTGCTCAGTACCAGCCCGGACAGGAGTGGAGAGGCTGGGTATCTGTGCACTGTTTTGTGCCAGGGCCTAAACACAGGGTCCACCAAAGGAATGCAGGAGCACCATGTGACTAGTGTCTCACTCACAGATGACTTCAGATCTAGTCTTTAACACTTACTACAAATGAGGCTACACCTATAGCCAATTTTTGGCATGTGAAGGGTAAGATATAAAGCAGGTCTGTAAGATGTAAATGTTTCTGTCACAGTTTTGTAGTCACACTTTGCCATCTCCTCGTTGCTGAACAGTAGGAATTACACAGAGGAAGTGTGCCTCGGGGACTGTGCCCGATGCTGCCCCATTATGGTACAGAGCTATGACAGCACCTGTCCTTCCTCCTTTCCCACACCTCTAGGCCTAGCTCTGCCAGCCAAGGCTCCACGTTGAACCTTCTTTGCTTCCATTTTCAGGGATACCGGTATGATTTTTATTTTCATCTAATATTTTCGTTATTAACAACCTCTACTCAACACAACTAAAACCTCCGAACACATACTTACTCGATCCGTTTTCTATTTTCTAAATTAGATATTTTGCATCATAAAATCCCTTCAAATTGTGACTGTTACTGAAGTCATTAGTTCTACAACAATTATAACAATAATATTTATTGAGTGTTTGCTTTAGTTCCAGGCACTCCGCCACTTTTCATAAATTATCTCATTCTGTCACATCAAATTGTAACTAACTATATACTTAAATTTGCTAGCAGCACTTAAAATAAGGATATTTGAGTCATCTTTCAAAGAAATGTCTTAACATACTAAAGGAGTCCATGGAATAAAATATTTTAAGGTCTTGCAAAGTGTACAACACTAAATGAATATAAGATACTATTAAATTTTTACTGCTACTGATGGCTATTCCTGGTATGTTTTATCCCATTGACTTCTTTTACCATTCTCAAATTCCTAAAAAACACAGCTTCAAATAATGTAGAATAAATATGATTAGATTCATATATTAACTTAAATCCTTTAACTAAGAAAGCAATAAGTAAGTATTATGTTGTTGCATTAACTCCCAAAATGATTTCCATCACAAACCAGCCTGACATTAATTGTGACATGGGCACTGAAAAATAGCGAGACTTGATTTTTACTAAGACTTCATGTTGCATTGTGAGACTCTGTGCTATTCATGATCAAAACTCTTGTTTTATTATGAAGAATTACACTGGTCTCTGAATGAGTGAATTTTCAGTTGGAGACAGGAAATGAAGAACTAATAACACCGGGAATGTATTTTTCCTGTTCTCAGTATTAACACATGATACATATTCATATTAATAACAGTTCTGGAAACTAGTTTCATTCCTTCTGCACACAGGAATAAACAGCATGTGCAAAAATATGGATCCTAGCAGCAGTGATGTGGATATATAATAGGGGGTTTCTTTGGAATGTACAGCCATTTCTAATATTTCATTACAGCATGTGTACAGGCAACTGTCACAGATGTCCATCAAAGCTGGATTAGATGAAGACAAACAATGCAGGCTTTGAGGATAAAATGAAGCTGCAGCCCAAAAGCTTCCGTTTCTCATCCCATGGCACTGGAGGACCATTGTCTTCCTCCTTTAGGCAAAAAAAGAATGAATCAATTGTGTTACTGACATTCTTCCACAGCAGACTGAAAAGCCTTTTTACGCTCAAACAGGAAATAGCAAAAACTAAAAATTTCATGATAAGAAAATGTGGAAATTCAAAAATAGCTTCATACATAAGTAGTTATCTCTGCAATTTTTCTCCAAAGTTTACCATAATTTCTTTCTTAGGGCAAAACCCCTCAATGCAAAATTTCACAGAAACAAATCTATTTCAACCAAAATAAATAAATTCATATTTACACTATATAAAAAAATACATTTTATAATACATGAAACTATTTTATAAACAATAAATTTGTACCGCATGTCTAATAATAAAAAAGTAAAATAAGTTATGGTCATTAATTTCCTTTGTAATAAGCACAGAAGGAGGGTAACTCAAGAGCACACTGATCAGTTCTTTCTAGTTTCCAAGCAACTTTACAATGCTATTAAATAAATAGCTAAATAACAAATTTAAATGGCTACATGAGACAATAGCACTTTTACGAAGTAACAAACAACAAGCTTCTCTTACAGGAAAATGACATCGGCTAAGATTTTAGAGCAATGATACTAAACTAGCTGACGTAAAACTAGCATTGCCAGTAACGGCAATGGGAATTGGCACTTTCATCAATAAGGTAAGCCAATAAATATCCATAAAAATTAGGAATGCATATAATGTTACACTCAGAGTTACACTTCTAGGAACCTATAATACAGATATAATCATCAAATCATACAAAGATCTTATGTTTAGGGATATTCACTGCAACAAGACACTGGAAACAAACTAAATGGCCTCCTTTCCTTAATAAATTATTATATAATACGATAGAATATGTAAGAATTATCCATACATGGTGGGTACGTGTCTGTGAATATGCCTTTGTACACATCTGTAGATATATACATGTTCATACATAGATACATATGTCCATATATAAATAAGTAGAATTTCTGGACAATCTACTAGAAAATATCTGTAATTCTAGGTTGTATATTTCCAAATTAAATTTCAAATAAGATAGACACATCCAAACCTTTTTTAAAATTTTTACTTTTTTTAGTTTTTTGAATTGACAGATAAAATTGTATATTTACTGTGTACAACATGATGTGATATGGCTAAATCAAGCTAATTAACATATATGTTACCTCACATAGTTGTCATTTTTTGTGGTTAGAACACATAAAATCTCTTAGCACTTTTCAAGAATACAATATATTGTTAATTACATGTCCCCATGAAATATAATAGAGCTCTTATACTTTCTAACTCAAATTTCATATAATCTTTCACCAACATCTCCCCAACTACCTCATTCATCAAATCTTTACAATTATTCTCCAAACACAGGATTCCAAAGGTACAACAAGAAATTGTTCATGTCTATATCTGACAATTATAAAGCCACAAACTATAAATCAAAACAACATGAAACTGATGATCAAATTGTAAATTCACAACATTTCAGAGTTGATGGGGCCTACAGGTCATAATGTTTGAATTTTCACAAAAGGAAATAACCTGCAGTCTAGTGGTAGAAAAACTGAATCCACGTTCAAAAAAATCAAAGACTGATAAATATATTTCTTTAATTCAAAACCATCTCAGAGTCTCTATTACATTAATACACATTGTGAATTCTCCATATGGAGGATATTATATCCAGGATTCTGCAGACCTCTGTAGATAGTCACCTCTGGATACCTGACCCAACATGAACACTCAGAAAATGTGTGTGTGTGCATGCATTAAAGTATAACAAAGAGCGAGGAGGGTGGTGCCTGTGAGTAGGGCACTGGCTCCATGTACTGAGGATGGTGGGTTCAAACCCAGCCCTAGCCAACCTGTAACAACAACAAATAAAACAGCTGGGTGTTGTGACGGGCGCCCATAGTCCCAGCTACCCGGGAGGCTGAGGCAAGAGAGTCACCTAAGCCCAGAGCCCAAGAATTCAAGGCCAGCCAGGGCAACACAGCGAGACCTCATCTCTTTAAAATTTTTAAAAATTAGCCAGGTCTAGTGGTGTACATCTGTACTCCCAGCTACTCAGGAGGCAGATGTGGGAGGATCACTTGAGGCTGCAGTGAGCTGGGTGACAGAGTGAGACCCTACCTCTTAAAAAAAAGTGTAATAAAATGAGATAGCAATTTCTATTTAATGTTTTCATTCCTATCAAAGTTATACATGCACATGGTTTAACGCGTTAAACAGCTGTAAAATGTTTGTTATGAAAACTATCAGTCCTCTGTTCTACACATCACTAATTACCACCTCTTCAACTCTTTTAGCCAATTATTTACATAGTACTAAGAGCTAAGTGGCATGATTGTATTGCTCCATTTCAATTTTCTGTATTAGTGTATCAGTTTTCCCTATTGAGAATGAGGAACTGACTCTCATTCTGTCGGCATTTCACACACACACACACTCAAACACACACACGCGCACGCTATCTCATACACACAACACCTCTTCCCCTCATCCCACCCACCAAATATGGTTATATAGTAAATTTTGGTTGGATCAATATTCACTTTCTATTACTATAATAATGTAAATATTATTCAGACCAGAAATACACATATTAACTCTCCTTTTCTCCATAATATTTTGTTGTCTCCAGAGTAAATAAAACACCTTGGGTTTTTTCATTTTGAGTAGTCTATGTACTTATAACCCATTGCCTTACTCTCCCCTCACATAGTTGACATATTATGCATTGTATCAACTTCACGCTCGTGGAGAAAGCTTGTCTAGAACCTTCTCACCTGCACACATCTGGACTGCACACCCGCTACGCTTAGGACCTGACTCCACCATCACTGTGGGCTTCCCTTTTGCCTTTCTTTTTTGCTCAGTCTCCTGTTTCCTGGATCCCACATCTTTTTTCTTGGCTTCCTCCATTTGGATGAGGTATATCTCGTAGCTTCCAGGGAAATAAATATTTGAGAACCTCGATGTCTGAAAATGGCTATTCTATCAAAACATTTGGCTGCAAGTTTGACTGAATAAGGAATTGTAGGTTGGTAATAATTTTTCCTCAGAATTCTGATGGTTAAAATCACAGACTTTTAGCTTCCAGTGATGCTCTTGAGAAGTCTGGGACTGAAATGCCAGATTCTGACCAGGTTCGGTGGCTCAGGCCTATAATCCTAGCACTCTGGAAGGCTGAGGAGGAAGGATAGTTTGAGGTCAGGAGTTTAAGACCAGCCTGAGCAGGAGTGAGACCCTGTCTCCACTAACAAGATCAGCTGAGAATTGTGGCAGGGGCCTATAGTCCCAGCTACTGGGGAAGCTGAGGTAGGAGGATCCTTTGAGTCCAGGAGGACATGGAGTCAGCATCAATCTGTGGTGATGCCACTGTACTCTAGCCTGGGTAATAGAGAAAAACTCTATCTCAAAAATAAATAATTAATAAAACAAAAAAAACTTTGCAGGTTGATTTGGACCTGCCTGTCATTTTGGGTTTTGCTTTTCTATAATTTCTCCCTTAGTGTTCTGAAGTTTCACAAGTATGGTTTCTTGGTATGGGTATATCTCGGTCTACCCTGCTGGGAATTCAGGGGGTCCTTTCAATCTCTATGTCTATGCTCGAGTCCTGGGAAGATGCTTTGAACAATTTTATTGCTAGGTTCCTTTGCCCCATTTCCCTTTTGTCTCTCTAGCTTTCTTATGTGGATAATAAGCCCCCTGGACTGGTCTTCTAATTTTCTTACCTTATTCTATTTTTCATCTTTTTGCCTTTTGCTCTATTTTCTGAGAAATTTCTTCACTTCTGCCTCCTGATTCTTACATAAAATATTTCATTTCTGCTACCATGTTTTAATTTCTGAAAGCTCTCTGTTTTCCATATATTCCTTTCCTAAATATCGTGTTCTTGTCTCATGGTTGCAATTTTGTTCCTCGCCTTGCCAAAGACAGGAATGACTTCCTGACAACTTTCCCCTCTTCCTATTTATTTCTTTTAACTCAGGGTATTCTATTTGTTTGGGGCTCTTTGATATTACAGGCTTTCTTCAAATATCCTTCACGGCTTACACCTCAGAGCGAGGAACAACTGCCACAACACCAGAGGGGAGGATGAGGGCCCAGGCCTGTCCCAGCGGTCACACCCTCACCACAGGAGGACCCATTGGTCCACCTCTGTAAGAAGTCCCCTGGGTTGGTCAGATCCTCCACAGAAGACCCTTCCTTCCAGTCCCTAACTTCAGAGTAGGGCCCTTTCTGCCAGGATGCTGGAGGGGGACTTGAAGTACGAGAATATTATTTATTCGCTCAGTGGTGTTTATGTTCCCTACTTCAGAGAATCTCTGTCATCTCCAGAAGATAAGTATCTCCAGACGTCCACCAAGCCTTGGGAGGAGACTATCAGATATAACTGCTCCTCAAACAGCTCTCAACCAATATGAATAATTTTAGCCTCCTTTCACTCCAACCTCCAGAGATGTCTGTTGTCACCAGTTCCTGGAACTTTGAGAGATTCTATCATGTCCACAGGCTTTTTCCTCACATCTGCTAAGTCTATTGCCACATGACCATCTGGTTCCAACTTCCAAAATATTGTTGCTATTGTCTCCGCTCTTGCTTTCTATATCCTTGTGTGTTGATCACTTAAAAAAATTCTCTTTCCTGTTACTTTAGTCTGTGGTAGACACAAAATCAACTGCCTATCTTTAGTCCAAGATCATTACTTGAAACAGAAGTTCCTTTTGATGCATTTGTGCATTTCCTGTTTGTGCAGTTTCTGCAATAACTGTATTACATGGTAACCAGAATGTAAATGTATTTGGTAAAGCAACCTACAGCAGTGACACTTTGAATATTCAAAGGCAACAAGGTTGACTTTACCCCTTTTGAGGTTTCCTCCACATTCCTATTTATCTATATCTCAATAATAAGAAAGCTTAATAATAAAGGGAGATTTTCTATTACACAATGGTCATTGTTCATAATAACCTTGAAATATGGCCACATCCTGAAGTCTTCTAAATCATCCTGTTTCAGTATAATAATAACAGATGCTATCTTTCAGGTGACTATTTCTGAACCTTGCATTATCTTCTATGACCAGACCCGAGGGAATGAGTGCAAATCAAATCATGACTGGAGAATTTCCTGAAAAGCTACCAAAAATAAGTAAGCACGTGTGCACACATGTTCTGCTCCCCAGAGGCCACTGCAGGTCAAAGAACTGGCCTAAGTTCTAGTGAGTTTGGCTCAGCTTACGATAGCCCACTCTGAAACATCCTTCTTAAAATACAACAATCCACTGTAAAATCTCCAAAATAAGAGTCTTTTAAGAAATAGCAAGAGGTTAGAAATGAGACTTCTACTTCAGAGTGGGGGTTTTCTTGTATACACTACTGCAGTGATTTTTCAACTGGTGTGCCACAATACACTTGTGTGCTGTGAGAGGATCTTAGATATCCTGCAAACATTTTTAAAATATCATTTAAGTTATTTTCAAAAGAAGTTCTTTTTTTTTTTTTTTTAATCAACATCATTTAAGTGTGCTACAGAAGTTTAACTACAAATTCAAGTGTGCCATGAGATTAAAAAGGCTGAAAAGCACTGGTCTAGGGGAACACCACCTCGGTCAGTTTGCCCACGCCACCCTGACCTGGAGTTAGTTGTGTACCTGATTTACCCCCAGCACCAGGCTGTGAACTTGCCTCTTCATGGAAGAGTCGATGTTGGTTTTCTTCATATTTTCACATTCCCTACAGAGCTGCCATACACAAAACAGGTTAAAAATAAATGCCCTTCCATTAGATGGAGGGAATATAGACACCTTCTTTTTCAATATACTCACTAAAGACAGAAGCAGGTCATGCGGAAGGAAAGTAAAAAGAGAAAGCTGAAAAAGAAAGGAAGAGGTCAAGACTGAAAGGCTTTGGAAAATCCAAGGGGAGAGAGTGGGAGTCATGCCAATGGATTCAGAAATAGAAATCCAAGCACATCAGAAATAATACCAGCGTGCCAGATGTCCTTATTAAATATTTAACATGTCTCTGGAGTTACTGATGGTACAATGAAATAAGAAATACTGAAATTATAAAGGAGGAAATGAAATTGCCACTATTTACAGATGTCAGCACGGTCTGCCTAGAAAACTCAAAATAATCAGCTGAAATCTTACTGGAAACTTTATAAAAGGTTAGTAAGAAAGCCAGTGATAAATCTAATCAATTATACTTTGAATGAAAAAATATTTTCCAACATAAAAATGCAATGGAAAAAGACACTAGGCAAAATCAATGTCAGTAATAATAAGTGTTCACAAGTAGTGAATGTTAACACTCTGTGAAGCACCATGCTGTGCATTTTACCATATCTCATTTAATCCTCACAATATCCCTAGGAGGGGATGACTCTCAATATCACCACTTCATAGATGAGGAAACTAAGGCTAAAAGAACATCAACCATTGGCCCCAGTGTGGAGCAGGAAGTGGAGGTGCTGTGTCCCCAGCGAGCCACACCCCAGCTTAGTCCAGAGCCCACGTATGACTTGGATTAAGTTTAGTGAGAAGAGAAAATTATAAAGCATATAAAAATCATTTTAAAAACTTTAATAAACACAGATGATCTATTGTCCCTTGACAGAGAGATTTAACATTATAAAGGTATCCATTCTCCTTACTCTATAAATTCGCATAAATGCAAACTTAAAAATTCTAGCAAAATCCTTTTTCCTTATTTTTCCCTCACTTCCTTTTTCTCACTCCCTTTTCTTTTGTTCTTTATTTCTATCCTTCTGCTAAAGTAGTTTATCTGAGAATAGCCAGGAAAAGTATGTGGAAGAGATCAGTTAAGAGTGTTGTCCTACCAAACCCTGAAATATACACTCATGCCACACACACTGCTACTGATGCACGTGAGTACACACGAGTGGAGCAAAACAGGAAGATCAGAAATCGGACCAAGTATTCACAGGACTGAATCTAATCTAAAGGAGCCATTTTAAATGAGATTGGCAAGAATAAAAAAGAGAAACCTCAACACACTCAATGTTGGTGAAGGTGGAAAGTGTCGTTTGATAGATGGTTAGTGGGCCCGCTGTACCATTCTTGGGTTCAGCAATATGCAAGAAAATAAGACTTTTTGATTCAGTAATCTCATTACTGAGAATTTTTTAAGGAAAAAGTGAGTTAGTTAACCACAGTATTGTTGATTATAGCAAAACACTGGAAATTATCTAAATGTACAATAAGAGATAAACAGCCCAATAAATTAAAAGCAACATAAATAAAACCATTTAAAACTATAAAGCATTGTAGATGACATGAAAAGATGTATCATCAAGCTGATAAAATAACAGCATGCATAGTATTATCTCATAAGGAACATCATAGAGCTACATATCCATATGAGATACATATGTAAAGACAAAAATAACGATAGAGATAACATTTATTTGGTACTTACACTGTGAACCAGAAACATGGTAAGCACTTTAAGTAGATCATTTCATTGTTATCCTCACAAGCAATTCTATGAGGTAGATAATATTATGGCCTTCCTTTAAGTGACAAATAGAGAGGCTTAGAGGTATTAGTAACTTTCCAAGGTCACACAACCAATTAGTGGTAGAGTTAGGACAGAACTCAAGCCGTTCCCACTGTGCTCAGGGGTACCCATGTCCACTGGTGCCGGCGATGCTGTCACTGAGAAGAAGGGTTAAGAGATGTTTGCTGCTGCTTTGTTTTGTTCTGAATTGTTTGAATATTCTACCATGAATATGTCTTCTATTTGGAGACAAGAGAAGAAAAAGCAAAAAGAAAGAAAATAAAAGTGACCTTTGCCACAGCAATTTCAATGGACAGATGGAGATAAACACACTTCAATAAGCTGAAGAGTAAAAAGGAGATTAAAACAAAAAGGTGTAAAGTATACTCAATGACTGACAAAAAGTGGCAAAAATACCTTCTATAAAATGTTCAATCAATGGTGCGAGGACAAATTAGCATAATCCTCTGAAAGGGCACTTCAGTAGTACATTACCAAAAAAGTGAAAGCAGGCATGTTTGTTTTTCCCAGAAATCTCATTGCCAGGAACTTATCCAAATGAGATCAAGAGGCTAAGATCCACAAGAACATTCATAATTGTCTGCCATTTGTTATTGTGAAAGGTCATCCAGTGAATAGCTCAGTATCTGTAGTTGAACCTACCTGGGTCTGAATCCTGGCTTTGCACGTTACTGGCTGTGCCCTTGAGCAAGTTACTCAATCCCTCTCAACCTGAGTTTCTTTATTTCTAAAATGAAAATAAAAATCCTGCCTCACAGGATGGTGGTGAGGATGAAATGAGACAAACACGGCATAGTGTCTGAATTATGAAAACCCACTGGTTCTTTTCCTTCCCATCACTCACTAATGTGTATAACTTAGAATGAATACATAAACTTTGATCAAAACTCTAGGATAAACCATCAAACGTGGTTATTGCTACATAATTTTGCACTGAAGTATGAAACACTAAGCTTAGCTTTAAAGTTATTCAGAAGGAAACCTATGTTGTGATACTTTGACGCTTTCTTAATCTCAATTAGCACTAAACTATTTAACAGAACTGTTTTACACACTACAGTGAGTCACATTTTTCTTCCTTCTTCCCTAATCCCTGGTGTGTTGTAAGGGTGATTGAGTATCTAATTACTTCTTAATTGAATGCATACATTATACATTTTTCACTAGTTCAAGCTTAACACTTTTAGTCCAGAAATCAAAGTCAATGAAATTAAGTTGAATTGGGATTCGGGCAACTATTACGAGAGAAGTTTTGTATTACATCTAATTATAAGTAAATGTGTGTTTTAGCTTTATTTCCCATGGAAATATTTCAGGTACAGGAATGAGCTATCAATGACTAATTTAGATGATTAATAACATTGTTATTTATGATTTTTTTGTCCTCATTACAATGATTTTATTGCTGGGACCTACTACATATAATAGTTCTTCAAAAAACACATACCATTAGAGAAACATTGGTTGTACTCATATTAAAATAAAAACATTTATATCTGCAAAACAATGACATGAGTTTTTCTGAAACATAAAGATTATAGGAATTTTCACATGCCACTAAGAGAAAGAAAACAAAAATTCTGGAATGCAACAGTTACGTTCATCAAAAATATTTATGGGTGGTGCCTGTGGCTCAAAAGGGTAGGGTGCTGGCCCCATATACTGGAGGTGGCGGGTTCAAACCCGGCCCCAGCCAAAAACAGCAAAAAAAAAGCATTTATTTATAAAAAGCTATAAAAATACAATAATATCATCAAAATATTAATAGCATTCCAACTCAGTTATCACTTCACAGAACTTCTTTCATGAAGTTATTTAAGGGGTGGCACCTGTGGTTCAGTGAGTAGGACGCTGGCCCCATATACCGAGGGTGGTGGGTTCAAACCCAGCCCCAGCCAAACTGCAACTAAAAATAGCTGAGCATTGTGGCAGGTGTCAGTAGTCCCAGCTACTCAAGAAGCTGAGGCAAGAGAATTGCCTAAGCCCAAGAGCTGGAGGTAGAGATGGAGGTTGCTGTGAGCTGTGACACCACAGCACTCTACCAAGGGTGACAAAATGAGACTATGCCTCTATTAAAAAAAAAATCATGAAGTTATTTAAGTTCTTTTCTGTCCTTTTTGCATTATGAAGGGGTAAGGAAATACTGAAGTAGATGTTCTCAAACAACAAAGGTTTACTTGCTTACTTCTTTTCCTAGGTATGAGAAGTAACCACCTGGAATAATTTAGTTGAAGATCTCAGGCTGGGCGCAGTAGTTCATGCCTGTAACCGTACCACTCTGAGAGGCAGAGGCAGATGGATTGCTTAAGCTTATGAGTTGGAGACCAGCCTGAGCAAGAGTGTGACCCCATCTCTACTAAAAATAGAAAAACTAGCCATGCATCACAGCAGGTGCTGGTAGCCCCAGCTGTGAGGCAAGAGGATGGCTGGAGTCCAGGGGACTGAGGTTGCTGTGAGCTATGTTAACGTTATAGCACTCTACCAAAGGAGACACAGGGAGACTCGGTCTCAAAAAAAAAAAAAAAAAAGAAAATCTCTTCCAGCAAAAGACTTAAGAGTTTGAGATCCAATTAAACTCTGCTTTTAAGATGTCTCTGAAAATATTTTTCTGTGGACAAGCCCTAAAGACCTTTATTAGTTTTTAATAAAACTCATAAAAGAGTGAGCAGGAAGAATTCACAGCAATAAGAACAGTAAGAGTTCAGAAATTTTAAAGGGGTTTTCAAGAAGCAGGTAACACTTGCTGAATTGTTTTACCAATTTATTTATTTGCCACCTAGTGGCAAATTTCTTGACTAGAGAAGCCTTTACACTATCTAACAAATATTTCAGATTCTGCCTAAAGTACTGACCATTATCTGTATTATCTTACTTTTGTATGTTATCAAAACAAGTTTTAACTGAAATGTTTAAGTAAAAATGAAGTAGCCAAAAGAATGACCTACATGTGCCAACATGAAAATATCTCAAAGGCCTACAATCAAATGAAGATGCTTGTGTATGATATATTTCTGTTAAAAAATATTTTTTTATCTTTATTATTATTAAATCATAGCTGTGTACATTAATGCAATCATGGGGCACCATACACTGGTTTTACAGACCATTTGACATGGGTACATGTGAAACTTAGTAAATGTAGAATATAACTGTCTTAACACAATAACAAGAAAAAATATTTTACAATAGATTGTTTCTCACTCTTATGAGGGTCATGTCACCTTCTAGCATTCTTTTACATGGTTTATTCTCTAACCTACTCTCCTCACAAAATTCTTATGCTGGAATCTGAAGCATAAAAATTCTGAAAAAATCTAACGCATGAAAATTCTTATGCTTTGTCTGAAGGTGACAGAGGTAAGGCTGTGAGAGGTGGGCCCTCATGATTAGGAGTAGTGTCTTTATAAAAGAGATTCCAGAAAACAGCTAGCCCCCTCCCCTGCATGAGTACTCAGTGAGAGGCACAGTTCTGCCACTCAGAAGAGGGCCCTCACCAGACACAGAATCTGCCAGCACCTTGATCTTGGACTTCCCAGCCTCCAGCACTGTGAGAAAGGAATTTCTGTTGCTTGGAAACTACCCAGATTATGGTATTTTGTTAGTCCAGTCCAATGGAAGACGCATAACCCTTTCCCTTCTTCAGGAGATGGCTTCCATCTCTGACAAAAGAGTCTGAGTAAATACTTCCACATGACACAATCCTTTCCCTCACTCTTATGCTATTTCATTTCCATTCTGAGATTTTGGATTCTCTGGATATCTCCAAATGCAGGCAATTTGCTATGTATAAACATCAAGATAACTTATACATAAATGAGGTAAAAAATTAACAAGAAGGTAGATTATGGGACAACAACCATTTTATCATGTTTCTATATTTCCTTGATAATTGCTAACACCTACCTATGTGTTGCAGATCTAACACAGATCAATTTTTCAAGGCCCATTTTTCAAAAGACTTCATACTTAATAGCCAAGACATTAAAATCAGATGCCAATATCTTACACGGTGAACAGCAATAACAAACCACAATACCCCTCCCCAAAAGGGGAGATAGCACCCATCAGTTACATCACTCATTCCCACTATGCTCAGATGTAGATTCAGAATTTTTCTCAACACTCTCCTGAGAGCTAATATTCAGACAGCCAGAGTTGGCATACAAGTTTTAGTTCTGTATGTCATTGTGCCTTTTTTCTTTATAAATCTTTCCTTAACAGTCCTATGTAAAAGAGAAGGGAAATGCTCTGGCAACAGTCTAGAGGAGATGATGCTAATTCCACATCTGTAATGTGAAGACAGAGACACAGAGATTGCATTGGGAGCTGGAAAAGGGCTAATTTGCAGAGCTGGATAAGAAATTGCAAACACGGGTGAAGTGAGGAAGAGAGTTGTCAGACACGACTTGGTTTCAAAGAAAACCAGAAAAGTCAGGTCTGTGAAGGACGATCATAAATGCAGTCTTGTATATGCTGGGTTTAAGATGCGTTTGACATGCCCAAAAGAAAAGTTTACAGACAGTTGGGCATTCAGTTCTAACTTGATCTAGAAATATAAATAAGTCCTGTTCATTTAGCAGTGACAATCTGTGAGCAACCTACAGCTTATATGAGTTCACCTACAAAGATAGTAGGCCTCAAAGGCCGAGCTGTAATGACTCCAACATTAAGTGGCCTCCTAAAAGGATATTCACACACACAGGAGAGGCAGAGGTCATACAGGTAAAAATATAAAAGAAAGTCTATATTATGGACACCAAAAATAGAATGTGAAAAGAAGGACCCCAGTGTCAAAAGCCCCTAAGGGATCCAGTAAAATGACTGAAATTTACTTCCCTTAAGAAATTTACCATTTGCCAGGGGAGAGCAAGATGGCAGCCAAGTAACAGCTTCCTTGCATCTGGGCACCGTGAGTCTGGGGAGATAGGACTCCAGGCATCTCTGGCTGGTGGGATCTACCTATCATCACCCCTGTGAGGATACAGGGAGTCAGCGAGAGACTTCTGGACCCCAAGAGGAGGACTAAAACAGTGGAAAAATGGCAAGTGGTCGCGTGTGTTCAATCGGTCTAAACCCGCCCACAACTGTAAGTTCAGTAGCAGAGAGACGGCAAACCGGAAAGGCCTTACCTATGAACTGTTTTGGTGTCTTTGCACTTGGCACTCAGTTGAACTGCCTTGGAGAGAGCCTGAGTGGGAGTGCAGAGAACTTTGGCTGATGTCTAGGGCCCCAGTCTGAGCCGCTGACCGAGACGGAGCTAATAGTGTTTGGCTGTGGGCCACAGGGAGCCATTGTGAGTGATCTGCCCCGGCAAGCTCCACCCTCGGGGTCACAGAGCTAGAAACCGGGTGGGAGCTGGTAACCTAGCAACCGAGTAGCCTAAGGGTGGGGTCTGAGCTGCCTTGCAGCCCTAACCCTCAGGGGCAGAGTGAGACTGGTTTTGGCACACTGGGTAAGCGGATAGCCACTTCAGCAGTGATTCCAGCGACAAGCACTTTCCTGGGAAAGCTTCTGCTCAGCAAGTTTACAAGTTCAAAGTGCCTTTTAAGTGGGCTGAAGAGAGATTTAAGGTGTCTACCTACTGGAGTTTGAGAAATCAGCAGCCTCCAGCCGTATCAGAACTGTGATTAACATCTCATACCCCAGAAGACCACGTGTTGCCCAGACAATATTCAACAACATATGAAAACTGCTTTGTTTTTGGTTGTGTCTTTTTTTTTTGTCTTGTTTTTTTTTGGTTTCGTTGTTTTTTTGTTTATTTTGATGTTGTTGATGTTGTTTTGTTTTTCAATTTCAACCTTTTCCATACAGATCTTTTTTCTTTCTCAATTTTTCTAGTTTAATTATAATTTCCCATTGCTGCCTTTTTCAATAACTAGAACATCATTTTTGCTAGTGTTTCTACTGCTATTATTTGGTTTTTCATCCAATTTTATCCCATAAAGTTTTCTGTTTGCTTGTTTTGGTTTGATTTATACCATTTTTGTCTTTCCTCTCTACTTGGTGGAGGTGGGGTACTGTGTCTGACCAGGTTAGCAAAGAGCTGCTGACCTCAAGGGAACCACCCAACTGGGCACCCCCAGAAGGTGGGTTTTCTTTCAAGTTGTGACAAAGTACCCTACTGTATACCTATATTGCTCTGTCTCCCTCTTTCTGTGCCTCTCTTCTTTTTGTCAATTTTCCTTTTACCCACCCCCTCTCCTTTCTCTATTTTATTTTTTCTTATCACTTGGTCCTCCTTTCTTTCATCCCTTTCTTGCTCTTCAACCTTCTCACCTTTCTGGTCCTGTACCATAAGGACTCATTGAACCATTAGTCCACAGGCACAGGAACTTAAAGAGCAAGAGGAAGTGAAAGGAAAATTTGGGCAAGGAAACAGATAAAAGAAATCATTCATGAGGAAGAATTAGCAGAAAACTCCAGGCAACATGAAGAACCAGTCCAGAACAACCCCGCCAAGGGACCATGAGGTAGCTACTGCAGAGGATTACACCTATAAAAAAATGTTAGGAATAACAGAAAGGGAATTTAGAATACACATGTTGAAAACAATGAAAGAAATGATGGAAACAATGAAGGAAACTGCTAATAAAGTGGAAAATAACCAAAAGGAAATCCAAAAACAGAATCAAATAAGAGATGAACGATATGAAGAATATAAAAAGGATATAGCAGAGCTGAAGGATCTGAAACAGTCAATTAGGGAACTTAAAGATGCAATGGAAAGTATCAGCAACAGGTTAGACCATGCAGAAGAAAGAATTTCAGAGGTAGAAGACAAAGTTCTTGAGATAACTCAGATAGTAAAAGAGGCAGAAAAGGAGAGAGAAAGCAGAATGTTCACTGTCAGAATTATGGGACTTTATGAAGCGTTCCAACATACGAGTTATAGGAATCCCACAAGGGGAAGAAGACTGCCCCAGAGGAATGGAAGCCATACTAGAGAATATTCTAAAAGAAAATTTCCCAAATATCACCAAAGATGCTTACACACTGCTTTCAGAGGGATATCGGACCCCAGGTCACCTCAATTCTAACCGAGCTTCTCCAAGACACATTGTGATGAACCTGTCCAAAGTCAAGACAAAAGAAAAGATTCTGCAAGCAGCCAGGAGTAAGCGCCAGTTGACCTATAGGGGCAAATCCATCAGAGTGACCACAGACTTCTCTAATGAAACTTTCCAAGCAAGAAGACAATGGTCATCTACCTTTAATCTACTTAAACAGAACAATTTTCAGCCCAGAATTCTGTACCCTGCTAAGCTAAGCTTCAAAATTGACGGAGAAATCAAATCATTTACGGATATACAAACATTGAGGAAATTCGCCACAACAAGACCAGCTCTACAGGAAATACTTCAACCTGTTCTGCACACTGACCACCACAATGGATCAGCAGCAAAGTAAGAACTCAGAAATTAAAGGACAGAACCTAACCTCCACACTGATGCAAAAGATAAAACTAAGCAATGGACTGTCACAAAATAAGGCGAATAGAATACTACCACACTTATCAATTATCTCAATAAATGTTAATGGCTTGAACTCCCCACTGAAGAGACACAGATTGGCTGACTTGATTAAAAAACACAAACCATCATCCATTTGCTGTCTGCAAGAAACACACCTGGCTTCAAAAGACAAATTAAAGCTCCAAGTCAAGGGTTGGAAAACAATTTTTCAGGCAAATGGAATTCAGAAGAAAAGAGGAGTTGCAATCTTATTTTCAGATACATGTGGATTTAAAGCAACTAAAGTCAAAAAAAAACAAAGATGGTCACTTTATATTGGTCAAGGGAAAAATACAACAAGAAGACGTTTCAATTCTAAATATTTATGCACCCAATTTAAATGCTCCCAGATTCTTGAAACAGACCTTACTCAGTCTGAGCAATATGATATCTGATAATACCATAATAAAAGGGGACTTTAACACTCCTCTTACAGAGCTGGACAGATCCTCTAAACAGAAATTAAACAAAGATATAAGAGATTTAAATGAGACCACAGAACAACTGTGCTTGATAGACGCATATAGAACACTCCATCCCAAAGATAAAGAATATACATTCTTCTCATCACCCCATGGAACATTCTCCAAAATTGATCATATCCTGGGACACGAAACAAATATCAACAGTATCAAAAGAATTGAAATTTTACCTTGTATCTTCTCAGACCATAAGGCACTAAAGGTGGAACTCAACTCTAACAAAAATGCTCGACCCCACCCAAAGGCATGGAAATTAAACAATCTTCTGTTGAATAACAGATGGGTGCAGGAAGAAATAAAACAGGAAATCATTAACTTCATTGAGCAGAACAACAATGAAGACACAAGCTACCAAAACCTGTGGGATACTGCAAAAGCAGTTTTGAGAGGAAAATTCATCGCTTTAGACGCCTACATTTGAAAAACAGAAAGAGAGTGCATCAACAATCTCACAAGCCATCTTATGGAATTGGAAAAAGAAGAACAATCTAAGCCTAAACTCAGTAGAAGAAAAGAAATATCCAAAATCAAATCAGAGATCAATGAAATTGAAAATAAAAGAATCATTCAGAAAATTAATGAAACAAGGAGTTGGTTTTTTCAAAAAATTAATAAAATAGATAAACCATTGGCCAGACTACCAGAAATAGAAAAGTAAAATCTCTAGTAACCTCAATCAGAAATGATAAAGGGGAAATAACAACTGATCCCACAGAGATACAAGAGATAATCTCTGAACACTACCAGAAACTCTATGCCCAGAAATTTGACAATGTGAAGGAAATGGATCAATATTTGGAATCACACCCTCTCCCTAGACTTAGCCAGGAAGAAATAGAGCTCCTGAACAGACCAATTTCAAGCACTGAGATCAAAGAAACAATAAAAAATCTTCCAACCAAAAAATGCCCTGGTCCAGATGGCTTCACACCAGAATTCTATCAAACCTTCAAGGAAGAGCTTATTCCTGTACTGCAGAAATTATTCCAAAAAATTGAGGAAGAAGGAATCTTCCCCAACACATTCTATGACGCAAACATCACCCTGATACCAAAACCAGGAAAAGACCCAAACAAAAAGGAGAATTTCAGACCAATCTCACTCATGAATATAAATGCAAAAATTCTCAACAAAATCCTAGCCAATAGATTACAGCTTATCATCAAAAAAGTCATTCATCATGATCAAGTAGGCTTCATCCCAGGGATGCAAGGCTGGTTTAACATATGTAAGTCCATAAACGTTATCCACCATATTAACAGAGGCAAAAATAAAGATCACATGATCCTCTCAATAGATGCAGAAAAAGCATTTGATAAAATCCAGCATCCTTTTCTAATTAGAACACTGAGGAGTATAGGCATAGGTGGCACATTTCTAAAACTGATTGAAGCTATCTATGACAAACCCCCAGCTAATATTTTACTGAATGGAGTAAAACTGAAAGCTTTTCCTCTTAGAACTGGAACCAGACAAGGTTGTCCTCTGTCACCTTTACTATTCAACATAGTGCTGGAAGTTCTAGCCAATATAATTAGGCAAGACAAGGAAATAAAGGGAATCCAAATGGGAGCAGAGGAGGTCAAACTCTCCCTCTTTGCTGACGACATTATCTTATACTTAGAGAACCCCAAAGACTCAACCACAAGATTCCTAGAAGTCATCAAAAAATACAGTAATGTTTCAGGATATAAAATCAAGGTCCACAAGTCAGTAGCCTTTGTATACACCAGTAACAGTCAAGATGAGAAGCTAATTAAGGACACAACTCCCTTCAGCATAGTTTCAAAGAAAATGAAATACCTAGGAATATACCTAACGAAGGAGGTGAAGGACCTCTATAAAGAAAACTATGAACTCCTCAGAAAGGAAATAGCAGAGGATATTAACAAATGGAAGAACACACCATGCTCATGGATGGGAAGAATCAACATTGTTAAAATGTCTATATTTCCCAAAGCAATCTACCTATTCAATGCCATTCCTATCAAAATACCAACATCGTACTTTCAAGATTTGGAGAAAATGATTCTGCGTTTTGTATGGAACCGGAAAAAACCCCGTATAGCTAAGGCAGTTCTTAGTAATAAAAATAAAGCTGGGGGCATCAGCATACCAGATCTTAGTCTGTACTACAAAGCCATAGTGGTCAAGACAGCATGGTACTGGCACAAAAACAGAGACATAGACACTTGGAATCGAATTGAAAACCAAGAAATGAAGCTAACATCTTACAACCACCTAATCTTTGATAAACCAAACAAGAACATACCTTGGGGGAAAGACTCCCTATTCAATAAACGGTGTTGGGAGAACTGGATGTCTACATGTAAAAGACTGAAACTGGACCCACACCTTTCCCCACTCACAAAAATTGACTCAAGATGGATAAAGGACTTAAATTTAAGGCATGAAACAATAAAAATCCTCCAAGAAAGCATAGGAAAAACACTGGAAGATATTGGCCTGGGGAAAGACTTCATGAAGAAGACTGCCATGGCAATTGCAACAACAACAAAAATAAACAAATGGGACTTCATTAAACTGAAAAGCTTCTGTACAGCTAAGGAGACAACAACCAAAACAAAGAGACAACCTACACAATGGGAAAGGATATTTGCATATTTTCAATCAGACAAAAGCTTGATAACTAGGATCTATAGAGAACTCAAATTAATCCACATGAAAAAAGCCAACAATCCCATATATCAATGGGCAAGAGACATGAATAGATCTTTCTCTAAAGATGACAGACGAATGGCTAACAAACACATGAAAAAATGTTCATCATCTCTATATATTAGAGAAATGCAAATCAAAACAACCCTGAGATATCATCTAACCCCAGTGAGAATAGCCCACATCACAAAATCTCAAAACTGCAGATGCTGGCGTGGATGTGGAGAGAAGGGAACACTTTTACACTGCTGGTGGGACTGCAAACTAGTACAACCTTTCTGGAAGGAAGTATGGAGAAACCTCAAAGCACTCAAGCTAGACCTCCCATTTGATCCTGCAATCCCTTTACTGGGCATCTACCCAGAAGGAAAAAAATCTTTTTATCATAAGGACACTTGTACTAGATTGTTTATTGCAGCTCAATTTACAATCGCCAAAATGTGGAAACAGCCTAAATGCCCACCAACCCAGGAATGGATTAACAAACTGTGGTATATGTATACCATGGAATACTATTCAGCCATTAAAAAAAATGGAGACTTTACATCCTTCGTATTAACCTGGATGGAAGTGGAAGACATTATTCTTAGTAAAGCATCACAGGAATGGAGAAGCATGAATCCTATGTACTCAATCTTGATATGAGGACAATTAATGACAATTAAGGTTATGGGGGGAGGGGAGGAAAAGCAGAAAGAGGGACCTAGGGAGGGGGGTGGGGCCTTGGTGTGTGTCACACGTTATGGGGGCAAGACATGATTGCAAGGGGGACTTTACCTAACAATTGCAATCAGTGTAACCGCTTATTGTGCCCTCAATGAATCCCCAACAATAAAAAAAAAAAAAGAAATTTACCATTTATTGGTGAGAAAAAAGCTTAGACACTCATTTTGTCATGTCATCAAATAACAATAAAATATCTAAAATACGTGAAAGACAGCACACAAAAGGTCACACTGTAACTTATAATTTCCAAATAATTTAAAGTTAAATGTAAAGCTCACAGGAGAAAGTAAATACTTTGATTTCATTGACAAATGTTTACTATTTACAAGGCAGTAGATCAGGTCCTAGACGGTTTGGTTTACTTCATTATTTCCTACCCTAGGAATTTTAAATGTCATGTTGTACTTCAGTGAAACTATAATAATCTCCTTGAAAACTGTTCAGGCAGAATCAGAATCGATTTATAAAACAAAATAAATATATGCGTATTAGTACATTTTTAGGGGCATTATATGTAAATGACTACTTCTAGCAATTGCATTGGTTGTACGTTTAATAGCTTTATATACTTAGGAAAGACAAATTTTCTGGACCTCAGTTTCTCTATTGATAAAATTTTTTTGTTTGTTTGGTTTTTGCTGGGGCTGGGCTTGAACCTGCCACCTCCGGCATATGGGGCCAGCACCCTACCCCTTTGAGCCACAGGCGCCACCCTATTGATAAAATTTTTAGAAAGCAATGTCCATCTTGAAGAGTTGTTTTGAGATGAAATGAGACATATGTGCACCATCTCTCATAGACATAGCTTAACACTTATTGAAAAAGATTATTTCTACTAAAAGGTTTTGATGAAGGGTTTGTTAGCCTTTTACTTACTCTAACTTCAGGTGGTGTCCACGATAGTCTGACCATGTGTCAGGACACCTCCAGGATCTGCCCTTCCATCCCGAAAGAGCACTGGAGGAAAGGCGGGGCTGTCTGTGGGCTCTGGCCCACACCGGTAGGCTCAGCCCACTCCTCCCCACATCAGGCCCTCCAATATCACAATGAATGCTTTGGATCACCACACATTTACCAAACCTATTCTGCATTCCTGTGTCGCTCTCTGGCTTAATTTGTGAAATGCCACATACTATACCATACTCTATTGGACATTCATGTAGGACCCTAGCCTATTAAGGGTTGATTGAAGTTTTGCATGAAGAAAACCTGCTTCATGCAGAAATTACAAACTTGTTCAACTCTACTACATAGAAATTTATAGTTTGGTGGAAGACACTAGATTAATACCTATTGCTAAGAGCACTAGAAAATCAAAAGTAAAAACTAAACCAACATGGTGCTAAACTCAGAGGGCAAAGACAGAAAGATTAGTAAGGTCAGGTTACTTGGGAAAGCACTTCATGGAGGTAAAAACTGCTCCTTCAACTATCAACAGCACTTAACACTAAACAGGCACACAGCTAAACAAATACAGACAATTATCACGGTGCTAAGAAATCAGAGAAACAAAAGAGAAAAATGAGATGCTTAAAAAATAGAAAGCTGAAGGTTAGGTAAAATTTTACAGAAAGAGAAGGTGGTAATTACCCTGATTGCTGCCCTCCTGTACAATTGAAACAGCAGTGGCTTCTGCGTAATACTTTACAGCCTAATTTGAATGCTCAATCTGCCTAAAAACAATCTAGTCTTTAATAGAGACTCAATTCCTTAACTCCCTATTTTAATCTAACTAAGATATATCTGTAGGCAATTTTCTGAGTTTTGTCAATAGTAAAAGATATTAATCTCTGTAATCCTAGCACTTTGGGAGGTTGAGGCAGGTGAATTGCTTGAGGTCATGAGTGGGAGACAAGTAATGTTAGCCAGGTGTGGTAGTATACACCTGTAGTCTCAGCTACTTGGGAGGCTAAAGCAGGAGGATTGGTTGGGCCCAAGTGTTCAAGACTGCTGTGAGCTATGATGACACCACTGTACTCTAACCTGAGCAATAGAGCAAGACCTTGTCTCAAAACAAACAAAAATAATAATAATCTAAGTACAAATCATATTTTGACTGTATTTTCCACTTATTTTTAAGATTTTGGGTCATAGTGAAATGCTTATATAAAGGTTCTTTTGATACTATTGCTTCTATAATACTGTTTTAAGAGATGCATATGATATAAAAACATTTATTCCATACCTAAAAAAAGTATCTTCTTAAACTCATAATTAAAGTGTATGTTATTTCCAATGATTTCTGTACTTATTTTTAGCATTTTTAGCAATTTCCAAATAATTTTTAGCTCTACCTTTTTGGTTGGAGACTAAGAGAAACTTATTCTTAAAGAAGCATTTGTTTCATTTTCCTCCTCACTTATCTGGTGCCTAGTCTCTCTCTTTTCTCTTTTCCATGATAAGAGTAATAGAGACTTAAGCATATTCTTCATAGAACCAGAGAACTATAAAAGCCCGGTGCTCAAAGGGACTTTGGGAGGTCTGTGGGAACATCCCTCTTGCCTGTAGATTCCCACCTAAACCACCCAGAAGTGAGGTATATAATGCCTTAGTCTTCCCAGAAAACACCTATCTACAAGAAAAGTCTTCCTGGTAGCCTGTGGTACTTTAAAAACCATTTTTTGATGTCAGCACATACTCTTTGAGCATCCACGAGGTAAAAAACATAATAGAACAAGTTTAGATGACATATACTGGTCACTATGGTTTTCTTACGGAAAAACACATTCTTTGGATTTCAATTTGTGAAATCACTCTATTTCATGTGTCAAAATATATCAATGTTCACCATAAAAGTTGACCCATGACTGCAAAATGTTGCCTTTTGTTCTTCCCACACCCAATTTTGTTTGAATTCCTGGGGGAGAAGAAAAAAGAAATCGTTCTGAAATTTTATTCACAATACATTATAAACATTTCTAAAACATAAAAAGTAAAAGAGACCTATTTCAAAGCAGGTATTATTTTTCTTTACTCAATAATCTTGACGAAAACTCATACATCTTTGGTATTTTTCATTCCTGGGTTAATAATAATTTTTACAACACATAATGAGGACATAATAGGTAGTTTGAGCATCCTTCGTGTTTGGAGAACTCTGAGATCTTGTAGGAAATTCATTCTATTTTGAGGAAATTCTATGATACAGTAAATAGAAAGCAGCTCTAACTACAGAGGTTTGAATTTTCACCCTAATGCTGACATCACGTTAAAGTATTAGAGGGAGAAGAGTCCAAGTTCTACCAACTGAAAATACAGCTCCGAGCTTTTCATTTACCTTGGATGGACAATAAATAGCTTTCACGCACTTAGTCATTCAGAGTTGACATTCTTCAATTCCCTACACAGCTCCCTCCTTTTCTATAATGCCTTATCATTTCCTAACCTGTAACTCTTTTAAGTTATAAAATAAAACTCCTATGAACTTGATGCTATCTATTGCTTTATTAAAGCTAGAAAAAATATCATTAATTGCAAAAGTACAAGTAAAAAAGAGTTCAATATATATAGTCAAGGATGACTTCAAAGACCCAAAAAGAAGAATGGGGGCAGGTCTGACAAACAGATTATTCAGAGATATAATCCCTCATTTTCCTTCTTCTGTTTT
This sequence comes from Nycticebus coucang, assembly GCF_027406575.1. NCBI lineage: Eukaryota > Metazoa > Chordata > Mammalia > Primates > Lorisidae > Nycticebus > Nycticebus coucang. The sequence continues at coordinate 10,974,478 of NC_069792.1, forward strand.
TCTGTTTCTCTTTTCTGATCTATTTGTGGCATACTTGTTTTTCTACCTTTTAAAGGGGAAAAAAAGAAAACTAAAAAGACTGACTGGCATTGATTTTTTACAGAATTATAATTTGTTAGCATTACTGTAAACCTGTGCATAGTTGAACAATATTTGTGTTACAAGCAAGATAGTCTTTGAACAATCAGAATAACCTTTAAAAATGGGCTAATCTTTAACGAAATAAATAGGAAAATAATTACTTTGTTGGAAGGATAGCACCGATATTGCAAGACCAAGAGCAACAAGTAAATTGGACTCTAAGCTTGGTCTTATTTGTTGTTATCATAATAGACTTGGTTCTCCTGCATCCTACAGAAAATTGAATGGGTAAAGGAACATTTAATACCAATTGGCTCCTAAAAATCTGAACTAGCACTGCTGAACCAAAGAATTTCCCGCACCAGGGTGAGTTACATGCTAATTCATTAAACAAGTGCAAAACCTTAGTTCACACTTCTTAAATGGTAATATAAAAAGTCACAGATTATTCATGAAAATAATAAGTCTTGGTTATCAAAGTTCTCCAGGTGTCCAGACATGACATTCAAAACAAAAAAAGTCATCTTAACTCCAAAAACTAAAGTTATTTCAGTAAAATAAATCTGAATAATTTTAAAGATTTTTTTAGAGAACAACTACCAGAGAATTTTTTTTCCTTTTTAGTTCCAGGAGCTTAAATGAAACATTCATGCATTAAATTCAAAGTCTGACTGTCAAATCATTTCACTTTAATAAAAATTTGAATGACCAGCCTTAGGGCATTATTAAATATCAAATAAAAAGCACACATCCATAAATCTGATTTCCAACGTAATTTTGATGTAGCACTATGACTAGATTTGTATTACACATTTCAAGATAAAAGAAACGAAAATGTATTCATAAAAGAATGAAATCCAAATTGGAGTCACCTTAGAATTCCTGCCCCATTCTTCATAACACATATGCAGCCATATTTTTAAATAGTAGCTAAATTATAATTTAAAACTTTGAAAAATGACACATCATCTATCATATAAGGAATATGAAGTATCTGAAATACACAAAATCTTGTAACCACCACTTCGATCATTGTGTACATGTGAAACGGAAGGTAAAATAATGATGTTATTTTGATACTTACACAATAGCAACTCTGGTCCACGGGCAGATAGGAATTAACTATTCGAAGCAACAATCTTCCTTTATGAGAAGTGTCGTTTGTAGTGGCCTTCATGGAGACTGGCCTAACCAGCCCAGACTGGACAGCACAGCTCCACGCTCTCCCTCCGGCCTCAGTGCAGTCGCCGCCCGCCCTCTCTGGGGCTCTGGGAGCCCGTCCTTCCCCTTCCCTCTCTGTCTAGTCCCAACTTTCCTGCTGCCTGCCCCTCCTACCTTCCACTCCATTCCGCATTAAATCATAAGAGGAGGATGTGGACACACAGGTCACAACTATCTCCTTTTCCCTTCCTGTTATAGCGGAAAGTGTCCATCCCCTTCACAAAACCGTCCCTCTGGGCACTCAGGGTTTCACATTTTTCAACTTTCCACTGCTCTAGCCCCACCCAGAAACAGCACCTCAGCCTGTTTCCATCCACTACCGCACCCCACCCCCCAGCACATAGTCAAGTTTTAGTACTTTTGCGGGGTTTTTTTGTTTTTTATTTTTTTTATTGTTAAATCATAGCTGTGTACATTAGTGCAATCAAGGGGTACATGTGCTTGTTTCATGTACAATCTGAAATATTCTCATCAAACTGTTGAACATAGCCTTCATGGCATTTTCTTAGTTATTGTATGTAGACATTTGTATTCTGCATTTGGTAAGTTTCGCCAGTCTCGTTCTAAGATGCACCATAGGTGTAGCCCACCATTTACCCTCCCTCCATCCAAACCTCCCCCCTCCCTTCCCCTTCCCCATATTCTTGTGCTATAGTTGGGTTATACCCTACATGTGAAAGCTATAAATTAGCTTCATAGTAGGGCTGAGTACACTGGATACTTTTTCTTCCATTCCTGAGATACTTTGCTAAAAAGAATATGTTCCAGCTCCATCCATGTAAACATGAAAGAGGTAAAGTCTCCATCTTTCTTTAAGGCTGCATAATATTCCATGGTATACATGTACCACAAGGTTGATGGGCACTTGGGCTTCTTCCATGACTTAGCAATTATAAAGTGGGCTGCAATAAACATTCTGGTACACATGTCTTTGTTATATTGTGATTTTTGGTCTTCTGGGTATATACCTAGTAAAGGAATTATAGGATCGAATGGCAGGTCTATTTTTAGGTCTCTATGTATTCTCCAAACATCCTTCCAGAAGGAATGTATTAGTGTGCATTCCCACCAGCAGTGTAGAAGTGTGCCCTTTTCTACACATCCACGCCAACATCTCTGGTTTTGGGATTTTGTTATGTGGGCTACTCTTACTGGGGTTAGGTGATATCTCAAAGTAGTTTTGATTTGCATTTCTCTGTTGATTAAAGATGATGAGCTTTTTTTCATGTGTTAGTAGATCGTGTGTCTGTCTTCTTTAGAGAACTTTCTCTTCAACTCCCTTGCCCACCCTGAGATGGGATCACTTGTTCTTTTCTTGCTAATATGTTAGAGTTCTCTGTGGATTCTGGTTATTAGACCTTTATCGAAGGCATAACCTGCAAAATTTTCTCCCATTCTGAGGGCTGTCTGCTTGCTTTACTTACTATGTTCTTGGCTGTGCAGAAGCTTTTTAGTTTGATCAGGTCCCAGTAATGTATTTCTGATACTGCTTCAATTGCCTGGGGAGTCCTCCTCATAAAATATTCACCCAGGCCGATTCCTTCAAGAGTTTTCCCGGTACTTTCTTCAAGTATTTTTATACTTTCATGTCTTAAGTTTAAATCTTTTATCCAGTGAGAGTCTATCTTAATTATTGGTGAAAGGTGTGGGTCCAGTTTCAGTCTTTTACAGATCACCAGCCAGTTCACCCAGCACCATTTGTTAAATAGGGAATCTTTTCCCCACTGAATGTTTTTAATGGGCTTGTCAAAGATCAAATAACAGTAAGTAGCTGGATTCATCTCTTGGTTCTCTATTCTGTTCCAGACGTCTACTTCTCTGTTTTTGTGCCAGTACCATGCTGTTTTGATCACTATCAATTTATAGTACAGTCTCAGGTCTGGTAGCGTGATTCCTCCTGCTTTGTTTTTATTTCTGAGTAATGTTTTGGTTTTTGAGGTTTTTTCTGATTCCATATAAAAAGAAGTATTATTTTTTCAATATCTTTAAAATATGACAATGGAGCATTTATAGGAATTGTGTTAAAATTATATATTGCTTTGAGTAGTATAGACATATTAAAAAATGTTGATTCTTCTCAGCCATGAGCATGGTAAGTTTTTCCATTTGTTAAAATCTTCAACTATTTCTTTTCTTAAAATTTCATAGTTCTCTGTATAGTGATCTTTCACGTCCTTTGTTAGATAAACTCTGAAATATTTCATCTTCTTCGGCACTACTGTGAAAGAAACAGAGTCCTTGACTGTTTTTTCAGCTTGGTTATTGTTGGTATATATAAACGCTACAGATTTATGTCTTGATTTTGTAGCCTAAGACATTGCTGTATTCCTTGATCACTTCTAAAAGTTTTGTAGTAGAATCCCTAGTGTTTTCCAGATATACGATCATATCATCTGTGAAGGGTGAAAGCTTGATCTCTTCTGACCCTGTGTGGATACCCTTGATCGCCTTTTCTTCCTTAATTGCAATGGCTAAAACTTCCATTATGATGTTAAAGAGCAAGGGAGACAATGGGCAACCTTTTTAACTCCATTCAATATGATATTGGCTGTGGGTTTGCTGTAGATGGCCTCTATCAGTTTAAGAAATGTCCCTTCTATACCAATTTTCTTAAGTGCTCTGATCATGAAGGGATGCTGGATATTATCAAAAGCTTTTTCTGCGTCAATTGAGAGAATCATATGGTCTTTATTTTTAGTTTGTTCAGGTGCTGAATTACATTTACAGATTTACGTATATTGAACCAGCCTTGAGACCCTGGGATAAATCCCATTTGGTAGTGGTGTATAATTTTTTTGATGTGTTGTTAGATTCTGTTTGTTAGGATCTTATTGAATATTTTTGCATCAATATTCATTAGTGATATTGGTCTATAATTTTCTTTTCTTGTTGGGTCTTTCCCTGGTTTGGGGATCAAGGTGATGTTTGCTTTGTAGAATGTGTTGGGTAATATTCCTTCTTTTTCTATATTTTGGAAAAGGTTTAGTAATATAGGTACTAGTTCTTCTTTAAAGTTTTAGGAGAATGATGACGTAAAGCCATCTGGCCCTGGGCTTTTCTTTTTAGGGAGATTTTGTATAGTTGATGCTATTCCAGTACTTGATATAGGCCTGTTCAACATTTCCACTTCGTTCTAGCTAAGTCTTGGTAGGTGGCATACTTCCAGGTATTGGTCGATTTCTTTCATATTTTCATATTTCTGAGAGTAGAGTTTCTTGTAATATTCGTAAAGGATTTTTTGAATTTCTGAAGGGTCTGTTGTTATTTCATCATTACCATTTCTGATTGATGAAATTAGAGATTTTACTCTTTTTTTCCTGGCTAAGTTGGCCAAAGGTTTATCTATTTTATTGACCTTTTCGAAAAACCAACTTTTGGAATTATTGATCTGTTGTATAATTCTTTTGTTTTCAATTTCATTTAATTCTGCTCTGATTTTGGTTATTTCTTTTATTCTGTTGGTTTTTGGGTTGGAATGTTCTTCCTTATCCAGTTGCTTGAGATTTCCCATTAAGTTATTAACTTCCTCTCTTTCCGTTTTCTTGAGGAAGGCCTGCAGTGCTATAAATTTCCCTCTTAGGACTGCCTTTGCAGTATCCCAGAGGTTCTGATAATTCGTGTCTTCATTGTTGTTTTGTTTCAAAAATTTGGTGATTTCCTTGTTAATCTCATCTATAACCCATCTATCCTTCAGCATAAGGTTGTTTAGCTTCCATGTTTTTGTATGGGTATGCAGGTTCCTGTTGTTATTGAGTTCAACTTTTATTCCATGATGGTCTAAGAGGATGCAAGGAATAATTTCTATTTTTTTTAATTTTCTGAGGTTAGATTTGTGGCCTAGGATGTGGTCGATTTTGGAGTATGTTCCATGGGCTGATGAGAAGAATGTGCATTCAGTTTTGTTGGGATGAAATGTTCTGTAGATGTCTGTTAAGTCCAGATGTTGAATGGGTAAGTTTAAATCTAAAATTTCTTTGCTTAGCTTCTTATTGGAGGATCTATCCAGCACTGATAAAGGGGTGTTCAAATCTCCAACTACTATGGAACTAGAGGAAATCAAGTTGCTCATGTCTGTTAAGAGTTTCTCTTATGAATTGAGGTGCATTCTGGTTGGTGCATAAATATTAATAATTGCAAATACAAGGTGTCCATCCTTATCCTTCCTTATTTTGGTTGGTTTAAAGCCTATTGCATCTGTGAATAGGATTGCAATGCATGCTTTTTTCTGCTTTCCATTTGCCTGCAGTATAGATGACCATCCCTTCACCGTGAGTCTATATTTGTCTTTTAATGTAAGATGAGATTCTCGTATGCAGCAGATATCTGGCTTGAGTTTTTGTTATCCAGTCAGACAACCTGTGGCTCTTTAGAGGACAATTTAAACCATTCACATTAATTGAGAATATTGATAAGCCTTTTCAGTGTCCGGTGGACATTTTTAATCCTTTTGGAACTGTGGAAGTTGGAATTTGATAAAAATTTTCTGGGTGGGTTTACTTCTGTGGTGGAGGGTTATGCTGGTCTTTATGAAGGATAGGTCTGAGAATATCCTGGAAGCTGGTTTAGTTATGGAAAATTTCTTCAACATGTGAATGTCATTAAAGTATTTAATTTCTCCGTCATAAATGAAACTCAGTTTAGCTGGGTACAGGATCCTGGGTTGAAAGTTATTTTGTTTTAGGAGATTAAAAGTCAATGAGCATCTTCTTCTAGCTTGAAAGGTTTCAGCAGACAGATCTGCAGTTATTCTAATATTCTTCCCTTTGTAGGTAATGGTTTTTCTTCTTCTGGCTGCTTTCAGAATTTTCTCCTCCATATTAACTTTAATGAAATTGATTATGATGTGTCTGGGGGATGTCTTATTCAGCTTGAGTTGTGCTGGAGTTCTGAAACTGTCTGCTATCTGAATTTCAGAATCTCTTGGCATGTCTGGAAAGTTCTCCTTCATAATCTCATGGAGAAGAGACTCTGTGCCTTGTGAAGCCACTTCTTCGCTTTTGGGGATCCCTATAAGACAAACATTAGTTTTCTTCGAATTATCCCAGAGCTCTCTGAGAGAGTGATCTGTTTTTTCCCTCCATTTCTTTTCCTCTTGGAGTGTTTGGGAGCATTCAAAAGCTTTGTCTTCAATGTCAGAAATCCTTTCTTCTGCTTGCTCCATTCTGTTACTGAGGGATTCTACTGTATTTCTCAGATCTTTGAGGGCTGTAACTTCTTGTCTCAATGTGTCAGAATCTTTGGTCATTTGGTCTTTGAAGTTGTTGAATTCTTGAGATATCTTTTGGGTTACTGCTTGGAATTCTAATTCGATCTTATTTGCTATCCAGATTCTGAATTCGATTTGACATCTCAGCTATCTGTTTGTGCATGGGATCTTGTTTTGTGTCAGCACCATTGATCCTTGGGGGAGTTGATCTACTCTGATTATTCATATTGCCAGAGGTTTTCTGTTGATTTTGCCTCATGATTTTTTTTCACTATTGCCGCTAGCCGTCCTCAGAGTAGGGAGGTGTCTGTCCAAGATTAGACCCCAGTGGGATCACTCTATTGTTGCTGGATCTTTGTAGGGAGTGACCCTGCGTAGTTCCTCTGGGGCTGCCCCAGTCAGGGAGTTCTGGTTGTGGAAGCAGCTCTGCAGTGTGACACACCTGGATCTAGCAACAGGGTGTGGGATAGGTCGTGCACACGGTTCTGGGAGTGCCTGGCACCCAGTGACTTTGGCACAGTGATCCCAGGGCTCCAGAAGTCTCTGGCCAGGAGAAGGGTTCCATGCAGAGGCAGGGAGGGTTTCCGAGGGTACACAGCTACCAGAGTCCCTGGCCAGACGAGCGGGCCAGTGTGGAGGCAGGGAGTATACAGGAGGGAGGACACCGGGTTGCACAGCTCCCGCAGTTCCTGGTCAGGGTGTGCGGAGGCCCGGCGGCTGCGGGTCGTGTGTCAAGTGTCATGGGGCAGCTCTTACCGAGGTCCGGGCAGGCTCAGATAGCGGTCACGGCACAGCTCTTAACAAGTTTTAGTACTTTTGTTAAAAAACAAAACAAGGGTGGTGCCCATACCTCAATGGGTAGGGGGCCAGCCATATACACCCAGGCTGGTGGGTTAGAACCCAGCCCAGGCCAGCTAAACAACAATGTTAAGTGCAACAACAAAATAGCTGGGCATTGTGGTGGACTACTAATCCAGCCAGTAATCCCAGCTACTTGGGAGGCTGAAGCAACAGAATCACTTAAGCCCAAGTGTTTGAAGTTTCTGTGAGCTGTGTCTCCATGGCACTCTACCAAGGGTGACATAGTAAGACTCTGACTCAAAAACAAACAAACAAACAAACAAAAAAGAGGTCTCCTTCAATCCCACACTCTTTCTCTTTTGGGGGCCTCCTGCCCCTGCCTAGCCCTCCCTGAGTAGCCTTGAGAGGGGCCTCTGGCCCCACCCTTCCTGTTCACCAGGGGTCTGCTGTAATATGTGCTCTCACTGCTCTGCCACAGCATGAGGACCCTCTTTGACCTCTGTCCATCCAGTTGTTAATGCATTAACTTATGTATGAGTTGCATATAACTCATACTACCTTTGGGCCTGGAACCTCATAAAGCATATGGAACTGGTGCATAGGTGTGGCTATGAAACATCATTATTGTGTACACAGTCAATCAACTTGTCTCCCCCATCTCCTGTCACCCTATTCTGACCTGCCCGAGCCTAGACTATTCTCTGATTACTATAACTTCTAAATAAATATTTCCCCTTGAACATTTTGCCTGGCGGCTTTTTGAACCAAACAGTATGTGGCCAGGTAACATTGTTGCACATAGTTAGGTATGATTCAGAAGTCATCATCCAAGACCATCCAAGATCCACCCCAGACACAACTAAATAGTTGTAGACTGACAAAAGACTCAATTCTCAGAAACAAATTCAGTATGTCATCAGTCACACAGAACTCATGTAGTGTGTGGTGTAAAAATTGATTCTAGTTTGAGAGAGCTGCATATAACTCATGCACAGAAAATAGAAAATAACACAGTTTTCATTAAATTAGAAAGGATAATTTTCTTTTCAAAGTTTTCATTCTATTTTCATAATAAAACACCATGACTCCAAGGAAAATAATTTTTTTCTAGCGTAGCAGCCAGTTGCCCCTCTGGCAGTCAGGCACCAGGGTCTGACTTTCAGCTTGGCTGCTCAATAACTGCATTATTTTGGGCTCTGACCTAACTTCTATGTGTCCTGGTCAACTCATTTGTAGAGCCTCACACAAGATTATGTGAACACTCAGGTAAACCCATTAAATCCATTAGAATGTTATATGTACATATACTATATAATCAGTATGCCAAATACTTGCATATTTCAGCCCAGACCTCTTTTCTGATCTCCACTTCATGGCCAGAAGTCCACTGCTGTTTCTAAAGCCCCAAACCATGGAAGTTACCTTTGACACTTCCATCTCCCTCCACTCTCACCCAATTCATCACAAGATACGTGTGCCACCTGCAATTTCTGTTTCATATTCCTTAACTTCTCTCTGTTACCACTGCTTCTATTCTAGTGTCCAGTCCTCCATATCTATCTCCTTGGCTGTCCAGCAGACTTCTAAAATATTTCTCTACTCCTGCCCCGGCCGACTGGAATCCAATCTACTCATTGTCCAGCTGGAGTAAGCTATTAAAAATATTATGTCTCCAACAAAGATTTAATAACCAGAATCCACAGAGAACTCAAACATATAAGCAAGAAAAGAACAAGTGATCCCATCGCAGGCTGGGCAAGGGACTTGAAGAGAAACTTCTCTAAAGAAGACAGGTGCACAATCTATAGACATATGAAAAAATGCTCATCATCCTTAATCATCAGAGAAATGCAAATCAAAACTACTTTGAGATATCATCTAACTCCAGTAAGATTAACCCATATCACAAAATCCCAAGACCAGAGATGTTGGTGTGGATGTGGAGAAAGGGGAACACTTCTACACTGCTGGTGGGAATGCAAATTAATACATTCCTTTTGGAAAGATGTTTGGAGAACACTTAGAGAGATCTAAAAATAGATCTGCCATTCAATCCTATAATTCCTCTACTAGGTATATACCTAGAAGACCAAAAATCACATTATAACAAAGATATTTGTACCAGAATGTTTATTGCAGCCCAGTTAATAATTGCTAAGTCATGGAAAAAGCCCAAGTGCCCATCGATCCATGAATTGTATTAATAAATTGTGGTATATGTACACCATGGAATATTATGCAGCCTTAAAGAAAGATGGAGACTTTACCTCGTTCATGTTTACATGGATGAAGCTGCAACATATTCTTCTTAGTAAAGTATCTCAAGAATGGAAGAAAAAGTATCCAATGTACTCAGCCCTACTATGAAACTAATTTATGGCTTTCATATGAAAGCTATAACCCAGTTATAACCTAAGAATATGGGGAAGGGGGAGAGGGAGGAGAGGGAGATGGGAGGATGGGCAGAGGGAGGGTGATTGGTGGGATTACACCTACGGTGCATCTTACAAGGGTACATGTGAAACTTAGTAAATGTAGAATATAAATGTCTGAACACAATAACTAAGAAAATGCCAGGAAGGCTATGTTAACCAGTGTGATAAAAATACGTCAAACCGTCTATAAAACCAGTGTATGGTGCCCCATGATCACATTAATGTACACAGCTATGATTTAATAATAAAAATTAATTAAATAAAATAAAAATATTCATGGGATCAGGTCCCTCCCCTGAGTGACAGTGTTTAAACGTTTACAAAGCCTACCAACAAAATGAGGATGCCAACATGGGTACAAGATGCAGGCCCTGCCTACCTCTCCCCTTCAATTTCTATATCCTAGACTCATCAGGTCTTCCCGAGGTGCCTCAAAGCATCAAAGTCTCACTCCCTCCACAGGGAGCAGCCTTGTAGGGCCTTTGCAAAAGATACTCCATCTACCTGAAATCTCCTTCCCTGCACTGCTTCAGTCTTATCACTGTGACAATTATTATACCTTATAATTATACATTTTAAGTGTTTTATTTCCATTATCCTGTTAACAGAAAAAACTCTTGCAAAATAAAGAGGTTTATTATGAGCCGAATGTGTGTGACCAGCCTGGAGTACATGGCCTCAAGAGGCACTGAGATAATGTGTCTACAGTGGCCTGGTTACGGTTTGGTTTTATACATTCATAAAGACAGGAATGATTAATATATGTAAGACCCTAAGTCAATATGTGGAGGGTGGTCTGAAAAAGGGACACATGTCAGGGGAGGAGGGGTGGGAGGTCTTACAAGCTATAGGTGAGTTTAAAGATTCTTTGATTTGTAATTGGTTACCTAAAGGAAGCTTTGTCTAAAGGCTTAATGTTTTAACTTACAATAAGGATGTCTGCTAATCAGAGACAAGCCGCCCCACCAGACATTTACTGAAAATCAAGCAATCTATTGAATAAACTGATGGTCTACAGGTGTGATTTAAGCTTTGTCTTATATAACCTTAAGCTCGACTCTTGTACGAATCACAAATATCTCCAAGAAGGCAGGGGGGGCATTAGAAGGCACGTTGTCCTCCCTTCTCAAGGTCAGCAACTCAACTGTAGGGTATTTCTAGGGTCCCTTTGGACAAGAGAGGATCCATTCAGTCATCTAGAGAGCTTAAGACTTTATTTCAATTCACAGTCAGGCTCCCCACTTCAGACACTGAGGTCTTTGAGGGAAGAGACCACATCTCTCAGCTCTTCTCACCTCTGTATACCCACAAACCATCACAGTAGATGCTCAGTAATAACTTCTGACTGAGCAGCATTTTAGTTCTTCAGTTCACCCATTATAAAGTTTAGCTTAATGTCCTCCTAGTTTTTTCCCTTGCTCCCATAAGTAGATTCATGCAAGTTCTTCTCTTTCCTATCAAAGGTGACTTTGCCTGACCCTCATCGTCTTCAAAATTTAAAAAAGGGGATGGGAGATTAGCTGAACAGGCTAAGTTAGAACCTGAGAATGAATGAATGACTAAACAAGGCTGGCTGATACACAACATGTATAGCTCTAAAGAACTTCTAATTTGCCCAGAGTCACTCAAGGCAGAGGTGTGATGACTGTTATGACAGATTTGAAGTAAAGTTAACACAATTCGACCCTTAGGAAGCTTGAAAGATGACAGAAAAATAACAAGTACAAGAACTTGCTGGAATGGAATAAAATATGTGAAATGGGAGGTACGAGTCAAGGCAGACGCAGAGGGGCAACCGGGAGAGCAGAGTTTGAGCTGGACCTCTAGGGTGATAAGGATTTCAACTGGAAGAAGACAGGCCAGGGAGTACCAGGTGAGCAGAGCACATCCACAGAAGGAAAAAGGCAGGCTGAAGTCTGGGCACACAGACGCTACATAATAAAGAGAAATGAAAAATGGATTGGGAAGCATGTGAATGAAATGACCCACCTTTCAAAATTCCTATGTCAGTTGTTTAGCTCATGAAACTGTGAGCTCCTTAAGACTAGGGATCTTTGTTCAACTGCGACTCACCCATTCACATTTCCACACAAGAGTCTACCACACAGACAGAGCTCTGTCCTGCTTACCGAGGCCCCATTCCAACAGAAGCTCTCTCCTTATGAAAACGGTGGTTTTCCAGAGATGTACAGGCCTATGTACTCTCCCGCAATGTGCAAGATAAACAAATAATCTAATACAGAGACTTCTAAAAAATATTTTATCTTTTCCACGTTTATAATGTTTTATTGTTCGTTCCTTAAAGATAAGAAATACATACATTGAATTCAATATATTAAAATATATTGATTGTGTTTCAATCAATATTCAGATCACTATTAGGTGCTTTGTGACCTATCAAATAAAGAAGACTTCCATAAGACAAGTACAGGGTGTCCACAAAACTGTCTATTTTAAATTGCACATGAACGTTGTGGACTCCCTGTATTTCAATTAATTCCAGATCTTCCCCCACCTATCCTGAAAAACAAGAGGATTAATTCTGCATTAGACAAGGAGAGTCAACCTTGAGACTCGCATGCCTGTCCGTCATTAGGAGGTCACTGCAGCAGTGTCCAGGGGGAATTGTGGTAAGCTACTAAGAGCTTCTTGCATATCACTATATCTCTGCCTCCTGAAAGCAAAACATAGAATTAAAGGCTGGTCTGGTGGAAAAATATAAGAATCATAGACTTTTTTCAATACTGCATGAAATTAAAATAACTACTTGACCTGTAATAAAGAGGACTTGTGAATGTGTCAGAAATTTTTTCAAAATGAAGAATAATGTTCTATTGCTAAAGTATCAGGATCGTTATGAGATCAACTTTAGTATGCTACGTATATGTAACTGTACACCTCGTTTTCCTTACTTAATCTGCACATACCCTGATGAAGATTCTTAGACTCGTTCCTGGTCTCTTCGACTACTGAAATGCAGCTCTAATGACTCTGTCACTGAGTGGTTGAGTGGGTCGAAAGTTGTCTCCCAAAATCCCATCACAGCCTTCCACAAGTTCTGCCCCCTTAACATGTGTCCTCAGTCTTCGAAATTCTTCTATCTGAAAATAAAAGCAGAACAAAATAGATTAGTCCATGATCAGACATTAACAAGATTATAGTTTCATAAATGGCTTAAAATATGTGTGAATTACAATTACAAAAGAGAAAGTTAAAATTTAACTTCAAAAAGAGAAAAACAGACTTAATTGTTTCAGACCTAAGTACATTAGATAAGACACTTTCAGAAGATGACGACAGAAGACATCCAGATCTCCAGACAACCCAAACAGTGATAGAAACCTGCTGTTAATGTGAAAATGATACACATCACTCTCAAAAAGGTTTTATGCCCATCTGAAACATAGTAAGAAAGGGTGAACAAATGTGTAAGTGTTCTTAAATGCTTCCGAAGTATATTCTTAATCAATGGATTTGGGTATTAATATTGATTAGACATTAGATGGATGAAAGATTTCCATCATCAAAGGCTTTCTTTGCTGTTTATCTAGCACTTTGAAGAACACAGGTCCAAAGAATACTTAGGATTTTCCAACGTTCTTAAGCTTCCTCTCTCAGCAATACTGATTTTCAAGTTCATCTCCCTTTCTTGGGTGACCTGTCCAGGTCCCGTGGCTTGCCCATTACGTGTGAACAGGCTCCCAGAGTCCCAAGAGATCTTTTTCATCAGTCACAAAACAGTTCATCTGACTTCCTGGTCATATCCTCCTGACAACCCGCAGCCTGCCAGCCATGACTCCCTGGGAAGTATTTAAGCAACAATCAAACTTGGGATGAGTGTTCCCCGAGCTCATTCCCATCTATTAGTTGATTTCCTTACAGGGTTCATTGTTGTTTAAGTGCCACAGTCACATGACAATGACATTTTTAATTCCTTACACAGAAGGGGAAACTAAGACTTAAGAGGTTTAAAAAGTTTCCAAATAAACGAGTGATAGAAATCTGACAGTTTCAAGTCCAACTGCTCATCTCCCAGCTCCCTGGCCACCTCTTTAAGAATTCAAGTCAAACCAATGTAATCTATATCCTGCATGAACTGGGCAAATGTGATGAGCAGCATTAATCCACCAAAAGTTCACCATCTGTGTATCAAAGGATTTTATCCACATAAGTCCTGAACATAACGCAGCCATGGAATTCTGCAACTCATGAAGAGAAATGAAATGCAAGAGATCAGCTGATTCAGGGGTTCTAAACTGAGTCTAGGAACATCTAGAGACTTAGAGGCCCATGAACCCTGAATGATATGTAGAATTTTACATGTGCATTTTCCTAAGGAGAGGCTCCCTGACTCCAAGAGCTGAATCCCACAAGATTCTGATTCAATCCACTCATACACAGAGTTGAGGAAAAATGAAACAGTTTGTTAGGTAGAATCCAGGTTAAGAAAGCTGACTTCTCTACCCACCTAGAATTGTCCTGTTTTGCCTTTTATAACCCCTACTTGCTGTGTTTATACAGAGCTGCCAGTCAGATGAGCAATTAGCTGTTTAATCTACATGATGGCTCTTCTCCAGGCGGTCCTCTTTGGGTCTTTTTTTTTTTTTTTAATTTTGCTTTCAACTAGCTTTCAATCATTTTAGTTTGAAGTTTGTTGTTTTTTGTTTTAATATTTTTTTTTCTTTTCTTCTTTTAGCGATTCTCTTGCCGTTAGCCTCCCAAGTAATTGAGACTATAGGAGCCCACCACAATTACTGGCCTTTTTTTTTTTTTTTTTCCCACTCTTGCTCACTCTAGCTCAGGATGGTTTCGAACTTCTGAGCTCAGGCAAACTCCACCTGCCTCGGCCTCCCAGAGCGCTAGGATTACAGGCATGAGCCACCAGGCCTGGCCTCTTCTTTAGGTCTTAAGTAGGTGGACATGGGTAGCACTGCTTGCTCACTGCACCTGGAAAATTTCTGGAGCCAAGGCTGAATGAGAATCACCTGCGAACTTGTTTTCACCTCAAAGTTGTTCCTAGCTAACAAAGTGGGAAGGAACCTGGTCAGTGGATAGTCCTGCACTTTTTCAAAAAGAAGAAATGACTGTGCAGGCCGTGGGCTCTGCACCTAAAACCCAATGACCAATGACTTCATCTCTTTAACCCTCAATTTCCACATGTGTACAACAGAGATGATACGAACAGAAGTCACAAGGATGGTCTGAGAAGTAAAACTCATCACAATCACCCAGCATGGTTCCGAGCACATAGGAAGTATCTGATAAATATGAGCACTTTTAATCACACTTTTTTTTGAAGTCAAACCTTTAGCATTTTGAGATAAAAATTTAGTTACAATTGTATATGCATGAGGTAGATAATAAACCAATTCACTGAGAAAACTTAAAGTCCTCTCTGCCGCATTCACTTACGTGTGATCACACATAACACACCGTGGACAGGGTCTCTGATGAGCGATGTGGTCTAGGAACCTGACTGCCTAAACATATTTTGAAAAATATTCTGTTTTTTTACTGACTTACAAGCTTATTTTAAAGCTGGGTTGATTTTATATTTATGTATTCTGAACTGAAGATAAACCTTTTCAAGCACTGGGCCTCAGCCTTGAAGCACATTCTGTGAAAACAACTTCTTCCAGAAGGGATCTGAACCAACAGCCAGCCAGTCTCAAATCACTGTACTCTCAGAGAAAACCACTCATAAGAAGAATTTTTTCTCTATCACAGCAACACTTTGAGGACTTCAAACATCAACAGATTGAGGGGGTAAATGTGTCTTTGGAAAAGGCCGATTTTTTTGAAGTAACTACCCCTCATAGCCTTTTAGTAACTTCAAATCGTTTCAAGTGTGTACTGAAATCAGCCCACACTGATAGGAGAGATTGTCATAAACGAACAGAATAATATTTCAAGATAAAAACCTTCAACAAAATTTAAATATCAGGACATCACAGAGACCATCATTATCATATATCTTGAATGTATGATTGCATCGATTTTTCATGCTACTCTACTTAAATGTGGCATTTATTTTTAAACAATTTAAAAGAGAACGGGGGGAGGGTTACAAAGAGCCAACATTTCAGAAAGAAGTCCTATCTTCTGAATCAGAGATGCACTCCAATTGGTCCAAGGTATTTATTACAAACTTACAAATCAAACTGTTCATAAAAAGTTCGGTTGAAGACCAATTTTAAAGCTGATTCTTTTACAAGTGCATTCAAAGAACTAATTTCTAGAGTTTATAGTTTGGTGCTGCTTAACTTTCAGGAGTTCTCAAGTTCTACCCCATCCTCTGATGGACTTATCTTGACTTTCATTTTGTGTGTTTTTGCATTAACAGAGAAATATATCGCATGAAAGTAACCGTGCTCTGCCCATTCATTCATCTATGGGCATTTATGTGGTTTTCCGTGTCTTGACTGTAATGAACATGGGAGAGCAGAGGTCTTTTCAAGCTACTGATTTCAATTGCTTGGGATCTATGTACCCAGAAGTGGAAGTACTTCAGGCACAGAAAGACAAAGATGGTAGGATCTATGTGAAATCAGTTTCAAATATGACCATTCTATGGTGCTACAGCAACCTGGACTTCAGAGAAACAGCCCCTCCTATCGCACAGAGAGCAAAAGACTCTTGAGAAAGGCCTGCTGCCATCCTAGGGGGGCTCAAGCTCCCAGTCGAGGGTCAGACCTGATTCCAATCCTGCAGGCCAAGCACTCAGGCTGCTGGGACTATGAGGGATCTCACCCATAGGAAATACAGGAGCAGGAAGGCATAAAAGGGAGGCAAGGCTGAGAAGAAAAGAAATTTAAAACAGTTTTCAATGTTTTAAGAGACACATATCCACACGGTAAACAAACAATAAACCCAACCATATTCCTGCCTTTCACGGGTGTTCCTTTAAGTTGAAAGAGAAAAGAAAGAAACAAAGACACACATTTAATATGAGAATGTAGATAAGTTTGGAAACAGAAATATGTAAGTAAGGGGGAAATGCAGAAAGAGAGGGAGTAAAGAAGGCTGGAAAAAAGCATAATAATCGCCCAGTCTCTGTGTGTGTCTGTGTGTGTGTGTGCGCATAACTATTTGCACAAATACCCTTATACCATTCTATCATGCTTCATCAACTCTAAGATGAATGTTATTCACATTATTATTCACAAGACCAGAATGTATCTTACAATTTTTTATTGTCCTGTTTGATAAAGTTCAGTATTTTTATTTTGTTCTTAAAATCTCATTTTCAAACACAACAATCTAACTGAAATTTTTTTTAACTTTGGCTTCCTAATGCTTAGACTATTACTCATCTTAAAGTTTTTGATGGTTACATGTCATTTTTTAAAAAATAAAATACACTCATTCAAATCTATCCAATCACTGTTGTTTTTCTCCTCCTAATACATTAACCCTAAGAGTAATGTGAAAAATTCAACTAAGTGGGGCCTCCCATCCCATATTCTAGAATTCTTATGAATCATGATGATGTAAATGCTCCACGGTGGGCTTACCAGTCAACATCACGTTCCAACTGAGGCCTACTCCTAGAACCACAGCCACCTTATGATTCGGACCTTTTTTTTTTTTTTTTTCATTTTTTCCTTTTTCTTTTCTTTTTTTTTTTTTTGTTTTTTTGTTGGGGGGGGTGGACAGAGTCTCAAGCTATCACCCTGGGTAGAGTGCCATGGAGTCACAGCTTACAGCAACCTCACACTCTTGGGCTTAAGCGATTCTCTTGACTCAGCCTCTCAAGTGGCTGGGACTATAGGCACCTGCCACAACATCCAGCTATGTTGTTGTTGTCATTGTTGTTTTTTAGGTCGCCCCGGCTGGGTTCTAACCCGCCAGCCTTGGTGTATGTGGCCGGCGCCCTACCCACTGAGCTGCAGGCACTGCCCAGACCTTTTTTTTTCATGTTGCTAATGCAGACACTATGATCCCAGGGCAGATGATACATTGCAAGATAACAATGGTTTCCACAATAACACCCAGCAGCTTATTTAAATACATTAACCTTATTATATAGAAGGAAATGTTTTTTCTTTAATTCAATGCAAAGTTTTACATTTCTCAATATAATCAGTTCAGTGGAGACTCACTTGCCATTCCCTATTCATTTTGTTATTTTATATAACACGCCTCTTTCTCTCTCTGATCCCCTTAAAATGCAACAATTCAAGGCTCTTAATTTTTCTTGGTCAAAATCCCAGAATCACACCCTATTCCTTGGGTTCCTCTCATCTTTTCTGTCTTCTCTAGACCTTTTTAATTTTTGCCAATTTCTCTGAAATTATATGAGCAGCACCAAAAGAAACATTCAAGTTAAAAAGAAACTGACCTATTTTCTAAGATTATAATTTTTTTTAATTTCTGGAAACTGCATTTTAAAATGCATGTAAATGTGGGTCTGTCTGTGTGTGCATACATTTTTACACTGCTACCCTCTGAGCAGACGTTGTCACAGAGCTATGTGCTAATAGTACCTAAATCTTCTGCCTTGAAAAGTATAGCTAAATGGAAAGTCATTTATTTTCAAGAATAGTTGAGATTATTCTTTCCAATAAACATTCCTTTAGCTTTAGTTCCCCCATTAGAAGGGTATGTTTTATCTTCCAATAACCAAGGACCATAACTTTAGTAAGTTAGGGTTAGACTTTGTCAGTGGCTGTAAGCAGAGGAAAAATACAAAGACCCAAAGGCGCAATGGTGTATCTCTGGATCTCAGCTTAACATACTGATCAACATGATAGTAAAATATTGTATCATGACTATAGTACCTCAGTGACATTCTCAGTTCAACATTAACTGGAAAGGAAACCCCTCATGGAATTCTAGTGCAACTGAGAATCTGGGGGTCAATAAGGTTCAGCCTGACTAACTTTCAATAAATTGAAATTTGTTGGGATTGTAAACAAAAATTTTACTTTTCATTAGATTTTATCTATCTTTAGAAAATCCCCCTCAACAAAGTTATGCTCAGCAAATCTAACTCTTCTACTTCTCTTTCGAGTCGATAGCCTCTCCTGGTGGCTAAATCCAACTAATGCTTTTCAGTCCTTAACTGCATGTGTGTGCAGAATCTGATACTCACGATCTCTCTGCTCCCTTCTTCCTAAAATTCACGTCTCTTTTAGCTTCTAAACCAGAAATGGTCAACCTGTGGCCTGCAGGCTGCGTGCAGATTATCTGAGACCTGTTCTATTACCTGTGGTTTCAGATATTGCCAGAGGTATGTTGGGCCTTTTCTTTTGTTTATCAGCTGTCATTAGTATTTGCATATTTAATGTGTGACCCAAGACAACTCTTATTCTTCCAATGTGCAGCAGAAAAGAAAAAGAGTTGGACACCCGGTTCTAGACACTCCACGAGCCTCCTGACTTTCCACAAGTCTCGAGCCATTCCCGGGGACACCTGCTGCTGCACACACCCCTGGCAGCTGCCACTGCCCAGTCCTCTGGATCACTTTGTACCTGCCTCTCAGAATCTCCTCTTCCACACCACCCACCACCCACACACTAAACTCAGAATTCTTGGATGCCTTAAAGGTATCTTTGACTCTCACTATTCACAACCAGAAACTCATAATCTTCTCCAGAAAGTCTGCTCTTCCTCCCCAACTTCTTATCCTGGTAAAGAGCAATACCTTACATCTGCCCATCACCCAAGTCAAATATAGGGATGTTTGATAACTCAGAGGTCTTTTTCTCCCCCAATCCCTCCTGTGTCACCAGTCACCAAGTGCTGATTCTCTTTCCTTATCATTTCTAAAGTTAATACCTTCCCTTTCTCCTACCTCCATGGCCTTAACTCAGACCCACATCTTCATACTGCAGCCACACAGAAGTTTCCTGAATTCAAACATGGTCATGTCTCTCTCCTCCTTACAACATTCCAGTGATTTTTGGCCCCCTTTAGGAAAGAGCCCCACCTCTACAGCCCAGCACTGAGACTCACTGATGAAAGGTGGGCCCCCCTCCCCTCTCCAACCCCACCTCACGCACAGGCCCTTCATGCTAACCATTCTCCAAGGCACTCTGCATGCTCTTACCTCCTTGCAAGGCTCAAGCTTGAAGATGCTTTTTCCCTGTTGGCAATACCCACTAACACCCATTCAATACCCCTTCACCTGGCACCGTGAAGGTCTTCTAGATAACTAAATCTCATCCAGGCAACTTTCCTATGTGCTACCATATATGGCCATGTTCACTGCATACTATGGTACTGGGACACAGGAGATTATTGGTTTTTTAATGTAAACCTATTTACTTGGCCTTTCCTGCTGGAAGGTGAATTTCTTGAGGATAGGGTCTTGTCTTATTGGTCTTTCATTATCAGTACCAATTACAGTGCCTGGCAAATGTCAACTAATTTCCAAACAAATAAATAAATGCATGAATTAGTAAGTTACCTGTATCTATCTCAATGGAACAACTGCACGTGCTAATATCTGCCTACGGGAAGGATAAAAGAAAGGAAGATAGGCCAGCAGGGTGGCTCATACCTGTAATCCTAGCACTCTGGGAGGCTGAGGCGGGTGGACCAGTCTGAGCAAGAGTGAGACCCCCATCTCTACTAAAAATAGAAAAACTAGCCAGGCATTGTGGCGGGCACTGGTTATCCCAGCTACTTGGGAAGCTAGAGACAGGAGGATCACTTGAGCCCAAGAATTTGAGGTTGCTGTGAGCTATGTCACCATAACACAAGAAAGGGAGGGAGGGAGGGAGGGAGGGAGGGAGGGAAGGAGGGAAGGAAGGAAGGAAGGAAGGAAGGAAGGAAGGAAGGAAGGAAGGAAGGAAGGAAGGAAGGAAGGAAGGAAGGAAGGAAGGAAGGAAGGAAGGAAAGAAAAGAGGAAGATAAAACTATGACAGAAACTAGGACATATTACCTTAACATACCAGTGCATGGCTTGTACTAACAGGGCTAATGACATGTAAAAGCCAATGAATGTATGCCAACATCACAAAATATCCTGTATTAGCCTTGTAAGCCTTGAGGCCTTGCAATTTGGGCATCTAACACTCTGGGCTACCTGCAGAAACAGCAAAGAAATGCCCTAGAGGCAAACTGTAGGAAAAGTAAATGCAGACTAATGTATGATCTTGTACATTTTTCATTCACAGAACAATGGCTGCTGTATCCCCCACGACCCTGGCTCAGGACAGCTCAGGCTGCAATCTCTTAGTCTGACCTGGAGAGGCAGCCAGCAGCAAGCACGGATAATCCCAGAACTTATTTTTGCTTCAGAAATACAGTGTCAGCAAGAGGAGTCACCTGGAGTAACCAGATGGCCAATATAAAGCAGGGTCCCCTGGGATCCTACCAGTTTAAAAGGGTCTCCTTATAAAAGGAAGGTCGGCCCCAGAAAGGTATCCCAGGGCGCCAGCCTGCTCCCATCTTCTCTGCTGGTCTCTGACCAGACACTTCTCTTGAACATTTTATTTGTTTTGTCATTTGACACCTTCTATGACACCACCCCTAAATCTGTACAATAGGCCTCAGCCTCTGAAGCTCTTATTTTGTGTTTCCACCTGACTGAAAAAATAAAACTCGAAACAAAACTCATGAAAAGGTAGAAATCTTCTCTAATACTGTTTAGGTCTTCCTGATAAGGAACTATAATGATGAGAAGGGCAAGAGTTGAAAGGGGGCAAAGTTACCTACCCAGCACTGACATCACGCAGGACCCCAAAACTCATCCGTCACTACCTGTGTGACGGAGGCAAAGGTTCCTTCATCTTCCGAAGTCCCAGTCCCTCATTTAAAAACTGGAAATGATAACAACAGTCGCTATATCATGGAGATGACTGTTTTATTCACTGATTTTTTTTCCCCAATATGCCTACAAAGTATCAAGTGATTTCTAAATCTTAATTTTTTTTTTTTTAAAAGGCACTTTTCTATTCTCCAATAAGTCCCAAATCTCTCCTAGTCTTCCCATAGAACTTCTAGAAAGATAGTCTAGGTCTGCATTCAGCTTGGTTCTCTCTTTCAGCTCCACATTCTATGGAAATTTCTTCCTTGGGTTGACGATGGCCTAATTGGCAATTATACCTCTTGTTCAAGCACCTTGTTTGCAATGAGGAGGTAAATCAGACATGACTGTCTCCTTCATGCTGGGCACTTCCAGGCAAACTGGTTCAATGGTTTATCTGGAGGCACCAGTAAAAGCATTATGGAAGAGACAGGAGAGGTGCAAGTGGGGAAGGCACAGCACAGAGAAGCACCAGGACCAGGACGTGAACCCCAGAATCAAGCTGCCAAGGAAAACATCGGGTGCCAAAAAATTAAAAACAAAGATCCAGAATGAAAGCCAGAGGAAGGCCAGTGGTTCAGAGCAAAGGACTCTGGGCATCTGGGCCCATTTTTATAAGGTGTAGGTAGGTGCACCCAACCTACTTAAATTCTCCATAGGATTTGTCACTATGAAGTCGTGGAAATACTCCCTCCTGTCCTGGATCCAGGAAGTCACTCCCTCCTGGTTCTTTGCAAGCACCTTGGTCTTTCTCCGTTCCCAAGTGGGGGCCGACTCCCCCACTTGCACTACAGTGGTGCACTCAGCTGGGGCTATCTTGTCTTGCTCCTCAACCTGGGCTATGGTGGCAGTGACTGCTAGCTCACCTCATCACCAAATTCATTTTTCTTCTTGAGTATGATGCTCAAATGCACTTCCCATCTTCCCCTGCAGTCAAGTGTGGTCATGTGACCAACATTCACTAACAGGAAGTGAGCATAAGTGAAGCTCATTATCTCTTGGGCTGACCTTAAAAAAAAAATTCCCCCTGGACATCCATCACACTTTCCCCTCCCTGCTCACTACAGGACCCCACCTAGCACAACCTTGGGAAGATGACAGTGAGGACACAAGAGTTTCTTTCAGCCTGGTTTTCTGAGTGACCGCACAGAGAAAAGCCTTTGCTGTGAATCAGAAACACATATGTTGGATTTTATGTGAGTGTGAAATAAATGTCTATTATGTTAAGTCACTGAATTTTTGAGGTTTATTTGTAGCAGCTACCATTTTTGTCATAGAAAAAATACAAAGGCCCAAACATCACGTGATCAAAGTTTATAAAATAATGAAAGGTATGGAGAGGAGAGGCTAAGTGGGGAAATTTAAAAACTAGTCTCTAGGGCAGCGCCTGTGGCTCAAGGAGTAGGGCGCTGGTCCCATATGCCGGAGGTGGTGGGTTCAAACCCAGCCCCGGCCAAAAACCACCAAAAAAAAAAAAAGAATTCCAATAAAAACTAGTCTCTAGAAAATTAGGAACAAAGATAAACTGTTACATTTTTAAATACGGATATTTGCGGATTTAAAAATAAACAAAAGAAAGCTTTACGGAGAAGTTAGTAAAATTGAGCTTTTTACTTCAAGAAATAACAGAGCATATTTAAAAAATTGTAAGAAATTACTAAAGAAAACTTGGTTTGCCGACGGTACTGCCCAAGCCTTCTGAGGTGGGTCAGAAAGGGACAATACAGCTTTCAAGAACAGATCCCTGAGGGACAGGAGACATTTAAAGCACCTCATTATAATATCGGAATTGCTGTCTCAGTACACTGTAGTGATGCTTCCTATTTCACCTCCTGACGTCCCGGTGACAATTCTTTCAGGCCCTCCTGCCACTATGCGGCCGCATTTAAGACACCTGTGCAAAGCCCAAGGCTGGGGGAAGGTGATTAAAAGTAGAGCTAGAGAACAATCCAGAACTTTCCAGGGCTTTCATTCTATCTCCCTCACCCCTCCACGCACACAACTTGGCTGTATTACAACGTGGACATGTCACTTAGAGGACTAGCCAGCATCCTGTAATTCCTACTTCACTTCCAGGCCGTTCTATTCTCCACACCTGGGAAAATCCACATTAAAAAATACCTAGACTATGGGCGACGCCTGTGGCTCAGTGAGTAGGGCGCCGGCCCCATATGCTGAGGGTGGCGGGTTCAAACCCGGCCCCGGCCAAACTGCAACCAAAAAATAGCCGGGTGTTGTGGCAGGCGCCTGTAGTCCCAGCTATTCGGGAGGCTGAGGCAGGAGAATCGCGTAAGCCCAGGAGTTGGAGGTTGCTGTGAGCCGTGTGACGCCACGGCACTCTACCGAGGGCGGTACAGTGAGACTCCGTCTCTACAAAAAAAAAAAAAAAAATACCTAGACTAATCAAAAGTTCAGCTCTTTCACAGACTTCTATTTACTCTCTAAAGACTGACATTTAAAATAGAGATTATAAATGGGTTTTGTTTGTGTGAATTGACCTTTCACAATTGCCTTCACTGGCTCAGCACTTTCAACTTTCCTCTGAAAAGGCATGACTGCTCTAGGGGGAGCTAAGACATAAAAACAGACATTTTCCTTTCACAGAAACACTATTTAACCTTTAACTCAGAACTTCACATGTAGCGCACTCACCTGTAGCTGGGATATAGTTAAAGGGTATCGGAATAATATCCAGGTAACACCTTCGCTGCAAGGTGGGATGGTAAGAGAGCCTTCATACACCCAGTAATCTCGAAGCAGAGGATCTGTGCAACCATGTGGACATGTCACAAAAAAGCAAGTTAATTCATATTAATAGTAATCCAGAAGATGCCAACAATGTTCAAAATCACAAACCGTCCAAATGGCACCTCTCAGAAAGACATTACTTTTAAACTAGATACACACACATATGTATATATATCCTTAAACTAATCATCATCTAGAAAATAATGAAAACCATGATGAACCTTTCTATTATTTGTGTCGTTGCTATTAATCAATCACTATATCTGTTGAGTTTAAGCACTTTAAAAGGACATATCCATGTTTTGTCCTCTCACTTCATGAGAGGATTTACCTAATGATAACTTATTTTTTTATTTTTTATTTTTTTGCAGTTTTGGCCAGGGTTTGAACCTTGCCACCTCCGGCATATGGGGCCAGCGCCCTACTCCTTTGAGCCACAGGCGCTGCCCAATAACTAATATTTATTAACTACTTACTATATGCCAAGCACTCTTCTATCTAAGCATTTTATGTTAATTCATTTAACCTTCACAACAAACCAATGAGATAAGTAGTATCATTGGCCCCATTTTTTTGATGGGGAAGCTAATTACAGAAGGTTAATAATTGGCCAGTCACTCAGCTAGTTACTGACAGAGCCAGATTTGAACCCATGCAATCTGACTTCAAAGCTTATATTTGTAACCATTCAGTTCCTGCTACCTCTATATTGCTCCTTCAATAGTAAAGTATTTTAAACCATATTATGATAGAATAAAACACTTATGAAATTATTTAGCCCTTAGTATGATGCATAAATGCTTAACATGTGATAGAAACTGGCTTGTTTGTAGAGCAGTAAAATGTCACTACTGGAGGATCCAATGCATCAACTTATTTGGTTTTGTTTGAAACACCAAGAAACAGCACACAACTTAGGCAGACCAAATCTTATATAAACTAACCTTTAATTCCTTATGCTGAGTATTTTATGCATAATTATTACCTGTACCTAAACACAATTTAGAATATCTAATTAACAATATTCCTGCAAAGACATAACCTAGTAAAATAAGACATAAAATTTATTTCACTATAGAAATTAATAAGAACTTCACTGATCAATCTTAAAAGCATATCAAGGTTATTTTATTATGTTGGTGGTTTACAGAGAGGTAGCAATTTTTAAAAAGGACAATCCTGAGAAACCTCTTCATGGATTAATGGAATTGGTGGCAAAGTGTCTCTGTTACTTCAAAATCTTTACTTCCATATTCAGCAGCTATAGCCAGAGGTAAAATTCATTTAGTGGAATGAGATAAATACTTACCTGGTAATAAAGTGTTAGGATTAAAGCAGGGTATTGTTTTGGACTTCCCCTGGAAAAGGAAAAACATTGATCCCATGTTTTTGTAAGATTTTTAAATTTTAGAATAAGAAATTTGTGAGAACTAAAAATCTAAAATGAAGTGGCCTCTGAACGGCCTCCCGGGGTCCCATTCAATGGGTGTTGCCTTCTGTCTTCTCACTGGAGCAGCACTGGAGGCTTCCAACAAGCTATTGGAAGGAACCCT
The DNA here is from genome assembly GCF_027406575.1 of Nycticebus coucang. Taxonomy (NCBI): domain Eukaryota; kingdom Metazoa; phylum Chordata; class Mammalia; order Primates; family Lorisidae; genus Nycticebus; species Nycticebus coucang. The sequence continues at coordinate 11,000,278 of NC_069792.1, forward strand.
GTTCTGGTTCTGTGGCTATTTTCTTTGCCACTACAGTTCAATGCTCCACGTCCTGGCATGGAACTTACAGCTGGTGTCCATCTGCCCCATACCAGTGACTTTTCTGCTCTTAGCACATTCATACCAGAGACTGGGCCTGAATGCCTCGGGGTAAAGCTCCTGAACTCAAGCTCTTTCCAAATGCCTTGTTTCCCGCTTACTTTCTATTTCATCTAATCTTCTTGGCATGACAATCACCCAACTTCTCATCTAACCCATTTGGATCTGGTAATTCAGCTCTAGGATCTATGCTCTCCTCCTCCAGAAAGGGAGATCTCAAAGTCAGGTGAAAATGCTCTATTCTGCGGTTCTCAACCTGTGGGTCGCAACCCACAGGAAGTGTATTAAAGGGCCGTGGCATTAGGAAGGTTGAGAACCACTGCTCTATTCTAATCAACTTTTCTCAAAGCTGATTAGAATGACAAGTCTGCTTCTAAGGCTTGAATGACATGATTTGAAAGAAAGATCTTAAATGTGTGTTGTTAAATTCCAAGGGCAATATCTGTCCCCTTATTCAACAACACACATTTAAGATATTTCTTTCAAATCATGTCATTCAAGCCTTAGAAGCAGACAGACTTGTCATGTGATTCAAACTTCTCTTAGAAGATCATTCTGTTGACACAGAGGCAATAGGGAAAGTTATTGTGTAACTTCTAAGTCTCCTCCTTACTTCCTGGGACTGTTTTTCATTTAAGAATCCAAATTACTCACCTCCCCACCCCCATCCTTCTGTATTTCACAATGATTGATGTGCTATCAGCTAAGGAATGAAGAGACATTTTCTGGGCTCAATGCTATTGAACAATGGTCAATCAAAATGTGTCCCCACCCTACCCCACCCCCTTTTTATCAGCTTCTTTACCCGGCTAGACTTCCCTGGGGTGTGGGTTCATTCAGAGGAGTGGTTCTCAACCCTCCTAATACCGCAATGTATTTTCATTGTTAAAAAATGGGTCACAACCCACAGGTTGAGAACCGCTGATTTAGAACCTGCTCAGGAGGGTCTTCCGTAAGGTGCTGCCAGATTCAAGACACCCAGGGCTGTGCTAGTATAGAGCTAATGGGGCTTAATTCCCAGACTGATCTTTCTTACAACTGGCTGTGGAACCCTTTCAATCAAGCAAGTTCAACTGCAGCTCTGCACCTCCAGCAGCCCCCCCAGACTGAACTCCTCCCTTCCCTGAGGCCATTCAGATTCAGCAGACACAGCGAGAGCCTAGAAGGTACTGTCTGTGATAGAACTCGGCTCCCTGGCAATGCTGGGCTGTCATATCCACCTGAGACATCTTCTCTGGAATATTATCTTATGGCACAGGCGTACTTGTCTCCTTTTTAAAAAAAACTTATTGTACATAAATACTTTGAAGTATGGTCCCCCAAATTTTTGTTTTTTGTTTATACAACTTTCTGTAGCCAGTGGGCAGGAAAGAATTAATCAGAGGGCCTAGGTTCCTATGCCCTGCACATCCCGTATAAAGGCTTATCTTCAGGACTCACTCCTCCTGTCTGAGGCTGGAATACTCTATAGGATAAGAGTGTTTCTATATGTCTGAGGCCTTCATGGTGGTGAACTCCTGCTGCACCTGAGGCCTTGGGACTTACAGAGCCAGTCTGACCAGAGAAGTTTATCCCCACAGTGTAGTTTATGGTGAAGGCCTGATTTGGGCCAATGGGACAGAAGGTGTTGCTGCTAAGTTTGAGCAGCTAAGGTTGATGCACCATTTGTGCTTGCCTGACTGACCCCTAATAAAGTCCCGGACCCCAAGGCTAGGCATCACTGCACGGTTGTACTGGTTGACTACAGGAGCATCCCCTCATGCCTCCACTGTGAAGGGACATCTGGATGCTGCTGCCTTGTCTGCCTTGGACTACACTCCACATACCCTTGCCCTGTGACCCGTATCTTCCCACTCCAACAAACCCTTTCCGTAAAGACAGCAGGTGTTCTGAGTCTTGCGAGTCCTAGAGAATCATCAAGCCCGTAGACAGTCATGGGGACCACATATACAACCAACATTTTTATTTTATTGTAAATGCTGGTTTACCTTATACTGAATATCCTGGAGGATTTCAGTCACAGCCTTCAAGCCAACATGTTCTTTTCCTATCTGAAAAATACAAAGCATAAACCTCAACATTTTTTAATGCTCAGCTTGTAGTCAAAGTCACAGAATCAAATCCACCTGAATGTCCTTTCAACACAATTAACAATTAAATCACCTTTTTAAAAAAACAAATAAGGTATCACCTTGATCCCTAAACCAGGGAAAGACCCAACAAGAAAAGAAAATTATAGACCAATATCACTAATGAATATTGATGCAAAAATACTCAATAAGATCCTAACAAACAGAATCCAACAACACATCAAAAAAATTATACATCATGACCAAGTGGGATTTATCCCAGGGTCTCAAGGCTGGTTCAATATATGTCAATCTAAAAATGTAATTCAGCACATAAACAAACTAAAAAATAAAGACCATATGATTCTCTCAATTGATGCAGAAAAAGCTTTTGATAATATCCAGCATCCCTTCATGATCAGAACACTTAAGAAAACTGGTATAGAAGGGACATTTCTTAAACTAATAGAGGCCATCCAGAGCAAACCCATAGCCAATATCATATTGAATGGAGTTAAATTGAAATCATTTCCACTGAGATCAGGAACCAGGCAAGGTTGCCCATTGTCTCCATTGCTCTTTAACATTGTAATGGAAGTTTTAGCCATTGCAATTAGGGAAGAAAAGGCGATCAAGGGTATACACATAGGGTCAGAAGAGATCAAACTTTCACTCTTCGCAGATGACATGATCGTATATCTGGAAAACACTAGGGATTCTGCTACAAAACTTTTAGAAGTGATCAAGGAATACAGCAATGTCTCAGGCTACAAAAACAACACCCATAAATCTGTAGTCTTTATATATATACCAACAATAACCAAGCCAAAAAAACAGTCAAGGACTCTATTCCTCTCACAGTAGTGCTGAAGAAAATGAAATATCAGAGTTTATCTAACAAAGGACGTGAAAGATCACTATAAAGAAAACTATGAAACTTTAAGAAAAGAAATAGCAAAAAAAAAAAAAAAAAAAAGAAAAGAAATAGCTAAAGATGTTAACAAATGGAAAAACATACCATGCGCATGGCTGGGAAGAATCAACATTGTTAAAATGTCTATACTACACAAAGCAATATATAATTTTAATGCAATTCCAATTAAAGTTCCATTGTCATATTTTAAAAATCTTGAAAAAATAATACTTCATTTCATATGGAATTAGAAAAAACCTCAAAAAGCCAAAGCATTACTCAGAAATAAAAACAAAGCAGGAGGAATCACGCTACCAGACCTGAGACTGTACTATAAATTGATAGTGATCAAAACAGCATGGTACTGGCACAAAAACAGAGAAGTAGATGTCTGGAACAGAATAGAGAACCAAGAGATGAATCCAGCTACTTACCGTTATTTGATCTTTGACAAGCCAATTAAAAACATTCAATGGGGAAAAGATTTCCTATTTAACAAATGGTGCTGGGTGAACTGGCTGGCAACCTGTAGAAGATTGAAACTGGACCCACACCTTTCACCATTAACTAAGATAGACTCTCACTGGATAAAAGATTTAAACTTAAGACATGAAACTATAAAAATACTTGAAGAAAGTACAGGGAAAACTCTTGAAGGAATTGGCCTGGGTGAATATTTTATGAGGAGGACTCCCCAGGCAATTGAAAGCAGTATCAAAAATACACTACTGGGACCTGATCAAACTAAAAAGCTTCTGCACAGCCAAGAACATAGTAAGTAAAGCAAGCAGACAGCCCTCAGAATGGGAGAAAATATTTGCAGGTTATACCTCCGATAAAGGTTTAATAACCAGAATCCACAGAGAACTCAAATGTATTAGCAAGAAAAGAATAAGTGATCCCATCTCAGGGTGGGCAAGGGAGTTGAAGAGAAAGTTCTCTAAAGAAGACAGACACGCGATCTACTAACACATGAAAAAAAGCTCATCATCTTTAATCAACAGAGAAATGCAAATCAAAACTACTTTGAGATATCACCTAACCCCACTAAGAGTAGCCCACATAACAAAATCCCAAAACCAGAGATGTTGGCGTGGATGTGGAGAAAATGGCACACTTCTACACTGCTGGTGGGAATGCACACTAATATGTTCCTTCTGGAAAGATGTTTGGAGAATACATAGAGACCTAAAAATAGACCTGCCATTCGATCCTATAATTCCTTTACTAGGTATATACCCAGAAGACCAAAAATCACAATATAACAGAGACATCTGTACCAGAATGTTTATTGCAGCCCAATTCATAATTGCTAAGTCATGGAAGAAGCCCAAGTGCCCATCAACCCACGAATAAATTGTGGTACATGTATACCATGGAATATTATGCAGCCTTAAAGAAAGATGGAGACTTTACCTCTTTCATGTTTACATGGATAGAGCTGGAACATATTCTTCTTAGCAAAGTATCTCAGGAATGGAAGAAAAAGTATCCAATGTACTCAGCTCTACTATGAAGCTAATTTACAGCTTTCACATGAAGGCTATAACCCAACTATAGGACAAGAATATGGGGAAAGGGCCAAGGGAAGGGAAGGGAGGGGGGAGGTCAGGGTAGAGGGAGGTTAATTGGTGGGGCCACACCTACAGTGCATCTTAGAATGGGTACAGGCAAAACCTACTAAATGCAAAAATACAAATGTCTACATACAATAACTAAGAAAATGCCACGAAGGCTACGTTGAACAGTTTGATGAGAATATTTCAGATTGTATATGAAACCAGCACATTGTACCCCTTGATTGCACTAATGTACACAGTTATGTTTTAACAATAAAAAAAATAATAATGAAGTCAGCATCTACTAAAGGTAATTATAGTAGTAAGCAAATCTAGTACAATAAAGTATTAGACATGTTATATAAGAATCCATTCTAAATTCTTGCTGTGTACAGGTATCGCTCACCGTGCTACTACAAAATTGGACAATTAAGTTCATGAACTCATTTTAGAAGAAGTGCTACAAACCTCATTGCTGAATATCACTATGGCCACCTTCAAGGTAACCCCCTTGGGAAGGTGAGCACTGATGCCAGCACCTAGTCGACCATTCAAAGCAATTTTGGAACTCCTTTCCTGAAATGGCCATCAGAACTGTCCTCATATGAGGTATGGCAAGTTCATGAACTCATCCTAGAAAAAGTGTTACTACCTCATTACTGAATATCACCATGGTTACCTTTGAAGTCCTCCCCTTGGCCATCAGTGGACCACAGCGATAGTCAGCAATGAGGTATGTAGCACTTTCTAGGAAGAGTTCTCAAACTTAATTGTCAGACTTTATATATGTGTTACATATAATTATAAAAATATAAAATAACGTTATATAAAAATGTCAAGAATATTTTTGAATTAAAACTATTCAGGACATTCCTAACCCTTTCATTTTTATCTTTGACTTTTATAGAGCATTGTTATAAAGATTTTATCTATGTTAAAAAAATGTATTAACTCATTAAAGTGGATATATGATTTTGTATGTAAAATCAGGACATTTTCTTAATTACCATAGACTATAATTCTATAGCAATTTTTCTGTTCTTCAACAAATAAGAGTATGTTTTTTATAGCCTTCTATTTTAAAACATTACATATCACTACAATTTTTTTTAGATTTTATTTTATTAAATCATAGCTATGTACATTAATGCAATCGTGGGGTACAATGTGCTGGTTTTATATACAATTTGAAATATTTTCCTCAAACAGGTTAACATAGTCTTCACGTTCTTTTCTTAATTATTGTGCTAAGACATTTGTATTCTACATTTAGTAAATTTCACATGTACCCTTATAAGATACATCATAGGTGTGGTCCCACCAATAATCCTCCCTCCACCCATTCTCCCCTCTCCCCTCCCCTCCCTATCCCCTTTCTCCATCTTCCTGGGCTATAATTGGGTTCTAGCTTTCATATGAAAACTATAAATTGGTTTCATAGTAGGGCTGAGTATATTGGATACTTTTTATTACATTCTTGAGATACTTTTCTAAGAAGAATATGTTCCAGCTCCATCCATGTAAACATGAAAAAGGTAAAGTCTCCACATTTTTTAAGGCTGAATAATATTCCATGGTATACATACACCACAATTTATTAATCCATTCATGGGTCAATGGGCTTCTTTCTTGACTTAGCAATTATGAATTGGGCTGTAATAAACATTATGGTACAAATATCTATGTTATAATGTGATTTTTGGTCTTCTGGGTATATACCTAGTAGAGGAATTGTAGGATCAAATAGCAGGTCAATTTTTAGATCCCTGAGTGTTCTTCAAAGATCTTTCCAAAAGGAACATATTAGTTTGCATTCCCACCAGCAGTGTAGAAGTATTCCTTTTCTCTACATTCACGCCAACATCTCTGGTCTTGGGATTTTGTGATGTGGGCTAATCTTACTGAAGTTAAATGATATCTCAAAGTAGTTTTGATTTGTATTTCTCTGATAATTAAGGATGATGAGCATTTTTTCAAATGTGTGTAGACTGTGCACCGGTCTTCTTCAGAAAGGTTTCTCTTCAAGTCTCTTGCCCACCCTGAGATGGAATCTCTTGTTCTTTTCTTGCTAATACGTTTGAATTCTCTGTGGATTCTGGTTATTAAACCTTTGTCAGAGACATAATCTGTAAATATCTTCTTCCATTCTGAGGGCTGTCTGCTTACTTTACTTACTGTGTTCTTGGCTGTGTGGAAGCTTTTTAGCTTGATCAGATCCCAGTAATGTATTTTTGAAACTGCTTCAATTGCCTAGGGGGGAGTCCTCATAAAATATTCTCCCAGGCCTATTTCTTCAAGAGTTTTCCCTGCACTTTCTTCTAGTACTTTTATAGTTTCATGTCTTAAGTTTAAATCTTTTATCTGGTGAGAATCTATCTTAGTTAATGGTGAAAGGTGTGGGTCCAGTTTCAGTCTTTTACAGATCGCCAGCCAGTTCATCCAACACCATTTGTTAAATAGGGAATCTTTTCCCCACTGAATGTTTTTAATTGGCTTGTCAAAGATCAAATAACGGTAAGTAGCTGTGTTCATCTCTTGGTTCTCTATTCTGTTCCATACATCTACCTCTCTGTTTTGTGCCAGTACCATGCTGTTTTGGTCACTATCAATTTATAGTATAGTCTGAGGTCTGGTAGTGTGATTCCTCCTTGTTTTTATTTCTGAGTAATGTCTTGGCTATTCTAGGTTTTTTCTGATTCCATATAAAATGAAGTATTTTTTCGAGATCTTTAAAGTATGACAGTGGAGATTTAATAGGGAATGCATTAAAATTGTATATAGCTTTGGGTAGTATGGAAATTTTAACAATGTTGATTCTTCCCTGCCATGAGCATGGTATGTTTTTCCATTTGTTAACATCTTCAGCTATTTCTTTTCTTAGAGCTGCATAGTTCTCTTTATAGAGATCTTTCACGTCCTTTGTTAGGTAAACTCTCAAATATTTCATCTTGTTTGGCACTACTGTAAAAGGAATAGAGTCCTTGATTGTTTTCAGCTTGACTATTGTTGGTATATATAAAGGCTACTGATTTATGAGTGTTGATTTTGTAACCTGAGACACTGCTATATTCCTTGATCACTTCTAAGACTTTTGTAGAAGAATCCCTGGTGTTTTTGAGATATACAGTCATATAATCTGTGAAGAGTGAAAGTTTGATCTCCTCTGACCCTATGTAGATACCCTTTCACCTTTTCATGCCTAATTGCAATTGTTAATACTTCCATTACAATGTTCAAAAAAATAGTGGAGACAATGGACAACATTGCCTGGTTCCTGATCTGAGTGGAAATGATTTCAATTTAACTCCATTCAATATGATATTGGGCTATGGGTTTGCTATAGATGGCCTCTATCAGTTTAAGAAATGTCCCTTCTACACCCATGTCTTTAAGTGTTCTGATCATGAAAGGATGCTGGATTTTGTCAAAAGCTTTTTCAGCATCAATTGAGAGAATCATATAGTCTTTGTTTTTTAATTTGTTTATGTGATAAATTATATTTATAGATTTACATATATTGAAACATCCTTGAGACCCTGGGATAAAACCCACTTGGTCATGGTGTATAATTTGTTTGATGTGTTGCTGGATTCTGATTGCTTGTTGAATATTTTTGCATCAATACTCATTAGTGACATTGGTCTATAATTTCCTTTATTTATTGGGTCTTTTCCTGGTTTGGGGATCAAGGTGATGTTTGCTTCATAGAATATGTTGGGTAGTATTTCTTCTTTTTCTATATTTTGAAAAAGGTTGAGTAATATGGGTACTAGTTCCTCTTTAAAGGTTTGGTAGAATTCTGATGTGAAGCCATCTGGTCCTGGGCTTTTCTTTTTAGGGAGATTTTGTATAGTTGATGCTATTTCAGAACTTGATATACGCCTGTTCAACATTTCCACTTCATCCTGGCTAAGTCTGGAAAGGTGGCATGCTTCCAAGTATTGGTCTATTTCCTTCAGATTTTCGTATTTCTGAGAATAGAGTTTTTTGTAATATTCATTAAGGATTTTTTGAATTTCTGAGTCTACTATTTCATCTTCACCATTTCTGATTGATGAAATTAGAGATTTTTTCTTTTTTTTACTGATTAGGTTAGCCAAAGGTTTGTCTATTTATTGACCTTTTCAATAAAATAACTTTTTGATTTATTTATCTGTTGTATAATCTTTTTGTTTTCACTTTCATTTAATTCTGCTCTAGTTTTGGTTATTTCTTTTCTTCTGCTGGGTTTTGGGTTAGAATGTTCTTCCTTTTCCAGTTGCTTGAGATGTCCCATTAAGTTGTTAACTTCCTCTCTTTCCGTTCTCTTGAGGAAGGCTTGCAGTGCTATAAATTTCCCTCTTAGGACTACCTTTGTGGTATCCCAAAGGTTCTGATAATTGATGTCTTCATTGTTGTTTTGTTACAAAATTTGGTAATGTCCTTCTAAATCTCATCTATGACCCAGCTATTTTTCAGTATAAGGTTATTTAATTTTCATGTTTTTGTACTAGTATGCAGATTCCTGTTTTTATTGAGTACAACTTTTATTTCATGATGGTCCAAGATGATGCAAGGAATAATTTCTATTCCTTTAAATTTGCTGAGGTTAGATTTGTGACCTAAGATATGCTCAATTTTGGAGCATGTTCCATGGACTGATGAGAAGAATGTGTATTTAGTTTTGTTAAGATGAAATGTTCTGTATATGTCTGTTAAATCCAACTGTTGAATGGTTAAGTTTAAGTCTAAAATTTCTTTGCTTAGCTTCTTTTTGGAGGATCTATCCAACACTGCCAAAGGAGTGTTAAAATCTCCCACTATTATGGTGCTGGAGGAAATCAAGTTGCTCATGTATGTTAGAGTCTCTCTTATAAATTGAGGTGCATTCTGGTTGGGTGCATAAATGTTAATAATTGAAATCTCATCATGTTGAGCATTGCCCTTAACACGTATGAAGTGACCGTCCTTGTCCTTCCTTACTTTTGTTGGTTTAAAGCCTATTGTATCTGCGAATAAAATTGCAACACCTGCCTTTTTCTGGTTTCCATTTGTTTGAAATATAGATGACCATCCCTTCACCCTGAGTCTATAATTATCTTTTAAGGCAAGATGAGATTCTTGTATGCAGCAGATATCTGGCCTGAGTTTTTGTACCCAGTCAGCCAACCTGTTTCTCTTTAGAGGACAATTTAAACCATTCACATTAATTGAGAATATTGATAAGCCTGGTAGAATTTTGGGTCTCAAGTTTTTCAAAAGTCCAGTGGACATTTTTAATCCTTTCATCCCTGTAGAAGTTGTAATTTGATCAAAAATTTCTGAGTGAGTTTACTTTTGTGGTAGACAATTGTCCTGGTCAAATTGTCCTGGTCATTATGGAAGATAGGTCTAAGAATGTTCTGGAGAGCTGGTTTAGTTATGGCAAATTTCTTCAACGTGGGAATGTCATTACAGTATTTAATTTCTCCATCATAAATGAAACTCAGTTTAGCTGGATACAGGATTCTGGATGAAAGTTATTTTGTTTTAGGGGATTAAAAGTTGACCACCCTCTTCTATCTTGAAAGGTTTCAGCAGACAGATCTGCAGTCATTCTAATATTCTTCCTTTTGAAGGTTATGGTTTTCTTACATCTGGCTGCTTGCAGAATTTTCTCCTTCATTTTAACTTTGGTGAAGTTAATTATAATGTGTCTAGGAGATGTCTTGTATGGGTTGAGTCATGCTGGAGTTCTGAAACTATCTGCTATCTTAATTTCAGAATTTCTTGGCATGTCTGAAAGTTCTCACTCATTATCTCACGAAGAAAAGCCTCTGTGCCTTTCAAAGCCACCTCGTCATCTTCAGGAATTCCTATAAGGAAAATATTAGTTTTCTTTGAACTATCCCAGAGCTCTCTGAGAGAATGATCCGTTTTTGCTCTCCACTTCTCTTCCTCTTTGACTATTTGGGAGCATTCAAAAGCTTTGTCTTCAATGTCAGGAATCTTTTCTTCTGCCTGCTCCATTCTGTTGCCAAGGGATTCTACCGTATTTCTCAGATCTTTGAGGCCTGCAAATTCTTGTCTCAATGTGTCAAAATCTTTGGTGATTTTGTCTTTGAATTCATTGAATTCTTGAGACAACTTTTGAAATGCTCCTTGAATTTCTAATTCCAACTTTACCTCCATTCTATTAATCTTATTTGCAATCCAAATTCTGAATTTGATTTCTCACATCTCAGCCATCTGTTTATGAATGGGATCTTCAGTTGTGTCTGCCATGTTGTTCCTGGGGGGAGTTGATCTACTCTGGTTATTCATGTTACTGGAGTTTTTCTGCTGATTCCGTCCCATGATTATTTTATACCATTTGGCTAGATGAGCAGATAAGGTGAAGTTGGGTTGGGGGCTCCTGGAGTATTGATTAACTAGCCCTTTGCCAAAGAGCTGGGACTGGTGTCTGTACCTTTTCCCCTAGAGCTTTGCAAAGGACCCTTACAGTGCTACGGCCTGAGAAACTGGGGACCTGCTCGGTGTGGTGGGGCTAAGTGGCTCTGTCTTGTTTTCAGCTGGTCTCTGTCCTAGCCTAGTGAATCTGTTACTCTGGGTTGAAGTCTCAGCTGTGGAGAAATACCAGCAATTAAGTCACCCCGCCCCCCACAGGCAACAACTGGAAAAGGAAAATCAAACCTTCCCACAACCACATACCCAGGGTTCCACTTTGGATAGTCCTCGGGTGATTGGCCCAGTTCAAGAGGTCCAAATCAATTGTCCAAGTCAGCACCGGTCTCAGGTGGGAGAGTTCAAAAGGTCTCCAGCAACTAGATAGCACGGGTCTGCTGACAGCCCAAATATGACTTGCTCCAGCTCCATGAGGTCAGAAGGACCCACCTAGCAAATGAATTCGTCTAGGGAGATTGATGCCTCCTGCCCCACCTTGCACCTCTGTCATACCCCATCACTGGTAACCCCACAGGGCTTTGACCCAGTTCCCTCCAATGAACTGATGCTCCAGGGGTTTGCACCTGCCTGAGTCACAGGGAAATCTATGTCTCCTCTGCCAGGCCACCACTCTCTGCCACTATCCTGCAGGGGGAGCTGAGGCCTGACAATCTCGGGTATTTAATGGAGGCTGGGACAGTTCACTCAGTTCCAGCCCTGTCCCTGATTGATGTTGCTGACAAAACAGAACAATTTCACAGAATTTGTTTCTGTCCCAGCTATATTTCCCTGTAGATCAGATGCTGTTTGAGTTCACAGAAAATGCAACTCAGCCCTGGTCTGTGCCACTGCCTGGAGCTGGGGTATCTGTCTCAGCTTCAGTCTGTGTTGGGGCCGGTGCGGTTAGAGGTCACACTCAGCTTTTGGTTTCCTGCCTGCTTTCATCTCAGCTATGATCCCCTGATGGCTGGGTACGTCTTAGGGTCACTAAAGCAGTCCTTCTGCTCAGCTCTGCCCTGGGAGTATGCCATCTCTGCGCACGTGTATTCTAGTCTCCGCGCTCCACCCAGGCAGGTACTGCCTCAGGCATACCCTTTACTCACGCGGCCTGCGTTTCCGTTCCAGATTTGTTCTGCCAGTGGCTGCCACCAGAGAAGATGCCTTGCTTCCTCTGGTTGCCCAGAGATGCAGGGAGTGTCTCTTCAATATATCCCCAAGGGCGTGAGTCCTATTATTCCTGCTGCCGCTGCTGCTGCTCTTTGCTGCAGGGCACGGCCTTTCCCTCTCCCATAGGGTTCCCTCGGCCTCAATTCACCATCTTCTCCTTACTCCCATGCCACAGAATCAGCACAGACCTGCAACAACCCATGCCCTGTCCACACCTCTCAAGAACATGCCCAAGAATGGATTCCATGAGGGACAGGCCTCCATACCTCAGAGTGAGAGTGGAGGGGAGAGCTGGGAGTTCAAAATTGCAGGTGGAGAATGCATTCAGTTTTATATAGTTTTATGCCTAGTGGGAGAGTGCCAGGGCACATTCGTAAGTCCTCTCAAGGGAAGGAGTTCCAGTTCTTACAGGGTCTCTTCCATGGGATAAAATAGGAGGGGATCTGAACTCTGCTTGCTTGTTTGTATGGAGTATACTGTGAGCCCTTCTCATGGGAGAGGAGAGTCCCATCTGCTTGGTGATGGATTTTGTACTTATTGTTTGTTTTCTTGGGGTCGCAGCTCGCCTCAGCAGGGTTGATGTGTGTTCTCTTGGCTCAGCTCCAAACCATCGGCTTACTTGCTAAGCTACTGTCCTTTAACTGTCCTTCTGGATGGGAGCCTCTGTGGAAAGCTGGCTCTAGTCGGCCATCTTGCCTCCGCCCCCCTACATATGTTTTTAGTGTATAAAATGCTCCAAAGAAAAGTGAGACTCAAAAAAATCTAATATTTAGTATTCTTAACTTTAGCAGTTGTAAGTGCCATCTGACCTACTTTCTATGGTCTACAATAATGAAGGAGAGTAATAGAGATAACTTACAACCTGTAAGATAAAGAATTACTGTTACATTAGCTTTGTTTCTTCTGCATAAATGTTTGGAGATTGACTTAAAAGAAAGGAGAGCAGCTGGCAACATGTTCATATTCTCTTTCTCTCCACATTAACCAACTGTGAAAAATGCCAGGTGAGAAATATCCAGAGGAAAGAAGAGGCTAGAAACACTTAACTAAGATAGGCCAATCAAGTCCAAACAATCAAGACTTTATTTTTCAAATGTTTCCAATTCCAGAGTAGGCTCTTAAAAAAAAAAAAAATTCTCCCAAAGTTAAAAAAAAAAAAAAAAAGAAAACTTAATGCATATATATCTGTGAGTGAAAGAACCTGGATTTTCAGGCCTTACCCAAACTTCAGGAGAAATACCCCCTCCATAGTGGTTTAGCCCTGTCAAGGTATTTGGATGCCTACACCCACAGTTGCCGTCTGTTGTTCTTTGATGATCTCCCGCCAGATTAGAAACTCTTTGGAGTCCACATCTGAACACCGTGAGGCCACACAATGTAGCAGTTCAGGAGCAAGCTCACTCTGAGTTAGGCTGCCTGGGTTCTGACCTTGATGCTCCTGCCCCTTCTGAGCTGTGTGACCTTGAGCAAGTTTATTTAACCTCTGCGTGCTTCTGCTTCCTCATCTATTTACTGGGGAGAATAAAAATGATATGGTTGAAGATAAGATTAAACCAAAGAATTTAGAAGAGGATTTCAATCACCCTAATTAGATTAATATTATCCAATATTACTCTTGATTTGAATGACTTAAGTTAAGCAGGAGCATCCAACCCTTTTTTTTCCTGCAGTATACTGGAAGAATAGATGTTGTCTTAGGCCATACTTTAAATACACAAACACTAACAAAAACTGATTAGCCAAAAGAAAAGTCCATGTATGCTTTTCCAGATCTCTGACACCACAGATAAGCAAAAAAAAAAAAAAAGTCCTCACAACATCAGCATGTGGCCCCATTGGACACAGGTTGGACATCCCTGCCTTACAGCATCAAATACAGTTTTTACACATAGTAGCATTTAATATGCTGGATCCTCCTATCTATAAAGACTCTTCACTTTACTGGCACAACCTCATATTCCACAAAAAACTCAAACTATCACACCATCTCTTCTCTTTCCTCCTTTCTAAATTTTGTGTATAAAGAGGTTATAACCAATGGAAAGCAAGTACCAGTGACATGTCCTGATTGCTAAAATCCTGCAACAGTTTAGGTAACACAACCCGGTGCCAAGAGTTCACCAGGAACTGTGAGACCAGGTAATTTCTTCACTCTCACCTTTGCCATCTGTCACCGCCACTGAAAATACAAACCACTCTGGTTGGTTCCCCTACCCTGGAATCTCAGCCCTGTGGTACCTGTGTCCACTGACACTTCTAACTCAGTCTCCCCTTCTTCCCCACTGTGTGCTCCCATATAGGACAACTCCACATCTACAACAAGCTCTCCCACCACCTCCTGCTGTGTGTGGCACCCTCAGGCCTGTCCAGGGGCACAGCCTCTCGAGGGCCTTCTGAGTGCACACTGGGCAGCCTCCCAGAGAGACAAACTGGGAGCCTTGGTCAGCACTCTGCTGTCCCCTGAAGTTTGGTACTTCCTGATCCACATTCACAAGCTGCCCTCCTGAGTGGACTGTCTCCCTCTCGCACTGTCAAGCCCTCCTTGTCCCTTTACAACCCACTAGACACTCCCCCGTCCCCAGCATCGCCTCCTGCTGCCACCTGGACAACTCCCACACCCACCACACCCAGGGTCCCCCCCTAAGTCTCTTCAGCTCTCAGTTCCTGGCCTTCCACCACATTCCACTCAGCAAACTCATCTATACCAGCTTTCACTCTGCAAACTTCAACTGCAGAAGACCATCCTCTCTGACCAGATGCCCTCACCCCCCAGCTCTCCAGCTTATTCTGCTCACCCCTCTCAGACTGCCAGGAGCCAGGGCTCTTGGGCCTTCACCGCTTTCCCTCCTCCCTGTCCTGGCTAGATGCATGGTAACTCTTTAGCCCCTCTCAATGTTTTATACCCTCTATCCTCCTGAGTCATCTGCTCTCCAATGGATCAATACCACAATTCACTACAATTCTCCACTCCTTTACCTAGATGAAAAACCCATCTGGCCCACATGTTCTGGGATGCCTGATCCCAAGCAGAGCTCCCTCACTGACCGTCAAGTCTGTTATTCTTCCCTCCTGGGCTATTTCAAGACCCAATCCCACACCCATTTCCTTTGCTCTATAAATCCTTTGCTTTGTATGTCTCAGAGATAATAAAGGTCATCAGGTGTGAATTCCCTCATTTCCTGCCTTTCCCCACTTTCAAATCATCCCCACTTGAGCCCAACCCTCGATTTCAGAGAAAGGGTCGTCTCCTCCTACCCAAGGTTGGGCCATCCTCATAAGCTCTCTCCCCAGGCCCTCCTGCCTCCTCCAGGACGTCTCTACATCAGTGACACATTCTCTTTCCGGTATTTTTAAATACTCTGTATCTGTACTAGCTCTTTTCGCTCAGAATAAAAACACAGGCAGATCTCAGATCTCAAAATGATTCACTGTACGTCACCACCAGCTTTTGCCCATCTGTCCTTCCTTCCTTCAGCTGAGCTTCTTGGAAGGGAAGTCGACACTCACTGCTTCCTACATCCCCCTCCAGTTTTCCCTCCTCCAGCCTGAGTGCCAGACCCCCAATGGCTCTCAGCCCCTCTCCTTGACTTTCCTTCTCGAAATTTTTCTCTCAGTTACTCTCTCTTGAAAAAAGCATTTTCACGCATACAACCTGAATTTTTCCTCACAAAAGCGATGGAAAGTTAGAACAAGGGTGCCTGCTCTAAAGGCTCTCCCTTGTCTACAGTGACACAGCTCGTTCCTGCAAATACTGATGCCAGGTCCAGGAGACCAGGCTTTCAGTCCAGGCATCTTAGAGTCCAGGGCACCTGTGATTGGCTAAAAATCAGTAAGTGAAAATACTAACTCATCATATCTAATATCACTGGCAAATATTTATTGTGAGTTTTTCCTCTTTAAATAAATAAGAATGAATAAATAGTATTTATTTCTCCAAAGATAAAACAAACATGTTTCCTTCCCATCTATACATGACTATGTGTTTATTTGTATTCTTATTTTTATTTTACTGTTTTTATTCTTATTTTTAATAATGAGATACTGCCTTCTACTGTTTTGACTTCTCAGATGTGGATTCTTTATTAACTTTCCTGGGTTATATATGTAATCTTTAGTAATTGTTATGGCAATATACTAAAGATTATCAAATGTGCCACAGGGTGGCCATAAAGTTCATGTGCAATTAAAACATATATATGTATATATACATATATATTTTGGAGGGAGAAAGGAGAGGGGAGAAAGGAGGAAAGGAGGGGATTGGTGGGAATCTCAATCTCAAGTGAAGTGTTCAGCACACCTCCTGGGTGAAGGGCTCAACTGCAACTTGTAACTTTACCGTAGAATTGAAAACAGTGTAAACTAAACATGTATACCCTCACATTAATTTTAAATAAAACAAGCAAAAAAACATGTTTTCATCAATATTTTTTGATTCCTTTCTATTTATATAAAACAGAAGGAATAAAGGCCCTGCCTATGAAGCAGCCATGAAACAGAGAGAAGAGGGTTCATTTAAAAATGCCAGGATCTGCTTTCAGATTCTGTGCCATTTGTCTTTCTTTCAAGATGCTGACTTTAAAACATTAAAAGGCTAAACCTGGATGGCTACTTTTAAATATCAATAAAGAAACAGAGATATATGTAATAAAAAACTATTGTAATCAATAACATTTTTGATAGACATACCACAAAAGGCAAGTTTAAAACAGACTTGTTACCTGACTTGGAAAATGAAGTTACCGAAAAACACTGCGCTAACATGACTAATTCCAGGTCATCCAAAAGGTGCCAACTGGAAGCATTAAATTGCTGAGAGACAAATTGCTGAAGTGAGTATAAATAATTTCTTGTCCTCTCTGGGCCTTGGTTTTTATGCTATAAGGGGAGTGGGGGCTGGAAGAGACTAAAATTTCTAGGGTCTCTTTCACCTCTAAATCTTTTATTAAAATAAGTAGATAAAACAAAATTCAAAAGATTCACCTTAGAAAATGAATTAAATTTTTATCTTTGAAAGACTGTGGCCTGCCTTCATATGTTTGGCTAAATTTATGTAATATCCTTTGCCTACCACAGAGCTCAAATCTCAATCTCATATTGACAGTATTGGCCAAGGTCTTTGCTAGTCTTATTTTATCAACATTTTCTAGAAGGCACTTCAAATCCCGTTGGAGTGAAAATGATTAATAAAAGAGCTAAAAAGTTATCTACCACATGATTACATTATTGATTTTTGTCAGATTTTTGCATTAAGCCTGGGTCTAAAAACATTTTCTGAAATTATTTTTCATAGATAAATGAACTCTTCCTCCAGGACACATTTTCTACATTATTTCTCCAAAGGCCTTGAACACCACTCGGAAGAAAAATTCTAATAAGTACATGAATGATTTTATACCAATGAACATGGTAGAATACTCTTGAACTATAAAGATCAAGTTTTCTATTTTGGGGCTTCTCTGTATATGTTTTTAATTTTACATCTAAGTAATGAAATTGAGAGAGAATAAAAAATTTTTTTAATGATTTCAAAATAAGCGTCTCTAAATGCTACAACCGTCACAGCAGACCACTCACCTGAACAAACAAAGCAACGATGGCAATTCCGTGTGGCTTCCCCACAGCCTCGTCAATACTGCTGAACAGAGTGGAGTTCCAGTGGATCAGATGGAGCTGGATGGGCAGCAAGAGACACAGCACATCATTTCTCATGTGCTACTTCTATTCAGAGAAACAAAGGTGCCTCAAGTTCTTCACTATATCTACATAGTTATCATGTTCAGGAAAGACGCACATAGACTACCACAGTGTTTTTCAACCTTTTTTATCTCACAGCACACTGGATCCCATAGTTAAACTTCCATAGCACACTTAAATTATGATCAAAAGTAAGAGGAAAAGGCTCGGCACCCATAGCACAGGGGTCACGGCGCCAGCCACATACACCAAGGGTGGCGGGTTCGAACCTGGCCTGGGCCAGCTAAACAACTGCAACCAAAAAATAGCTGGATGTTCTGGTGGGCGCCTGTAGTCCCAGCTACTTGGGAGGCTGAGGCAAGAGAATTGCTTAAGCCCAAGAGTTTGAGGTTGCTGTGAGCTGTGACACCACAGCACTCTACCAAGGACGACATAGTGAGACTCTTGTCTCAAAAAAAAAAAAAAAAAGAGAGAGAAAAGAATATACTTAGTATGCTTTGAACTTCTTTTGAAAATAATCTAATAATGATCTTTAAAACTTTTCGTGGCACACCTAAGGTCCCCTCACAGCAAACGAGTTGAAAATCACTAGAACTGCCTTCATATGAGTTCCCTGCAGGAATTCCTTCCTTCCTATTCCAGACAGAAGCAATGCTTAGGGCATTACTGCCTGTCAAGTTCAGTTTATTCCTGATCCGGAGGAACACATCTAGGAGGACTCACGGGTTTCCCATGAATTTACTTGCCTTTCCTTAAATGTCTATCCCCTCAGGATTTCAATTAAAAATAAACCAACTCCAGGTCTGGGCACAAACACTAGAATTCATTGAAAGGATTAGTACCTGCCGAATTAAATACTGTGTCACCCAGTATTTCCATCAGGAAATGTACAAAGCCAGTCTCCAGTTCCGGTAAATTATTTCAACTTTCTAAGAATATCTAGAGATAGCACCCTATAAAAACTTCTGCATTTTTTTTAAACAATGGTAAAATAATGAATGCTGATGTAAATCTCTAAAAGATGGCTATTTTCTGCATTGGCGATAAAATTTTATCTGTGAAAAAATGGCAAACAATGCTCAGAGGACTCCCTCACTCAATAGCTTCATAAAGCTTTGCAGCTTTCAAGTTTATCTAGAATATGCACTTGCTCCTACGGCACTGATAAAACACTTGCGAGAAGCTAAATTCAATTCCCTGGTTAAAACTCAAACGCCTGCTGAAGTTCTTAGTAAAACAGTAGCTAGGTAAACCTTCTGCCTAGAATACTATCTCTTATCACTACAGCTTTAATCAAGTTATAATTACCTACCACCTTAAAACGATGCCTCATTTAAAAAATAGTTCTAATCCAAAAGGACATGTCTCAAATTTAATCACTATTTACTTTATCATCTATGCGAAAATATTCAGGAAATTTGTCACAAGAACTGCCACTAATTGGATTTTTCCTCAGATGAATTTGTCCAGGTAGAATTTGAGATTATAAAACTGACCACTAGAGGGAGGTAAGAAAGTTCTCTGCCAATAATAGAACCAGGAATCTAGAAAAAAGATGGCAGCCAAGGCCGGCCAACTCAGGCTGTGAAAAACTCAGCACAGACCATAACTGTCCAGCAAATGTAACTGTCAAGCCACTGATTTTAAGAAAACCGTAACCTTTCAATTAATCACAAAACACAGAGTAATTTTAATCTTTCCTTCTCTGTCTGCAACAATAGCATAGTCCTAGTGGTAGAGATAAAAACTGAAACTCTTCACCTAATGTGCATGATGCAATGGTACATTTCAAAACTATTAAGAAATGAGTATAATTGTGATGGATGTGTCACTTAGTTCAATGTAAACTCACATTGTATATGGAAGCAGTACCATGAAACCCATAAACACATCAATGCATAAAGTTAGGATTTAATAAAAAATAATTAAAACAAAGAAGACTCGACATTCTAACTGACATTTCTTTTTCCTTCTCATAGAAACATTACGGGACACTTTTTTTTTAGAAAACAAAACATACAAAAAAACATGAGTTTTTCTTTCTCCCACTCCTCACAATTCAAAAATGTCCTTGCTCACACAGGCTCTTCCAAAAGAGCTTCACATTTTTGTGTGTTTAAAAAAAATTGATTCTCCTTAGCATATGTGTGTTGTGCATGCTGACTTTGTTTCAAACAGTACAGTCCCCAAAGGGAATAAAAACAGTGACGTTACCGTGGAGAGACCTAGCAAACATTATCCAATCAAGGTTACTATCAGCAGCGATTTGTCACGTGGATAGCACACATCCTTGCTGCAGGATTAAAAATGGCACTTTGCTGCTGTGTTCTTTACCCCAGTAACCCATATTTATGTCTAGTCATAAGAAAAACATCAGACAAACCTCAGTGAGGGACACCACAAAACACCTGACCAGTACTCCCTAAAATTGTTGGGGTCATCGAAACAAGAAAAGCCTAAGAAAATGTCACTGTCTAGAGGGGCCCAGGGGGACTAAATATAACATGGTGTCTCCAGTGAGATCCCGGAACAGAAGAAGGGCAGTAAGTAAAAACTAAGTTAATACTAATAAAATATAGATTTAATAATGTATCAATACTGGTCCATTAAATGTAACCAATATACCATGCTAATGTGAAATGCTAATAATAGGAGAAATTGGCTATGGGGCAAGAGAATTTTCTGTACTATCTTCATAATTTTTCCATAAATAAAACTGCTCTAAAAATTAGTCTATTTTAAAAAAAGAAAGAAAAGAAAAATTAAAATGTCGAAACAGCATCCATTCCAGGATAATAGAAATAATAGCAAAATAATAGAAATGAAGTCAAAGCAGCAAGAGAACCCCCACCACCTACTCCAGGGGTCTTCAACAATCACCAAGACTTGGTGGTTCAGGAGCAGGAGGGATTCCTTCCCTCACAGATGACAAGTGACCCAAGCTTTAAGACACAAAGCTCTGTACTGGTATGGAGGCCTTCTTCTCTTGAAGGTGCTTTAATTCATTTTAGGACCAAACAAAACATCAAAGACCTTCTTTTCACACCTTGAGAAGATGGTTAATTCAAGTACCAGACAAATTTTCAATACATTCTGGAATTTGGCCAAACTGCAGCAACCTAGTAGTAGTAACCGAGGTGCATGACACACAAGCAAACACTTTCTGCATCGCTCTGCCTCACAGATTTAGCTTGAGCTGCTCCTGAGAGCTTTCCCAGCCCATCTGTAATGGTCTGCTAGAGCTGCAGACCAGGGGGCTTAAAAAACAAAAATGTGTTTGCTCACTGTTCTGCAGGCTGGAAGTCAAGGTTTGCTTCCCTGGCTTGGAGAAGGCACCTCCCCCTTTGTCTTCACAAAGCCTTGCCTCTCCACAAGTCTGTGTCTAAATTTCCTCTTCCCATAAGGACACCAGTCAGTCACACTGGATTAGGGCCCACCCTAATGACCTCATTTTTTTTTTTTTTTTTTTTGAGGCAGTCTCACTGTGTCACTCTTGGTAGAGTGCTGTGGCGTCACAGCTCACAACAACCTCAAACTCTTGGGCTTACGCGATTCTCTTGCCTCAGCCTCCCAAGTAGCTGGGACTACAGGAGCCCACCACAACGCCTGTCTATTTTTTGGTTGTAGTTATCATTGTTGTTTAGCAGGCCCAGACTGGATTCAAATCCACCAGCTCTGGTGTATGTGGCTGGCACCCTAGCCACTGAGCTACCGTTGCCAAGCCAATGATCTCATTTTAATACAACTACATCTGTACACTTTTTCTGATGTACTGGGAGTCAGGACTTCAACATACTGATTTGGAGAAGACACAATTCAGCCCACAACACCACCTATCTCACCCTCCCTCACCATCATAATATGAAAATTTGGGGGATCTCAAAAAGTGAAGTATTCACATTGAATTCTGTTCTGTCACAGGCCCTTCTTTCTTTCTATAATCATATCATATTTTGCTGTATATAAATTGGTGCTGATTCTACTCCATAAAGCAAAGCCATAGAGGCGAGAGAGTTATCAGTGTATGTAAAGAACTAAGGGTAACTCTGTGGGTAGCCAGAGGGTATGAAAGTCTGGCAAAGGCAAGAGGTGAGGCTGGAAAGATACAGGGGTCAGTCTGCACAGAGTTTTAAATTTTATCTTAACTATGTTTTAGGAAACACAAAAGCAACATATCATTGCTATGATAATTATTACCACGCTGCCTGAAATCAATCAGATTCCCCACGATACTCTCTTTCCTTCAAAGGTCCTTTTGACAATATAGGATGTGGATGGGAAGTAGCAGACAGTGGAGGCTGGAATATAAACTAGGAGGCATCACTCCTCAACCTTTTGGATAAGATCTAGTGTAAGCTAGGAGGCTGCTACAAAAGTTCCAGCTAAAAAATTGTGATAGGATGTGGGCTGGTTAATTTTGAATCTCAACCTGGCTAAGCCATGGTGCCCAGAAGTTTAGTCAAACACCAGTGTAGAGAGCTGCTGTGAATGTGTTTTTAGATACAATTAACATTTAAACCAACAGACTTTCAGTAAAGCTGATTACCCACCATAAGGTGGGTGGGCCTCATCTAATCAGTTGAGGTTCCCCAAAGGAGAAGGAATAAGGTGGGTGGGCCTCGTCTAATAGCAAAGGTTGAGGTCCCCCAAAGGAGAAGAAATGCTGCCTCCAGAGTGCAAGATAAAAATTCCACCTGTGTTTCCTGCCTTCAAACTTGACCTTCAACTTTTGCATGAATTTCCAGGCTTCAGCCTGTCCTGCAGATTTCAAACTTGCCAACTCCCACAATCACATGAGCCAATTCCTTAAATTAAATCCCAAGCTCTTCTCTTTTTTCTCCCCCGCCCTTCCCTCTCTCCCTCTGTACAAACGAAAAAGTATAGAGACCAATGGAAGCTTAAATTGGAAGAAGACTAATAAAGGACCTTAAAAACTAAAGCGGTAAGATTTGGGATTTATTCTTCTAAGACTTAAACATGGTTCCTCTGATGACGAGAGATGGGAACGAAACTATCTCTGATAACCAGAAGAAACATATTAGGACTTCAACTTACATGTATTTTTATCTAATGTCTTTTTGTCTTTTTTTCGATGCTTTCCAACATATAAACAATACATATTATGAAACAGTACATGAATATAATTTGTTAACAAATACACACATAAGAAGGGTATGTGCTCCGAAGTTTGTTCTAACGGGGATGGTCACACAAAGACACTTGGAGCCCCGTGGGTCCGCAGGGACGAGCATATGCTGGTAAGGATGTGGGTGAGAAGCCATGAAGCCGCCCTCGGAGTCCAAGGGAGGGAAGCAGCCTTTCCCAATCATCTTATGAACTGGCTTAAAAGAGGTCCAAGTAGACAGCTAGTATCCGCTGAGGGGCACAGAAGACTCACTTCAAAGCCTGTGGGCACAGATGTGCTCTGGGTGTGTCCATCTGCGGAGAGGGCAGACAGGAGAGGCGGCAGCACCGTGCACTTCCGCAGCTCTATTAATAAATTCTCATACTTACCTGGCAGGGGAGATACCATGATCACGATAAACTCTTAGAGGCGACCTGCTTGCACAAAAGACTTCTGAGCGCAAGTCACAAGTCTGATATTCTTGTTTCAGCTCCACAGCTCTATACCTCCCTGAACTTCAAAAGTCACTAACTTCTTTGAGTATCAGTCTCTGTAACGCAGGGAAGCTGCATCTTAAAGGCTTGGCTTATTCAGGCCTCTCTCTGTCCTCCCATAGCATTCTCTTTCTTCCTGTATACTCATCACACTTTGCTGTCACTAGCAGTAGCTACTGACTGCCAGCAAAGGCGCAGAAGCGGGGGGATGAAGCTTCAAATGGACAGCGGCTTGCTGGTTACCGAGTATACTGTGTACAAATGCTGCTTTGGAGGGCAAGGGCCAGATGGTATTAGTACCATATATGCACCCAGATGCAGACGACCCAGCCCCAGCGTGTGAGGTCAACCAACTCCTTAAGCATCCACAGGACTGAAGGTGGCCCCAGGCAGGACTCAGCCTCCTGAGGTCTTCAGTAGCCAGTACCTGCTTTTCCTTGTAAACACACGGCACAGCAGGGGCCGAGGTGCTCCCTCTTGCCATTTGAGCTCAAAACTCCTGCTATGGCTACCAACAACAGCAGGTAAAAACGGGGGGGCTAGAGAATCCTTCCCCTTCCCTCTGCTAAAACAATGCGCAGTCCGCAGCCTCCACTCAGTGGCTCTCCCTCAAAAGGCAAAGGCTCACACCCACTCAGGTGGCTCACCCGAGCTCAGGAGTTGGAGAGGAGCCTGAGTAAGCAAGATTGAGACCCCACCTCATCTCTACCTAAAATAGAAAAATAAGCTAGGCATGGTGACACCTGCCTGTATGTCCCAATTACTTGGGAGACTGAGACAAGGGGATCTCTTGAGCCCAAGAGTTTGAGGCTGCTGTGAGCTATGATGCCACAGTACTCTATCTTTACCCAGGGTGAGATAGTGAGACTCCTGTCTCAACAACAAGAACAAAAAAAAACTCAGACTACAGTAAAACAACTGCAAGGATTCCCTTTTATAGTGTTAGAGATAACCTTTGGCTGAGCTATTGCTAAGGGCTCACAAATTCCTATTTCCTGCAATTGATCATGCTGCTTTACCATTCGTATTTGTGAAACATTCATCTTAACGTACTTAACTCACAGCAATAGATAAATTTGACCAAAATTATGAAATTTTGACAAGCCACAGCCTTATGATAATTTATTTGTCACCAGGAAAATAAGTTTGAAGATTTCATGGCAGCTTAACAGAAAGCTATCTTTCAGATAAATGAGGTTTATTATTAACATAAATAACATGACAGCATGAAAGTACCAAAAACTGAAACATGAGGAATGGAAAAAGCAGTAAAAATTGAAAAGGCAATTATGATTCATGAATGTGTTTCCCCAGCCCTGGGCACTGACACAAGTTCTGTCAAGTCTCCTATCTGCAAATGCTTAATGGATATTTCCTTTCAAATGTCTTATCTCCTCAAGATGATTTCTAGAAATAGCAGCAACTCCCCTCAGAGGAGCCCCTTTGCCGACTCTCAGTAGCACCCCCAGCCGCCCAGGCTTGAGATCTTGGACCTCCATTCCCTATCCTCGACTCACCCAGGCCTCTCCTGGCCCCCAAAGTTTCATAGTAGCAAAGCCCAACTAACATCTCTTGAATACAACATTTCTACCACACTTCCTCTGTTCAAAAATCTCTAACTTCCCCTATTTCTTCCCCACATCAGCCTTACATGTCTCTAACCTCATCCTTCCCCACCCTAACTATTCCCCAAATGTTCAAACCAAGTGGGGCCCTGACTCTTCACAATGACCTCCCTGCTCTGTTTCTGTTTCACTCGCCTAGATCGCCTTTCCCCACCTTGTGTGGACACACATCCAGATCCTACCTCTCCTCCTCCCCCTCGACAGGCATTTGGTAGACAGACAGACAGACTGGAGATGGAGACCAAAGGTGACAGGGATAAGAGGTGGGGGTGGGGAACCCAGGAGGATGGGAGGTGGAGACCAAGAGAGAGAACTGGAACAAAAAGATATGAAGGAAAAGGAAGGGGAGAAAAAGGACAGGTGGGATTCCACCAAAGTCATTTATCAAAAGGTAAGTTCAATTTCAGAGAGGAGCTTGAACCTACACCAGTGAAACTGGGGTCCCTTCCCTGAGAGATGGAGAACCAGAGCTGCCTTGAGAAAGGCTATAGGTGCAAGTAACAGATATCCCAGGAGAGACGCAGCTGAAGAGAGTTAGTTCACCAGTGGATTGTCTTGTTTTGGTTTGCTTTTTGTTTTGTTTTCCTGAGAAAAAGAGTCTCACTCTGTGGCCCTGGGTGGAGTGCCGTGGCGTCACAGCTCACAGCAACCTCAAATTCTTGGGCTTAAGGGATCCTCTTGTCTCTGAGTAGGCCCGAGTAGCTGGGTCTACAGGTGCCTCCCTCAACGCCTGGCTAGTTTTTCTATTTTTAGTAGCAATAGACTACCATTTCTCACTCGCTTGTGCTCAGGCGGGTCTGGAACTCCTGAGCTCAGGCTCTCCTCCAGCCTGGGCGTCCCAGAGCGCTGGGATTACAGGCAGGAGTCGCGCGCCTGGCGACAGTGGACTGTCGAGAGAAACTGACAGAGGGACAAGGACTGAGCTTTGGAAAATGATGAGATGAAGAAAAGGGAAACTACCAAGTCTGCAGGAGAAAACTCAGAAAATTCCAGAGTGCTGTTAGGACAGAAGAGAAAGGCTTTCATAAATGAAGCATGGCCATCAATGATGCCCAGGCCCCAAGGCCAAGACAGCTGCAGAGAAACGAAGGACTATGAGGACAGAGAGACCTCGGACCCACTGCTTTGAAGACGACTGAGATGGCGGTCTCAATACAGCAGAAGGCACAGAGGCAAAATGCAGAGGCGTCAGTATAAAACAAGGGGGCCGAAGCCAATCAGCCGATAAAGTCAGCCGTGGTATCAGGAAACAGAAACCACCAGGTAACTAAAACCAGTAAGCTTGAATGTGAGCGAAGTGCACCTCTGACATTTAATATTCTTTTCGTCTATCCTTTAGTGGTCAAAAGTGAAACCTGAAAGAATCACAGGCTACTGTAAATTCTGATAAATCCTAAGTATTCAATGCAACCCCTGAGTTCAGATATAACTAAACCTGAAAACCATTTTTCTACCAAGCTATAGTCATTAAGGACTTTCCTCCGAGCTAGGCCATTACGTAGTGCAGAATCACGGAGGAAAGGGCAGTATCTAGAACAGGTCCTCATTTCTGTGTCCTGATTTTGCTTAATTGCTTTCCCCAGCCCCGGAGAAATCCAACTCTAGACAATTGTAGCAGGTCTCAACAAATTTTGAGTTTTGGAATCCAAATATCTCACTCGTCCATGCTCTACCACACCCAAAATATCCATTCACAGAACACTCAGAACTATGAATTAGAAAAAGAAAAACAGCCAGGCACGGTGGCTTACAGCTGTACTGCTAGCACTCTGGGAGGCCAAGATGGGTGCATCACCTGAGCTCACAAGTTTGAGACCAGCCTGAGCAAGAGCAAAACCCTGTGTTTAATAAAAATAGAAAAACCAGCTGGGCATTATGGTGGGTGCCTGTTGTCCCAGCTCCAGGAGTCTGAGACAAGAGGATCACTCAAGCTCAGAGTTTGAGATTGCTGTGACTTATGACACTACAGCACTCTACTCAGGGCAACTGTCTCAAAAAAAAAACAAAAACAGGGGCGGTGCCCATGGTTCAAGGAGTAGGGTGCCAGCCCCATATACCAGGGATGGTGGGTTCAAACCCAGCCTCAGCCAAAACTGCAAAAAAAAAAAAAAAAGAATTATGTCTCAACTTTTGGCCAGAGACGCCATCTTCCAGTAATTCACCAAAATGACAAACACAAAGGGAAAGAGGAGGGTCCCCTGATACATGTTCTGTAGGCCTTTTAGAAAACATGGAGTTGTTCCTTTGGCCACATATATGCGAATCTACAAGAAAGGTGATATTGTAGACATCAAGGGAATGGGTACTGTTCAAAAAGGCATGCCACACAAATGTTACCAGGGCAAAACTATAAGAGTCTACAATGTCACCCAGCATGCTGTTGGCATTGTTGTAAACAAACAAGGATAAGATCCTTGAGAAGAGGATTAATGTTCGTATTGAGCATATTAAGCACTCTAAGAGCCGAGATAGCTTCCTGAAATGTGTGAAGGAAAATGATCAGAAAAAGAAGGAAGCCAAAGAGAAAGGTACCTGGGTTCAACTGAAGCGCCAGCCTGTGCCACCCAGAGAAGTCCACTTTGCGAGAACCAACGGAAAGGAGCCTGAGCTCCTGGAACCCATTCCCTATAAATTCATGGCATAATAAGCATATAACATAGCACACAGGAGTACCAGTGACCCATGTTTTTAGGTGCAAGAACCTATTTATTCCCCATGAGCTCATGGCATAACAGGTATACAACACAGCACACAGGCTAACCAACAGACCCCATGTAATAGTGATACAAAGTGCTGGAACCTATTTCCCATGAATTCAAAAGTCAGTCAACGCTTTGTCACATTCAATGGCAAGGTGCCTCCCTCAGCTACTGGAACCTCTTCCCTATGAATTCATGACATGGTAGATAAAAATAATAGCCTACTGCTACTGTAAAAACATTTCTCAATCACTCACTAAAAGTGTGGTATTTTTTTCCCCAAAGAAGTATTAAAGCAAATTTTAATGTGTCAA
The DNA here is from genome assembly GCF_027406575.1 of Nycticebus coucang. NCBI lineage: Eukaryota > Metazoa > Chordata > Mammalia > Primates > Lorisidae > Nycticebus > Nycticebus coucang. The sequence continues at coordinate 11,028,441 of NC_069792.1, forward strand.
AAAAAGATAAAAGAAAACGAAGTGAAACATTTGGGAAACAAAATGACATTAAATAGCTGAAAAAGAGGTTAACAAGGAAGGCACATCTCTCCCCAGATTCATTCTCAATTGTAAGACGCGGCCCCTTCAGAGAAATCGAGATTCAGTGTGTGTTTTTTCAGCTGCTCTGATCTTTAAGACGGCACTGTCATACACAGGGCAACTCAGGGAAGAACATTCAAGGTGTAGACAGACAACAGGGGCAAAGTGCTGTACGGCATGGAATGGAAACTAAATCATTTGAAATTATAACTCCTTGTTATAATGTTATGTTTGCCGACGCTTAATGACACGTCATCCTCCAAAGTGGAAGAGAAACAGAAGAGGATGTTAAAGAGTGTTTCCGAGCAACTTCATTCATGATTAACACCAACACATATTGATAGTATTTCTCAGGTTCAGAATCTTCAATTGAAAAGGTACTAGTTCTATGTAATAAAAGGGTTTTCTTTCAAAGCAGAATGATCTCTTTACACGCTGATTAATTTCCCTTCGTTTAATACTGCTGCCGTCTTAAGAATGGAGCATCACAACACTGGGGGGCTCCTCTCCCAAAAGCAAAGCTTCTTTTGGGAAATTTACTATGAAAGGTTATGAAAGGCTTGTTGGAGTTGACATGTGAGTAAAAGAAAGAAAAAAACACATCCTTTTTGTATATTTTATTTTTAATGTAAGAGCAGAAGCCATGACAGCTAATTCTTTGATACTGGGTTCTTGGTTTTCCAAGAAACAGCCTACTTCTTATTTTCCTTAAAAAAAAAAAAAAAATCTGAATTGTAAGTTATGGCTACAATTAAGTTGCTGTAACTTAAACCCTTTATACTTCATTCATTATTTTGTAAAAAAAAAGAGGCAGTTGATGCCTATGGCTCTATGGGAAGGGTGCCGGCTCCATATACCGAGGGTGGCAGGTTCAAACCCAGCCCCAGCCAAACTGCAATGAAAAAAATAGCCAGGCATTGTGACAGGCGCCTATAGTCCCAGCTACTCAGGAGGCTGAGGCAAGAGAATCAACAAAGCCCAGGAGTTGGAGGTTCCTGTGAGCTGTGTGACACCACGGCACTCTACCGAGGGTGATAAAGTGAGACTCTGTCTCTACAAAAAAAAAAAAAAAAAAAAAGAGGCAAAGAAGATAAGAAGATAAGTCATAGAAGATAAGTCATTTATAGATTGGATACATTCATCCTATACAATGAATCATGAATAATGGCTGTAATCCTCCACCCTCATCCCCAAATGAGAACCACAATTGACATAAGAATTCAGAATAATGGCTGCATTCATCTCAACATTTATTGAGCCCTGACAGTGTCTAGGGATTCAGTGTCCACTGCTTCTGACATTGGAAATACAAAGACTTCAAATCTTATTGTAAAGGAATCTAGGATGTGAATAAATAAAAACAGGGAATTTATAGCCCAATAAAAGAAAAAGATGAGTGAAAAGGGCTGGTGCATAAGAAAAATGATAGAGGAGACTATGGGTATTTTTACTGGTTTATTAAGCACTGATGTTATGTTATCTACCAAGCTCTGTTCTGTACAAATATTACTTCCCTCAAGCCTCATTACTAACATCTTAATAATGGTAGATTCTATGCTTATCATTAACACCCCATTTTAACGAGAAGGAAATGGAGGTAAAAAAGGTGAAGTAACCTGCCTGGGTCAAATAACTAACATTGGACAGAGCCACAGTGCGGACCCAGGTGGTGTGGCTCCACCACCCCACGCCACCTCTCCCAGTGTGAATGTTTGTTCACACAAAGCTTGGAGGAACAGTGAAGAAAGTTCTCTGCAGAGACAAAAAGAACCAGGTAAAGGAATGGAGAGTGGCAACCCAGGATACGACTCGTGGGGCAGTAGGGCTGGGCAGGCCACCACCGCACACCTGGTGCTGGTGGACACTCGGACTCCAGCGCCTGGGAGCACCCTGAGCCCTCTGAGCCTCAGCTGTAAGACAGGTCAGACCACCTGTTGTGTAAAGTCATAACAAGGGCCAGGAATAGTCTCTGGAAAGCTCCTAGAAAATACAGAGTAAGTGCCTGCTGGCTAGCACAGCATCGGAGTGGGGAGAAGTAGACGCCGGCAGAGAAACACGGCAGGGCTGTGCAGTCTAGCACCTGTCTTGGGAAACACAGCTGTGCTCACTTGTTTTAGGTGGTGTTATTTTCTCATCATGCTGTCTGAACTCACCTACTTATTTTCTTAAGATTTAGAGGCAACTAATAATGCTTATCGTAAGAACCCCAGATCACCTCCATCATAGTCAACTTGAAAGGATTCTACCAAGTGGGAACAGGAAATAGGAACAGAGAGACCTGCAAAAAAAATGGGAGGAAGCTGTTCCCTGCCCCCAGGTGTTGAAGTCCCACCACATACCAAACACAGTGGCAGCTGGACCCATCCTCAAATCCAGCCCCAAAGGCCCACCAGTGGGCAACTGTCAGCCACATCATTAACATTCTAACACTAAGGTCACCGGCCTCCTGGAGTAAATGAAACCCTCCGAAGGGACTGTCCCTGCTTCCTGACAGGACTTTGCACCCATCCTTCCTCCCTCTTCCTGATCAGGTCAGGTTGTACACCCCTGTTCTAGGTGCAAACTTCTGTTCCTGCTCTGCCCCCACCCACTCACAAGTCTTGGGTCCACCAGTTCTTTCTTGTTCTGAGCCTTTCCTTTCCCGAGCCCCCCCTTTTGCTAGTCCCTCCTCACTACCATTTACATGGGTAGACTTTACTCTTCAAAAAAAAGTACCTCCCTGACCTCACACCCCCTCGTACTATTTTTCTTGACAGCAAACTCTTTCAAAAACTCATCTGCCATCACCTCCCAGCCCATTTCCCCTACCACCTGCTGAAATCTGTCTCTCACCACTAATCACTTTAGGGAAACTGCTCACCAGGTCCACCAGGGACCTTCCACTAAACCACTTGCCTGGGCCTGACTGCCTAATGTGCAGCTCAGAATGTCCCACCTGCCCTTCTCAAGAACACCTCCTTCCTGTGGGTTCCACGGCTTCATCCTCTCCTGGTTTCCTCCTCCTCTGACAGCCTTCTCAGCCTCCTCTATTGGTTCCCTTCCCCTGATACCCCGACAAAGGTGGTTGTGTTGGGTGTTCCACCTCACTCCTCCTCTCACTGAGCATATTCTTATTGGCTGACCCTATCTAGTCCCACATCTTCAATTGTCACCAAGATGGCCATAACTCTAAAATCAACACCTTTAATCAAAATCTCTTTCCTGAGGCTGGGCACAGTGACTCATGCCTAACCCTAGCCCTCTGGGAGGCCCACGGAGTCCAGCCAAGGTGACTCCCGTCTGCAATTCTAACACTTTGGGCACTTTGGGAGGTGGACGATCCCTGAGCTCAGGAGTTTGAGACCAGCCTGAATAAGAGCGAGACCCTGTCTCTACTTAAAATACAAAAAGTAGCCGGGCATTGTGGCAGACACGCCTGGAGTCCCAGCTACTTGGAGCCTGAGGCAGGAAGACTGATTAAATCCAGGAGTTTGAGTTTGCTGTGAGCTAGGCTAATGCCATGGCACTCTACCCTGGGCAATATAGTGAGACTTTGTCTCAAAAGAACAAAAACTAAAACTAACAAGCACAAAGAGGCTAGATCCCTTATTAAACCACCTACTGAGATATCGCCAATGGAATATTTAGTTATTTATTTGTTTGTTTCTTTGATGCAGGGTCTCCTGTTCTCTGGGCTGGAGTGCAGTGGTGTTAGCTCACTGCAGCCTCAACCTTCTGGGCTCAAGCATTCCTCCCCCCGCAACCTCCCAAAGTACCAAAGTGTTAGGATTACAGGCGTGAGCCAACCTGCCCACCTCCCGTGAGATGTTTCAAGGTTAGCACTTCACAGCTGAATTCCCGACACCACCTCTCAGACAATGTCTCTCTATTCGCTCCCCAGCCCTGGTGATGGAACCCAGCCAGAAACCTCTTCCATGAGCCTCTTCCCTTATGAACAACCAGAAGCTACAGCCCATCGTTTCTACCTCCATAAAAGCTCCTAAATTCATCCAGTTGGCCAATTCCCATCACCAATTCCTTAGTTTAGAGGAATAAATCCATTCTAGACACTCCTCCCAAAGCTCTTAACCAGTCTCCCTGCCTCCAAAACTGGCACCTCCAGTTCCCTCCCCCTCTTGCGGTTATAGTGCGAATCTGCTCATAGGATGTTCTCTGCTGCTCACAGGGCCTGGTCCAGACTCCTTAACACCCAACGCACCAAAAGAATGTCTTTCTACAGTCTTTATAAGTGTGGAAAAATGCACCTTGCATTAATGCCATGCAAGGGACATGGTATATTATGTATTAACTGTTTCAGGTACGTTGGTGGCAACAATTACTTTTAAATAATAAGAATGCATATACAGCAAAATTTAACTGGATTAACATTCAGCACTATTTCATTTCTCTGTGAAAAACCATGGTCTGTTTTTATACTCCAACTTTATATAAGGTCAGACAATTAAGTTTGAGAACTCATTCTAGAAACAGTGCTATAGATCTCATTGCTGAACATCCCTACAGTCACCTCCAAAGTGCTCCCCGAGGCCATCTGATGACCATAGTGATATTCATCAAGGAGGTATGTAGCACTTTTTAGAATGAGTTCTCGAACTTAATTGTCTGACCTCATATACCGAACACATTGTCTAATAACTTAGTTTTCAGGAATAATATTTTTTAAGTCCAATAACAAAACTCAAAATATAAAAATTTAGAGTAAGATGTATTTACCGGAAAATGTTTTTTAAAGCTTTCTATTTTAACTCTCACTACACCTGAAAAGGTAGTTGTCTATCAACTCTGCATCCTCAAAGCCTTTCACTTTCTGAAATGCAATTATGTAAAGCAAAATTCACAGTCATTTTATTAGAAGTATGAGAAGGCAGAGGGTATAGAGAGATAAGAAGGGTGCTTGATCCAGGCCTCAGCTATTATCTAAGTAACCTTGGGCAACTTATTTAATATCTCTTGACCTGATTATTCAGCTGAAAAACAATCATAAAGGTCTCTTCCACTAAGGGATATTCTAATGATTAAATAAGTCATGGCACAGAGATGGTTGTCACAAGCATTCCCACCACTCCCTGGGGACTGCAGTAAAATGCATCTTGCATTAACACCATACAAGGGACATAAAACTAACTCAACAACAGAAACAGTGTTATCTTCAAAATATTGTGAGAAGAATGAACTTTGACAGGCTACAGAAATATATATATATATGTAACAGAATTCTACAAAACACATTCCCCGAAATCAAGGATTGTTTCTCCCTGTACAACTAAGTGAAACTGCCCTAATTTTGGAAGACAAGAAGCTCTGTAAAAATCTACACCTTTGCTTTTCCCATACAGTACTTCCTTATTTATATAGTTTTATAATTTACTTTAAAATCATAAGAAACTAATCCAACTCATTTGTTGCTCAAGAGTTACACAAAGAACCATTCGTTAGCAAACTCATCACAAACCACATTACTTCCAGCATTAATTAAAGGGGACCGAGCTTCCCTGAGGTTTGTGGAAGACTCTCCCACTTACACCCTAACAGTGCTACAGGCAAACAAGTAGTGTGTTAAAAAACAGTCTAGAAAACCTGGATTTTAGCACACTAGTGACCTATAAAACGGCACTCAAGTCCTTTCAATGCCATGACAAGGTGAAGTATCACTTTCCTTAAGTGAGGTGAAACTTGTACCAAAACATCTCGGGTTAAAAAAAAAAAGGTCAACTAGAAACAGGAAAGCCATCAATGGGTGTGAACTAGAAAATGCCTAACAATTCAGATAGGAAGTTTTACCTATGTTTACATAGTAACATGCCAGTTCTGTACAGCTCATATTGACACAATTCCAAACAGGAGAAAACACTTCTAAGGCAGGATGATTGCCTTTTGTGTTAATCCTGATAAATAATCATCAATGACAAAAGTACTTTAAATGTTCAGAGGGCGTGTAGGCAAGTACCAGTTAGAAAATGAGGACTTCACTTATACCCAATCCTGCCAACAGGTATTTTCTACATCACTATTTTATAATGTCCTAAAAAATAAAGGCAGGAAGAATGTAAGCCAATAACCAACGATCATCAAACTTAGCATTAGCTAAAGTGAATTTTAAGAATATAAACCCAGCAGGGCCCGGTGGCTCACGCCTATAATCCCAGCATTGTGCCTGACCCTGAGCTTGCTTCTCCAGGACTGGCCAGGGGCTCTTCTCCCCAACACACACTCCTGGCATCTGTAGAGCCCCAGGTCCCTAACTCGTACCCACACTGCACTGCTCAACCTTTATCACCTCGTCCATCCAGAGCATTCTCAAAATCTTGTGAAAATTCAAATAACAGAAACAAAATTGTTGTTATCTGAAAGATTTTATTATGAATAACAGAAAAAAATACAAAGACTAAAACATTTTTAAGTATATAGACCCCTTAAAAAAATAAGGACATTTCTTTGCTGTACTATAATGTAACACAGAAGATAATCTGCTGTCTAAAATTATTATAGACATAGTACAGACATAGGTACGGTTATTTTATTATCTTTGCTTTTATATAACAGCATTAGATTTATCTAATTAACGCCCTACCAAGCCTTTAACAGGAATGGAAGCTTAATAAAAGCACTGTTTTCTGTGGGGGAAACAGTAACCACTTTCCAGAGACCACTTTGAAGCACATTTTCAATAACATGTGGTGAGGAAGATGAAAGTGAGGACCAGCCATAAACATCTGAGCACAAAGGCAGATATTCAATTTACACTGGCAGGCCTAGGAAAAATATAACGCTAGAAAAGTGCAAATTAAAACAAGAAAAATATTAATTGCTATAGAAAATATTTATTCAGCATTTACTACATTCAGCTACCCTGAAACTAAAAGGCCAGGTAATTTTCAAAAGAATAGTGGAAGAGAGATGCCACCTTTCCAGACAGGCATCTAATTGGTTTAACTGGATGGTCTCTGGTTCTGCACAAGCAGCTGATGTCCACCCACCGCCCTTCCCCTTCCCAACCCTCCCCGCTAACAGAAGCCCATCCGCATTTATACATCAAGAGGCCTCCTGGGTACGTGGGTTCTGAATGTCAGACCCCTGCTCAGTTCCACAGGCTGCATCTTTATTAGGACAGTTACAGCCTTGTCACTTCCCTTGAAACCACTGTTTTAGGAACCTGCAAGTACAGAAATCCTGGCCAATTCTACATGAGGCCATTACAAAAGTTTTAAGATACACAAAAATCAAGAAATGTAAAATTCGTGCAGACAGAAACAAATGAACCCCTCTCAGCACCTGTAAGCCCAATAAGTTGAAACTTGCACGGGGTAATAAGATAAGACACTGTTGACTGTGTCTCTTGGAAGTGAAATAATAGCGGACCATAACACAATGTGTTTCAAAACTTTCATAGTGACCCATTGTATAGAAGGGGAATTCTGCCGACAGATGGGGGCAAAACGGGTGGGTTAAGGGAAAAATGTTTCCTAATTCTTAAAAAGAAATTCATAAAATTGGTAGCAACTAGGATTGGTGCAGGTACTGGTATTTGTTAGTATCCACTAGACCTGAACCATGCCTGTCATGGAATCTAGCTTCAGCTCTGGAAAGCCAAATGTTCATCAAAAGGTCACACAAGTTAAAGAAGCTCTATTCTGCCCCATATAGGTGCTGAGTTCAAACCTGGCCATGGCCAAACTGCAACAAAAAATAGCCGGGCGTTGTGGCCGGGCGTTGTGGCACCTGTAGTCCCAGCTACTCGGGAGGCTGAGGCAAGAGAATCACCTAAGCCCAAGAGTTGGAGGTTGCTGTGAGCTGGGATGCGACAGCACTCTACTGAGGGCAAAAAACTGAGACTCTGTCTCTTAAAAAAAAAAATTAGCCAGGCATTGTGGCAGGTGACTTGTAGTCCCAGCTACTTGTGAGGCTGAGGCAAGAGAATTGTTTAAGCCCAAGAGTTGGAGATTGCTGTGAGCTGTGACACCACAGCGCTCTACCCAGGGTGACAGCTTGAGACTTTGTCTCAAAAAAAAATTTTTTTTTTTAATAAATAAATAGCTAGAGAAGCGGCTTTTGAATGTTCTAAACACAAAGAAATGGTAAATGTTTAATGTTTAGGGTGATGGATGTGCTAATTACCCTGATTTGATCCTTATACATTATATAGATGTATCAAAATATCACATGTACCCCATGAATAAGTACAATCATTGTATGTCAATTAAAAATAATAATAAAAGAAGTAAAAAAGAGTAGGACAATAAAGAAGCTCTATTCTAACAGACCGGACCTCAGTGTAGTCTAAATTCCTATCAATAGGACAATAAATATACTGCAAAATATTTCCCATAATGGAATACATGAAAATTCACATATGAAAAGTACATACCTCAACGTAGATTAATCTCTGAATGTAAACTGAACAGAAAAAAAAGTCAGACACAAAATAATACATACTGTATGATTCAATTTATATAAAATCCCCAAACAGGCAACACTTATCTATGATGCTGTAAGTCAAAACTGTAGTTAACTTTGGAGAATCCAGCCAGGGAGCTTCTGAAACATTTGGTTATGTCCTGTTTATGAATCTGAATGCTTTGCTCACTTTGTGAAAATGCAACAAATTGTACAGTCTTGATTTCAGCACTTTTCTGTCTGTTATTTAACTATAAAAAATTTACTTTAAAAAATAAAGACAATAAAGGCAGCACCAAAACCACAACCAATAAGAGAAAAATTGACAAATTTGACTTCATCTTTTGCATTTCAAACAACACACTCAAGAAAGTGAAAAGATAACCCCCAGAATTAGAGAAAATATTTGCAAGTCAGAGATCTGATAAAGTACTTATATCCAGAATAAAGAATTCTTACAATTCAATAATAAGAAAAATATTTTTTTCTTATTCTTTAAATTGGCAGAGGATTTGGATAGAAAGAGCTCTGAGTGAACAGGAAGAATCAGGAAACGTGTATCAAAACCACAATGAGAAAACACTTCACTCCTATTAGAATAGTTATAATCAAACAGGCAGGCAATAAAAAGTGTTGGCTAGGACGTGGAGAATTTGGAACTCTTCTACATCTCTGGTGGAATAAAAAAATGATATAGTCTTTGGAAAACAGACTATCAATTTCTAAAATGTTAAACACAAGGTTACCATCTGACCCAGCAATTCCTCTCCTAGGAAGATACCCAGGAGAAATGAAAACATACATCTACTCAAAAACTATACACCAACATGCATAGCCATATTATTCATAATAGTCATACTATCCATAATAGCCCCAAAATGAAAACAAACCAACTATCTAATAACCTATGAAGGGGTAAACAATATATGGCGTACAGCAGAATACTCCCAAACCACATGGAATCAGTATGTGCTGAGACCTTGCCTGAATGAACCAACCATGAACATTTTATGCTAGGTGTAAGAATAAGTCAGTCAGAAAATACCACATATAGCATGACTCCACTTACAGGAAATGTCTAAACGGGCCAATCTATAGAGACAGAAAACAGGTTAGTGGTTGCTTTGGGCTGAAGGGAGAAGGGCTGGGTAGCGACCCTTTCTCCTTGGGGTGATGGAAATGTTCTAGAGTGATAGTAGCACAACACTGTAAAGAGAATAAAACCATTGATTTGTACCCTTTCAAATTAGTAAATTTTATGGTATGTAAATGGTATCTCAACAAAGCTATTTCTTTTTAACAGAAGAAAATTAAGTCCCTCCTCTTCCAACCTTTAACTATTAATCTGTGAGGATTCGAAGCTCACAGATGAAGCAGCCATATTGTTGCCAACAGGGAACAAAGCAAAGGGGAAAAGCTAAAATGCTGAAATGGCTTAGCAGAAAACCAGTAAGAAACTGGTCTTTAGAAATAGGCCTGAACAACTAGCTGAATTAACCAACCCCAGAACTTCCCTTTGGGAGTTCTCGTAAAGCGGGAGGAAATATTTCCTATTATTTCATAGTTATGCCCTCTGTTACTTACCTGGAACTAGGGCACTCTGTGAAAGTGATATGGGATGGTGGGCAAAACACTCCGTTACTTACTTACATCAAATCACTTACTTATACATAGCATAAATCACTTAATATATAAAAGAACATTTTCATTACACATTTTCATTATAATCTAAATGCAGGCTTCTGGCTCAGCGCCTGGAGCTCAGCAGTTATTGCACTGGCCACATACACCGGGGCTGGCAGGTTCGAACCCAGCCCAGGCCTGCCAAACAACAATGACAAATACAACAAAAAAAAGATAGCCGGCATTGTGGTGGGAGCCTGTTGTCCCAGCTACTTTGGGAGGCTAAGGCAAGAGAATCACTTAAGCCCAAGAGTTTGAGGTTGCTGTGAGCTGTGACACCACAGCACTTACCAACGGTGATATAGTAAGACTCTGCCTCCAAAAAATAAATAAATAAATAAATATAGGTGTCTAGTAGACAAAATGCGATGCTTCTTGAAAATAAAGTTGTGTCTAAGAGGAGACAAGTGGATTGAGCTTTTTGTTCTGATTTAGAGCTTTTCACAAAAATGTTCTAAAAGGTATTTTCTATATCATTGTGTTATAATGTCCTAAAAAATAAAGACAAGAAGAATGTAAACTGATAACCAGTGACCATCAAATGTTATCATTAGCTAAAGTGAATTTTAAGAGTATAAACCCGGCAGGGCATTGTGGCTCGTGCCTATAATCCTAGCGTTCTGGGAGGCCAAGGCAGGAGGACATCTTGAGACCAGACGGTAAAGACCTCAGCTCCTGAGTAGCTGAGACTACACATGCCTGCCACATCATGTGGCTAAGCCTAAGCAAGAAGAAGACCCCATCTCTACCAAAAATAGAAAAGTTAGCCACACAATGTGACAGGCATATGTAGTCTCAGCTACTCAGAAGGCTGAGGCAGGAGGGTCACTTGAGCCCAAGAGTTTGAGGTTGCTCTGAGCGAGGCTGATACCACAGCACTCCACCCAGGGCAATGGAGTGAGATTCTGTCTCAAATTAAAAGAGAGAGAGAGATTAAACCTAATCTCAAATGTCTTATACTCATGCCAATTTTCCTAATAATCAAGCAGTAAATTTTATTAGTAGTAGTTTATTATTATGAATAGCTTAATAAGTTTCAACAATAGGTTAATTATTGCTGTGGATAAGGACAACATGTGCTGCTATTACACCTACAATCATCTTGTGTCAACTAGAGGCATAAAACAGCTGTTACCTAGGATCAATAATATAACTTCCTTTTGGTAAAGTACAGCATTATTAGGCTTACTCAGGAACATTACATACTTCTGTGATACCAATAAGCATTGGTGATAGGATACCAAATTAAAATTTCAACTGTTATTATCCCATGACACTGAATGAAGAAAAAGATACTCTGTGTTCTCATATTAACTCATTTAACTAGAGCCAGATTTAAATAGATACATAAGTAAATATCAGTGTTGCAATAATTCCTTGTCTTTGATCTCTTTTCTGAGTTTCTATGTGCATTTCTAGCCCCTTTCTGAGCATTTCTGCACAGGATGAATGGCAACTTTCAAATTCAAAATATGTCAAACTATACACCACAATTTCCCTCCTAAAGAGTCCCTCATTCTAGCAGAGAGAGGGGAGGAGAGAGGGAGATGGGGGCTCACAGGTGCCACACCTCTTGTGGGTGAGACACAACTATAAGATGGACTTTATCTAACAAATGCAATCAGTGTAATCTAATTCTTTGTACCCTGAATGAATCCCAAACAATGAAAAAAAAAAAGAGTGCCTCATTCTGACATTCCCTGAGAGCACCACTATACTTCCAGTCACCAAGATCTTGATTCCAAGAGTAATTAAAAGCTCCTCTTTTCTTATTTTCTAAACATTTAAAGCCCTTGGTAGATTCTGAATGTTCTTCTCTCCCGATGCAGCTTCTAATATTCTTCTAATATTTTTCTTTGTCAAGGCCCTCATATCATTTCTGGTCATATGAATCACACCCAGTTTTCAACAATGAGCCTCATGCTCAAAATCTCAATTCATGTATAATAAATACTAAATATGTGCTCACTAAATGTTATTCAGGAAAAAAGTTATAGTATTTGGTCAGCCCACTTTTATACCTACTATCTTCTTCCAGACCTCCAAAAAGAAAGTTGGGAGAGAAGGGCAAAGCAATTTGCCATCTCAGATTCCACCGCCACCTGGAATTCAATATTCATTTAATACGAGACAATCGAAATGCTTCTGAAATTACATTTAAGCAACTGTCACATCTCACTTCTGACACCACTTGTCAGGGCCCAGGACTGGGGCCTGGCTTAACTAAGTTCTGGACGTGGACCGCTAAGTTTCTTTGCTCAGGTACAGTTTCTTCTCTTAGGTGCCTGAGGGCTATCTACTTTAGCTGGAAAGAGAGAGAGTGTGTCTTAGAGAAAGTAAAGCAGTCTTCTTAGAAAGATAGATTTTAGTCTTTAGCAAAGCTTGGTGATCTTCAGCAGAGAAACGCCGTGCTGGCGTTCTGCAGGCAGGAGAGGAGATAGAGTCAGAGCAAGCTGGTCCGTGATAGAATGGGCATGCTCCCGACTGCCTGCTCCATCCTAATATATAAGGCTGATCTCGTGCCTCTCAACACCACAGGTGTAGAGACTGCCAATTCACCATTACTCTCATCTCGCGAGCTCTCATGCTTGTTAGGAGAGCTAAATCCCTCTCCATGCCCTTTCCACCAAGGTGTTCCATTATTGAGCTATACAGGTAATTCCTTTTTTTTTTTTTTTTTTTTTTTTTTTGGCCGGGGCTGGGTTTGAACCCGCCACCTCCGGCATATGGGACCGGCGCCCTACCCGCTGAGCCACAGGCGCCACCCATATACAGGTAATTCTAATTCTTATAACTATAACTCCTCCTAGCCATAGGCTATACGGGCTGCTATAAGCAGCCAAGTATGTTTCCTCCCAAAAGGAGAGCTCAAAGTTAAACAGAATCAAGAATCAAAAGTCTAGTTCAGCAAAGGCTTTTATCTCACCCCAGATCAGTAATGCTGGGAGGAAAAATTCTGATACTCTAAAGTTAATTCTGTATTGCTTGCACAAATGTGATTATTTTCACATCAAAGTCATAATAATTAAAGTTTAGATATATAAAAATGTAAAATACCATGTAATTTGATGCACTTTCATTTGTTGCTTTCACAGTCAATATTCCTTACATTTGTTTTATGCCATTTTTCTTAATTTATAAAAATACATAAATTTATGAAAGCCCCCACATGCACGGCAGGGTGTGGACAGATATTCTGAAAAAACAACACAGGAAATAGGAAGGATCTGACAAAGAAAAGGAAAGGGTCTGGGTATAGGCATTGACAACAGCAAACCGTATCAATTCCAAGGAGCAGATATCAAGACAAAACCCTGAAAAAACACCACCAGAAAGAAGAAGTTCTTCTGGGTGTTCCCAGGAAACACAGGCAAAAATACACATTATCCTGTGAAGAGTAATAAATGAAGACCATTAGGCTAAAAAGGGGGGTGGAAATTTCATAGCTGAACTTTTTCTCTCGAGAATATGTAATTCCAATTATCAATAAGTAAAAATTAAAATCTACTAATTGTTAAATTCACTCTACTGTTGTGTGGACAAAGACCATCCTAAGACTCCAATTGTATAAGGGCTAGTATAGTGTTAAACATTTAGTCTCTACACTCTATCCCCAAGCCAAGGACATCTTTATAACTTTTCAAGGAAATGTGACCCCAATTAGTAGAGGTTGGACATCCCCAATCCAAAGAGATGCAATCTGAAAGGCTCCAAAGTCTGAACGTTTTTGAGTGCTGACAAGATGCTCAAAGGAAATGCTTGCTAGAGTATGTCAGATTTAAGGGATTTTTGATTTGAGATGCTAAGCCATCTAATATGTAATGCAAATATTCTAAAACACGAAAAAAAAAATCCAAAATCTAAAACCCTTCTGGTCCCACGAATTCTGGATAAAGAACATTCAGTCTCTACTGTCCTTTACCTAATTCGGAAGTGGTTGGAACTAAAAGCAATGTGGATAGAAACAGGACAGAGCGACACTATTTGTTAAAACTGTATCAACCAAAATTCATCAGCTTCCTGGCACTTTGGTATCTCACTTTCTGATTTCTTTTTTCCCCTATTAATTGTACAATCATTATTCCAATGACATTTCATTTCTCAAGTCCACTTCTCAGTGTCTATTTCCTTGGCCTTTTCCAATCAGTCAGCCAGCCCTGTCCGTTGTCTCAACTTCGCCTCTTACATCCAGCCTTTCTAGTCCCACCCAAGTCTTTTCTCCCTGCTCCCATGCCACCACTTTGATCCAGCCCCTGACACCATCTATGCCTCCCTGCTGCTCTGGAAGGTGGAGTCTAATTCTCAGGCAGAGAATTCTCCCCAATCTGACTCTGGAGCCCTGGGGTGACCTCCAGTTCCTTCCACACATGAGGAGCCCAGGATTCCCAGGCTGGCTCAAGCCACTCTCCCTGCCCGGAATGGCCTCCCCGTGTTGTTTATCCATCAAACTCCTACCCACTGTCGAGACCCAGCTCCAATATCCATTCCTTTGTACAGTTTCCTCTGAGCCTGGCAGAAATCTGTTATTCTGTGATCTGTATCCATGAACCTTCAGGTCCATCCCCTAAAGCTTTTTTCAGACTGAATACCTGGGTTTTTTAATAGGTCTGCCACCCTGTGGAGAGGTGAACAACTTCTAACCCTGATTTGTTCTCATTCCTCAGCATACCTTCAGCACCAGCCTGGGCAGCAGACACATGTATGCACACAGCCGTTGCTTCCTGAGTAAATTTGGAATTGACTTACGTCGTTATCCAACCCTTCATCCATTATCTTTTCACGTTTCTGTTTTACTTTCTCTCCTCTCAACCAGACTTCAGAATCATGATAAATAAATCCTATGTCCTTACACTTTATATTTCTCACAGGGTTTGGCTTTGTTAACTGAATGGGATATACTGCTCCACCACCTTGCCTCCCTAACAGACTTTCTGCAATATTGTTCTTCTCACTTGCTCCTGGGGAAAACAGTCTGTGAAAGAGAAATGGCTACAATGGACAAGCCCAGTGGAGCTCGATGGAGGAGAAGGAGACAGACCACTCTACTGGAAGAGCCTGGTTTCTGCTATGACCCACACCACTGCCCATATGTAGGTGCCTTTAATATAGTCCAGCTCTAGATCAGCAGATTAGAAAACAGCAAGCTTGGTAACACAATTGAACAATGAACATCAGGGCTGAGAAGTTAATCAGGAGCAACACCCACTGATAAAAATCTATCAGATTTGTTTTCCATAACAAGGTGGGTAAGTGATATTTGTTTTTTTTTTTTAATTATTGCAAAACATTTCTAGTGCCTTACAACCCAAATTTGAAAGAGGATTAAGGATTTAAATCCTGGACTAAGGTCACCATTTTTCAAAAGTGGATCTTTCAGACATCACCCTATCCAAAGTTCCAGCAGTAATACTCTGGTTTCTCTTCAGATCGCACAAATCTTTCGCCTTTTACCAAAGTTCCAGCAGTGATTGGCCCAGGCCGAGATGGTGAATGGGGCAAAACCCACCCAAGGAAATTAGAAAAAAAGAACAAAAAAAAAAACTCTTTAAGGTAAACCCCAGGGTGATTCAAAATCCCTGCTCACTCCAGCCAATCCCATATCCTTTTAGAACATGGGTTCTCAACCTGTGGGTCATGATCCACAGAAACGTATTAAAGAGCTGAGGCATTAGGACGGTTGAGAACCGCTGTCTTAGAAGGTAGGAAACTGTGTGACTATCTTAGCATCAACACAGCCAGCAGAAAGGGGTACACGTGATCCTGGACTCTCAAAATGAATAAACGGGCAAGAAGGAAGTGGGCTTTCCTTTCCTGACTCCCAGATGTGGCCGTCCTCTTGCTAGTGTCTAGGGCCATAAAATTTTAAAAGGTAAGTGGGAGAATGTTGAAGAGTTAGTCTTACTAACAGGAAGTGCTTCTTCCCTCTTCCTGGTTTCTACAAAGAGGGATTTTCCCTAAGCAAAGCTGGCTTTGCTCTCCACTCCTTCAACCAACTCCTCCCTCTATTTTTTTTTTTTAACTCTTGTGAAATCTGACCTACTCTTAGGGAGCAGACTAATAAATTCTCCCTGGAATGACAGTCCCTCCACTCCCCCCATCACTGCCTGTAAGTGCACCTGCCTGATTCTGGACATGCACTCCCCTCTCACACCTGCCTCCTTCTGGACATGCACTCCCCTCTCACACCTGCCTCATTCTGGACATGCACTCCCCTCTCACACCTGCCTCCTTCTGGACATGCACTCCCCTCTCACACCTGCCTCATTCTGGACATGCACTCCCCTCTCACACCTGCCTCATTCTGGACATGCACTCCCCTCTCACACCTGCCTCATTCTGGACATGCACTCCCCTCTCACACTAAGCTCTGCCTCCCACATTGTTCTTTCTGCTACAGAGGTAAGGTTTTGTTCTCCACACGATGACTCTAAGAAAGCCTTATTCCCTAGTTTGTTCAGAATTCAGGTCATGGAAAAGGGATCTCTTTATTGAGACTCCTCAGAGAACTCACCAATTTATAGCTCTCAATGAATATTCAGGGGAAGTAGTACGTACATTAACTCTGGAACCAAATAAATTGGTTCTGCTGAATAAACTCGCTCATCTAGAGGCTTAAGCAATTCATTAAAGTGGGTTTAGAGAATTTATTTGTCTTTGGGTCCCCAACTGAAGACCTTAATTGATAAAAAGAAGTCTACATTTCATTTGTCAGGTCTTAGAATAAATGTCTGCCTTTTATACTTAATGATTATATTCAACAATTTAAAATCTTGATTTCTTTTTTTCTCTTCATCTCAAGACGTCTTAAAAAACAACACATCTATATTACACTAATCTGCAACATTTACATCCAATACATCTAAACATGCCTTTAAAATGCTTCTAGAAAGCACTTCCAGTGAATACCAGATTTTGTTTAATAACATCGTTTTCTACCACCATATAAGAAAATCAGTGTACAGTGCTTCCAACAAACATTACACGATTAATTTTTACAGTATCCTCCTAAATTTCATAAAGGTAGGTACTATTCCTTTATCCTTGTGTACCAATGAAGAAATTGAGGTTAAACAACAACACAAAAGTCGGACAGCATACACCACAGTGAACTGGAATCAGAATGGAGCTCCCCCTGACTACTAATCTACATCACCAGAGCAAGTTGCCTCCTACAGAACCATGTCACAAAACAAGTCTGGCTTCTCATAGAACTCCCAGTATGTACTTCTAGGATTTCACAATGAGTTTTTGTTGCGTGGAGCCCCACAAAGCAAAAAGAGAAGTATTTGAGCCCAGCAGGCAGTTGCAAAGACACAATTATCTTACTAACATCCCTATGCCATTTTAAGTGGGGATATCAAACAAAAGCAAAAGTATATCATTTTTCTATACAGGTTGAGAACTTAGGGAATTAAATCTATTAACATGCTTTGGTTCCAATATAAGTTTTAATATACTGTTATCCAGTTATCTTTCTCAAGGCAATATTTACTTCATTTTCATTTAAAATAAGCTGAGAACATAAATTAAATTTTACTGTATTTGCAAGTACAATAGTCATAATAAAATGACCAGAAAATATCATATGGATTAGACTTATAAAAAACATCATAGTCAACTCCAGGAAGGAGGAGTTGAAAAAGAAAGACTTCCAATTCCCTCTTCCATTCATACTCTGCATTTCTTACTTATAAGAACAAAAAGTTTTCCATCTCCCCCCGCCCCCAGGATATTTTCATCATATTTTTATCAATACAACCAGAATTATGCCTTTGATGTCCCCCAATCTCTTCCTAATGATAAGAAATACAGAGAGATTTACTCTTTGCCAACCTCTGAGCTAATTTTTTGCTCTTGTTTATAAGTAGAAACATAAAGTTGGAAGAGATTTACTAACTTGCCCAAGATTGCAGAGCATGGACTTAAATCCAGGTTTTTCTAACTTGAGAACCTGAACTCTTACCAACTGCACCATCCTGAATCCCTCCCACACTGCCACACTGTTCTCGGGGAGGAAGTGGCAACCCAGGTCTCATGTTCTCTCGCAGCGTTCCAGAAGTGACACCTCTCTTAACTCTTTCCCATCATGAAAACTTTCCAGTGCCTCACTGATTCTAATTTTGTTTGGTTACTAAAGTTAATTTAGGCTACCATGACCTATGCCTGGGCTTATTACCTCTCATAAGGCCTTTCACATACTCATAACAAACATTCTGTGTGATAATGGCACATTTTGTGTGGCACAATGATTTACACCTCAAATGACAGGTCTGCATTCTAATATGTGCCTTCACCATCTTCCCCTCAACAGCTTCTAACGGCCTGAATCTGAGTACTGCACAGACAGATTAGAGGGACTGTAGTCCTTCAGTGCCACAGAAACACTCAAATACAGTAGTCCCCCCTTTAGCTGAGGTTTTATTTTCCACGTTTTCAGTGAACATTGGTCCAAAATATTAAATGGAAAATTCCAGAAATAAAAAAGTCATAAGTTTTAAACTCTGAGTAGCCTGATGAAATCTTTCCCCCACATACTCTGCCCCTACTGAGCAATAAATTACCCCATGCTATAAACACTCCACACACATTAGTTACTTAGCAGGCAGCTTGGTTATCAGATCCACTGTTGTGGTATCGTAGCACTAATGGTCGAGGAATCCTTATTTTCCTTACCACTGTTCCCAAAGTGCAAGAGTAATGATGCTGGCATGTTGTTATAGTTGTTCTGTCTTATTATTTTGTTAGTTATTATAATCTCTTACTATGCCCAATTTATAAATTAAACCTTATCATATATATCTATCATATATATCTATGTCAGTATATATCTATGTCAGAAAAGAACAGTACAGGCACTCTCCAGGTTATGATTGAGATACGTTCTATAGGTTTCCCCTTATGTTGAATTTGTATGTAAGTTGGAACAGGTACATTTATCCAACACCTGTGAGAGCCTCCATTTATAAGTGCAATTCAAATGTAAGTAGGATGTTTCTAACTCAGAGACTTACAGTAATAGCCTCTGTTCATAAGTGTGAGTCATACATAAGTCAGACTCATCTGTTTGTAACTCAGGGATCGCCTGTATATAAAGTACTACCCATAGCTTTAGGCATCAACTGGGTATCCTAAAACACATGTGTTGTTCACCCTTATGAGACAGAGCACATATGTAATACCAGAGTCCTGGAGATTTCCAAACCGATTTATCACTTTGGGTGCTCAATCACTGCTCCGAGGGTCCTGAGATTGGGCCCAAACTCCTGTCTACTACCATTTCAGCTAGCACTTATCTGCAAGCATCACCTGCAGGCATAAACACTGTCCCACCCAGTCCGTGACAGACACGGCCAACATCAATGCACACCACTTGGAACCCAAAGAAATGTCCTGCCACTCTCCAATTGCTCATGTCATTCCAACTTCCCAGGGGCCAACGACCCTGCCCACTCGCCTGGTCCACCACTGACATTACTGACATCCACGCAAGCCACATGGAGGCCCAAGAATTGACCCACCAGTCATTACCAACACAGATACCTGTGTGCCCCACCCTGGGGCACAAAGATAGATATTTCTCCTTAGCACATCCAGGACCTTAACAGCCAATTCTCATGAAATACTTTCTGATGAACATATGGATGGACGGACAGGTTTAAAAAAGGATGAATTGATGGATACGAGTTATTTAGAGATGGCTACCCTAAACATACTATATATTAACATACTACATATGCAAATCAGAGACTATTGTCTGAAGTACTATTGAGAGGGAATTCATTTTATTGTAGAATTTAGCTCTACTAGAACTCAATTAAAAATATTTTTATGGGCCATTTCTGAGGCTAAACTTGTAGCAAGTCTATAACTACCCATACACTAATTATAATACATATAGTACTCATTTATAGGAACTAATTTTTAATTTTTCCACAAATTTTCTTTACATCATAAAATCAGTTATAATATAAATGCTTCTTTCAAATTTAGTTGACCAATACAACCTTTTTCTTATCTTCAGTGATAAAGAATAATCTACTAAAAGAAATACTTACATAATCAAAGGTAGGCAGGCTCACAGTGACTTCTCAAAGGTAAAGTTGGCTTTACACACTTCTATTTCTAAGTGGGAATGGTAAGTTTTTAGTAGCTAAAAGAACATTCCTGTTTGTCCAACATTATATTTTCTATTCACTAGGTTTCTGGACTAGATAGATTTTAATAAATGAAAAAATAAAAATGCTGAATCAAAGAAGAAACCATGACTTTTATAGAGTAAAAAATGCAAGGGTTCATTAGAATTCAGGAAACATAAAATTTGTTTTCTTTTGATTTCATTGTATTGCCAGGATGTGAGAGGGAGTTTCCAAGTTATGAGCACTGAAGAGACCATTATACAAGATTCTAATTCCTTCATCTGTTTATCCATAAGGCTCTATCTGCTAGCCCTGTAGGAGATTCCAGGGTACTGAATGATAATAACCATAATAATTATTATATTTAGAGACAAGATAGTCGTTTTCCTGGTCAAAATAATAAAATCTCCCAGAGAAGCTAAACAGTCAAATTTCAAATCATTTCCTTTAACATCAGGGCTAACTCCTCTTAATGGAAATCTTTCTTTTAAACCTCTAAAGCAACCTTAATCCAAGTATTAAGTACAGTTGCAAATAAAGCCTCAAACTAGAGTTGATTTTCCTCGTTAAAGCTCAATTTACAATTGCCAAAATGTGGAAACAGCCTAAAAGCCCACCAAACCAGGAATGGATTAATAAGCTGTGGAACCTGTATACCATGGAATAATACTCAGCCACTACAAAAGATGGAGACTTTACCTCTTATATAATAACCTGGATGGATGTGGAACACATTATTCTTAGTGAAGCATCACAAGAATGGAAAAACAAGAATCCTATGTACTCAGTTCTGATATGAGGACAATTAAGGTCCTAGTATATGGTGAGTGGGGGACGGGGAGAGCAGAGAAAGGGAAGAGGTGGGAAAACAAGGGGTGTAGTTCACCTTTTAAGGACAGGACACTCTTATAAGAGGGTCCTTATCTAACAAAAGCAATCAATGTAACCTGGTTCTGTGTACCTTCAATGAATCCCCAACAATAAAAACCAAAAAAAATTGGCTTTGGAAGGTGAAAAAAGCACTTCCTAGAACAGAAGTCAGGTCATGGGATACTTCTGAGGTGTGTGAGCCTGAGCTGGGTATCTTTCTCTCCAGACCAGGTGAGTGCATCCCTAAAGTGGGCAGAACTAGGCCATCCATTAAATCCCACCAGTTCTCAGGAAACAGCAAAGGTTCCACCTTCTCAATGTCCATTCCTTTACCTTCATGATGCCACATCGATTTTTGGCTTCAGAGCCTGTAAAGTAAGGGAAGAGTGCCAGTCTCACTAGTACCCTCCTATGCGAGGCAAAAATATGCCTCCCTCTGAAGCTGGGCAGCTTGCAGGGACAGAGGGCGCAAAGACAAAGCCCATCGTGTCTCTCTTTCCTCTAAACCAGCAGTTCTCAACCTACGGGTCACAACCCCTTTGGGGGTCCAACGACCCTTTCACAGAGGTCGCCCAACACCATCCTGCCTATCAGATATTTACATTACGATTCATAGCAGTAGCAAAATGACAGTTATGAAGTAGCAATGAAAATAATGTTATGGTTGGGAGTCACCACAACATGAAGAAATGTATTAAAGGGTCCCGGCATTAGGAAGGTTGAGAACCACTCTCTAAACTATTAGCAAAAAGAGCACTAATAGAAGAAAGTCCTTTTTTTTCCCTCTGAGACAAAAGTCTCACTCTCGACTGGTCACCTTATATCGAGTGCCATGGCATCATAACTCACAGCAACCTCAAACTCCTGGGTTCAAGCAATCCTCTTGCCTCAGCCTCCCAAGGAGCTAGAACCACTCAGGAGTCTGCCACAGGGCCCAGTTAATTTTTCTTTTAGTAGAGGCAGGATCTTGCTTGTGCTAAGGCTGGTCTTGAACTCCTGAGCTCAAGCAATGCACCTGCCTCAGCCTCCCAGAGTGCTGGGATTACACGTGTGAGCCACCATGCCCGACCAAAAATTCTTTCTTAAAACAAATACTTAGGACAGTGCCTGTGGCTCAAGGAGTAGGGTGCCGGCCCCATATGCCAGAGGTGAAGGGTTCAAACCTGGCCCCAGCCAAAAAATAAAAATAAAAAATAAAACAAATATTCAATTAAAAAACTATACTCTTCTTCATCCGTGCCATGCATATAGTTTCCTATAAGTTACCCTGAAACCCTTAACCTTTTGAACCCTCAGATTTCTCCTATGTTAAGTAGGGGTTTGGACTAGATCTCGAAAGTTCGTTGTAAATTTAAACTTCTTTTTTTTTTTTTGCAGTTTCTGGCCAGGCGCTGGGTTTGAACCCACCACCTCCGGCATACGGGGCTGGCGCCCTACTCCTTTGAGCCACAGGAGCCACCCTAAATTTAAACTTCTTTAACAATATATCCTCTATGTCTAATCTTCATAACATTCGGTCTCACTAACGTCATCAATTTCATTTCCTTAGAAAGTCAATGGAAGTCCCTATGTTAGAAGAGATTTGCGAACATGAAGCTCTATTTGAGGTGTTTTTGGAAGTAAACTAACCAGAAAAAGTCATCATTTCACTACTAACTAGGAAAATGCTACTTAGAATCTCCCCAGTACAGTAAAATAAGTGAATAAAGATAAATGTCTTTCTGTCAGGTGAATATGTAATTGACCTGGGAGGCCGCAACATTAAAGTCCAGTTCATTTTTACTAAGAGAACAGTTACCTGGCAGACATTACCACATGCCTGAAAAGAAAGAAAAAATGTAGGGTATCTGGAGATCTAGTAAACTTTGAGGGGAGGGGATTTCAAAATGGGAAAATGTAACTTTCAAGATTGGCACATTAAAGACACAGTCTTCAAAATATTTTTGTTGGCCTATTTTGTGACCAAGGCCTGGACTCCTCACAATTAAAGAATCTTGTTCTGTACAATGAACATTGTTCTTTCTAATTACTTAATGTACTGAACTTTCTATAATCAGCTGGTACATAGCTCAATTATCACTGAGCCCTTTCTGAGTTCACAGAGCCAATAGCCGCTTTATAAATACAATCTAAAGACATAAGGTTCTGGCCCATAATATGAAAATGGCAATTCACTCTTAAATCATAGACTTTTAGGCCCAAAGGACAAGAAAGTTGGATGCAGCACACATGCCCACAGGCAGTGGTCAGTATCAGTGACTACCCCTGACAAAACTGTCATTCATCTACGGTGAAATGATGTAGCTTTTTAACAAGCTAAACTATTCAATTTATGGGTCCAAGCTTTAGTCTGAGGTGATATCCTTCCTACATTTGGCTGTGGAAGATTCTTTTTTCTTTTTTTTTTTTTTTTTTTTTTATGAGACAGAGTTTCCCTATGTCACCTGGGTAGAGTGCTATGGCATCACAGCTCACAGCAACCTCAAACTCCAGGCCTCAAGCAATTCTCAGCCTCCCGAGTATCTGGGACTATGGGTGCCTGCCACAACACCCTGTTGTTTTTAGAGGTGAGGTCTTGCTCTGGCTCAGGCTGGTCTCGAACCTGTGAGCTCAGGCAATGCGCCCACCTCGGCCTCTGAAGTGCTAGGATTACAGGCGTGAGCCACCACGTCCAGCCAGAAGATTCTCTCTTTATAAAATGATGGGACAGCAGAGAGTAAGTAATGTTCTTATTTAGAAAAATTAAAACTTGGCCACTTTGTTGGTCTCCTCATCATTTCCCTTTTTTTAAATTTTACTGACCCAGCATAAAGCCTAAATGCCTGGAAAGTACTCTCCCCTGGAATTATGAGAGAAGCTATTCAAGTGTAAGTATTTGTAATAATTTACCAAGAATTACACAGACCACAGAGTTAGGCTGCTTTGAAGGAGTGTCCACAAATTACAAAAAAAGTATATATTGCCTGAAAGTACAGGGTGTATCAAAAGTTGCCATACATGGGAAAAATTAACAAACTCATATTATATTTTATATTTATATACCAACACATAGAGAAATATTCTTTAAAACTTTGTAATGGTTATTTTGTAAATAAAGGTACATTCAGCTACAATTTTCCACTTTCCCTATGTATGTAAGGTGATCTTTGGGACACCCTGTAGAATGTGGGTGCGCCTAAATACCCAGAAGCCTCAGGTTTGCAACAAAATTTAATGTGAATGGAATAGGGCAGTGCCTGTGGCTCAAAGGAGTGGGGTGCCAGCCCCATGTACAGGAGGTGGCAGGTTCAAACCCGGCCCCGATCAAAGGCTGCAAAAAAAAAAAGAACTCTTGTGCCCAAGAGTTTGAGGTTTAATGTGAATGGAATAAAAAATTTCAATGAAATGATGAGCTCAGGGAGCATACCAGTATCAGCAAAATGGCAAAAAATTCATGTAGCATTAAAGTTGGACTTCATGAGCTAAGACATCTAATAATGTCCAAAGAGAATGACAAGACTCCACAGCTACCAGAAAAATAAACATACAAGAATTAATTTTATTTTATTTTTTTTTTTTTTTTACATTTTTTTTTTGTTTTTGTGCGGTTTTTGGCCGGGGCTGGGTTTGAACCCGCCACCTCCGGCATATGGGACCGGCGCCCTACTCCTTGAGCCACAGGCGCCACCCCAAGAATTAATTTTAGTGGCTCTCAAATATGTCTTAAACCTACAATGTTCTCTTTGATTGACTCCCACAATGCAAAAAATCTACACATTAAGTAAAAGAATTCCAGCTTGCGAACATCAGCCGGACATTTATAAGAATATGCTAATATATGTACTTGGGGGTAACAGTTTCTCTCTTGTTAAGGCAGCGTCATTGAAGCATACCCTGGAGTATTCATGCTGGAATTCAGGTTTACAAGATGAACGTGTGCTGAGCATCATACGGCTGGGGAAGCATGTGTGTGTCTGAAAACTGAAGGTCTCAAGAAGGAAAACACAAATGGCATGCTTTAGCCACCTTGCTTATTGAAAGAGCCTCAGTTTAAATAGTTTAAAGTCATAAATTGTGTCAATTTTGAAGCAGTCTTAGTGCTCACTACTAAGGGTATCAAAAATATATTCGGGGGGGGGTTTAAACCTTTGTAACTTTGGTGAGAGGAAAGAGGTCAGTGACTCTTTGTTAAAAGTTGATCTTGTGTGTTATATGTAACAGACATGGTAAATATGTACTTACAGTGTTTGTTTTTCACAAACCATCCATTTAAAGTGAAATCAACAAAAGAAATTAGATGCAAGGACATGTGATTTTGAGATTAAAGTTGATCTTAAAATGTAAACTAAATATGTGCTCAGAAAAAAAAAATTTTACCCAAAGGGTACCTGCTCTTACTCTCTACTGCCCTTTTGGTCACGACTTTGTGTCTGAGGGGTGGCCCCGGGTAGCAGTTCAGGACCAGGACCAAGGGGCCAGTACTAAGTTATTTGCCTAACTCTGCATTAGTCACTCCCAAATGTTCATCCAGGTGGACACCCTCTCTCCTCTCTTTCGCCACATCACAAAGGCCCTCTCATCCTTAAAACCCAGCTCAGCATTCACAGTCTCCATAAAAAATTAAACAATCCTGGCTTGGAGAGCTTTTCCTCTAATTCCGCACACCCATACCATTTACAAACTTGATAGAGCCTAAAACAAACATGGGATGATTGTCTCTGGGATTGCCTCAGGGATAATCTGGGATAACAAAGAGTACAAATATTATTCATCGCCTATTTTAGAAAAAATGCGTTCAGCAATTCCATTATCCTAAATATAAATATTTCTGTAGAAACAAAGCCTCACTACCAGAATTTAATCTTCACTCAAAACAAACCATGACCTGTGCTTAATGGACCAGACCAGTTAAAAATGCCACCAAGTAGCCAGACCAGGCTGGACATTTAGTCCAGAAAAGTACTATCTGACTGCAGAGGCAAGAGCACAGATGGCTGACTCCCTAACCTAATTAAACTTTCCAAGGCTGTAAATCTGGGTGTTACAAGCAAAGCCAAAAAATTTCTGTGCAGAAGTTCTTGCCCATGCAATTATGCTCAACTCTCGCTAAATCTCTGCATTACTAGGGTCTGTCTGACTGAGATGAACCGAGGAAATGGCCTTTCGGACCCCAAGAAGACGGCAGGATGGAGGCCCCAGCCTTCCAGGCTGATCCTGCCCCTCATTCTGCTCCTCCACCACTCAGGAGGATTCATTGTTCTGAATTCTTTTGTGTCCTCTCTCCTGGATGCATTCTGGTGTTAACTTTTCCTTCTCAGGCTGGCTAAGGATGGGGCAGAAGTCAGAGGTGACACAGAATTGTCATGAGAAGGGAGAAAGGAGCAGCTAACTGTAGGCATCGGGAAACCAGCTCCCGGAAAGGCCCCATCGGAAGGTCTTCCCATCAAGGCCTTTAAGAAGCTGCCTCCTCTTTCTGTTTCACCGTCCCATACTCTTCAACAAACCGGTTACAACAGTGTTTTTCTCTCTCCAGGCTTAAAATATATAACATCTCACTTTTTTAAGTGAGATGTTTTGAATGAAAAGAATACCCTGAATTTCCAAAGAGGGTCTTTTTTTTTTAATTATAAAGTAGTACTGAAAAGCGCTTCAACTTAATTCTCCAAAGTACATGTATCACTTGTGTACAATTGAATAGTGGTGATTTCCAGGCACTGAGAAGGTAGAGGATATGGTATCTGGCCACGATATAATAATTAAATAATTATTAATCTATATTATTAATATAGAATATTATTAATTATATTAATATTAATTAATATTATATTAATTATATTATTATTGATCTATATTTTTAATAATTATAATTCTATATTTAATAGTAAGCATATGTGCAGTTGAGAATGACAGAGAAGGAAACTGGCATCCAGCACCCCCAAAATATGCTCTTTCCTGCCAGCAAAGGGCTATTTTCTAGGGTGAACTGAGGTCCCTTATAGACGGAAATATCAACAAGCCCTGGACCAGCAGGGCCACCTCAATTTCACCAACACGCATCATTTGTCTACAATGTGCCAGGCAGTGGGCCACGTGATGGGCATCGAGGAAGGAGGGGGAGGGAGACCCCGCCTTTAGCAGCACACAGTCAGTGAGAAAGACACCCTGGGCAATAAAGGTTACAGTCCCTGGGGCCAGGACAATAGGAGTGACCTAAGGAGCACATCGGGAACAGAAAGGGAGAAACGAGTTCAGGAAGAAACTCAGACAAGTCCCATAGAAGACATCATAGTTTAACAGGATATTGATGAAAGAGCAGAGATAATTGAACAGGTAAACGGGGGAAAAGGGAATTCTTCATACAAAAGAGTCACTCTAAAAACATTTCTCGGGGTGGCACTTGTGGCTCAAAGGAGTAGGATTCTGACCCCATATGCCGGAGGTGGCCGGTTCAAGCCCCAACCAAAACAATAATAATAATAATAAAAATAAACACATTTCTCTTTCATCCTTTCTCCCTCCCTTCCCCTCATGGCACAGGGTAAAATAAACCAAACTACCAATTTTAAACTAGCTAACCTATACTTTTAATGATTCTTGAGGTTTTTCCAGCAGTTACTTGTTTTCAGCTTATTTCCAGCCCATAACACACACCCACAAAGGTGGCCTACTGAGTTTGCAGAGAAGCGGGATTTTTACAATAATAATAATAATACCGGGATGAAACTTTGTAGATTACCATTTTGGCCAAGTGCTCATGCACGCACTTTAAGCCAGTGATTTTTCAATCCGTGTACCCTGGCTCACCAGGATCTTAGGTGTGCCACAAAATATTTTAAAGATCATTAATTAAATTATTTTTGAAAGAAGTTCAAAGCACAGTAAATATATTCTTATTTTTTACTATTTTTTTGATCAACATAATTTAAGTGTTCTACAGAAGCTAAACTATAGGTTCAAGTGTGCCGTGAAACACGCTGCTCAAAGCCCATTAAAGTAAATGAGAATCTTCACCGCTGCCCCAGGCTTACATTGCACGAAGCACTTTATTTTAGTATAAATCGATAAAATTAAAGAGATATGTATCTACTTTTACACTAAATCATTTTCAGTAAATCACTAACAGTTTATTTGAACAAAATTTTTATAAGATGATTTGTTATTCTTACCTCCATGGGAAAAGCTTTGAAATTAACCGTGTGCTCCGAACCACGCTGGTTTTCTCTTCCCCAATGAAATCTAACTTCATACAGTTCAAACTCATGCCCTTGAGGCAGGGGTCCTCCCGATAGCACTGAAAAAGAAAATAAATTTTATTGAATTACGTTCCAAATTTATTAGAACATTATAGCCTTTTTTCCCCCCTGGCTATAAAAGCTCTCATGAGCTCTATAAATTAAATTCACAATGCCAAAATGAGAACTGTATCATGACTTTGAAGTAAATTTAAACTGAGTTTGGCAGAAATTCTGGTACTAGCCATTCAGATATAATGGAAATTAAAAAACTGAAAAACTTAGTACTGATATGTATATTTTTAACTTCCTGTGTGTTTTCAGCTCACTAGTAGATAAAGGAGACAAACTCCTCAGAGTTAAGCCTAGCACTGATAAGGAGACAAGATACGGTTTACACTCAAACTAACCAAGAGTTTGCTATTTATAGACCTGTCGGTCAATAAATTAAACCATGTTTGCAGATCATCCATTTGTACTAGTAGTCTTTCAATTTAGAGAATAGGTGTGCAGATTAACAAAATTATCCTTGACGAGGACTGATTAGTGTTAACTCAATCAACAATGAAACCACTCCTCAAAAGTAGATAACCGTTCAGCATCACAAACAATGCAAACAAAATAAAATTGTGACAAAATATTAATGATACTCAAAGTCATTAACATCAGTCCCACAAGGCCCAGTTTTTTTTCTCATTTCTGAGTGAGATCCAGAACTTCATCCCAAAGTTATGTGTCTTTATCCCAGAGACACACTAAGATTGATGAAAAATACATTTGCACAAGAACCAATCTTCAAGCAGTAAGACTCGTTAGTTAAAAACCTCCTGATAGCATGTGTACATACAAACTTGAAACACAGTTTACGATAATCAAATGGCCAAATTCAACACAATTGAATGTTATTTAATTTAGGGCACTTTCCCTCTAGCAACTCCCAATTCTAAACAGTATCAGCTAAGAATTTTAGGTTATTTAGCTAACAAAATCTTCCCTCACCCTAGAAGCAGGCTCTTTGAAACAGATTAGGCCCCACACAGTGGTTCATGCCTATAATCCTAGCACTCTAAGAGGCCCAGACAGGTGAATAGCCTGAGCTCAGGAATTTGAGACCGGCTTGAGCAAGAGAGCGAGCCCGTCTCTATTAAAAATAGAAAAACTAGCTGGGCTTTGTGGCGGGTGCCTATATTCCCAGCCATTTGGAAGACTGAGGCAAGAGGATTGCTTAAACCTAAGAGTTTGAGGTTGCCGTGAGCTACAACAATGCCACAGCATGCTACACACGGAGACAGAGTGAGACTCTGTCTCAGAAAAAAAAGAAAAGAAAAGAAACAGATTATTGTTCACACTTAGGTTCCTTTGAGGAGGACATAAGAGAGTCCCAAGCTCTCTGGAGAAAGAGTTTGATCACTCATCCTTACCCTAAAATTCAAAGAAGAAAGCGAACTAATATGGCATTATTTATTTGTTTGATTGGTTTTTCATCTAATAACATGTTCCAAACAGTATTTAAGACTGCTATGTTAAGGTACATGTGTTACAATAAACAGTCAGACAGCATAAACTAGGAAGAATAAAGAGAATCAGAGAAACAGATGGAAAAATTAGGCTATTGTACACGATGGAGGACGTGAAGTCCTTGCTAGGAGCCCTACAAATCTGGTTCTAAGCTTTCCACCAGCTCAAACAAAGAAGAAGAAGAGCGTCTGCAGCAAACAGCAAATTTAATTTTTCAAGTGGATAAACTTCCCATTGAGGGGAAGGGGAGGCAAGACGTGTGGCTTTTAAGATAAGACCGTCTCACGTGACTTTAGTGTTCTTTCTCAGGCTTGGACTGACGTGGGTCACACTGCAAGTCTGCCAGGTCAGTGCTGTCATCCCCACTGCCAGGGCAGGAGAGTGGGATGGGGGGGCTCGGCATGATCTGCCAGTCACCCCTGCTCACAAGGACACTACCTGGAACCCCAATCTCCTGACCCACATCTCAGGGGTAAAGGGAAACCCAAATTTCAATATCTGCAAGAATGAACTAAAAAATGATGAATCTCTAAGCCTAGATTCTAAGCTGCAGTTCCTCCTGGGAGAAATACAATTAAAAAAAAAAAAATTCGTTTGATACATGGATCAAAAAGGCTTAGAGAGATTTAGAATAGCAGTGCAGGCTCACTCTTTCTCCCTCTTCAGTAAACATCCAGTCTGGGGATTTCAGAATGTAGAAAATGTTTTTATTCCAACCTGAGTGCCACAATTTCTAAATAACCTCGCAACTCGCTCCGTCCCTTGGCTGTCCAAGTTTGGTCTTAAGAAAAACCAGGAAGGAGCTGGGAGTCTACCCACTATGTACCTCACCTTCCAAGCCAGAAAGAAAAAAAGGGGGAAAGATTCTTCTAAGTCCCACACGACACCCCAGCCTGTGTCATCAAAATGACATTACGAAAGTTCTGAGATATACAAAAATCAAGAAACATAAAACCTGCATGGACAGAAACGCTGCCCTCCCAGCAACACCGATAAGCAGAGCAAGTTGAAACCTGCACAGATCAATCAGGAAGGACGCTGTCAACTGTGTTTTCTTAGAAGTGGAACAGGGCCACACCTGTGGCTCAAGGAGTAGGGCGCCGGTCCCATATGCCGGAGGTGATGGGTTCAAACCCAGCCCCGGCCAAAAACCACAAAAAAAAAACAAAAAAAGAAGAAGTAGAATAATGCACCATAACACAGTCTGTCTCGAAACTTTTGTAGTGACCCTCCTATAATAGAGAATACACCCCTCACCAGGTGCAGCAAAAGCCTAACCCAAGGCTTCAGTGGGCGAGCTCTGTAACACTTTGTGTTTAAAACAAGGTGATAAAATTGACTCAGAGAAGGCCTAGCTCCACATTGCTAGGAAAAGGACTATCATGAGATAAAGCACATGTAAAATAAAAAAGAGGATTTAAAAGATCTTTCCCAAGGCCGGGCACAGTGGCTCACACCAATAATCCTAGCACTCTGGGAGGCTGAGGTAGGTGAGCTCAGGAGTTCTAGACCAGCCTGAGCAAGAGACACAATCTCTAAAAATAGCCAGGTTTCGTGGCAGGCGCCTGTAGTCCCCGCTACTAGGGAGGCTGAGGCAAAAGATCACTGGAGCCCAAGAGTTTGAGGTTGCTGTGAGCTATGATGCTACAACACTCAATCAAGGGTGACAAAGAGAGACTCTGTCACAAAAAAAAAAAAGAAGGAAAAAAAAGATCTTTCCCCAAAACCTCTTCGTCACAGGCTCTCCCAACACACACATACACACAGTGTTTCTGAAACTGTTACAAAGCAAATCATTATTTTCTCATGGAAATGGATGACACAGTTGGTCTTGACAGTAATTTTAAGAGACTAAAAGGAGGGCGGTGCCTGTGGCTCAAAGGGGTAGGGCGCTGGCCCCATATGCCAGAGGTGGCGGGTTCAAACCCAGCCCTGGCCAAAAACTGCAAAAAAAAAAAAAAAGAGAGAGACTAAAAGGATTCATGCCTGAAAAAATACTCCCCACATGATCAATGCCCAATTTAACAGCAATGAAGTCTTTTCCTTGAAAATGATGGATATAGAGGTTATCTTGTAAATGCCCTAGAAATTCAAACTGTACAAATCCATATTTTGGCAGAGTTCAAGGCCCCTGGGAGTCCATTTACTCATCCCTCCAATAGATATTTTCTATTACATTGTACCAGGTCCTGGATTAAATACTTAGGACACATTGATTTTGACAAAATAGGCAAAATTCCCTGGCCTTGTACCTTACATTCTTTTAGGCTGAAATGTACATTCATACATTTATGAACATCAGATTTTTCTAAGCGATTTGGCCATGACATGGCAGGTGTATTAGATGTGACATCATTAGATTGAATAAAATTACAGTGAAACACAAGAAGATCCTCATGGATCTTAGATTCTGAGGAAACAGAATATAAGAAAGGAACATAGACAGGGAGGCATTCTGCCCAGGCCTGGTTCTCCAGGGAGAGGTGACAAAGAGGCCGCTTCCAGCCTGAGTCAGGCTCTGGGTACCTTTCACTTTTGCTGCAGATGAATAATCCAAAGTTAAACCACACTAAAGTCATGTGGCCATACAAAGCCATAAAAAATGCCCAAATGCTGAACTAAGAGTTTTACGAAGTGCCAGGTAAAAGCATTACCTGTTCATCCCCCAAGAATGATTGTTTATAGACTAAAAATAAATAATCACTCTGTTTTATCCACTTGGCAACATCCTCTTAAGGCATTATTCTCCCTTTTTACAGCTTACATACTTTTTATGAGGAATCCAGTCATACTAAAAAAAAAAGGGTACAGTTTCCTACATTTATGAAGATCAAATTTTGCTGAGTGACATTTGGCCGTTACCAGGCAGGTTTATTAGTTGTGATGTCATTAGGTTCAATAAAATCACAGTGAAACAACATGAAATTAGATGACAAGCTGAATTTCCTTAGAATAACAAACTTGTGAAAAGAATAAAAAATAAGTTGATGCCATTGAGAAAAGCATTTCTTTAATGCTATTTAATAGGCACAGGAGATACATAAAGTGTTCCCTGAGGAAGCTCCTGCGGGTTCTGAGAACCCCGTAAAGACTTGACATGTATATACATTTCTCTAGTCCATCTAAGCTGCTACAATTCTTTGCTGAAAACACATTTACCAGATAATTAAAGGCTGGCAAATCGGTTCAAGGCTTATTCCCCTCATTTCAGGTGAGCTCAACACACACATTGTGCAAACAACTCCACGCCTGGCCATGTGCTGACCACTGACTGTATAAAGTGAGAGGAACCCAGTGTGGGAGCAGGCTGGGCACTCTCAGTTCTCCAGAAACCAAACTCAGTGTGTAAACAGAACACACCCGGAGCGGAGAGGAAAGTGCGCAGGTAATGAGAGGCCGGCCAGCAAGGGACAAGCCAGGAAGGAGCAGGGATCACAGCGTCGGAGAGGACTGCCCCGAGAAGACGAGAGCTGAGCTGAGTCCAGAGGAGTCTGCTCCGAATAGTGGAAAATGCATTCAGAGCAGAGCAAACAAGCTGAGAGAGGCTCTGCAATGTAAGTGTCGTCCAAGAGAAAAACTCAGAATTACCGATGATCAAAGGCAGGTTCAGCAGGGGCATCAGGAGACGTGTAGCCTACACTAAGGAGCTGGAGTTGACCCTACAGGGAATTGGCGCAGGTGACAGAATAACAACGGGCAAGTCCACCCAGCTGCTGTCCCAGCCCAGAGAGAGACAGTGAGAGCCGCACCCCTCCACAGAGGGAGGCCAGCACCAGCGGGTCCCTGACACATCCTGCGAAAGACCCACAGCCCACACAGTTCATTCTTAATATGCTTGAAGATTTTTTGATTCACATTTAAGGAATCCCAAATGCATTTTAAAACCTTCCAAAAATAATATTCATCAGTTCTTTTTAACATTTAAAGCCTTAAAATTAAAAGTAAAAATTTTTCAATTAGTTTTTACTGTCTTGTGGTTTTAACCTACAGCTTTATTTCATATTAAATAAATATCTTCAGCTCTCCAGGGTAGAGATCACAGCGACAGCACAGCAAGCAGAGCAGTCAAGCTGGGCAAAGTGGAACGTGAGCAAAGCAAGTTTCAGCAACGGCCCAGGTAATTCAGAGTCATCCAATAATAAAAATAATCACAAAGAAATTCAGCCCGGTCATGTCATATAAATAAAAAACAGAGCCTCTCCTTCAGTGAAAATAATTTTAAGATACTTTTGAAAATTTCATCTTCAAATCATCAAGGTTGCTAAGAAACACTATAAAGAGTTGTCACATTTGGGGTGGGGGAGAGATGATTAATGGCAATAATCACTTAGCCTAAAATTAGTATTAAGAATTGTAAGAGACCCAGAAGTAAAATATCCTAATTAATGTTTCTGTAATAAGTGACAGCAAAGGGCACATATGACCCATCTTGATTAGCAATTTCTCTCATAATGATGATCCATTAAAAATTCCATTTAAGACACGGCTTGTAGTCCGATTCTACGCTACAAGCCCAGGCAGTCACCCACATTCTCAATACTTAAGTATCAAACCACTCAGGCTAGAAATTATAATCACATTTTTAAATTTACACTACTCTGTATACCACTGTAAAGATGTTCAATTTTAATTTGTCTGTGTACCTTAAATATTAATATTCCTAAGGTACAGTAATCCATTTTTCCTCCTAAGAAATTTAATGATCTATGTGGCAGCCTTCATAAATTCTCCATACTCAAAATAATAGGCCCATAATCTGGTCCAGTTGTCCATTCCATTCACCTGGAATGCAATGGACAACTTCTTATGTGGAGGGATTCTGCCACCCTGAAACACACACAGCGCAGAGGTAGGACAGTGACAGGACCCAAGACAGGGTCCAGTCGTGGGGACGCCACCCTGGGCATCTCTCTGATATCTTCTCCCTCTCCCCGGCCCTACATAACCACCTCTGAAGTTCTATGGATTGCATCTGAGACCTCTCTCTTGTGTCACTCCTCCTTTTCCAATAACACTGCAATGGCTGCGGTCTTGGTTAATGGAATCTCTTATTCCAACCTTCAAACTGTCTTTCAGTCTCTCTCAGATCCCATCTCATTCAGTGCCACAAGTTAATTTTCCTAAAACAATATGCTAATCATGACCTTATCCTATAAGAAAAAGGTTATACACTCTTTAGACTCTGCTCAGGGTCCCTCATGAATTTGCTCCAACATATCCTTTCTATTATATTTCTCATTAGCTCCCTTTATCATGAACAAATCTTCCCTTCCAGCTATAGTGAAGGATTTGTGTTTCCTTAGATAATCTCTAGGACTTTCCACATCCATGTCTTTTTGCACCCTGTACCCCTTTCCCACCCATCCCAGGCTCCTCACATCCAAATGCTATTCATGCTTCAATATTATTCCAAATGCTACTCCCTTCATAAATCCTTCCCTAATAATTTCCGCCAAAAATAATCTCTCCTTACACACCTACCTTCTATGACCTACCATTGTAACCTCTTTGAGGGCAAGCCTTGGATCTGATCTATATTTACCCTGTCCAGCATAAAGCAAAGCCAACATTGCCAACTACACCCTGCAGGCCAAATAATACGAGTGAATGAATACTTATGTTTGGTTCACAGGTACATAGATCCAGCTTCTCCTGACATATTCAATATCTGACCAACCAGACACACTTTCTGCAGTTTGCTGGTTTCTCACAGTCACCGCCAGGCCCTATTGCCCCTCAACACTGCAAGTGAAGCAGAGAGTCAATAGCTACTTACAATCTTTTGCTCTCTGAGTCACTCTCATTGACAGTATTTGTCTGGCTCTCACAGACAAGTAAATCCTGAGAGTAAATGACTCTGTAGTAAATGATCAATAAAGTATTAAAGGATGAAGGACTATCCCATGACCAACAGGTGAAAAACTAAACAAGTCTGCAAGGAAAAATGGCAACTTCCTGATAGACGACAGTATTTTAAAGGCTCTCAAGTGCAAGGAAAGTATTTGCTGGATATCTGTTCTGTGTAGGTCATGGGAACTAAAACAGAAACAATGGGTGAGAACACAGAACTTTCTGACTTTTAGAATTACTTACAAGCAAATGGATTTCCTTATGAAGAATAAATGTCCTTCCCTGAGCTGTTCTAGCCAAGACTGCCCAACTTGCTGCAGAGGATCTGACAGGGCAGGCTGACTGGCTGCCCCCAGGGGCCCATTCCACTCAGAGAACCCACCACCGCCGTCCTTTTCCTAAGCTTATTTGCTGTCTTATGGGAACATAGAGCACCGGGCAAAGGAGCATGCAGTCTGTGGGTGCATGCCACATAGGAAAAGGGTCCAAGAGGAAACAATGAGAGACCCCATTATTTAAGGATAGTGGAGCATGACGAACTGGCAGAGAAAGGCAGCCGAAATTAGAAAGAAACGTCAGAAGACTGCTTGGCACACAGACCAACAGGAGAGTTTCCAAAGATTCATTTCAAATGCAACAGAGTTAAAGAACCGTAAGAATTTTAAAGTGCCCATTGGATCTGCGTGATAAGCCTGAGAAGTTCCATCAGAGTTGCAGGACTAGTAGAACAGGGGCAGGGGGCTCACTCCTGGTCACGAAGAGCCTCGGCTTGAAGGCAATTATCTCCAGATAGGATAAACATATAAGAATAACATCATTGAGATGATGTTAAAAGCTTTAGCTTGATGAGCCTAAGCATTTAAATTATATATGAGGAGTAAAGAAAAAAAAAGAGAAGAAAAAAGAAACTCTGTAGCCCAGGTCATTGACAGTCTCAGAGAGGCCTAAGTTTCAGCACAGTGGTGGTGTGAAGTCAGATTTCATTTCTTTAAAAAAAAAAAAATTGTGCTTCTTGAAAGAATTTCTTTTGTTTACAAAGACAGCTGGTGCAGGGGCGCACGCCTCTAATCCCAGCACTCTGGGAGGCAGATGGATCACCTGAGCTCACAAGTTCAAGACAAAGACAGCATGCTGTTATTGAGCACCTCTAGTTAGCCAAGGACAGCACTCACAGGTTGATCTCTCCCCTCTCAACTCTCACTGAATAAAAAGGGCACAAATTTGCCAGGGCAAAATAAATAAGAAGGTGGGGAACCGCACAAGAGAAATGCCAAACAAACAAAAAAAAAAAAATTCATAAGGAGGAGAAGGCTAGAAAGATGATTAAAAAAGAGAAAACTAGGGTGGGACTGTGGCTCAAAGTGGTAGGGCACCAGCCCCAAATGCCAGAGGTGGCAGGTTCAAATCCAGCCCTGGCCAAAAACTGCAAAAAAAGAAAAAAAAAAGAGAGAGAGAGAAAACTAAAGCTCACTAGCTACAGGAAGAGGAAGGCCACAAGAGGCAAGCAATTCCTGCCACAGAACCCAGGTGCTAGGGCTGAATGCTTGTGTTCCCTCCAAGATTCATGCTGAAACTTCACCCCTGGGTCTTAGGAGGTGGCCAGATGAAAGGGATGAGGGCTCTGCTCTATCAGTGGGATTGGGGCTCTTATGAAAGAGCTGGAGGGAACCCATTTTTGGTCCCTCCAGCTGGCAGGCAACACAGTCGTCTGACATGTGTGAGGACACAGCAGCCAGGTGCCACCTATGGAGCAGAGAGCAGCCTGACCAGACACCAGATCTGCCAGCACCTGATCACGGACTTCCCAGCTTCCAGAACTGTGAGAAATCAATTCCTATTATTTATAAATTTCCCAGTCCAAGATATTTTATTATAGCAGCTGAACAGCGCAAGACACCAGGAAAGACCCAGGAGGTGGAAGCATTCAGTATCTCTGAATGTGGAGGCGCAGAGGAAATGCAGACACTACGTCTGTACAGGCAGCATGAAGGCTCCGGATCCCATCCCCCAGGGACAGGAAGCTACCTTTTACCTTCCCTGGCAGAAGATGAAGGGAATGTGCATGTGCCAAACGCTGACGCTCTCCTGACTGTGGCCAACAACCAGCAAGCCAGCTGTGACCCACCCCACCCTGAGCCCCCAAGCAAAAAAGAAAATACAAATAGGAGACAGGCAAACCCCAGAGGAATTGGGATGAATCACAAAAAGGGCTCAAACAACACGGGCGGGCCTTTGTCTAACGATGTCCCTGGGAAGCCCATCAGATTTCAATCACTGCCCATGTGCACAGAGCTTCTGATCGGCACCTTAGACTCATTTTAAAGATGAACAAAGAGCCAAAGATCACTAGCCATTTGAAGAGAATTTCCAAAATAAATGAGACAAAAACGAATAGAAAAAGGAAACCCAGAATAAATAGAGACAGGCAGGTAACAGGAAAAAAAAAAAAAAAAAGCAATAAAAACATAGTGTGGAAAGATCCCACATCCATGAAATAAATACTAGATGCTAAGTTTTTAAAACTTTTAAAAATTCATAGAATAAACATGACTTTTTTAGAAATTAAAACTACAAGAGCAGAAACTAAGCGTTCAATAATGGAAAGACTGAAAGATTATAATATGAGGAAATCTAAGAGAAAGTAGAAGAAAGGGGCAAAGAGAACGTAGGAATTATTGAAAAAGGAGAGGAAAATCCAGAAAATTTATCTGTGAATTAATCTAAGAAATATAAGAACATTTCTGATAAATAAAAGATGCAAGTATCCTCATTAAAAGAAGCCATTGAGTACCCAGCACAGAGTTAAAACAAAGAGCCCGCCAAAGCATATGGCTGCAAAACATCAAAACAACAGCTGTAAAGAGAAAAGTGTAAAAGGAACCGAAGGAAAAAGAAAATAAGACACACAGGGGAGGCTGGAATGCAGAACGCCACTTGGTCTTTGAGCAGCAACACTGGAAGCGAGCCCACAACACAGAAATGACGTCCAACAGCAATGACATCAAAGGAACAGTTCCAGCCGGCACTGGAGCACGAGTGCTCATCCTCAGTCACTCCTCTGTGCCTCGCGGTCCTTTACAACCCCTGCCTCCCACACGTACACAAGAACTTCAAAGAACTGCATTTTCACTCGACGATGAATTTTCAAGATCTGTCTTCTCCACCTGTGTACAACCAACACTCACCAGGCTGCCTGACACGAAATGCCATTTTTGTCGTATGGATAGGTAAACATTTATTTCCAGAAGTACAAAGGTATATCAAAATATTAACACACACTTCCCTAAAATGTTTTTTATAAGCCAGAACAGCCAACATTCAATAATTTTACAATGTAGTTTTAAAATAATAAAGAGGGACTTTGCCTAACAAATGCAATCTGTGTAATCTGCTGTATTGTACCCTCAATGAATCCCCAACAATAAATAAATAAATACATAAAATAATAAATAATTTCCCATCATAGCGAAACTCCCTCCCCCCCCACAAAAAAAAATCGAATTTAAGTTTGGAAGTTTACATCTGAAACATCTATTTGACTCTACACAAGTATGTATAAAACCCATAATCTCTTTTGGGTGATGCCCACACCTTGGCTAACCTCAGAACAGTAAGGAAGAATACATGAATCTATGACTAGCTCATGTATTCTAAATTAAAGTTCAGAAAGATCCACAGTGAATGAAAAAATGCAGAGTTGTAAATCCACACTTGCCTTATGTAACAATAAACCTAAAGATGTTATGGTCTAAAACATCGATTTTATTGATTTGGAATTAATTTGCACACCCAGTCTCTATTTATTAAGCATGTCCTACCTAATATTTAAACATACTCTAATTTTACCTTCGTATCAAGAAAGGTAATTATCATTCTCATGAAAAGGATCATAGTAATGCTAATTTAAAAAAAAAAATCTGCTTTCCTCTCTTCTAAGTTTCTTAAGCTCATTAAGCTAAAACCAATTTCCCAGATAATTATCCAATACCTTTTCCATAAGACATTTCAGATCCATTTCAAATAGGTTCTGGGGGAGTAGAGAGACTTAAATGAGTGTAAAAAAAAAAAAAAAAAGCAAGAGTTTTGTTTGCCCTTCAAATCTCCGACTGAGTCTAGCAAATGTTTTTGATGGTTATTAGTTAAAATTCTCCTTGCATGTTAATATAGAAGACAAAATTAACTTGAAAAATCTAACTGGAATGTCAGATATGTCAATAAATCATAATTCTCTAGTTTTACAAAGTTGTAAAGAGAGAATTATGGTTATTTAAATGGTCTATGCTAAGCAACAATTTAGGACGAGACGTGGATGAGTATACTCACATATAATTTCTTCATATTCCACAAAGTGCAAGATGACCCAATCAAGGTTATTCCAGTAACATCA
This sequence comes from Nycticebus coucang, assembly GCF_027406575.1. NCBI lineage: Eukaryota > Metazoa > Chordata > Mammalia > Primates > Lorisidae > Nycticebus > Nycticebus coucang. The sequence continues at coordinate 11,068,571 of NC_069792.1, forward strand.
TATGAAGGAGAACAACAAACTGATATTTTCATAATTTCAAACTTTTAAAAAATAATTCCCCCAAAATGCACTTTATAACATATAAAGGGTATTCTGAAAAAAGGGCTATGTTAGTTGTACCTTTAACATCATCCAAGTTAATCAGAGTTCCATAACTCCATGCTGAGTTCTAGTTTATGAGAGTGTACAAACTTATCTTCTACAATACCTGATTTTGACTTCAGGATGACCTGAATGGTATGTCCATCATTGGTGACCTCACAGTCTCGGCAGACCACATAATTTGGGGAGAGGCGGACGTCCAGCAGCGAGGGGTCATACCTGGCTTCTCTTGAGTTTAAATTAATAGGAGACTGGTATTCCCCATTAGCATCAGGGAACACCAAACCCCACTCAACACCTAAAGACAAAATGAAATAAATTAAAACAAATTAAAACAAAACTACAGTACAATTTAACATGTACAAACTAGTATAAACACTTTCACGACCCTTGACATTATGAAGAGGGTTATGACTACCATCACTATAGGGATGAAATATGGTAAATGCATGTGAGTTTGTGTTTGTTATTTGAATGATCTGGTAGTGAATACCACATACAAAACCCTGGACTAGGGCAGCACCTGTGGCTCAAAGGGGTAGGGCGCTGGCCCCATTTGCTGGAGGTGGAGGGTTCAAACCCAGCCCCAGCCAAAAAAAAAAAACCTGGACTAACAAAATATTCAATTTGTACTTGTCCACATAGATGTAATAATAATTTATGATTCTAGGAAATTCAAGTCATCTTTAAGTGATTAGAAAACAATGATACCACAAAAATTTCCTCTGCTCATTAGTTCAATTATGCTAAGTACTTGGGAAATACTGGTTGCTGTAACTTCAACATGCTCCCTGTGAGCCAAAAACAACTCTGATGCTAATTCTGATAATTGCCTCTTATCAGAAATGCAAATACACTATTTTAAAGTGTATGTATGTGCATATACACATGTACTCTTCCCAAACTTTTATAATTAAAATAATATAGTCTACATTTGTCTTAATATATGTCATAAACATCTCAATAACGTTGAGCTCTATTAGAAGCCCTAAATTTTCAGGGAACCACTGGGAAACTAAGTGTTTTAAAAGCAACTCCTCGCTGAACCCACTGATTCAGTCTCCAATTAGAGACAAGTTTTGGAAAGCTAAGCGTTGAGAGTAACCTTCCCCAAAAGACTACAGGCAGAAACACTTTTTGTCCGCTGTGTCCTCAAACCAAGCAAGAAACCAATCCTTTCACTAGCACTGCCTATTCAAGGTGCTGAGTGAAAGGCACCGTTAAGGTTCTTGGGTACTGAAAGACAGAGAAGGGACAGCCGAGGCTTGAGGCGGCAGCAGGTGCGAACCGCAGCCCAGAGCAGGCACCCCCGAGGTGCGAACGCAGGCGGCGGGAGATCGCAGGCGGCGGGCACGCCTCCCAGGAGCGCCTCCCGCCCCGAAGCGCGCCAGGAGTGGGAAAAGTGCCGGGGACCGGGTGGGAAAGAGGGGACGTGGTGGTGCTCAGAACACGCAAAGCAGCAGGACTCCGAGCCCCGAAGCTTGGAGGGGCACCAACGCGCCGTCCGGTACCCCGGACACCCCGACACGTGGCCGGTTACCTTCCTCGTAGCCCCACTCCACACCCTCCTCCTCTTCCTCATCATCATCCTCCTTCTCGGGGAAGGGGACGGAATCTTCCATGAAGCTCAGGTCAGCCATGGGGAGGCCGCGGGACCCTGGGGTCGCTGGCCGGCGGGGCCTGCGGGCCGGAGTGGACGTGGGAGCGCGCGCGGGTGCAGCCGCGGGGACCACGGGCGGCGCGAGTGCGGGCGCGCGTGGGGCCTGAGCGCGCGTGGAGCGGGCGCCGGGCGGGCGTCCGGCCGGAGTCTGCAGCGACCAGCGCGGAGAGCCAGTCCCGAGTCCGCGGCGGAGCCGGCGCGGGGCCAGTTATAAACCCGGCCAGGGCGTGTCTGCCGCGCGAGGATCCGCCCCCTCCGCTCCCGGCTGGGGACCACGGGAGCCGACGGCGGGAAACGGACCTGGGGTTGCCCGGCCAAAGCCGCGGAAATGGTAACGGCACCCCCCGCCCGCCGGTCCGGAGGTCGCCCCACCCCCGGCGGCCCCCACGGTGGCTGCCACTGCCCCGCCTGCAGCACCTACGGCCCGGAACCCCGCAAGTCACCGTCGGCCACCCTAAGGACCCCCGTGCCCGGCCTGGAAAATAATTAAGGCTTTCTCCCGGTATTTATTTTCCTCCCTCCTCCAGGAAATACCAAAAAGGGGTCTAGAAGAGAAAGGCTGCCAGGGGAAGGAGAAAAGGGAGGGCTGGGAAACCCCCACACCAAAATAAAAAAGAGTTCCCTAGCCGAATCTTACTACTGTGTATTTACTTTATATTTCATCCTTACCAGCAAAATGGAAAAATTTCCAAGCACTTGTAGTTCCTAAAAATATTTAAGGAAAAAAATTGTTTCCATCTAGAGAAGTAGATATAATTTAGGGAGATTTTTTTTTTTCATGAAAAGGCAGTGTTTCAAAGGCAAAGGTAGTGAGAGGCAGTTGTGGTTTCGGAGTCCAGGGGGCTAGGCCAGGCTCACCTTGCTGTGTACACAGCTCCCAGTCACCTAGTGAGATGTGTAAATAATGAAACACACGTTGCATAACAGGAACTTTCCTGATCCAAAGAGGTCGCATTGTTACCTCTTAAACATGCTTCCCAATCCAGTGTTAATGACCTCAGCCCTCTGTCCCCGGGCCATTGACAAGCCCTAGGCAGGGATCCCTAAGCAGGTTAACGCTACATTTTTAGGTGTATGTGCACAACAAGCTCAGATTTGGACCTAAAGTCCAATTTGTTTTGTACGTGCCCTGTGCACATCCCAGGATGTCTGTTAGTTTGAATAGTCTGTTCCCAAATCATACAGTCCTTATGAACATTCAATTCTTCAAATATGGACGAAATGATCAGGAAAGTTTAGGGTCTATGCCCCTATTTTCCACTGCCAACTCAGCACCTCCACTTTCTTAAAAAGCCACTTCACAGGCTATTACAAACAAAGGAAAAAACAACCTCATATCATCAAACCTTCCACTTTCTGTGCAAAACAGGTGAAAACGTTTGGCCAACATTAGTTTTGATGATAAGCTGTGGGTTTCAACATTTGTGTAATTTCCCTTTCCCCTTAACACAAAGATCAGAAAGCTGGCCATACTGTCCAGAGCTCATACTGAACTCGGATGAGAAAGCCCAGTCATTCTTCACTCGCTGCCTCCCAAGTGTTCTTGAGAGGACACTCTTTGTATCTTTGTAGGCCTGTGATTGGCAGAAGCAGCGGCCTTCCCAAAAGCCCTGGCCATTAAAAACAACAAACACCGCTGAACATATTAACCACTTTCCACTGAAGCTCTTCTAAAAGGAACATTTCATTTATTGAAAACGTTCACATCTTCAGTTTAAGGTCCATTTTAGAAGTATGTTCATGCATTAATCAAATCCCACTGCTAATGAAGGCTATGAAGGACTACAGTAGTAAAATCACTTTGCCCTAGGGTGGCGCCTGTGGCTCAGTCGGTAAGGCGCCAGCCCCATATACCGAGGGTTGTGGGTTCAAACCCAGCCCCGGCAGAACTGCAACCAAAAAATAGCCGGGCGTATCGCTTAAGCCCAGGAGTTGGAGGTTGCTGTGAGCTGTGTGATCCCACGGCACTCTACCGAGGGCCATAAAGTGAGACTCTGTCTCTAAAAAAAAAATCAGTTTGCCCTCAGAGCTTATCAGCAATGCCTTTTCTCCCCAAATGTGCTACGGGTGACATTGTAACTACTGTGTGACCACGAATTGCATTTAAAGTATCACTTGAATCATAGACATGTTTATCAAGCCAGAGGACAACAAAATCACTGTGGCAAAAAAAAATAAACCTGAGTCTTCCATGAATAAATGGTGTGCCATTTTTACAAAAGACTGAATTATTAATATTGAATTATACAGTGAATAGATAATTTTTCATACAGCCTACAATGTACTACCATTCAAAAATGTGGCTGACAGGCTCAGCGCCCGTAGCACAGTGGTTAGGGTGCCAGCCACATACGCGGAGGCTGGCAGGTTCAAACTCAGCCCAGGCCAGTTAAACAACAATGACAGCTGCAACAAAAAAAATAGCTGGGCATTGTGGCTGGTGCTTGTAGTCCCAGCTACTTGGGAGGCTGAGGCAAAAGAATTGCTTAAGCCCAAGAGTTTGAGGTTGCTGTGAGTTGTGATGCCATAGCACTCTACTGAGGGTGACATAGTGAGACACTATCTAAAAAAAAAAAAAAGAAAGAAAGAAAGAACCCCAGGGTTCCCTGTCCAGCTATGAGCCCTTCTGCTGTGCATCCAAATATTCAATTAGCAGCCTTAATTGCTTTGAGACTGTGTGCTTCAAATTTCTGCTAATTAACAGCACCTGAAGACCTTCTCTTCTCAAGTCCCTGGACTGTATTACCACCAAAGATGGAATTTCTATTTCTAGTTATTCTAAGGTGTCTGTCACTATAGAACCTAAACACACTGATCCAAAATATAGGCCAAATTCTTTGGTTTGCAAAATAGAACAAGCACATCTAAATCCAATATCAGAGAATCTAAAAATATTCACACTGTGTGTTTCATACTCCATATATCCCCCTATACGATTTATGATTGCCTTTCAACCTAATCCCAAATTTGATTAAATTAGTTTTATATTGTTCGCTTTTAGTGTTTGCATAACTAAGGCCAAACTACATCAGTAGAACATTTTATTAAAACCAAGACCTGTATAACTCATGAGCTTTTGATACTAATGGAATATAAATAAATACCTAAAAAAGACAAACTACTCTAGATATGAGAGGAACTGAGATTGCTCCCGTGCACCCGTACCTGTGCTGCCCTCTGCTTCCCACTGTGTCTCATTGCTCCCCTCACTTACCAGGGCTCTCTTCCTGTGTGGGTGAGCTTGGGCCCTGCAGTCATCAAGCGGGATCATTACCTTCTCCTCCTTTGTGTATCTTATGCTACTGTGGGTCACCTTGAAAAGAGAGCTGAGGCATGCGTATCAAATGGCTTCTATACAGATCGTAATCCATGAATGGCAGCAACAATGAATTGTGGTCTTTCCTATGCACTGCCCTGCACCAGGCCCTGTGGGAGACCCAAGAAGGAGTGGAACACGGTTTCCGTCCTCAAGGAATTGACAGTTCTCTGGAGCAGGGCAGAGTAAACACTTCATCATAATACAGGCAGAATGAAATAGGTTAAGTAGAAATGCAAGGACCACTACATCAAAGGTAGCGTAGTACATACTGATGGGAATGTTCTAAAAAGGTTTCTTTGAAACGATGGTGTTGGAGGCAAATGAGTAGGATTTGGAGGAGCAACAAGTGAGCAAATAGCATTCCAGGTGTGAACAATGATGTTGAATCACAGCCAAGCTCATTGTGGTTCTGTTTTTCTCCTTTACAAACCTTCTGTGAGCTGCCAGAAACAATCCAGACACACTGAAAACTTGAGCTCCAATAGGCTTATGCCCAAGGAAGACACTCCTCCTGTGAGTCATTAGGTCTGATTTTTTGTATGTTAGGAAGGACATCAAAAGTTTCCTCATTATGTACACTTTTATTTCTGTAGGCTTTGTGCTTGGTTTCTAAGAAAAGACATTTTGATTCTTCCTTTTAAATTTCTTTCTTCAACAGATTAATCTTATGTTACACCTGCTTAAAGTTAATATTTATAAACGTCCTTTTGCTTAATCTCTTCTTGTTCTTTTGTCTTCAGAACCATCAGCTGTGGGTTGGTGTAGCTATGGTATCATTATGTTTTTGTTCCTATCTTGGCTGCCACTCAGCTCCTTGGCCATTTGACTAGCGTTGACCAAAGAGGCAAGTGCCACTTTCTAAAAGTCAGGAGTTATCAAACCTGACAGATACAGTAACCCAGAGGGTAAAGGTGAGTTCAAGGATAATTTTAATTTGCTCAAATGCTTGCTTTTTTTTTTTTTTTTTGCCTGTATCTTTTTCTTCAAAGTAGAAATGTACCTCTTTGTCCTGCAAAGAAACTGAACATTCTAAAACAGGACCTTTGTCTCCACTTTACACATTTCTTAGAAGCCCTGGCCCTACCTAGACCTTCCCACCTTCATGACATAGTGAAAAAGTCCTTAGCTATAGAAAACCCCCATTTTCTCTAAGCAGACACAGGCCACAGTTCACTTCTCTGAGACCACTCTAATCATGCCTGGGGCTCTACACTCGCTTCACCACAATAGTGATCTGTGCTGCAGTTAGGATGTTTGAGGTCATTATATTGATTATATTGATGACCTCAAACAATAAGATTCCTCCTAAGTCTACTGTGACAACAAATAAAACTGTCTTCAGGGAGCCTTCTGCCAAGCAAAAGTCCCTCCCTTAATGATTAAAATGTTTCTTCCTATTATTTTCATAATACTTGTACAGATCTCTAGCCATGAAATTATGATTACATTTTAAATATATTTTATGACCTTCTCCTCCACTAGACAATGAGCTCCTCATGTGTAAGGGGTTCATCTTATCCTTTACATCCCCCATGTAGCACGTGGTAGGCACATAGGAATTATTCCCTGGTGCTACCAGACGTACACTGACCTGATTGGCCTTTGTAAATATACTACTCCAATAAAAGACTTGGTTACTAAGATGGAAGCTCTCAGGGTGCAGAAAGGCCACAAAAAAGGGAGTGATCAAGTTTATCTGGTGGCAGATGTGTCATTAGGGGCTTCATAATGGCAGTTACATGAAAGATGGGTCTTAAAAGATAAAGAAGTGCTCCTTTGCCCACAGAAGAGAAAGAAAGGGAGGTAAGGGGGGGGAAAGGAAAATGGAAAATAAAAAGTGCACTTGGTCAATAAACTTTTGACCAAATTTATTTTCTTTTTTCCTATGGTGCCAATAAAAGCGTAAAATGACATATTTTAAAAGTAGGTAGATGACTTTTTTTAAGTCTCAAAATAATACTGACACAAGATAAAATAAAAAAGCAGGTGGAAAGCTTAAGTGAATGTACTTTGCTGACAGAACAATACCGAAAATTCATGGAGCCCAGGTCCACGTTCAGAGAAGAGGCAATGGCCTTGGCCACACCCATCCTCTCCTTCCCACAGCAGCTGTGACACCCCACCCTGCCCTGCAGGAATGACGTGAGCACTCTGGACACCCCCAGAGGTTGTAACCATGATTCTTGTTAGTGATGTTGTTCTTCCCATCAAGCGGGGAAATTATTTCCCCTCCTCCTGAATCAGGGCTGGTTTTGTTACTTGCTTTGTCCAATAGACTCTGGTAGAGCGACCCTTTCCAGTTTTGAGTTGAGCCTTTAAGCAAGCTGGCCTTTTCCTCTTTGCTCTCAGACACCACTCTTCATGTAAGGAAGCCTACTGCCCTAGGCAGGCTTTGAGCGAGCCCAGGCTAGCCACATGCAGAGAGAGACTGCATGGAAGAGCGTGGAACACAGACATGTGCGTCTTGCCCTTCAGGCCTTCCAGCCCCGCTGAGCCACCAGCTGAATGCATCTGAGTGGGTGACCCCAGCTGACACTACATGAAGCAGGAAAAAATGCCATCTGGGTGCTGCCTGAGTTCCTCAAAGTCATAAGAAATAATAAATCAGTGTCTTAGGCTACTAAGCATTTGAGATCTGTCTCAGTCCAGAACCTGTGCTCTGAGCTACCAAACCCTCCTGCCTTCAGATGGCAAACTCAGCCAGCGCACTCCGTCCTCTTGACTGGGACAGGATCATAGGAACACTGTCGAGATCCAAACACCTATGTAAGCACCCACTCCAGCCCTAGTGCCGCCTCCTTGGGGCACAGCAGGAATTATGTGGGACTAGTCTTGACAGCTGAAGTTAGAAGGTTTGTCCAGGCAGTGCCTGTGGCTCAGTGAGTAGGGCGCCGGCCCCATATGCCAAGGGTGGTGGGTTCAAACCCAGCCCTGGCCAAACTGCAACAAAAAAATAGCCGAGTGTTGTGGCGGGCGCCTGTAGTCCCAGCTGCTTGGGAGGCTGAGGCAGGAGAATCGCGTAAGCCCAAGAGTTGGAGGTTGCTATGAGCTGTGTGACGCCACGGCACTCTACCGAGGGTGGTACAGTGAGACTCTGTCTCTACAGAAAAAAAAGGTTTGTCCAAAAGGAAAGAATAAAAGATGCTAAAATAAAAAAGTACAGTGGAAACTTTTTTTAATGAGTAAACTTTTGTTCTTTTTGAGTAGTTTCCTCTTACAGAAAAATCGAAGGGGAAGTACAGAGAATTCTCACATACCCACTCACCAGTTTCCCTGTTATTAGCATTTATGTGGTACATTTCTTACAATCGATGTAACAAATACTATGTTGCATTATTATTAACTGAAGTCCAGTAGCTTACATAGTGTTCACTGTGTGGGTTGTACCATCTATGTGTAACTTTAAGACTGTGCTTAGGTACAGAAAAAGGAAACAGTGGCCTAAACCACCCCTTCTCGGCAACCATGGTGTGGTCCATCTCTGCTTGCTGCGAATCTGACCCTCCCCTCTCTGCCTTTGTGCCTGGCCCCTGTTTAGCCCATTCTCTAGTCTTGATGTCTTACATCACCAGCTCCCCGTCCACTACTAATCTTCACCCTTGGGCTTGTCCAGCAACCCTAGATTTGGTGTCTCTTGATGGGACAGAGAGTTGTCTTGCATTGGCTGATAATTTACTAATTATCTATTATGTGTATAACATGATTTAGCTCATTAATTTATCATAATACAACCAAAGGTTTTTTTTATAGATAAAGAAACTGAAATTCAGAGAAGGAAATACTCTGTCCATGATCACACAGCTAACAAATGGAAGAATTAAGATTTGAACCCAGGTCCAATCAGCTCTAAAGCCAGAGCAAATCCCATAGCTCCTTCCCACCTCCAACCTCACTGTCAGGTTTTAGTCACTATTGTACCAAAAAAACCCATTCAGACTGTCATTAGTTATTCATCCATTCACATTCACAGCCAACTCTCAATGGGATGTGAATTGTTAAGTGCCTACTTAGCAATGTAAAATGCTGCTCCTCCAAAAGAAAAAGCATTCAAGATGTTTTATGTTAAATATTTCTATTCCATAAAGTGTTTGTGTAATGAGGAGGAACCTGGGACACTAATGAAATACACAAGGCAATAAACATTTATAATGCTAATGGAGCGCAGCATGTTTACATTATGATTAGAACCCCATTGATTAGCATCACTGAATATTACTTTTTGCATAATTATCAATGATAGAAGAGAATGTCAGGCTTGGTGCCGGGTACACACTGAGCAGTAAACAAGACTGACTACCCTCGTCTCATCTTGTCCTCAGTTATCAAAGGGGCAGTGACACACAACAGGCAGGTCCCCAGCCTGTCCGAGGACATAGCAACATAAAAACAGACTAAAACTATAACATCAGACATTTAAGACCATAATTGTCAGGTATTAAGAATTATTTAAAGTGAACCTCTCTAAATAAATAACTCCAAAGTCTGGTGGAAACACTTATCAATCGTATTAGCATTGTTATTACAATATAACATGTTGAAAGAAGATGTAGTATTTGTCACTTAATAAGTACATGTTGTATAGTGGTGAGGTCTGGGCTTTTAGTGTATCCATCACCCAAATGATGTACATTGTACCACTGAACACATGTGACAAACTGCTGTCTTTTCATTAGTTTCCTCAGATGTTTTTTAACGTGTCACTAAAGGGGTTTCTGAGTGTTGTGCCCCTCAACCCATTGTCCCGTAAGCCCTGTGCTTGTTAGCACTGATTCGGCTGATTTTGCATTGCACAGTGGTTTTTAGGAATGCGTGTGTTTTAGGAATGTGTTACATAACAGCAAAATGGACTGTACCTGGCATGCGATAAGCACTCAAATAATATAAATATTGTTAAAATTATTATAAGAAATAATTGGTGTATATGTGTTGCTGTTGGCCCCCGTTGACTTCCTTGGAACCCGACCAAAGGGGAGGACGTCGCCATGACAAATAAAGATTCTCACGTTCAGCTATTGCTGGGTGATCACTAAATCTCACCAGGCCCTTTATTGTGTTTTCAATAATCATTTACAGTATAGCATTAGCTGATTCATCACAATTATCTAGGAGTCAAGGAAACTATGTCCCCAGACGTGACATGTGGGTGGTCTTGCATAAGGCATAAAGGTAAAAAGTGTACAAGGGAGTAAACAAAGGATCTGGGTTAGAATTAACTTTTAAAGGAAACATACTGTAGAAAGAAGGACATGTTAGCTTTTAATCTGCACTGCTAATCTATTCCATCCAGCCCAAAGGGCTGCTTTCTAATCTAATCTTTTTACTTGTTCAAAACCGGTTAAGCATTTTATTCCTGTGGCTATGTTCAGCTTTCAAGATAAGGAGCCAGGATCTTGCTGTTTGAACCCCTCACAAACACTTTACTGCTTTTTTTCCTTTTATAATTTTTCTAGCCTGTCCCCACATAGATGACCTATATATTTTCTTAGGTAATTTTGTATTTGAGTTAATTTAATTATCATTATTACTTTGAATACTGTGCATGTTACCATTATTGTATTCATATTCAGCAATGTCTTTATGATTCACACATTTGTGAGATTGCTTAAAGTGTATGAAACAATACAAGAATCATCCACCATGTAGGATTTCAAACATTCTAAATCTACACCAGTAACATGACCATAGAACTGGAGAACCAGAGACAAAACTAGGAACTCTGGGTATCTGACATTAAGATCGTCTGGGGGACCATTGGAGAAGGCCTGAGAGCTGAAGAGCTTTTGAGCTTCACACAGAACCATCAACAAGGACAGACTGATGTACAGAAGATTCGATCAAAACTTATTAAGCAACAAAGCCATTATGCTGCACTGCCTCTCCACGTGTTACAGTATGCTGATGGTAATAATATCTGTCACAAATGCAGAGACACCTGTGCGTGCCTTCATTCTAACAAGAACCACACACAAAGGTCGCTTCATACAGTCTTCAGACAACTTTAATGCTATTCTAAATTCCCAACATGATTCTGAAAATTCAGCACAGATTATGAAAATGGACCTTATTCAGATTATCAAGATCAGTGTCTATAGTCTGGGTACAACATTAAAACAACAGCCCCAAATCAATTTGATCTTTAGAATGCCTTTAAATGAATTTTCAGTGACAGAAGCCATGGAAGAAGCTGAGCCAAGCATTATAGTTTGAAGAGTTCTTCTAGATGATGTTAATATATACCAGAGCTAAGAATCACTGGGCTAGAGCTCACCTCAATCCATCCCACAGATGTCTTCCATTTCTTCCAAGATGCCACAAAATTCTAAAGATGATTTAAATAAATTCAATGTTAAGCCTATAAATCAGTGATTTTCACCTGGCATACCATAGCACACTAGTGTGCCATGAGAGGATCTTAGGTGTGCTGTGGAATTTTTTAAAGATCATTCATTGAATTATTTTCAAAAGAAGTTCAAAGCACAATAAGTATATCCTTTTTTTTACTGTTTTTTATTTTTGGATCAACATAATTTAAGTGTGCCATGAAGTTCAACCATAGGTACAAGTGTGCCAGGAGATTAAAAAAAAAAGAGTTGAAAAACACTGCTATAGAAAGATGTGGAAAAACCACACTTCACACCCAGTTAGTGGAAGTGGTCAGGCCAGGAGCACATACTGTATGAGCCACGTACACCGGGCTTACTCACTCACAGAACCCTCACAGGGACTCTGTGATGTGTTATTATCTCCATTTCAGAGAGGAGGTAACGAAGGCTCAGAAAATTTATGTCATTTATCCGACATAACAGAACCAATAAATGGTGACATTAGAATAGGCACAAGGTCTGCCTATTAAGAGGTGTCATTTCCATTGCTCCAATAACAGAATTTTGTGGTTCCAGAAACATGATGGACAATTACTAACTAGGTGTTGATTATTAATTGTTGACAAGCTAAAATATGTCTTTTTAAAAAATTATTTGCACATTCAAAATATATCAGATACCTGTAGAATATCAGGATGCTACCTCATGAGACCATATGTCTCACCCAGTCTATTGCAATTGTTATTAACCAGATTCTCAACATTCTAAATGTCTCCAAATGTCCACGTCTTCCACACAACATCTACCGCACTTGAATTGAACTCACCCCTTCTATAACCACACACTCCCTGCCCCCTCAGCTGCACAGTACAGTTGTGTGTATTGCACAGAATGCTCCTGCAGCCCAGTACAGAACCCCTTTCACTTCCCTCTTTCTTCTCCCCTTCTCAGACCACCCTTGTCCTTCATCGTCTGCAAAACTCCACTCAAATTATTTCTTCCCATGAAGCCTTCCCCAGCTCCCACACTTTGCAAGGCACTTGCTATTAAGGAAGCATTTGCATCATGATAATTTCTTCCATGTCTTTCTCCACCACTTCAGTACAAGCTTCCAAAAGACAAAGACTACATTTTATTCCTCCTTAAATCCCCAAGACCTAGTAAGAGTAGGCTCAGAGTAGATAATAAATAAATGCTTCATGACTAATACACATAACCAGATCCTAATCTTTTTAAAATTAACCTACAAAAAACATTTCGAAAACACCATAAGTTTGACTCCTAAAATGAAAATTCTCAATCTGCTAAGAATTATTTAGAAAGTTTTCAAACAAAAGTTAACTAAACCATATTGCCTCACATGCTCTCTATTTTGAAGTCCAAAGTCGTATTTTTTTCACAGTAGTTATGAGCTGCAATAGATCTGAATTTATTCATTTTTCTGGAAAATACCATTATACAATTTTAATTAATATTTGAAACTATTTTGAATATACATTTTTTTAGAGACTGGGTCTCACCATGTTGCCCCCAGTTAAAGTTGCAGTGGCTCATAGCTCACTGCAACTTCACATCTTGGGCTCAAGTCATCCTCCTGCCTCAGTTTCTCATGTAGCTGAGACTACTTGGCAAGTGTCACCATGCCCAGCTAATTTTTCTCTTTTTAGAGATGGAGTCTCACTGTGTTGCTTAGGCCGGTCTTAAACTCTTGTGCTCAAGTGATCTACCCATCTTGACCTCCCAAAGTGCAGGGATTACTGAGGTATGAGCCACCTTGCCCAGCCATATATTTTATATTTTAAACTATTAATTTTTATCTGTATTGAGATTTACTCCAGCCTGAGTAATTCCCCACTATAACAGGAGCCTGATGAAGACCTTGTGCTTCTGACTCACAGTCATGTCCAAGCCATGCATATTTGGAGTTGATGGAAACCTTGTGCCTTTGTGATGACTGTGAAAAAAAGGCCTATATTCCAGAAGATCCTATGAAGAGGAAACTTTTGTTTCTTAGTTACACCAAAATAAAGATCTTTGCATCGACTGAGAAGAAACTTTTGTCTTTTTGGCTACTGAGAATATCCAGACCTGTCTCCTTTTCCAATCAACTGAAATGCAATTTCACCCACCCCACCCTTTTTTTTTTCCCTTTCATATCTGCTGTAGCACTAAAAGAATATTTTTAAGGGTCTGAACAAAAATAATTTTTGCAAGCAATGTGAGTTTTGATAATATAAGTTGAAAAAAGAGTTCCTTACAGATATAGCCAATGGATAAGCACCAACAGACAAGACTCAAAAGTTTGCAAGAAGATAACCAGAGACAATGTAGTTGGGAAATGATGGATCAATACATTAGATATAGATGTATTTACCAAATCCTGGAATAATAAAATTAAGAAAACTCCTTTTGGAAAATAAAAGATACAACATTGAGAAATTTAAAAAAAAAAAAAGGCCTACTTTACACAAGTAGTAGCTTAGAAAAACTACAATATAGCTTTAGCAAATTCATAGTTTCAAAAAAGATTTAGATAAACTCATGGGTTCAGTAGCCAAAGGCTACGTGTTAACAAAAGAACAAGGTAGGGATATTTATACCTCTGGGATCTAAGACATTGGAATATTGTGTCCTATTACTGAGTGCCCTTTATGAGGGTATAAGAATCTTAAACACCACTTCTAACTTATTCTTACATTGATATTTGTTTTTGTTTGTTTGTTTTTGAGACAGAATCTCACTCTGTCTCCCTGGGTAGAGTGCAATAGCACCATAGCTCACAGCAACCTCAAACTCTTGGACTCAAATGATCCTCTTGTCTCAACCTCCCAAGTAGTCGGACTGGCATGCAACAGGACACCTAGCTAATTTTTCTGTTTTTTGTTGTAGAGATGGGATTTTGCTCTTGCTCAGGCTGGCCTCAAACTCCTTAGAACAAGCAATCCACCCACCTTGGCCTTCCAGAGTGAACCATCACAGCCAGTCTTACACTGATAGTTGTTTGTATATGCTCAGTGAAATTTGTTAATGTACCTTTATTCGAATAATTGGGGCCCAGAAAATGATACCCCAAAGGATAGCGTTTTGGCATGCTGAGTACTTTGAACCAAAGAAGACTGGAAGCCTCAGAAGGAACTTCAGAGACAAAGACTCTGACCTTCTCTCGCCCTCCTGTTTCTTGCCCTTTTCTCTTCCCCAAAGTGAGTCATAAAAATGAGAATTCCTCTTCCCCAAGACAGGTCATACAAACTAGACCCTCTCTCTCCTAAAGTAAACCATAACATCTAGAAAGGTCACTCTCTCCCTCTGCCTAAAGACCGTCATTCCAGAGGTGTCTATCCCATACACAGGAGGATGGAATGCTCTGCAGGCTGGCCAAGAAGAATCCAGAAAGACAGACAGGCCTTGCTGGTCCCCCCCACTCTGCTCCCATTAGGTCAGGCCCTTTCTTCCAGTTACATTTCTACGCAGAGGTCCATTCTTCATTGAGGCTTTGCATAAAAATAGACAGTTTTCCCTGGGTATTTGGGTTTTCTGATGGCTGTATGGCACATAAAACTTTAAGTAAATAAATTTGTTATACTTTTCTTTTGTTAACCTGTCTTGTGTTGTAGGAACGTTGGCCATGACCCTTATGATGGATGAGGGAAAGCATTACCCTTTTCCTGCTCCTACAAAAGTCAAATGCAAATTCAACACTAGAAACTCAAGAATAAGATAAGGATGCAGAAGAAATATTCAATAAACACTGATAAATTCTGCATCATTTGGAGTTAATGCAAAAATGTCAGTTTCACTGCACAAATGCCCTTCTCTCACAAAAATAAGACAAATGTCCAAAATGTATCCCCATTGTAAGAAGAAGGTGGGTGGGATTTTTGTTTTTGTTTTGTTTTGTTTTTTGTTCAAACCAATGGTTTTATCAATGTGTTCCCTGGACCAAGCAGTCTAGGCATCACTTGAAAAGTCGTTAGAATTGCAGATTCCTGGGCTGCACCCCAGACCCAGGCAATCAGAAGTTCTGGGGGTGGAGCCAGCAATGTGGCTTAACAACAACAAGCCCTCCAGGCTAACGTTTGAGAACCAGTGACCTACATCTGTGCTATCCAATAAGATAGTCACTGGTAACCATTTTCAAATACCACAGGGTATTTGAAACATGACTAGTCCAAATTGAGACATGCTGGTAGGTATATGATGTACACTGGATTTCAGAAACTTAGCATCAAAAAAGAAGGTAAATAATTTTATTAATGTTTTATATTGATTACAATGAACTAATAGTGATTGGAGTATATTGGGTTAAACAAGACATATTGTTAAAACAATTTAACCCATTTCTTTTTACGTTTTTTTCTATAAGGAAATTTAAAGTTACATATGATTTGCATTATTTCTCTATAGAACAACCCCTACTTTATTCCAAACAACTTAAAAATGTAAAATTGCCCTCCACAAAATTTCTATAGAAACATACATAGTTTTCCCTTGGCATTTTCAGTGACAGGGAACCCACAAATCAGCACCTTCGTGTCTGACCAGATCTTTCGTATATTAAGGTCTGCTTTGCTGTGACTTCCTCTTTTTTCCCCCTTTTATCCTGGTGCTTACTTCTGGAACGGCACATAATAAGGCTAGCCCTTTGCATTATGACATTTCTTCAGTATTTTATATCTTGGATCACAGTCAACAATGTGTTTTATCTTTGCAAGGCTCAAAATGTCCCTGGAATACATTTATCCACATAGTGCATGATTTCAAGAGCTTCTGTGTTCCCAGTCACCCTCTGCTAAACATTTTCCCCTTCAATAATACCTTTCATGTAAGAAAAATGGTCCACAATTCTGAAATAGGTCAAAGTGATTCCTGGTGTCCTTCCCATGGAGAGCAGGGCACTGTTAGCAGGCCCTCTGGGAATTACCTAATTCTATAAGGTGTGCACTTTTGATTGCCTTTGATGACTAGGCAGTTCTACAAGTCTGTAGGAACAGAGTTTAGGTTATAGAAATTGGATAACAGTGAAAAGTCTTCTGCCCATAACAATGCAAACGATTCTATGTGTGACAACACAAATTAACTTTATCTGACAGAGAATATAAATCTCCATAAGTCAAAATCTCATTTTGAGTGAATTTTAACTAATGAGTTGAATAAAACACTCAACATGTGATTATGATTCCTAAGACAGTGTGATACACATATGTGGTCTGAGCCCTGTGGACCCTCTGTGCTTGCCTGATGATTCCGTATGTCTGCTGAATCATAAACTTGAGTTTACGGGGAAACAAAATACTTAATTCTTTTCTTCAGAGATGACACTCTGGCCAAGTTTCCCTGTCAAGTACCTTTTGTTTTGTAGCACAAACATTAGATATCCTTTACATTTATGTCTTCTAAATTTAATGATGAGAATTTGAGCTCATTATTCCAGCCTAAGGAAACCATCATCATGGCTTTTATGTCTTTATCAAAATGCAGAGCAGATGCCTAAACCACTCAGAACTCAGGAATGCCTTTAGGAAGCAACATGTTTCCACACCTGGGATGGGAGAAAGGAGGGAGTGACAGGGCTTCTCTCGAGAAGTGGGGCCCAGCAGAGGCTGGTACGATTGCTGTGAGAGGTAGAAGAACCCCTCTGAGAAGAATAATGCAAAATTGTCCACTTTCCTTTATGTAATGTTACATGTACTTCAATAAAATTACTGACATCAAAATTAAGAATAGAAAATTGCTAGCGTCCTTCCAAGAGCCTTGTAAGGAACCCCACGGCAGTGAGGGAGTGAGCCTGATTCTTTGGCTTCCCCAGTAACCACTCTCAAGATTCTGCTGATGTGCCCGCCCCAGCACATCCTCGCTACCTGGGAGTGCTGATTTCATGCACAGATCCCAATTTTTATGTCATTCATTTCTGTGACTCTCTACCTCTTTACAAAAGAGATGTGCAAGAGGCCGGGCAGGATGGCTCTGACCTGTCTGTAATCCTAGCCCTCTGGGAGCCTGAGGTGGACATATTCCTTGAGCTCAGGAGTAGGACACCAGCCTGAGCAAGAGACCCCTTCTCTACTAAAAATAGAAAAAAATTAGCCAGACATTGAAGCAGGTGCCAGCTACTCAGGAGGCTGAGGTAGAAGTATCACTTGAGCCCAAGAATTTGCTGTGAGCTACAAAAATGCCACAACACTCTACCCAGGTTGACAGAGTGAGACTCTGTCTCAAAAAAGAAAAAAAAATGTGCAAGACTCTGTGCACCTATTTTTTGGATGAGCATTTATCATTATCATTATTATTATCCTTCAGACCTATGACTTCTTATATCTTAGAGATAATCTGGGGAAATGACAATCTCAATTCTAAGAAAGAAGATGAACCTTCAAAACCATTGATCTTTATAAAAATCTCCTTTCCTTGCACCTGTATTTTAGACTTATCGAAAAATTATTCTGAGCTTATTGTTTCCCCATTTATTTATTTAGTTACTTATTTTTGAGACAAATTCTCTCTCTGTGGTCCTGGCTAGACTCTGGTGACATCATCATAGCTCATTGCAGCCTCAAATTCCTGGACTCAAGTGATCCTCCTGCCTCAGCCTCCTGAGTAGCTGGGACTACAGGCATCTACCACTATTTTTTGTAGAGACAGGTTCTGGCTCTTGCTCAAGTTAGTCTTGAACCCTCAGTCTCAAGGAACCCTCCCACCTCAGCTGCCCAAAGTGCTAGGATTACGGTGTGAGTCACTGTGCCCAGCCTTGGTGGTTTTATTTTCTTTTCTTAGATGCCCTCAAGATTTTCTGCTTGATAGAGCTTTACTTAGACTCCTAAACCTTTTCCTAGGCTCCTCTGTGCACTTCCTTATGATATCCAGTTTCAGCAGGAACGCTGCTAAGGCAGTGTAGCCATAATCCTCCTTACCCTTGAGGTTTCCTAATATAATTTTTCATTCTCTGACCCCTACTCTGCTCCTTGGCCGCTGTGTCCCTCTTGCCCATTCTGTATTTGCCATCTCTCCCCCACTGCAGTGGCCTCTATACCTATTGTAATGGTCCTGAATAAAGTCTGCCCCACTGTGCTTTAACAAGGGTCATTATGTAATTTTTTCTTTAATAATACCTATTTTTTTCAGATGCCTGAAGGTTACATGGACTGTTTTCCAGAGTGAAACCTTGGAGAAATTGCTCTGAAATCAAAGATAAATCCAACTGAGGATCAAATTTATTAAAAAATAAAAGATATTTTCCTTTAGTTATTAAAAAAAATACTAAGAAGAGTTTTCAAAATAAACTGATTCCAAGCCCTTGATGGAGGGTGGGGCAGGAGTCATGTCCTCTTCCCTGGGAGGTTCCATCCTCAGGAACATGCGGGGCAATGATAAGCCCAGAAATCTGACCTCTCTCGCCCTGTCCTATCTATTTCACCTTTCAATTCAACATTTTAAAACAGATGAAAAAAAAATGTCTAAGGTCCCTTGAAATGAAGACAGGTCACTAGAGGGAGGCTGGAGGAAGTGAGAAAGGGAGCCGGGAGAGGTACCCCTTTGCCTCCATGGAAGAAAAGACCAGAAGTCAGCGCCCATGTCAGCCCCTGGCCTTTTAGCACCAGGAGGGAACCACCCCTCCAGCTTCTTTCCACCTGACAACCTTAGCTGTCACCAAGGCTGAGTCTTCTCAGGTGAAGATGCTTCATAAGAGCTGGAGTAGAGTGCAATAAATCTGTCTCTTTGTGTGAGATGAAGAATAAGAATGGTCTTACTGTCATGTATGTGTACACGTGTCAATAATGATTTGAGCAAAACAGTATAATTTCTACAGAGTGAATGAATGGGTGTGTGGTCTCATCAGGGCTAAATATGACTCAGGCAACCCCCTCTTTCGCGTACAGTCCCCCTACCTCACACAAAGGGAATTGAGCTCATCCACATAATTATGACATAAAGATTTAATAATCAGAGCATATGTTCAATAACAGTAGAATCTGGAAGGTCCTTCCCCTTTGGTCCCACTATACCTCATAGCCTGGCAGAATTTAGAACCGAGTTCCAGCTCCACCACTTGGTACCTATGTAACACTGGCAGATTACTTAAGCTTTCTAAGCCTCAGCCTCAACTTCCCCATTTGCAAAACATCAGTAATAGCAGTATTTATCTTGTATGTGATTGTGGAGACAATATATTTAATAAGCTAGTTCCTGCCCGGCACACTCTCAGTGCCTAGGAAAAGGCTAACTGCTATTATCACGTGTCATTTTTGTATTGTAATGATTTTCTACCACTTATATTGAAATATAATTTGTGTAACTTAAAGTTTATGTTATATGCAATTCAGTGGTTTTTTGGAGTCTGCAGCTATCTCTACAATGTAATTTTAGAACATTATATCTATTAGCAGTCACTCCCATTTCCAGCCTGGAGGAACTTCCAGTACAATATTGGATAGAAGTGGTGAGAGTAACACCAGCAGTGCATCTTACAAGGGTATATGTGAAACTTGGTAAATGGTCTGTGAAGCTAGTGAATGATGCCCCATGACTATATCAATGTACACAGCTATGATTTAATAAAAAAAAAAAGAAGTGGTGAGAGTAGACATCCTTGTCTTATTCTCAATCTTAAGGGGAATGCATTCCATCTTTTTACTGTATAGAAAATGGTGATAGATTCTTTTTATCAATTTGGGGGACTTTCCTTCTATTCCTAGTTTGTTGAGTGTTGAGTAGTAAAGTTTGCCAGAAATTTTCCTGTATCAATTAGAAGATCATGTGGTTTTTGTCTTTTATCCTTTTAATGTGGTATATTACATTGATTTTCTGATGTTAAGCCAACCTTGCATTCCTGGAATAAATCTCACTTTCTTATTGTATATAATCATTTTTGTATGTTGTGGGGGTGGTCTGGAACTTTGTCAAGGATTCAAAGATAGGATTATAAAACTAATTATGTCCAATAGCTAGGTGTATAACACATGCTGTAACATTTATCCAGAGGGGCTACAATTCGGAGAAGTCACAACTTATTCTCAATGGAGTATACCGAGACCAAACCAACCTATAGCAGAAATTACTCACTGGAGTAATTAGTTTGTAGAAATCTACTGAGTTTGGCATCAAGACTACCAGGTACCAGTTTGAAGCATGGTGTAAATAATGTAAAAGGGTATTTCATAAACTAAGAAATATATACAATAATATATATGGGTTCTTTATAAACCTTGGTTGATGGTGACAAAATGATATTGTAGAGGAGAAAATATTTTCCTCTACCCTCCTAGGTTTGATAGGTGAGTCTACAAGATAAACTGACTGCAGGTAGATTAACAAGGGAAAATGTATATAAATTTGTTAACTTTTTTTTTTTTTTTGTAGAGACAGAATCTCACTTTATGGCCCTCAGTAGAGTGCCATGGCATCACACAGCTCACAGCAACCTCCAACTCCTGGGCTTAAGCGATTCTCTTGCCTCAGCCTCCCGAGTAGCTGGGACTACAGGCGCCCGCCACAACGCCCAGCTATTTTTTGGTTACAGTTCAGCCGGGGCCTGGTTTGAACCTGTCACCCTCGGTATATGGGGCCAGCGCCCTACTGACTGAGCCACAGGCGCCGCTGCCTAAATTTATTAACTTTTAATATTACATGCATTGGGGGCATCACAGAAAGAAAAGTATATATCCCCAAAAGCAGTGAGATTTGAAAGCTTATAACATGTCATCTTGACGGGGAAGCAGGGGAGGTAGGCCACTTAGGAGAGACTAAATGATTTGGGGGAAAGATGAGTAGGGTTTGGAAGACTAGATGAGAGAAAAGACAGTTTGGGACAAAGTTTGCCTAGATTTGGTGTCAACTTCTAGTCTCCGCTCCTATGAGAAGAGTCAGTCTTCCCCAATTGATGAAGCTTCCAGAGAGAAGATTTATAACAATTTAGCTCTTTCTGAAGGGTCTGTCCTTAGGCAGATAAGGGGGCTTCAGAGACAGCCTCTCCATGTATTTGTTGTTTTTTAAGTGCCTTAGCTTAAAAGAATCTGTAAGTCCCATATTTAGGGGTAGCATGTCCTCAGTATATTTTGGTCTCTTAACAATATAAGACAAATTCATGAGAAAAATAAAAAAAAAAGTCTCAGCCTCCAGAAAGGTCAGGAAATAGTGATAAACTAAACATCTATTTATTCATTTTACAAGCATTTGCTGATCACCTGCTTGTGCCAGACACTGGCAGGATACCAAAAAGACTAAGATAATCGTCCTTGTTCCCAAGAGCTCAGAGTCTAGAGTGGCAGACAGAGCAATAAACAATTACACTGTAAGGTGCTTTGTGCACGGCTCAGAGGCAGCCTGGAAGGGGGACTAAAGAATTGGTAGGAAAGAATGTGGAGAAATTGGTCAAGTGGACTTTGAGAGTCGTTTCCATAAATTCATTCTTAAAGAATCTTTTTAATTATATTACACTGAGCTTTAGAAAACCATCACTTAAATGTATTTAACTATTGTATGCCAGTCACTGTTCTAAAGTGTTCGACATTTGTCAATTCAGTTAATACAGCAGGATAGTATTGTTATCATTCTAGATGAGAAAACCAAGTCTCCATAAGGTTAAGAATGTGTGATTCAGAGGGTAGGTAGTGGACAGAGGATTTAAACCCAGCATTCTACTTGCAGTTTCTACAGCAACAGCTGTGCCATGCTGCTAGAAGAGCATGAATTTTAACCTAATGTGCTAGAAAACATTAATATTTGTGGAAACCCCTGAGGCTCTTGTTAAAAAGCATATTTGGATTCAGTACACTGGCCTGGGGTCTGAAATTCTACATTTCCAACAAGCTCCCCAGAGATGCCAACGCTGGTGTTCCAAGGACTGCACTTTGAGTTTCAAGGCTCTAGCATATGCTGTTGTTTGCTTTGTGTTTTTTAATCTCATATTCTGATCCATATTAACAGATTTTTCTCTCCATGACTACTCGTGTGTTTGTGAAAATAAATCACGCACAGACTTCACATTCTCATCGTTACCATGAGCTTTGGGTGGCTCCACCCACACCCTCCAGCACTGGTTTATGTTTGTATAAAGAATGTGAATGGAACAGAGGGCAGACCAAGGCAGACTGCTGGGGCCATGCAAAGCAGCAAGCAGGGAGTCGAGGGAGTGGGAAGAAGACCAGAGAAGCAGAAGAAAGAAGCCTGGAAGCAGAAGACACACCCAAACTTCTTGGGGAAGTTGGGGGGAGTATGTGTATGTGTATATTCCCTTCTGTTTTTTTTTTCTTTTTTCTTTATTTATATTTATTTATTTATTTATTTATTTTTATTGTTAAATCATAGCTGTGTGGATTTGTGCAATCAAGGGGTACAATGTGCTGCTTTCATATGCAATCTGAAATATTCTCATCAAACTGTTCAACGTAGCCTTCATGGCATTTTCTTAGTTATTGTATGTAGACATTTGTATTCTGCCTTTAGTAGGTTTTGCCTGTACCCATTCTAAGATGCACCGTAGGTGTGGCCCCACCCATTACCCTCCCTCCACCCTAACCTCCCCCCTCCCTTCCCTTCCCTTGGCCCTTTCCCCCTATTCTTGTGCTATAGTTGGGTTATAGCCTTCATATGAAAGCTATAAATTAGCTTCATAGTAGGGCTGATTACATTGGATACTTTTTCTTCCATTCTTGAGATACTTTGCTAAGAAGAATATGTTCCAGCTCCATCCATGTAAACATGAAAGAGGTAAAGTCTCCATCTTTCTTTAAGGCTGCATAATATTCCATGGTATACATGTACCACAATTTGCTAGTCCATTTGTGGGTCGATGGGCACTTGGGCTTCTTCCATGACTTAGCAATTTGAATTGGGCTGCAATAAACATTCTGGTACAGATGTCTTTGTTATATTGTGATTTTTGGTCTTCTGGGTATATACCTAGTAAAGGAATTATAGGATTGAATGGCAGGTCTATTTTTAGATCTCTAAGTATTCTTCAAACATCCTTCCAAAAGGAAGGTATTAGTGTGCATTCCCACCAGCAGTGTAGAAGTGTGCCCTTTTCTCCACATCCATGCCAACATCTCTGGCTTTGGGATTTTGTTATGTGGGCTACTCTTACTGGGGTTAGGTGATATCTAAAAGTAGTTTTGATTTGCATTTCTCTGATGATTAAGGATGATGAGCTTTTTTTCATATGTCTGTAGACCATGTGCCTGTCTTCTTTAGAGAATTTTCTCTTCAAGTCCTTTGCCCACCCTGAGATGGGATCACTTGTTCTTTTCTTACTAATACATTTGTGTTCTCTGTGGATTCTGGTTATTAAACCTTTATCAGAGGTATAACCTGCAAATATTTTCTCCTGTTCTGAGGGCTGTCTGCTTGCTTTACTTACTATGTTCTTGGCTGTGCTTTTTAGTTTGATCAGGTCCCAGTAATGTATTTTTGATACTGCATCAAATGCCTGGGGAGTCCTCCTCATAAAATATTCACCCAGGCCGATTCCTTCAAGAGTTTTCCCTGTCCTTTCTTTAATTCTTTTTATAGTTTCATGTCTTAAGTTTAAATCTTTTATCCAGTGAGAGTCTATCTTAGTTAATGGTGAAAGGTGTGGTTCCAGTTTCAATCTTTTACAAATCGCCAGCCAGTTCACTCCACACCATTTGTTAAATAGAGAATCTTTTCCCCACTGAATGTTTTTAATTGGCTTGTCAAAGATCAAATAACAGTAAGTAGCTGAATTCATCTCTTGGTTCTCTATTCTGTTCCAGACATCTACTTCTCTGTTTTTGTGCCAGTACCATGCTGTTTTGATCACTATCGATTTATAGTAGTCTCAGGTCTGGTAGAATGAGTCCTCCTGCTTTGTTTTTATTTCTGAGTAATGTTTTGGATATTCAAGGGTTTTTTCTGATTCCATATAAAATGAAGTATTATTTTTTCAAGATATTTAAAATATGACAATGGAGCTTTGATAGGAATTGCATTAAAATTATATATTGCTTTGGCTAGTATAGACATTTTAACAATGTTGATTCTTCCCAGCCATGAGCATGGTATGTTTTTCCATTTGTTAACATCTTCAGCTATTTCTTTTCTTAAAGTTTCATAGTTCTCTTTATAGATATCTTTCGCATCCTTTTTTAGATAAACTCCCAAATATTTCATCGTCTTTGGCATTACTGTGACAGGAATCGAGTCCTTGACAGTTTTTTTTGGCTTGGCTATTGTTGGTATATATAAAGGCTACAGATTTATGGGTGTTGACTTTGAAGCCTGAGACATTGCTGTATTCCTTGATCACTTCTAAAAGTTTTGTAGAATCCCTAGTGTTTTCCAGATAATACGATCATGTCATCTGCGAAGAGTCAAAGTTTGATCTCTTCCGACCCTACGTGGATACCCTTGATTGCCTTTTCTTCCCTAATTGCAATGGCTAAAACTTCCATTACAATGTTAAAGAGCAATGGAGACAATGGGCAACCTTGCCTGGTTCCTGATCTCAGTGGAAATGATTTCAATTTAAGTCCATTCAATACGATATTGGCTGTGGGTTTGCTATAGATGACCTCTATTAGTTTAAGAAATGTCCCTTCTATACCAATTTTCTTAAGTGGTCATAAAGGGATGCTGGATATTACCAAAAGCTTTTTCTGTATCAATTGAGAGAATCATATGGTCTTTATTTTTTAGTTTATTTATGTGCTGAATTACATTTATGGATTTATGTATATTGAACCAGCCTTGAGACCTTGGGATAAATCCCAATTGGTCATGGTGTATATTTTTTTTTGATGTGTTGTTGGATTCTGTTTGTTAGGATCTTATTGAGTATTTTTGCATCAATATTCATTAGTGATATTGGTCTATAATTTTCTTTTCTTGTTGGGTCTTTCCCTGGTTTAGGTATCAAGGTGATGTTTGCTTCATAGAATGTGTGGGTAGTATTCTTTCTTTTTCTATATTTTGGAAGAGGTTTAGCAATATAGGTACTAGTTCTTCTTTAAAGCTTTGGTAGAATTCTGAAGTAAAACCATCTGGTCCTGGGCTTTTCTTTTTAGGGAGATTTTGTATAGTTGATGCTATTTCAGAACTTGATATAGGCCTGTTCAACATTTCCACTTCATTCTGGCTAAGTCTTGGTAGATGGTGTACTTACAGGTATTCATTCAGATTTTCATATTTCTGAGAGTAGAGTTTCTTGTAGTATTCATTAAGGATTTTTTGAATTTCTGAAGGGTCTGTTGTTATTTCATCATTACCATTTCTGATTGATGAAATTAGAGATTTTACTCTTTTTCTCCTGGTTAGGTTGGCCAAAGGTTTACCTATTTTATTAATATTTTCAAAAATCCAACTTTTGGATTTATTGCTCTGTTGTATAATTCTTTTGTTTTCAATTTAATTTAATTCTGCTCTGATTTTGGTTCTTTCTTTTCTTCTGTTGGGTTTGGGGTTGGAATTCTCTTTCTTCTCCAGTTGCTTGAGATGTCCCATTAAGTTATTAACTTCTTCTCTTTCCGTTTTCTTGAGGAAGGCTTGCAGTGGTATAAATTTCCCTCATAGGACTGCCTTTGCAGTATCCCAGAGGTTCTGATAATTTGTGTCTTCATTGTTGTTTTGTTCCAAAAATTTGGTGATTTCCTTCTTAATCTCGTCTATCACCCATCTATCCTTCAGCATAAGGTTATTTAGCTTCTATGTTTTTGTATGGGTATGCAGATTTCTGTTGTTATTGAGTTCAACTTTTATTCCATGATGATCTGAGAAGATGCAAGGAATAATTTCTATTTTTTTAAATTTGCTGAGGTTAGATTTGTAGCCAAGGATGTGGTCAATTTTGGAGTATGTTCCATCGGCTGATGAGAAGAATGTGTATTCAGTTTTGTTGGGCTGAAATGTTCTGTAGGTGTCTGTTATGTCCAGGTGTTGAATGGTTAAGTTTAAATCTAAAATTTCTTTGCTTGGCTTCTTTTTGGAGGATCTATCCAGCACTGCTAAAGGGATGTTAAAATCTCAACTACTATCTAACTGGAGGAAATCAAGTTGCTCATGTCTGTTAGAGTTGCTCTTATAAATTGAGGTGCGCTCTGGTTGGGTGCATAAATATTAATAATTGAAATCTCATCATATTGTGTATTATCTTTAACAAATATGAAGTGTCCATCGTTATCCTTCCTTATTTTGGTTGGTTTAAAGCCTATTGCATCTGTGAATAGGATTGCAATGCCTGCTTTTTTCTGCTTTCCATCTGCCTGGAGTACAGATGACCATCCCTTCACCTTAAGTCTGTATTTTTCTTTTAATGTAAGATTAGATTCTTGTATGTAGCAGATGTCTGGGTTGACTTTTTGTAACCAGTCAGCCAATCTGTGCCTCTTTAGAGGACAATTTAAACCATTCACATTAATTGAGAATATCGATAAGCCTTTCAAGAGTCTGGTGGACATTTTTAATCCTTTTGCCACTGTTGAAGTTGGAATTTGATCAAAATTTTCTGTGTGGTTTTCTTTTGTGGTGGAGGATTATGCTGGTCTTTATGGAGGATAGGTCTGAGAATATCCTGGAGAGCTGGTTTAGTTGTGGCAAATTTCTTCAACATGTGAATGTCATTAAAGTATTTAATTTCTCCATCATAAATGAAACTCAGTTTAGCTGGGTACAGGATCCTGGGTTGAAAGTTATTTTGTTTTAGGAGATTAAAAGTCGATGACCATTCTCTTCTAGCTTCAAATGTTTCAGCAGAGAGATCTACAGTTATTCTAATATTCTTCCCCTTGTAGGTAATGGTTTTCTTTTGTCTGGCTGTTTTCAGAATTTTCTCCTTTATATTAACTTTAGTCAAATTGATTATGATGTGTCTGGGGGATGTCTTATTCAGGTTGACTTGTGCTGGAATTCTGAAACTGTCAGCTATCTGAATTTCAGAATCTTTTGGCACGTCTGGAAAATTCTCCTTCATAATCTCATGGACAAGAGACTCCGTGCCTTGTGAAGCCACTTCGTCACTTTCGGGGATCCCTATAAGACGAATATTGATTTTCTTAGAATTATCCCAGAGCTCTCTGAGAGAGCAATCTGTTTTTGCCCTCCATTTCTCTTCCTCTCTAAGAGTTTGGGAGCTTTCTAAAGCTTTGTCTTCAATGTCAGAAATCCTTTCTTCTGCTTGCTCCATTCTGTTACTGAGGGATTCTACTGTGTTTCTCAGATCTTTGAGGGATGCAACTTCTTGTCTCAATGTGTCAAAATCTTTGCTCATTTGGTCTTTGAATTTGTTGAATTCTTGAGACATCTTTTGGGTTACTGCTTGGAATTCTAATTCGATCTTATTTGCTATCCAGATTCTGAATTTGATTTCTGACATCTCAGCTATTTGTTTGTGCATGGGACCTTGTGCTGTGTCTGCCCCATTTTTCCTTGGGGGATTTGATCTACTCTGATTATTCATATTGCCAGAGTTTTTCCTTTGATTTTGTCTCATGATTGTTTTTCACCATTGCCTCTGGCCATCCTCAGAGTTGGGGTAGTATCTCTCCAAGATTAGACCCTGGGGGGATCACACTATTGTTGCTGGATCTTTGTAGGGAGTGACCCTGTGTAGGTCTTCTGGGGCTGCCCCAGTCAGGGAGTTCTGGTTGTGGAAGCAGCTCCCAAGTGTGACACCCCTGGATCCAGCAACAGGGCGGGGGGTGGTGCACATGGTTCTGGGGGTACCCGGCGCCCAGTGACTTTGGCCCAGAGGGCCCATGGCTCCAGCAGTCTCTGGCCAGGAGAAGGGCTCCGCACAGAGGCAGGGAGGGCTCCAGAGGGCACGTAGCTACCAGAGTCCCTGGCCAGACGAGCTGGTGGTGTGGAGGCAGGGAGGGTACAGGAGGGAGGATGCCGGGTTGTGTGGCTCCTGGAGTTCCTGGTCAGGGCGTGGGGAGGCCCAGCAGGCGGGGTAGCAGTTCCCATGCAACTCTTACCAGGTCCAGGCAGGCACAGCTCTTCCTGAGGTCCGGGAGGGTGCCATCACAGGTGCCAGCACAGCTCTTCCTGAGGTCTGGGCAGGTGCCGATCATGGGTCATGGTGCAGCTCTTCTGGAGGTCCAGGAGGGTGCCTATTACGGGTCCTGGTGCAGCTGTTCCGGAAGTCTGGGAGGGTGCTGATCGCGGGTCCCAGCGCAGCTCTTATGGACCCCTTCTGGGTTTTTATCCCAAAACAGATAATCCATTTCCACTCTTTATAAACAAAGCGTAGTATGTATACATGTTTCTCAGGAAAAGGATTGCTGTTGATGACATCTATTGTGTTATTGAGGTTGTTGTGGACATCTGTGCACCATCACTGGGCATGTATTCATCTTCTTTACACGATGTACTAAAACTTAAGTTGCATTCTCCTTTAACAGAAATGACTCTCCCTCACTGTCTTGGTTATCTAACAAACTGTGAATCTTTGGATGTTCAATAAACAATTCTATAGGATCCTCATCTCTCCTGCTCAGTAGGCAGTCTCTCTTTTCCTGAGTAATACAAGACTTTTCCTCATTCTCTGACTAAAAATGACTTCTTAGTGCTTTGCTGAGAGGGTCTTCCCTCATTTGCAAGATTGGAGACATGGATCACTCTCTAAGAAGCTAGTCTATGCTGGCTGGTTATTTCACAACTCATGGAAAATTCCAAAACTTTAAATCAAAGAGTATAGTCCTAGATCAAGAAAGCATTTTTATGTAAAAAATGATTGTTTTATATTTGTTGTAAATAACAGCGTTATAATACCGTAGTAGCTAAGTGCCCACCTGGAGTCCGGTGCTACGCTAATAAGCCCTTTGCACGTAATACCTTCCCTATGCCTAACACCTGCAGGACTGTGGTCCATTTGTCCCTGATTTTTGGCTTCTAAAATGGCTAACCATTTCTATTCCTTCCAAGAAGGGACCCATGTTGCTTAATCCACAGTTACAGTCCTTATTATCCAATAGAGGCACAGAAAGGTGAAGCTCCTGGTAAAACCCTGAAACCAAAAGGCTGAGATCCAGAGCCAACCACTTCACCACTATGTTTTGTTGTCTCTCAATAGTGAAATATGGGGCTTGGCACCCATATCTCAGTGATTAGGACGCTGGCCACATACACTGGGGCTGGTGGGTTCGAACCAGGCCTGGGCCAGCTAAACAACAATGACAACTGCAACAAAAAATAGCCAGGCGTTATGGCAGGCATTTGTAGTCCCAGCTACTTGGGAGGCTGAGGCAAGAGAATCACTTGAGCCCAAGAGTTTGAAGTTGCTGTGAGCTGTGATGCCATGGCACTCTACCCAGGGCAACGTAGTGAGACTCTGTCTCAAAAAAAAAAGAGTGAACTATGGGCCAGGCACAGTGGCTCAGTCCTATAATCTCAGCACTCTGGGAGGCTGAGGTGGCTGGATTGCTTGAGCTCAAGAGTTCAAGACCATCCTGTGCAAGAACAAGACTCCATCTCTACTTAATAGAAAAAACAGCCAGGCATTGTGGTGAGTGCTTATAGTTCCTACTACAGGATACCACTGGCAGGATACCAAAAAGACTAAGATAATCATCCTTGTTCCCAAGAGCTCAGAGTCTAGAGTGGCAGACAGAGCAATAAACAATTACACTATACGGTAAATAACCACAGAGCTTTGTGCACAACTCAGAGGCAGCCTGGAAGGGGGACTAAGGAATTGGTAGGAAAGAATGTGGAGAAATTAGGAGGCTGAGGCAAGAGGACTGCTGAACCCAGGAGTTTGAGGTTGCTGTGAGCTATGATGCCACGACACTCGATCCGGGGCGACAGAGACTCTGTTTAAAAAAAAAGTTAACTATTTCATGAAACCAGACAAGAATTCTTACCAAAAAGAGAAATGATGGCCTTGTTAATAGATAGGCTATGCTTTAAAACCAGCAAAAGTAAAATGCTTAATAAGTCAGCCAAAAGTTTACTCTTCAGAGACAGGCAAATGGGGCCATTCCTTTCATAAGCACGGTAGGAGTGAGAGCATCACACCCAGTCTCTGCCTCTGCCCAGAATGGAAGGACCCAGGACAAGAGCTGGGCTCTGGAGTAGAAACTGAGGGGAACCCCATAAGAAATGGAAATGGCTACATTTGAGGACTCCCATAGAGCTTTAACAGCTGGAAATTTTACACTGGATAAGGCGAGGTCTTCCCTGAGTAAATTTGTGGGGGTGAAGCATCCCCTGCATATAACTCTTCTCTCTCTCACCATTTCCCTCGTAAACTCTTTTGAATTCCTGTCCTCCTGCCATGCTAGTAAACAGTAGGCATTCAATTAATGTTGTTCAGCGATAGCTAGTTGTAGAATTTTGCTTTAGTCATGTTTGGTCCATGGGAGGTAGGAAGACCAATCCAGGAACCCCACAAGAGACAAAAAATGGTGTTTGTCTTAGCTGTTTAAACCACTCCACAATACAGGAGCTTAAAACAATTGTCATCTTGCAGTTTCCATAGGTCAGGAATCTTGAGTGTGACCGTCTGGCTCAGGGTTTCTCACCAGGCTCTGAACAGGGCCTGGGCTGGGGCTGTGTCCTCTTCAGGCTCAACTGGGAGAAGGTCTTCTGCCAAGTTCACTCCATGGCTGTTGACAGCCTCAATCCCTGGTGAGTCTTCACTGGGTACATCAGTCCTTTCCCGTGACCTTTCACAGGGCAGCTCATGACATGGAGCCAGGTTCCCTCAGAGAAAAAGTGGGAATGAATCCTGAGGCCTTCTATGACTTAATGTCAAAAGAGGCACCTCATCACCTCAGCCCCATCCTGTTGGCTGGAAGTGAGTCACAGAAGCTACCCTCAAGGGACAGCATGGGGTGTGCACACTGCTGCGGCATCTCAGCGGCAAAGGAAGACAGAGGCAGAGATAGAAACCTGATGATGGAAAAGTCTCATCCAACCTAAGATCATGATTCTTGATACAAAATCCCTTCTCTGCATATCTAAGCTGCACAAGTCTGTCCATTCAATAATACAAATACGTACACACACACACACACACACAAATGCAGCGACATTTTCTTCCTAGAGGTACCTACCACCTCTTGTCCACGTTATCTGCAAATCCTCAGCAACTTTCCTTCCTGGTTGCACCGTCTGACCTGTCAGTGTCCCAGGAGTGGTGCCCTGTTGTTAGGTATGCTGTCAGCATCTAGGGCATGTGTCCATGTGGGGGGCCATTAATTGTCCATATTGGGATGGACGGAGAGAGAAAAGACACTATTTCTAATTCTCCTGGGCCAACAGACAAACCAGGATGCATGATCACCCTCCTGCTTGCCAAATCCATCTTCAAACAGTCCTTTCCTTCTGCCCACCCTCCACCCTTCTCTGTCCCTCACCCTCCACCTCACTTCTGTTCTTTCTTCCTTCATGTTCCCTCCTCACTGCTCTCCACACCACTCTTCCAGAGACCAGTTGGACTTATAGGTGTCCCCCAAGCATCCTGCTGGCCCTGCTCCCCCAGTGGGTAGCATGTGTTACCCTTCCCCTTTCGTGGACACCTTTTCTATGGCCCCCTTGAAGGTTGGGGAGCAGCACATGCTCTGCTCCCTTCTAGGGCTTGTTGTCCAGGCCCCCTCAGCCCTGCCCTGCTGCAGCCTACCTGACACTTCTGCCACTGCAGGGGTGTCCTCCCTGCACCATCAACCATCAAGAGGTTTGTGTGTCACAGGAATGCATATGTGTTTGTGTGTGTGCCTCAGAGTGTGGTGTGAGTGTGCACCCATGTGTCTGTGTGGTCTGTGTGTCTGTGGTATATATGTATATGCACATATATGTGTGGTATATGTGTATATTTATGCATGTGTGTGATGTGTATGTTTGTGTGCACAGACCTGAGTGTGCATGTGTGTGCCTCTCTGTGGTGTATGTATGTGTGTGCATCTATGCCTGGGTGCCTATGTGTTTCTGTTTCTGTGTGTGTCTATGTGTATATGAAGTGTTCCACTCCAGAGTATCAGCAGTTAGAACGGATTCGAAGCAATACACTCAGGACTGGTGGGTTGATTTTTGTTTTTGAAAAGCACTCCTTAAGTATCTCTTGTGTGCAGAAATGTTTTGGTGAATGATCATCTCTTTGTGATTGTTTTTTTAAATTATGCATTTAGAAATTAACATCATTATGCCAGGAAGGCCATGTTAACCAGTGTAATGAAAATGTGTCAAACGGTCTATAAAATCAGTGTGCATACAGCTATGATTTAATAAAAAAAATAAATTAAATTAAATAAATTAAAAAAAGAAATTAACATCATTAAAGCTGTTATATACTCTGTTGTTGTCTGTGACTCAGAAGTAGGAATTTTGTTTCTAAAATCAAATATAAACATGAGGAACCATGACATCACTTACCCGATATTCCCAAGTCTTTCTTTATCTAAGGAGACGAAGGTTTAAAATCTCTTTTAATTACCACGGACAGACATTAGCCATACTGCTGTTAAATAGGTGAGATTTTAAAAATTGCATTCATGAACTGAGTAATTCATTGAAATAATGCTGCTTCCCACTTACTATTGCTAAACATCTTTCTTAGTAAACATGTTTTACTCATTCTGAGAAAGCGTGTATATGAACAGAAGAATAGTGATTATTTTCTTAAAACTAAAAAACAAATTTCTTATGATCTTAATAGCAATCATTTCCGGATCCTAAACCCACGAGTAATCTACATGGAAAACAACAAAGTTTTCTAATGATCTGGAGACACCTCATGTCTTTTTAACTGTTTAGCCACTCAGGACAGGTAAGCACAAGAGAGCATTTTCTTCTTTTTACTTGACTCATCAAATTAAATTAGCAACAAATATGAAAAATATTTTTCAGAGCTCTTACAGAGTATATGTACAGTATCATCAATTGTAGTCTAGACTGCTATTAGTTTTGCAGCAAAGAAATGTTTCTACAAGCAGTCCTTATCACGAAAATTAAATAGAAGGATTGATAACTGGTGGTTAATATTCTCTCATGAGCCAGCTTTTAAATGGGTCACATTGTCCTCGATTTCATTCGAAACTGAAAATAGATGCTATATCAGCCATGTTTGTGAAGAATAGCACATTCTCTGGAGCTGACTGGGGAGAGGGACAGTGTATTTCTTTATAAATTAAGCATCTAGCAGAACCATGAAGTTTTCAAATCTGACAGACTTTATAGCTCATCTATTTCAAGCCCTTCATTTCTGATCTGAAGAAGCAAACATCCAGAAATATTAAGGGTCTAAAGGAAAGCAACTATTGAGTATCAGAATGACAAGTTCAGCAGTTAAAAATCCCTGTTTCCACTTAAGTACATTTCACATAATTTTTTCCTAAATAAAGACAGGGTGGAAAAGAAAGAGATTTTACCCTTAATTATTTTCCATTAAAAAAAAATCCTTTATACTTTTTTAGATTTTACGCCTTGGTGAGTCTTAATTATAATAAAAGTCAATGAAGTTAAAAAACACGACAGAGGCTTGGCGCTTGCAGCTCAGTGGTTAGGGCCCAGCCACGTACACCAGGGCTGGTGGGTTTGAACTCAGCCTGAGCCTGCTAAACAATAATGACAACTACAACAAAAAATATCTGGGCATTGTGGGGGACACCTGTAGTCTCAAGAGTTTGAGGTTGCTGTGAGCTGTGACGTCACAGCACGCTACCAAGGATGACATAGTGAGACTGTCTCAAAAAAAAAAAAAAAGATTGAGAAACAAATTTCCCTCCAAACAAAATGGAAGTCATCATTTCTCCCTACTCTCTGTTAAGGACAAAGAAAGGAATCAGGGCAGGCTTTTCTCTGACTTTTCCAAAGGGGAAAATTTTAATCTCTCTGTCACTGCCTGCCCAGAACTGAGGGGACCACCTCACACACCCAGTCCAAAGCCAACCTACAAAAGCGACATTTGAGTAATATCAGATTTTTCCCTAATGCCAGATTGACTTTGACTTCTCAACCACTAGTGATTTACTAAACAGATTACAGGTTGTATTTTACCCTTTTCGGATTTGAGGAAGGCTAAAAGTGAAAGTTTTGTGTCCAGAGCACATTATATCAACCTTCAATTTAGAACAAGCTTTTTCCTGTCTCCTACTTGCTACTGAGAACCATTTTGGAAAACAAGAAAATGAACAGCTGGAGGCTAAGCAATTAGTATTTTTTTTCTTCATACTTGATCTCCTACATCTCAGCTCAAGGACATACAGGGATACTCTGAGCTCTGCTAAATTAGTAGCTAGTGAGAGTCCCTTGATAAATTAAAAAGAAATGAATTAATAGCAGTGCTCTGCAAGGTGAGGCCTGAAGCACCTCTTGGGCAGAGATAACTTAGGATGACCCAGTTATGATTATAATGAAGGGCCGGATAGGATAATATTCCCTGTAGAATTCTAAAAATTAGAAGATTGTGTAGTAATGGTAACCCACTTATAAACAATAGCTAACATTTACTGAGCACTGTCTAGCAGACACTGTGCTAAGGTGTCTATAAATGCTATCTCATTTAGCCTTGCAACAACCCTAGGAGAGATGTTCAATTATTATCTCCCTTTTAGAGATGATGAAACAGAAGCTTGGAAAGGGGGAAGTAACTTTCCATCATTCACACCAATGGTAAGTAGTGGAATCAAGTTTTGCATCTACTGCAGTTTATCTCCAGAGATGGCACTTTTAACTGTTATGCTATCATTCTGATAAGAAAGATGCTTATCAAATTATGATGTGGTCAAGAGTTTACAATACATACAGAATCATTTAAAGACCAGAGTCAAGAGCTATAGTGGCTCCAAAGTTGCAAAGGAGAAGGCTC
Organism: Nycticebus coucang; assembly: GCF_027406575.1. NCBI lineage: Eukaryota > Metazoa > Chordata > Mammalia > Primates > Lorisidae > Nycticebus > Nycticebus coucang. The sequence goes on from NC_069792.1 coordinate 11,103,727, forward strand.
AAGAAAAATAGACTGAAAGTAGAAAAGCTTGTGTAAGCCCAGAAAGATGATCTTGTCAGATGGTTCAAGGGAACAGGAAGAAGCTGCAATCCTCTGTGATTTATCATCAGAGATAACACAGAGAGAATTTTCCCTTTCCTCAAATGACCCTAGTTCTAAGTCAGTCAGTCAAACTAAATAAATTCACATGGCCAGCTCACACTACATTTCTACTTCATTGTTCTGGTCTTAGAAAAATGTATAAGACTTGATGATGAAGAAATTGGAGAAGAAAGCCTGTGAGGCTCTCCTTCCAGAATTCAAAATATGGGCTTATGCATGGAAAATCCCCATTCTGGATTGCTGTCTTTTCACTAGAGTGAAGATGTCTGGACCTTTGGTTTCTAAGAAGACTCCGAAAATATGATAAAGCTGAGAAATGGTGAACAAATATTAGGAACAAATATTAAATTAATCATCCTTAAATTAAAATGAAGCAAAGTTTAACTTAGAAAAAGATCATCTATTTTTATTTACACAAAACAGCCTATTTCAGAGAAGAGTAACAGCCTTTTCCCTCAGTGTGTGTCATTAGTGTTGTTTAATTTGGGTTGCACATCTGAAAAATTCAGGATTTAGTTTCATTTTATGTAAACAGTTGCTAAACTTGGGTAGCAGGGGTTCACTGTGTGGAGAAGGTGGAACTCCCCACACACAAGCCATTCATTTGAAGTACTCCCAAGTTCCACTCTCCTCTGCAGACCAGCGATTTAGTTTATGCAGCAGTGTCTGGACTAAAACATTTTGCCAGTGCTTGTACCAAACACTGACAAGTTTATTACAAATTACGAAATTAGAAAACCACAGGTATAGATGTTACACATTTCCAGCTTACTTAGTTTAGCATCTGAGGGTTTTCAGTTTGCTGCAGTTCCTTATTTTTACGTGTTGAGAAATATAAACATGGAAATAGACGTACACACTGTATTACAAGGTGCTTTCCAAAGATCCCTTCATTACGGGAGAAGTTATAACATTGGAAATATATCCTGTGTTCATTTCTGTACCTTCGTTTAATCCTGCATTGTGGCTTTTGCTGGCTTGAGATAGGCCACATGTCTGCAAAATTGCAGTCTCTATAAACAGCCTGGTCTTCTTCCAGAGCGTTTCTTAAGTCATTAATAACAGTGCCTGAACTATGCTTTAGAGGAACTGAACTGGGATTAGACAGCAATAATATTATTATTTCACTTCTAAAAGCACATAACAGATTTCAAGTATTTATTAATAAATAAAGTTTGACCCAACTGAAAAAATACTTATGAATTTTAACAAACAAACTATAGAGGAATAAAGCAACAAAAAACACATGTGGATCAGGTATTCTTCAAGTGGTTTGGATGCTGGATACAATGGTTCTTAAGATACTTCTTGGTCACTTCATACTGGTCAAGGGAACAACACAACAGGAGGACATTTCAATTCTAAATATTTACACACCCAACTTTAATGCTCTTAGATTTATGAAACAGACCTTAATAGGTCTGAGTACTATGATATCCTAAAACACCATAATGGCTGGAAATGTTAACACTCCTCTTACAGAGCTAGACAGATCCTCAAAACAAAGATACAAGGGATTTAAATGTGACCCTAGAATAATTGGGCTTAATAGACATATACAGAACACACCATCCCAAAGCTAAGAAATATACGTCCTTCTCATCAGCCCATAGAACATTCTCCAAAATAGATGATATCCTAAGACACAAATCAAAATCAAAAAAATTAAATTATACCTTGTATCTTTTCAGACTACAAGGAAAGGAAAGTGAACTCAACTCCAAAAATAAATGTTCATCCCCACAAAAAGACATGACAACTAAACAAGCTTTATGCTGAATGACAGTTGGGTCAAGGAAGAGATAAAGGAGGAAATAATTAACTTCCTTGAGCATAACAACAACGAAGACACAAGCCACCAAAACTGGTGGGACACTGAAAAAGCAGTCCTAAGAGGAAAATTTATCACATTAGATGCTTACATCCAAAAAACACATCAAAAAGAGAGCAAATCAACAAACTAATGAATCACCTTAAAGAAATGGAAAAGGAAGAGTAATCTAATCACAAACCTAGCAGAAGAAAAGAAATAATGAAAATTCAATCAGAAATAAATGAAATTGAATTCTGGGAAGATGGCTGACTGGTAGCAAGCCTCAGCAGAGGCTCCTGACCAGAGGGAGAAAAACTGGATAGAATCAGACTCCATGAAGTCAAAGTGGGGAACTGAGCCAAGAAAGAAGTTTGGCAGGCTGTAACTCCAAGGAAGAGCATTCAAGAAAACAAATTGCAGATACAAAGCCTATGGACCAGAGGACAGGAAACCCCTCCCCCAAGCAAGAGGCCCATCGCAGGCTATCTGCGAGTGAGCAGGGAACAAAATACCTCTCATTTTACCTCGCTGGAGAGAGCTGCTAAACACCAGGTCTCTTTCTCCAGGGACATCCCACTTATGAACGCAGACACCACCCTACCAGCATAAAATTGAACAGATATTTCCCCCCACAAGTCCAAACTCCCAGTCCACCTTTTCCCATTCCCGGTTCTGCCCCCAGGAGAATGCAGAGTGTTTGGTCTTTTCCTGAGAGATCTGGGCATAATGTGGACTGCCAACCATCAGGACAGAATCTGTGACTAATGGGGAAGAAAGAGGGTGCAGGAAGAAAGGGACACTTAGTGGAAGGAGGAGCAGTCCCCTGGTTATGATTTTGCCCAGCCAATGGTGGTGTTGACCCTCGGTTCGAACTGTGTCTGGTGGGTCAGGGTGCAGAACCGCTGGCTCTGACAGCACCCACTGTGGGAGAGTGGTTGCCCCATGTGGACTGAGTTTGGCAGGCAGACCTGTACCCAGCCCCTTCTGAGCCTGTGAGCGGAGGCTTACTGAGACCTGAGGGCAAGGGCGTGGTCCTCTGTCTCCAATGACTGGTGAGAAGAGGCTTACCAGGAGAGGACTGAGACCTGCAGGCAGGGTGTGGTGCCCTGACTCCAACAGAGCCTGTGAACAGACACTTGCCAAGCAGTGGACTGAAACTGGCAGGTGGGGGCATGGTTCCCTGACTCCAACTGATCTGGCAAGCAGAGGCTAGCTGAGTATGGACTGAGACAGGTGGGCAGGGGCATGGGCCCTGGATCCAACTGGGCCTGTGAGCAGAGAAGCTAAGAACAGTGTGGACTGAATCTGGAAGGACGGGGTAACAATCCCTGGCTCCAGTTGTGCTATTGGAAACCCTTGAATCCCTCTCTGTTGAACAGGGTTTGTACTGCCTGAGACAAATTAATTGGAACTTGTGTCTGGGGCTGTCCACATGGGGCATTCTGAGGTTGACCTTCAAAGTTCTGTAGCAAAAAATAACTGAAGGGTGTGGGCTAGGTGCTACAGCTGTTTGTATCTCTTCACAGCCGAGATTTAAACCTAATGCCATGGCTTCTTAGGATAGGGTAGAGGTTGGCTGATATCAAAACAGAGCTAGCTTGTGCTATCTTGCCAATGAGGTCCTCAGAGTCTCTGGCCAAAACTCTGAAACGGGCCTTTGTAAATTTGTAGGAGTTAAGCCACAATTACAAAGCCTAGTGGTTTGGTAAGGGGCTATCTCTAGTACCTGGGAACCCCTATTCAATCTCACGCTACCCATTCTAATAACCAAATGGTGGAACATAAAAATGGTGTGGATCCAAAAAAGAACTCTGGCAACATAAATAACCAGAGTAGATCAACGCCCCCCCCACCCCAAGATACGACAAACAAGATACAACTGAAGATGCCATGCATAGACAAATGACAACAATGTCAGAAATAGAATTCAGAATATGGATTGCAAATAAAAAAAAAAAACAGAATGGAAGAAAGGATAGAAATTGAATTCCAGAGATTGTCTCAAGAAATTAATGAATTCAAAGACAAAGTCACCAAAGATATGGACATAATGAGAAAAGAGATAGCAGAGCTCAAGGAAATGAAAAAGTTAGCTGAGGAGCTCCAAAATACAGTAGAATCCCTCAGTAATACCATTAACCAGACAGAAGAAAGGATCTCTGAAACTGAAGACAAAGTTTTGAATGTTCCCAAATGCTCAAAGAGGCATACAAATGAAGAGCAAAAACTGATCATTCCCAGGGAGAGTTGAGGAATCACTCCAAAAGATCAAACATTCGTCTCATAGGAATTCCTGAAGGAGAAGAGAACGGTTCTAAAGGAACCAATGCTCTACTCCCAGCGATTTTGGAGGAGAAATTCCCAAGCATTGTGAGAGATACAGAACTTCAGATAGTAGAAGGTTTTAGAACCCCAGCAAGACTCAGTCCAAATAAAGCATCTCCTAGACACATTGTGATTAACTTTGCCAAATTTAAGAAGGAGAAGATGCTGCAAGCAGCCAGACATAAGAAAAGCATCACCTACAAAGGGAGAAATATCAGAATGACAGTAGATCGCTCAGCCACAACATTTCAAACCAGAAGAGGATGGTCATCAACCTTCAACCTCCTAAAACAAAACAACTGGCAGCCCAGGATTCTCTATACAGCTAAACTGAGTTTCATTTGTGATGGGGAAATCAAATACTTTAATGACATACACATGTTGAAGAAATTTGCCATAACTAAACCAGCTCTCCAGGATATTCTCAGACCCATCCTTCACAATGACCAGCTCAATTTTCTACCTCCAAACTAAACTCACCCAGAAATTTTTTAACAAACCCCAACTTCCACAGTGGTGAAAGGATTAAAAATGCCCATTGGACATCCAAAAATCATGACACCCAAAACACAACCAGGCTTATCAATTCTCTCAATTAATGTGAATGGTTTAAATTGTCCTCCAAAGAAGCACAAGCTGGCTGACTGGATACATAAGCTCAGACCAGATATCCACTGTATACAAGAATCTCATCTTACCTTAAAGGATAAAAATAGACTCAGGGTGAAGGGATGAACTTCTATAATACAGGCAAATGGAAACCAGAAAAAAAGCAGGAGTTGCAATTTTAGTTGCAGACACAATTGGCTTTAAACCAACAAAAGGATGGTCACTACATATTTGTCAAGGGAAACACCCATCATGAAGACATTTTGATAATTAACATTTATGCACCCTACCAGAATACTCCTCAATTCATAAAGCAAACCCTAATGGATATGAACAACGTGATAACACCCTGCCCTACAATAGTTGGAGATTTTAACACCCCTTTGACAGATAGATCCTCCAAGAAGAAATTAAACCAAGAAATATTAGACTTAAACCTGACCCTAGAACAAATGGACCTTATAGACCTCTACAGAACATTTCATCCTAATAAAACTGAATGTACATTCTTCTCATCAGCCCATGAATCATCCTCCAAAATAGATCATGTCCTAGGACACAAGTCTAACCTCAGCAAATTTAAAAGAATAGAAATGATTCCTTGTATCCTCTCAGACCACCATGGAATAAAAGTTGAACTCAACAGCAACAGGAATCTTCATACTCAAACAAAGACATGGAAACTAATCTTAGGCTGAATGATAGCTGGGTCAAAGGCAAGATTAAGAAGGAAATCACCAAATTTTTGGAACAAAATGATAATGAAGACACAAATTATCCAAACCTGTGGAATACTGCAAAGGCAGTCATAAGAGGGAAATTTATACCTTTGGAAGCCTTCATCAAGAAAACAGAGAGGAAGCCAACAACTTAATGGATCATCTCAAGAAACAGGAAAACAAAGAACATTTCAACCCCAAACCCAGCAGAAGAAAAGAAATAACCAAAATCAGGGCAAAATTAAATGAAATTGAAAACAAAAGAATCTTTCAGAAGATGAAACAAAAAGTTGGTTTTTTGAAAAGATTAATAAAATTAGACACCAGGGAACCTACTGCTTACAGCAAGATCACGTGAGGACACAGTAGGAAAGCGGCCATCCACAAGCCAAAACCAACACTGTTGACATTGTGATACTGAACTTCCAGCCTCCAGAACTCCTCCAAACCATGTCTGAGCTATAAGAAGAAGCTGAAATGAGAAAATTCATGGGTGGTACTCAAAGAAAAATCATGACAAAGATAGGCGGAGCAAGATGGCAGCCGAGTAACAGCTTCCTTGCATCTGGGCACCATGAGTCTGGGGAGATAGGACTCCAGGCATCTCTGGCTGGTGGGAACTGCCTATCATCACTCCTATGAAGATACAGGGAGTCAGCGAGAGACTTCTGGACCCCAAGAGGAGGACTAAAACAGTGGAAAACCGGCAAGTGGTCGCGTGTGTTCAATCCGTCTAAACCCGCCCACAACTGTAAGTTCAGTAGCAGCGAGACTGCAAACCAGAAAGGCCTTACCTGTGAACTGTTTTGATGTCCCTGGACTTGGCACTGAGTTGAACTGCCTTGGGGAAGGCCTGAGCGGGAGTGCGGAGAACTCTGGCCGTTGTCTAGGGCCCCAGTCTGAGCCGCTGAGCCAGACGGAGCTAATAGTGTTTGGCGGTGGGTCACACGGATCCATTGTCAGTGATCTGCCCCAGCAAGCTCCGCCCTCAGGGTCGCAGAGCTAGAAACGGGTGGGAGCTGGTAACCCAGCAACCAAGTAGCCTAAGGGTGGGGTCTGAGCCGCCTTGCAGCCCTGACCTTCGGGGGCAGAGTGAGACCGGTTTTGGCACACTGAGTAAGTGGATAGCCACTTCAGCAGCGATTCCAGCGAGAAAGCTGGGAAAGCTTCTACTCAGCAAGTTTACAAGTTCAAAGTGCCTTTTAAGTAGGCTGAAGAGAGATTTAGGGTGCCTACCTGCTGGGGTTTGAGAAATCAGCAGCCTCCAGTCGTATCAGAACTGTGACTAACATCTCATACCCCAGAAGACCACGTGTTGCCCAGACAATATTCAATAACATATACAAACTGCTTTGTTTTTGGTGGGGTATTTTTTTCTTCTTTTTTTTTTTTGGTTTGGTTGTTTTTTTTTTTTGTTTGTTTATTTTGACGTTGCTGATGTTCTTTTGTTTTTTTAATTTCAATCTTTTCCACACAGATCCCTTTTTCTTTCTCAATTTTCCTAGTTTAATTATAATTTCCCATTGCTGCCTTTCTAAATAACTTCAACTTCATTTTTGCTAGTGTTTCTACCGATATAATTTGGTTTTTCACCCAATTTGATCCCCGTAAAGTTTCCTGTTTGCTTCTTTTGGTTTGATTTATAGCATTTTTGTCTTTTCTCTCTACTTGGTGGAGGTGGGGTACTGTGTCTGATCAGGTTAGCAAAGAGCTGCTGACCTCAAGGGAACCACGCAACTGGGCACCCCCAGAAGGTGGGGTTTTTTAAGGTTGTGTCAAAGTACCCTACTGTACATCTATATTGCCCTGTCTCCCTCTTTCTGTGCCTCTCTTCTTTTTGTCAATATTCCTTATACCCACCCCCTCTCCTTTCTCTATCTTTCTTTTTTTCTTATCACTCGGTACTCCTTTCTTTCATCCCCTTTTTTTGCTCTTCAACCTTCTCACCGTTCTGGTCCTGTAACCCTTACTCCACAGGCACAAGAACTTAAAGAGCAAGAGGAAGTGAAAGGAAAATTAGGGCAAGGAAACAGATAAAAGAAATCACTCATGAGGAAGAATCAGCAGAAAACTCCAGGCAACATGAAGAACCAGTCTAGAACAACCCCACCAAGGGACCATGAGGTAGCTACTACAGATGATTCCACCAGTATAGAAATGTTAGGAATGACAGAAAGGGAATTTAGAATACATATGTTGAAAACAATGAAAGAAATGATGGAAACAATGAAGGAAATTGCTAATAAAGTGGAAAATAACCAAAAGGAAATCCAAAAACAGAATCAAATAAGAGATGAACGATATGAAGAATATAAAAAGGATATAGCAGACCTGAAGGAACTGAAACAGTCAATTAGGGAACTTAAAGATACAATGGAAAGTATCAGCAACAGGTTAGACCATGCAGAAGAAAGAATTTCAGAGGTAGAAGACAAAGTTCTTGAGATAACTCAGACAGTAAAAGAGGCAGAAAAGAAGAGAGAGAAAGCAGAATGTTCACTGTCAGAATTATGGGACTTTATGAAGCGTTCCAACATACGAATTATAGGAATTCCAGAAGGGGAAGAAGAATGCCCCAGAGGAATGGAAGCCATACTAGAGAATATTATAAAAGAAAATTTCCCAAACATCACCAAAGAGTCTGACACACCGCTTTCAGAGGGATATCGGACCCCAGGTCGCCTCAACTCTAACCGAGCTTCTCCAAGACACATTGTGATGAACCTGTCCAAAGTCAAGACAAAAGAAAAGATTCTGCAAGCTGCCAGGAGTAAGCGCCAGTTGACCTACAGGGGCAAATCCATCAGAGTTACCGCAGACTTCTCTAATGAAACTTTCCAAGCAAGAAGACAATGGTCATCTACCTTTAATCTACTTAAACAGAACAATTTTCAGCCCAGAATTCTGTACCCTGCTAAGCTAAGCTTCAAAATTGACGGAGAAATCAAATCATTTACGGATATACAAACATTGAGGAAATTCGCCACAACAAGACCAGCTCTACAGGAAATACTTCAACCTGTTCTGCACACTGACCACCACAATGGATCAGCAGCAAAGTAAGAACTCAGAAATCAAAGGACAAAACCTAACCTCCACACTGATGCAAAAGATAAAACTAAGCAATGGACTCTCACCAAATAAGACGAATAGAATACTACCACACTTATCAATTATCTCAATAAATGTTAATGGCTTGAATTCCCCACTGAAGAGACATAGATTGGCTGACTGGATTAAAAAACACAAGCCATCCATTTGCTGTCTGTAAGAAACACACCTGGCCTCAAAAGACAAATTAAAGCTCCGAGTCAAGGGTTGGAAGACAATTTTTCAGGCAAACGGAATTCAGAAGAAAAGAGGAGTTGCAATCTTATTTTCAGATACATGTGCATTTAAAGCAACTAAAGTCAAAAAAGACAAAGATGGTCACTTTATATTGGTCAAGGGAAAACTACAACAAGAAGACATTTCCATTCTAAATATTTATGCACCCAATTTAAATGCTCCCAGATTCCTGAAGCACACCTTACTCAGTCTGAACAATATGATATCTGATAATACCATCATAACAGGGGACTTTAACACACCTCTTACAGAGCTGGACAGATCCTCTAAACAGAAATTAAACAAAGATGTAAGAGATTTAAATGAGACCCTAGAACAACTATGCTTGATAGATGCATATAGAACACTCCACCCCAAAGATAAAGAATATACATTCTTCTCATCACCCCATGGAACATTCTCCAAAATTGATCATATCCTGGGACACAAAACAAATATCAACAGAATCAAAAGAATTGAAATTTTACCTTGTATCTTTTCAGACCATAAGGCACTAAAGGTGGAACTCAACTCTAACAAAAATGCTCAAGCCCACCCAAAGGCATGGAAATTAAACAATCTTCTGTTGAATAACAGATGGTGAAGGAAGAAATAAAACAGGAAATCATTAACTTCCTTGAGCATAACAACAATGAAGACACAAGCTACCAAAACCTGTGGGATACTGCAAAAGCAGTTTTGAGAGGAAAATTCATCGCTTTAGATGCCTACATTCGAAAAACAGAAAGAGAGCACATCAACAATCTCACAAGAGATCGTATGGAATTGGAAAAAGAAGAACAATCTAAGCCTAAACCCAGTAGAAGAAAAGAAATATCCAAAATCAAATCAGAGATCAATGAAATTGAAAACAAAAGAATCATTCAGAAAATTAATGAAACAAGGAGTTGGTTTTTTGAAAAAATAAATAAAATAGATAAACCATTAGCCAGACTAACTAGAAATAGAAAAGTAAAATCTCTAATAACCTCAATCAGAAACGATAAAGGGGAAATAACAACTGATCCCACAGAGATACAAGAGATCATCTCTGAATACTACCAGAAACTCTATGCCCAGAAATTTGACAATGTGAAGGAAATGGATCAATATTTGGAATCACACCCTCTCCCTAGACTTAGCCAGGATGAAATAGACCTCCTGAACAGACCAATTTCAAGCACTGAGATCAAAGAAACAATAAAAAAGCTTCCAACTAAAAAATGCCCTGGTCCAGATGGCTTCACTCCAGAATTCTATCAAACCTTCAAGGAAGAGCTTATTCCTGTACTGCAGAAATTATTCCAAAAAACTGAGGAAGAAGGAATCTTCCCCAACACATTCTATGAAGCAAACATCACTCTGATACCAAAACCAGGAAAAGACCCAAACAAAAAGGAGAATTTCAGACCAATCTCACTCATGAACATAGACGCAAAAATTCTCAACAAAATCCTAGCCAATAGATTACAGCTTATCATCAAAAAAGTCATTCATCATGATCAAGTAGGCTTCATCCCAGGGATGCAAGGCTGGTTTAACATACGCAAGTCTATAAACGTTATCCACCATATTAACAGAGGCAAAAATAAAGATCACATGATCCTCTCAATAGATGCAGAAAAAGCATTTGATAAAATCCAGCATCCTTTTCTAATTAGAACTCTGAAGAGTATAGGCATAGGTGGCACATTTCTAAAACTGATTGAAGCTATCTATGACAAACCCACAGCCAATATTTTACTGAATGGAGTAAAACTGAAAGCTTTTCCTCTTAGAACTGGAACCAGACAAGGTTGTCCTCTGTCACCTTTACTATTCAACGTAGTGCTGGAAGTTCTAGCCAATACAATTAGGCAAGACAAGGAAATAAAGGGCATCCAAATGGGAGAAGAGGAGGTCAAACTCTCCCTCTTTGCTGACGACATGATCTTATACTTAGAGAACCCCAAAGACTCAACCACAAGACTCCTAGAAGTCATCAAAAAATACAGTAATGTTTCAGGATATAAAATCAATGTCCACAAGTCAGTAGCCTTTGTATACACCAATAACAGTCAAGATGAGAAGCTAATTAAGGACACAACTCCCTTCACCATAGTTTCAAAGAAAATGAAATACCTAGGAATATACCTAACGAAGGAGGTGAAGGACCTCTATAAAGAAAACTATGAAATCCTCAGAAAGGAAATAGCAGAGGATATTAACAAATGGAAGAACATACCATGCTCATGGATGGGAAGAATCAACATTGTTAAAATGTCTATACTTCCCAAAGCTATCTACCTATTCAATGCCATTCCTATCAAGGTACCTACATCGTACTTTCAAGATTTGGAAAAAATGATTCTGTGTTTTGTATGGAACCGGAAAAAACCCCGTATAGCTAAGGCAGTTCTTAGTAACAAAAATAAAGCTGGGGGCATCAGCATACCAGATTTTAGTCTGTACTACAAAGCCATAGTGGTCAAGACAGCATGGTACTGGCACAAAAACAGAGACATAGACACTTGGAATCGAATTGAACACCAAGAAATGAAACTAACATCTTACAACCACCTAATCTTTGATAAACCAAACAAGAACTTACCTTGGGGGAAAGACTCCCTATTCAATAAATGGTGTTGGGAGAACTGGATGTCTACATGTAAAAGACTGAAACTGGACCCACACCTTTCCCCACTCACAAAAATTGATTCAAGATGGATAAAGGACTTAAATTTAAGGCATGAAACAATAAAAATCCTCAAAGAAAGCATAGGAAAAACACTGGAAGATATTGGCCTGGGGGAAGACTTCATGAAGAAGACTGCCATGGCAATTGCAACAACAACAAAAATAAACAAATGGGACTTCATTAAACTGAAAAGCTTCTGTACAGCTAAGGAGACAATAACCAAAGCAAAGAGACAACCTACACAATGGGAAAGGATATTTGCATATTTTCAATCAGACAAAAGCTTGATAACCAGGATCTATAGAGAACTCAAATTAATCCACATGAAAAAAGCCAACAATCCCTTATATCAATGGGCAAGAGACATGAATAGAACTTTCTCTAAAGATGACAGACGAATGGCTAACAAACATATGAAAAAATGTTCATCATCTCTATATATTAGAGAAATGCAAATCAAAACAACCCTGAGATATCATCTAACCCCAGTGAGAATGGCCCACATCACAAAATCTCAAAACTGCAGATGCTGGCGTGGATGTGGAGAGAAGGGAACACTTTTACACTGCTGGTGGGACTGCAAACTAGTACAACCCTTCTGGAAGGAAGTATGGAGAAACCTCAAAGCACTCAACCTAGACCTCCCATTCGATCCTGCAATCCCATTACTGGGCATCTACCCAGAAGGAAAAAAATCCTTTTATCATAAGGACACTTGTACTAGACTGTTTATGGCAGCTCAATTTACCATTGCCAAAATGTGGAAACAGCCTAAATGCCCACCAACCCAGGAATGGATTAACAAGCTGTGGTATATGTATACCATGGAATACTATTCAGCCATTAAAAAAAATGGAGACTTTACATCCTTCGTATTAACCTGGATGGAAGTGGAAGACATTATTCTTAGTAAAGCATCACAAAAATGGAGAAGCATGAATCCTATGTACTCAATCTTGATATGAGGACAATTAATGACAATTAAGTTTATGGGGAGGGAAGCAGAAAGAGGGATGGAGGGAGGAGGGTGGGGCCTTGGTGTGTGTCACACTTTATGGGGGCAAGACATGATTGCAAGAGGGACTTTACCTAACAATTGCAATCAGTGTAACTGGCTTATTGTACCCTCAATGAATCCCCAACAATAAAAAAAAAAAAAAAAAAAAGAAAAGATTAATAAAATTGATAAATCTTTGGCCAACCTAACCAGAAACAGAAAAGTAAAATCTCTAATATTGCCTATCAGAAATGATAAAGGAGAAATAACAACAGACACCTCAGAAATTTAAAAAATCCTCAATGATTACTACAAAAATCTCTATTCTCAGAAATATGAAAATCTGAAGGAAATGGACCAATACCTGGAAGCACGCCACCTTCCTAGACTCAACCAGAAAGAATCAGAAATCTTGAATAGACCTATATCAACCACTGAAATAGCATCAACAATACAAAATCTCCCAAGAAAGAAAATTCTGGGACCAGATGGCTTCACATCCAAATTCCATCAAACCTTTCAAGAGGAACTAGCACCTATATTATACATTTTCCAAAGCATAGAAAAAGAAGGAATACTTCCCAAAACATTCTATGAAGCAAATATCACCCTGATACCCAAACGGGAAAGGATACAACAAAGAAAGAAAATTATGGACCAATATCATTAATGAATATCGATGTAAAAATATTCAATAAGATCTTAGCAAAAGAATTCAACAACACATCAAAAAATATATACACCATGATCAAGTTGGTTTTATTCCAGTGTTACAGGGTTGGTTCAACATACACAAATCTATAACTATAATACATCACATCAATAAAATAAAAAACAAAGATGTGGGGGGAGGGAAAGTAGAGAGAGGGAAGGAGGGAGGGGGGCGGGGCCTTGGTGCATGCCACACCTTCTAGGGGCAAGACATGATTGCAAGAGGGACTTTACCTAACAAATGCAATCAGTGTAACCTGGCTTATTGTACCCTCAATGAATCCCCAACAATAAAAAAAAAAATGGTTCCTTAGTTATTTAAAAAAAAAAAAGACCATATGATTATCTCAATAGATACAAAAAAGTCTATGATAATATCCAGCATCCTTTCTTGATCAGAACACTTAAGAAAATAGGCATGGAAGGGTCATTTATTAAACTGACAGAGGTCATCTACAGCAAACCCACAACCAGTATCATATTGAATGGGGTAAAAATTAAAACATTTCCACTCAGATCAGGAATGAGGCAAGGATGCCCACTGTCTCCACTGCTATTCAGCATAGTAATGGAAGTCCTAGCTATAGCAATAAGGCAAGAGAAGGCGATCAAGTGTATCCAAATAGGGTCAGAGGAGATCAAAATCTCACTCTGCTAATGATATGATCCTATACCTGGAAAATCCCAGGGACTCAACTTGAAAACTCTTAGAAGTGATCAAGAAATACAGCAGCATCTCAGGGTATAAAATCAATACTTACAAATCAGTAGCTTTTTTATATGCCAACAATAGTCAAGCTGAAAATATAGTCAAGCACTATATTCCTTTTACAGTAGTGCCAAGGAAGATGAACTATCTGGGAATTTACCTAACAAAGGATGTGAAAGATCTCTATAAAGAAAACTATGAAACTCTGAGAAAAGAAATAGCTAAAGACGTAAACAAATGGAAAAACATACCATGCTCATGGCTGGGAACATTAACGTTATTAAAATGTCCACTACCCAAAGCAATCTACAGATATAATGTAATCCCTATTAAAGCACTATTGTCATACTTTAAAGAACTATAAAAAATAGTACTTCATTTTATATGGAATCAGAAAAAACCTCGAATAGCAAACACATTACTCAGAAATAAGAACAAATGAGGAATTATCACTTTACCAGACTCTAGGCTATATTATAAATTTATAGTGATCAAAATAGCATGGTATTGGCACAAAAACAAGGAAGTAGATTTATGGAATAGAATAAAGAACCAAGAGATGAACCCAGCTACTTATCGCCCTTTGATCTTCAACAAGCCTATCAAAAATATTCAGTGGGGGAAAGACTCCCTATTTAACAAATGGTGCTGGGTGAACTGGCTGGCAACCTGTAGAAGACTGAAACAGGACCCCCACCTTTCACCATTAACAATAATTGATTCTCACTGGATAAAAGATTTAAACTTAAGACATGAAACTAGAAAGATACTAGAAGAGAGTAAAGGGAAAACACTTGAAGAAATTGGCCTGGAAGAATATTTTTTGAGGAGGACTCCCCAGGCAATTGAAACAATACCAAAAATACATTACTGGGTTCTGATCAAACTAAAAAGCTTTTGCACAGCCAAGAGCACAGTAAGTAAAGCAAATAGACAACCTTCAGAATGAGAGAAGATTTTTGCAGGTTATGTTTCTGACAAAGGTCTGATAACTAGAATCCACAGAGAACTCAAACTAATCAATGAGGAAAGAACAAATAACCTCATTTCTTTGTGGACAAGAGACTTGAACAGAAACTTCTCTGATGAAGACAGGCACATGGCCTACAAACACATGAATAAATGCTCATCATCCTTAATCATCAGAGAAATGCAAATCACTTTGAGATATCATCTAATTCCAGTAAGATTAGCCCACATCACAAAATCCCAAAACTACAGATGTTGGGATGGATGCAGTGAGAAGGTAACACTTCTACATTGCTAGTGGGAATGCAAGCTAATACAACCTTTTTGGAAAGAAGTTTGAAGAACACTCAAGGAACTAAAAGTTGACCTACTGTTCAATTTCGCAATTCCTCTACTAGGAATATACCTAGATGATCAAAACTTATTTTACAACAAAGACATTTGCACCAGAATATTTATTGTAGCTCAATTCATAATTTTCAAGGCATGGAAACAGCCCAACTGCCCATGAACCCATGAATGGATTAACAAATTGTGGTATATGTACACCATGGAATACTATGCAGAATGGAGACTTCATATCTTTTATGTTTACCTGGACGGAGCTAGAACATATTCTTCTTAATAAAATATCTCAAGAATGGAAAAAAAATTATCCAATGTACTCAATACTACTATGAAATCAATATTTAATCACCCATACATTCATATGAAAGGCAAAACATAACTATAGTCCTTAAAGTAGAAGGGAAGAGGAGAGAGAGGGGAAGAGGACAAGGGATATGGGAGGAGGAAGAGTTTTAGTGGGGACCTCACCTAATGTGCATGATGCAATGGCACATTTCAAAACTATTAAGAAATGAGTATAATTGTGATGGATGTGTTACTTCATTCAATGTAAGCACTTCACATTGTATATCAAAGCAGTACACTGAACTCCATAAATGCATCAATGTACAAAGTTATGATTTGATAAAAAAAAAATAAAAAGAAAGAAAGAAATGAAATTGAAACCAAAAGAATCCTTCAGAAAATTAATGAAACATAAAATTGATTCTTTGAAAAGATAAACAAAAGGAGGCGGAGCATGATGGCAGATGGGAAGGGTGTTTAGTTCAGCTCTCCTGGAACAACAAGTGAGAGTGAGTGGGCTAGATCTTTCCCAGTGTGGAATATTGGTGTGGAGCGGCAGTTCAGGGTGTGTAGTGAGGTGGTGGATTGCTGGACCTGGAGTATAATCTCAATCTGTGAGACTGCCAGGAAAGATTCTGGCCCGCAGAGGCTGCCGGTGGCAGTGGCAACAACCAGCCCCACCACGGAGGGTTGCAATTCCCAGTTCGTGGAGAAACTAGGTATTCTGTGGAAAGATTGGTGAAGTGTGGACTCCTGAATGGAATTAGGCAGCCAGAGTGGGGTGTCAGCTGGTGCAGCAGCACCTCAGTTAGGTGGCGGGAGAGACACTCAGACGGAAATGATCCCAGATAGAAAGAGGCCATTGTTTTGGAACTTGGGAGATGGCAGTCATCTGGGCACTTTCCACATGGGCCAGGTGTAGCAATCTGAGTCTCACCCATAGACAGTCATCCTATGAATTTTTCAGAAACAACCTAGGAAACTAAGAAGCTCTAACCAGAGTCCTGGCCTAATGTGTGATATTTATACTTATGCATCTCTTAGCCATGGGGATGAGTTCTGAGAAATGCATCTTCAGGTGATTTTGTTGTTGTGCAAACATCACGGAGCACACTTAACACAAACCTAGAGGCTACAGCCTGCTACGCACCTAGCCAGTATGGTACAACCTACTGCTCCTGGGCCACAAACCTGTACAGCTTGTTTCTGTACTGAATTCTGTAGGCAATTATAACAGTGGTAAGTACGAGTGTATCTAAACTTTAAAAAGTACAGTAAAAATTATATACCTGTACAGGACACAGACCATGCAGAAATGGGGCTTTCAGGACTGGAAGTTGCTCTGGATGAGTCGGTGAGTGAGGTGGGAGGGAGCATGAAGGCCAAGGACACTGCTGTAGACTTCCTAGACACTGTGCAATTCCGTCACATTAAATTTATAAAAAATTATTTTTCTTTCTTCAGTCATGAATTAACCTTAGCTTACTATAACTTTTTGACTTTATCAACTTCTAACTTTTTAAAAACTTTTTGACTCTTGTATAACACTGAGCTTAAAAAACAAACTCATCATATGATTATATTAAAATATTTTTTATATGTTTATTCCATAAGCTTTTTCTACTTTTAAAATCTTTAATTTTTTATATTTTAATTTTTTTGTTAAAAAGTAAGCCACAAACACACACTCGCCTAGTTCTACACAGGGTCAGGACCATCAGAATCACTGTCTTCCACTTCACATCTTGTCCCACTGGAAGCTCTTCAGGGGCAATAGTGGGCATGGAGCTGTCCCCTCCTGTGATAATAATGCCTTCCTCTAGATACCTCCTGAAAGGCCTGCCCCAGGCTGTTTTACAATTAAGTTTTTTTTTAATAAGTAGATAAAGTACACTCTAAAATAATAATAAAAAGTATAATGTAGTAAATACGTAAACAAGTAACATACAAGTTTGGATAATTAAGTTTGAAAACTCATCCTAGAAAAAGTGCTACATACCTCTTTGCTAAATGTCCACTACAGTCACCATATGGCCAACCGGAGTACTTCAAAGGCGACCATAGTAATAGTCTATGAGGTATATAGTACTTATTCTAGGATGAGTTTATGAACTTAATTATCTAACTTCACAGATGTTTATCATCATTATCAAGTACTGTGTACTATACATAATTGTACGTGCTATACTTTTACATAATAGCCCACTACGTTTGCTTACACTGACATCCCCACAAACATGAGTAGCGTCTTCTGCTATGATGTCGTAATGGCTACAGTGTCACTAGGTGATTGGAATTTTTTAGCTCCATTACAATCTTAGGCGGCCACCATCTTATATCCATCCATTTGGGCCATTGTGGACCAAACACAGTCATCCAGGACATAACTGTATTACTGTGACTGATTTTTAGCTACTGAATTATGTAAGGTAAACATAACAAAATCTTTAAGGCACATTCTCTTCTGTAGCACTGAAATATTTCCTTATGATGAAGAACTTGAATGGCTTAATCCATCCTAAGAGAAGCTCCTAGTACACCAACATTCAATATCATCATTAACAATGGCCAAACAATAAAATGAAAACATGCATGGAGCCTTTTCTCTACAATATGTACCAGCAACTGTCCTAAAAGGACAAAGAACTTATTTTAAGTTATTTTTGAGACTTTATTCCTCTAAACAAAATTAAAAACAAAGACACATAAAAGGGTCCAGGCACACTGGTATGTACCTATAGTCCCAGCTACTCGGGAGGCTGAGGCAGAAGGATCACTTGAGCTCAGGAGTTCAAGGCTACAGCATGCAATGATTATACCTGTGAATAACCACTGCACTCCAGACCCTGGGTAGCATAGCAAGAGCCCAGCTCTAAAATAAATAAATAAATAAAAGCAAATAAACCTGCACACAGGTAATGCTTCCTATGTCCGGGTAGATTCAAATGTTTGCTGCTTATTTCCAAAAAGATAAAATGAGATTTCTTTCTTAATAAAACAAATGAAGTAATTTAAAAGATACGTCCTAGGAAAGGTCCAAATTATTTGTGTGCAATCTCTTTGATCTTTCACGCCTTTTACAAGTACATACTTGTACCTAAAAAGAAATCTGAATTCTAAAAAACGAGTATGAGCTGGAGCAGACATGGAGGACCAGATACATATATCTTGTTCATCATTTCTAAAATCCTATATGCTTCACTACTGACTAGGAATTGTAGCAAATTAAATTGAAGTACACATATTTGTCCCTAGTTCAAAAAGAAAACAATGAGCTATGGAAACATATTCAGTATAATCAGGCATAAATGTGGTAGGCAAGAGCATCGGTGATTTTAATAGTAATCAAATCTTTACAGCTTCTAAATTCTGCTCTTGTAATAGCAGGACAGTGGATACAGTGTGAACTATAAATGAAAAAGGCATGAATCTTCCACCAACCACCTGGCTATTTACATGAACAATTTATCAGGCTAATCAACAATCCCTTTGGCAAAATAAAAACAAATGAATTATAGAGATACATTCTTCTAGTCTTGATTTTGACATTCCTCACATGCCTCTTACCACTAAAATAAATATGCATCTCTGCAAACGTACATGTACACATCACAATATCATAGAAGCACACATTGGAAATAAATTAGTTTTTGTTAAGGGTGTTCTTTTTCTTGTAGTCCTACTTTAAAATTAAAATATTCCTAGAAGGGGTGATATACATTATGATCATCCTACTGAAAATTGTTTATCAGATCCTTCTCTGTGAAATAGGTTGCAAGAAGTGGGAAAAATAGAAAGTGAAGAAAGTGTCCAAGAAAGGAGAATAGTGACCTTAGAGACAAACAGCCTACTGCTCTGCCAGCCCTTAACAGCCAGCATTTGAATGGTTCATTCATTGGCACATAAATGAGTTTTATCACAAGCACAATTCCCAGAGTAAATATCATTTGTGGCCACCACCAGCTCCTCAGAAGACAGGGAAGGACCAAATTCTTGTCCTTGTGATAAATTCGCGCAAGCATGAACTAAGAATGTAAGCAGTAAAAGTTTCCTTGGTCACCTCTGCCATCTGATTTGTCTGTACCCCAAAAAGAACTTTTGATATCTCTGCCATCTGATTTGTCAGTACCCCCCAAAAGAACTTTTGATCTAGCATATAAACCCTACATAATACTTTCTAATTCACTTCACACACTAGAGAAGAGGCAGCTGAGTGGGCCTGGCTACTTCCTTATTGCCACAGGTAAGCAACACATATCCCTTCCCAGGCAGTGATCTTTAATTTCTGCCTCTGTAGGAAGACAAATGTGGTGGTGGTTTTTCTTTAGGCATACTGGTCACAAGTGAATAATATCAGCCACTGGTGATGCAATGGCTATTTTTCCAAGAAATGAAAATAGATACTTGCAGCTGCAGATACATACCGGCTGTACTAAGTGATTGTGTTTCATCACTAAAGAGAATTTACTCACCCGAGCCCTACCCTGTGGCAACCACACCTGCAAAAGTTCCTTTGTGTTCCAGACTCCTGACCCAGTATTGTTTGGGGATATGCTTAGTTAAAGGTGAGAAGGCAGGTTTGATTAAAAAATCAGTATAAGGTGTTCAAAAGTCACTATTCCATTATAGCAGCTATTCTAGGCAAGTTCAACTATGCGTCCTATGTCAGTATGATCTGGAACTTGCTGTGGGGAAAAAAAAGGGTCTCTATGACAGCTACCCAAACAGACATAGGTCCCAGCCCAAATCTGGTTGTAACTTCCCCTTATCTTTGTCCATCAACACTTAAGAAGTGATTTCTCTTCTAAAACACTGTCCTTGAAGTTTATTTCTCTAGGCTTCACCCTGCCTGTCCACTATACCACAAAGATGTTTGCTGCGTGTAGGAAATTTAGTTAAACAGTAGAAGATGTTTGGATGCCAACCAATATTTACAGTGCAAGTGGGTGTAAGTCTTTCAAAGTCCTCAAAAATGTGCATAATCTATCGACTTTATTTCTAATAATACTTCCAAAAAAATAACCAGACATTTTGCTACAAGGATTCTCCCTGTGGAGTTATTGCATAATACCAAAAGTAAGCAAACAACATAATTATACAGCAATGTGGAATTCTTAAATAATTCGTGATGAACCCATACACTAGAATATTTTGCTGTCATTTAAATAGTATTAACTATACCTAATAAAATAGTGAAATATTTGTAGTTTAACATTAAATAAAAAAGCTTATATATATTATATAAACCATAGGGGAGAAAAAACTGAAAGGGCACAGCTCATGCTAAAATATTAGTAATGGAACTGACAAATACCTTTTATAGTCTTCTCTTTGTTTTTCTGTATTTCTCGAGCAGTCTACAAGGAATATGTATTAATTTTGTATTCAGAAAAAAGTAATTAATTTTTAAAACAAGAAGTGAAGTGAGAGGAGTGCAGATGTCAGTCACTGAGAGCTCAGAGCTCCAGAAGAGCAGAGTATTTCAAATTAAGATGTGTGTGTGCCACCTTGGTAACATGTTAGGCAGAAATGTGTGCTGTTGCTAACACATTTGTGCTTTTAACATGTAATGCTTCAATTCCCTCAAGTGATTCGGACAGACAAGTTTTTTCAGGAAGTTATGGATAAGCACTGAATGGTTTTGGCGAGTTGAAGCAAAGAGCATTGATCTCATAGAAGTAAGGAGTGGAACACCAGATACCATGGATGCTGGAGGTGGGCGGGGGAGGTGAGAGACCCTTCCCTCAGAGGCTGCTAACAATAACATCAGGGATGAAGATGCAGTAACCAGAATTCCTGGGAATAAGAACAAAGACTGACAAATCCTTTGACCTCAACATGAGGACTGAGCTCCCTCTGCCCCTGCTGTGCCACTCCCCATACCTCAAGGCAATCTAGGAGTCCTTGCCCTGTGGACTGGGGTAAGCAGGTGACACTGCAGCTGACGAGTCCCAACACCGAACCACAGGCTCTCATTGGGGCAGCTCCAGTTCCTGTGCACCATGGTGGCTAGGGAAGTGAAACCTGCACACTTGAAGTGGAAAAAAATGTTCCTCCAAATTCAAACAGCTGAAATAGAAGATAGAAAACAACAAGAAATCATGAAAGGAACAAAAGAACAGTTTTAGGCTAGATTTTTGGAGGCATCGGGGCATCAATGTTGTTCAATTGAACTGAGGTAGATCCCACTTACATACAAAAGCCTTTGGGCATATGACTCTAGGTCTCAGCTCCCTCATCCATAAAATGAAGATGACGGTTGATTCTTGTCATTTGCAGTAGTTTTACTCTAAATTGCAGCAAACACTGAATCCAGGAATTCTGAACCACTGCTTCCAAGGGAAATACAGGTTAGTTTCCTGCAAGCCCTTCATCACAACACTTTCATCATCTGATGTATCCACAATCTTGTTTTTTGTGTGTTTCTGTTTAAAGATGCCATATTGAGCAGACAGCATGTCATTGATTTACTAACAGCAAACCCACCGCCACCAGCATTATAACCCCTGCCTGAAGGAAGCTTGCCTAATGTTTGTATTTTCTCTGCAAGGCACATTGCTGTGCCTTTTGTGCTTAGGAATGCTAACCAACATTATGCTTGGGAACCATATTAAACAGAAAAATCACCAAAGAAACCACAAAAATGTGGAAACCATAGCACTGAATAGATTGTAGGAAGATAAGCTAAAAGGCACAGCAATGCCTTGTTCCCCTAAGCAGGGGACATGGATGCCCAGTCACTCTCATTTTTTGCTGCTCTGTGCATGTTCAGGAATGACTGTAAACATGCCACTGGTACTGATTTGGGGGTTAGAAATAAATTTTTTCAAATATGTAAATTTGCAAATGCAGAAGTAATGAATAATGATGATTTATTGTAGTAGTGTAATAATAGTATCTACTGGCTGGACATGGTGGCTCAGGCCTGTAGTTCCAGCACTTTGGGAGGCTGAGGCAGGAGGATCGCTTAAGGCCAAGAGTTTGAGGCCAGCCTGGGCAACATAGGGAGACCCCACCTCTACAAAAAACAAAAACTTAGTTGGGCATGGTGGTGCATGCCTGTAGTCCCAGACTTGGGAGGCTGAAGTGGGAAGATCCTTTGAACCCTGGAGTTTAGAGTCACAATGAGCTATGATCAAGCTACTACACTCTAGCCTGCACAACAGAACAAGACCCTGTCTCTAAAAAAAAAAAAATAATAATAACATTAGCTACCTCAGCAAATCATAATGAAGATAAATGAAATAATTCATGTCAAACATTTAACACAGCACGTGGTACAGATGCATCAAATATGTACTGAAAAAATAGCTGTTTTTGCAAAATATTTGAAGCCCATATTGAGGTGTTGAGTATATAATTATACATAGTGACATATACTGTAAATGAACACTCTAGAAAGAAGACTATGAAAACAGCCTAATGATAAAATTACCTGATAAACAAGTTCAATTTTTGCCATGACTTTTTAAAATTAACTTTTAAAAAAACACGTAAAATAAAACTACCTACATGTTTTTCATAGCAGGTTATTTGAGTTAAAATTAAGACCTCCAGGAGACCAGGATGGGGAAAGGGGAGCAAATAGTTTTGCGATAAAAATGGTCCCTAATCCCTAACACCCTTTACTCAGAAGTAAACAGTGTTATTTCCTCAAAATATTACTAGGACTCGTTAAATGGTGTTTCACAGTTTATTTTTACTTTAAGAGCCACCTTATTTGGAATTTATTTTGCTATAACAGTAAACACAAGGGATCTCCTTTATTCAGCATAAAATTTTCTTGCCAGAAAGTAAGTATTTGATGATTATATAAGGAGATATAAACAATTTCCTGAGAGACTTTTGGGGAAGTTTACCTGCCTGAGACAAATGGATTGAGGTGATTTAAAAATTAAAGTAACTTCTAAATGTTGGCTGGGTTGGCATTTCCTTCCAACTCATCTTCACAATATGACATTCTCTGCAGGGTTTGAAGTTCAAAACTTTGGTGAACTCTTTGAGGTTTGAAGTTATCTAAGACACTTGTAATAGTCTCTGTGTAGGATCTCTAACATCCTATAACTGTTTCAACTCATAAACCTACTCTTCCAACATTCCTGGTTTCCCTTATGGGGTGACCATTCTCACAGATGCCCAGGTTTACCACCTTGGGTTCCCCTTTTTTTCTTCCTCTTTATTGCCACATGCCAAACTCATCCAATTACTTCATACTTGATGAGACTGCATTTGCCCTGCTCATTACATCCATCCTCGTTTCTCCGTTCCCATTGCCCTTTTCCTAGTTGAGGCTCTCAGGTCTTACTGCCTGAGCCAAGGCAATGGTTTTATATATAACCACCACCAAGTTCATCTCTATAAAGGACTTTTTTATTATCACACCCTGCTCAGAATTCTTCAATAGCTTCTTAGTACCCGCAGAATAAAGTGCCACTTCTCTGCTTGGCAGTGAGACTCTTCACGCACCTGTCCACAATTCTCCTTCACAGCCGCATTTCTCACTATTGTCTTTCCTGAAACCTGGGCCAGGCAAAAGCAACCTTTTGTAGCTGTCTGTCCTTGCAGCCTGAAATCCTGACTTTGTCCCTCTCCTACTACCTTCCTCCTGCTTACATTTTTCTTTGCCCTAACTCTTGGGTGCTCCACTGCTAAAAAAGTTCATTGCAGGCCCAACTCAAATGCCACCTGCTCCCTGACACCTCTTCTAATTCAGGCTCCCACAGCTGACTTTCCTCCTGAGGCCAAAGTGCACCCTCTGAGCCCTGCTCATTGTAGCCTTGCTTTGTTGTAGTAGAGATATCTTATTAATAGCATGAGATTCTTCAACCGGGTGAATAGAGACTTTTTCATACATTGCGGATGGGAAATGAGAAATGAAACATTCAAAAGGAATGAAATTTGGAGTAGAGAGATATCAAATATATCCTGAGAGTGCTCTGGGGAAGAACAACAGAGGGTCTTTTCTTTAGTAATCATCTTCCAACCTTTTCTTATCTTCAGGCAATCATTTTCTACAAGGGAACTGAAGGACAATGGTCCCCCAATCTCTTAGAAGATAATTTTTAATCCATAAAAGGAAGATATTTTAGATAAAATGGAAAATTATGTTTGGGCTCTGAAAACATCACAGCTACAAAACTGAAGGATTCCTAATAAAAGAGTTTAGGGTAAGGACACAGTGTGGTAGAAAGATCATCTTTGTTTCAGGAGGGAACCACATGGCTGGAACATGAGACCTGAGATGCTCAGGGTAAGGTAATCCCATGCGTGTCAGAGAACTCAAACTCCAGCTCCAGCTCATGGGCAACATGTTATATAAAAAGGACAAGATGGGAAAAGGATTTAAATACAGAGCCACATGTCTGAGAGTTGCACTATAACGAATATCTGAGACCACATAATATATGACAAGCAGAAATTTATTGGCCCATGGTTCTAGAGTCTGAGAAGTCCAAGACTGAGGGGCCAGCATCCAGTGAGAACCTTTTTGCTGTGTATTTCCAGACTGGAAGGGCAAAGAGAGGGTGAAAAAGAGTGAAAGAGCCCTTTATACTATAGCCTTGTAGAGTGTATGAATATTTCTCCTGTTCTGTAGGTTGTCTATTTGCTCTGTTGATTGTTTCCTTGGCCTCACAGAAATTTTTTAATTTCATCAAGTCCCAATTATTTATTTTGTTGTTGCTGAGATTTCCATTGGGGTCTTCTTCATAAATTCTTTGCCTGGGCCAGTATGTAGAAGAGTTTTTCCAAATTTTTCTTCTAGAATTCTTATGGTTTCATGCCTTAGATTTCAGCCTGTTATCCATCTTGAGTTAACTTTTCAGAGTGGTGAGAAATATGGATCCTGTTTCAATCTTCTACATGTGGCTATCCAATTTCCCAGGCTTTAAAGCCCTTCTCATGAGCAGGCTGGGCTGAGAACCCTGCCCTGGCAGTCTTTCCCTTGCCATCCCACCCCCTTTATTCTAAAAAGAAGACTGCTCAGATCTTAGAGATGGTTACAAGGGAGTTTAAATGAGCTGATAAGGAGAAAATATGTTTCCTACTCTTTTATGTCTGGCTGGCAGGGTGGGTCTTTATCCCATTGAACTGTAAGTCCTAGACTTGTATATATGCAAAAGTGCAAGTTAAAGAGGGCAAGCCTTCATCTTTCCTTGGTCCTCCCCCATCAGTGTCATAGCCTGAGGGAGGCAGAGCTCTCCAAAGGGTCCAGCCTGGCTTCCTGCTGTCTACACAAATGTTTGTAGCTAACGTCTCAACTAAAGAAAAGGCATCTCTTTGCAACTCGATATGCCCTTATCCCCTGAGATTAAATCTCTCTCAGTAACCCAGGAGGAAATGAGGTAGATGGAACAAAACAAAGGATTCAGGAATTTGTATCCCTTAATCAAATACCATCTATTATCAACCCAGTTAAGCCTGACTTCTCACAACCACGTATTGCTTATGTAATAAAAAAAAATTTTTTTTGAGGCAAAAGAAACTTACTGCTTATTGGGGAATGATTAATATTGCTTATTTCAGTTACCCAGCAATTACTCAGGGAAAATTGCCATTCTCTGACTATTATT
Source organism: Nycticebus coucang (assembly GCF_027406575.1). Taxonomy (NCBI): domain Eukaryota; kingdom Metazoa; phylum Chordata; class Mammalia; order Primates; family Lorisidae; genus Nycticebus; species Nycticebus coucang. The sequence continues at coordinate 11,129,889 of NC_069792.1, forward strand.
GATCCTGTGGTTCAGTAAGGCAGTCTCTGTAGTAGAGAAATGTAATAAAAACAGTATCTGAAAGAAAATGATGAGGGAACTAAAGCTTCAGTGCTGTTGGTACCCTGTTTCCCCAAAAATAAGACAGTGTCTTATTTTAAGGTGTGCTCCCAAAGATACGCTAGGTCTTATTTTCAGGGGATGTCTGATCTTTCCTATAAGTAGGTCTTATTTTCGGAGGATGTCTTATTTTCGGGAAAACCGGGTAGAATCTGTCCTAATAAACCAATGAGCATACACGGTGGGATCAAGGAGGGCCAGAAGATGCGCATTAGTCAGGAGAGGATTAAAAGTTAGAGGCCAAAGCCCTCCCTTAGGGTAAATACTACAGAGAAAATAACCCAAGTTCTGAGCTGGCAAATACATACAGTCTTCCCCCCTATAGCAGTAACTCTATAAAGGTAGATCCTGTCATTTGAATACTAAGCCACCCCATGAACAGGCATTTTTCAAAAGACATACAAATGGCTAAGAAGCATATAAAAAATGCTCAACATCACTAATTATCAGAGAAATGCAAACTAAAACCACAATGAGATAGCATCTTACTCCAATCAGTATAGCCACTAAATAAAAAGTCAGAAACAAGGGATGTTGGTGTGAATGCAGTGAAAAAGGGAACAGTGAGACCCCGACTCGTGAAAAAAATGGAAAAACCCAGCCGGGCGCCGCGGCGAGCGCCTGTAATCCCAGCGGCTTCCGGAGGCTGAGGCAGCGGGGTGCCCGCAGCCCGAGTCCGAGGTTGTGGTGAGCTACCACGCCCACTGCACTCTGCTCAGGGGCATAGGGTGGGACCCTGTCTCAACAAAAAAAAAAAAAAAAAAAAAAGTGAAGAAATAAAAAATAAGCAACGAAATAAAATAAAAAAAGGGAACACTTATACACTATTGGTGAAAATGTAAGTTACTAGAACCTCTATGGAAATTAGTATAGAGATTTCTCCAAGAACTGAAATAGATCTGTCATTCAATCTTGGGATCCCACTACTGGATATCTATCAGGAGGAAAAGAAAAGATTATAGCAAAAAGATACCTGCACTTATACACTTATCATAGCACAATTCACAATGATAAAGATATAGAATCGGTCCAAATACTCATCAAATGATGAGCAGATTAAGAAAATGGGATACACACATATTGTGGAGTACTACTCAGTGATAAGAAAGAAAGAAATAATGTCTTTTTCAGCAACTTGTATGAAAATGGAGGCCATTATCCTAAGTGAAATAACTCAGGAACAGAAAAATTAACGCAGCATGTTCTCACTTATCAGTGGGAGCTAGACTATGGCTCCACAAGGCATGCAGCATGATATTAATGGATATTGGAGACTCACAACTTAGGACACAAGGCTGAGGGCGCTCTCACGAGAGGGGCTGGGGCTGTCCCCAGTGATGAGCTACTCCTGGCACCCTTTGTGCTCCCTTCCCGTGGTGATAATTCTCCCATGTGATGCAGAGATCCTGAATCTTACTTTCCTCACTTCCCTTTATTCTCTACCTCAGCAGATATTAGGAGCATCGTAGACACATCACTAAAGAATTTGGGGACCAAATTAGAAACTTTTAGATTACTAAAGGAGAAAAATCCTATAAAACACACAGAATTGAATAAAACACTCTATTTATATAGACTTAAGTACCATTAAGTTGCCATTTTTCTAAGTCTTCAAAGAAACACAGTTTACTAGGATATATGAATTCAAGTATTTAAAATACAGTAGAACCTCATTAAGTTGGCCACCCAGGGAACTGTAACAAACTGGTCAACATACGAAGGTTGGGACTAGGGACTACTGTACTGATAGGAACATGTGGTGTATGTCTGTGAAAATCAGGTCAACCTAAGGAGGTGGTCAACTATGGAAGTTCTACTGTATAGAAAAGCAAATCTTTTTCTAATTTTCATTTTCTGTTTTCTTTCATTTTTTTCTGTTTTTTAATCTTTGTCCCTACATGATTCCACATCGAAAGCTTTTACTGGATAGAGAAATACAGAGAAAAGTCTAAGTGACATTTAAAGTAATTAATAAGTGGACAAAAGAAACTATGAATCTGATTTTTTAAGCCCCATCACTTATTCTGTCCCTGAAAAAATGAAGCTTTCAATTATACTCAGGCATTAATTTTTTTTTTTTTTAAACAGATCGTCAGGAAAAATCAGATAAGAGTAACCAGGGTGTTGCAAGTCCTGGTTACACAGACACTTATAATCACGTATCATAAGATCTCCAATCATCATTTTCTTTTTTATTTTATTTATTTATTTATTTTTTTATTGTTGGGGATTCACTGAGGCTACAATAAGCCAGGTTACACTGATTGCATTTGTTAGGTAAAGTCCCTCTTGCAATCATGTCTTGCCCCCATAAAGTGTGACACACACCAAGGCCCCACCCCCCTCCCTCCATCCCTCTTTCTGCTCCCCCCCCATAACCTTAATTGTCATTAATTGTCCTCATATCAAGATTGAGTACATAGGATTCATGCTTCTCCATTCTTGTGATGCTTTACTAAGAATAATGTCTTCCACTTCCATCCAGGTTAATACGAAGGATGTAAAGTCTCCATTTTTTTTAATGGCTGAATAGTATTCCATGGTATACATATACCACAGCTTGTTAATCCATTCCTGGGTTGGTGGGCATTTAGGCTGTTTCCACATTTTGGCGATTATAAATTGAGCTGCAATAAACAGTCTAGTACAAGTGTCCTTATGATAAAAGGATTTTTTTCCTTCTGGGTAGATGCCCAGTAATGGGATTGCAGGATCAAATGGGAGGTCTAGCTTGAGTGCTTTGAGGTTTCTCCATACCTCCTTCCAGAAAGGTTGTACTAGTTTGCAGTCCCACCAGCAGTGTAAAAGTGTTCCCTTCTCTCCACATCCACGCCAGCATCTGCAGTTTTGAGATTTTCTGATGTGGGCCATTCTCACTGGGGTTAGATGGTATCTCAGGGTTGTTTTGATTTGTATTTCTCTAATATATAGAGACGATGAACATTTTTTCATGTGTTTGTTAGCCATTCGTCTGTCATCTTTAGAGAAAGTTCTATTCATGTCTCTTGCCCATTGATATATGGGATTGTTGGCTTTTTTTTTTTTAATTTTTTTATTAAATCATAAGTGTATACAATGATATGATTATGGGGCATCATACACTCACTTCATAAACCATTTGACACATTTTTATCCCAGTGGTTAACATAGCCTTTCCGGCGTTATCTCAGTTACTGTGCCAAAACATTTATATTCTACATTTACCAAGTTTCGCAAATACCCCTGTAATATGCACCACAGGTGTGATCCCACCGATTCCCCTCCCTCTACCCATCCCCCCCCTTTCCCACTTCCCCCTATTGTTAAGTTGTAGCTGGGTTATAGCTTTCATGTGAGAGTCCCAAATTAGTTTCATAGTAGGGCTATGTACATTGGGTATTTTTTCTTCCATTCTTGGGATACTTTACTAAGAAGAATATGTTCCAGCTCCATCCATGTAAACATGAAAGAGGTAAAGTCTCCATCTTTCTTTAAGGCTGCATAGTATTCCATGGTATACATATACCACAATTTATTAATCCATTCGTGGATGGATGGGCACTTCGGCTTTTTCCATGACTTAGCAATTATGAATTGGGCTGCAATAAACATTCTGGTACAAATATCTTTGTTATGTTGTGATTTTTGGTCTTCTGGGTATATGCCCAGCAGAGGAATTACAGGATTGAATGGCAGATCTATTTTTAGATCTCTGAGTGTTCTCCATATATCCCTCCAAAAGGAATGTATTAATTTGCATTCCCACCAGCAGTGCAGAAGTGTTCCCTTTTCTCCGCATCCTGTTGGCTTTTTTCATGTGGATTAATTTGAGTTCTCTATAGATCCTAGTTATCAAGCTTTTGTCTGATTGAAAATATGCAAATATCCTTTCCCATTGTGTAGGTTGTCTCTTTGCTTTGGTTGTTGTCTCCTTAGCTGTACAGAAACTTTTCAGTTTAATGAAGTCCCATTTGTTTATTTTTGTTGTTGTTGCAATTGCCATGGCAGTCTTCTTCATGAAGTCTTTCCCCAGGCCAATATCTTCCAGTGTTTTTCCTATGCTTTCTTTGAGGGTTTTTATTGTTTCATGCCTTAAATTTAAGTCCTTTATCCATCTTGAATCAATTTTTGTGAGTGGGGAAAGGTGTGGGTCCAGTTTCAGTCTTTCAATCATCATTTTCTAATCTGTTCTTCATAAGGAGAAATAGGTAAGGGTTATCCCACACGATGATTGAGCATTAATTTTTTAATAGCTCCAAGCCTTATGTTTTATTACATAATAACTTCCTAAAGTAGGAATATGCCCCAGATTTATGCATTGGTATTTCAGAAAGAAATGTCCACTATATTAAACCCATACACACATAAAGTCACCAACTTAGAGAACCAGTATAAATTTTATGACTTTTCTCTGAAAAATTGACTATGATTCAACTGTGATTTCTTTCCTTATTTATATGATTAACTTATAACTTTAGACTTATCTTGAAAATAAATCATCAGACACTTCTACAGTTAAAAAATTGTAAATTTTAGTTCTAATGGAGGACCAAGGCCTAGTTAGCTAATAGAGTAATATCAAGAGGCTAAGAATTTCATTGGATATAGACATATATTTTCTTACGTTGAGAGAATAATTTTTAACACAGAAATGAAATCATCCCACACTCCCATTTCTCCTTTTTGATACTCATTAGAACTGGCTCGGAAATGAAGTTCAAATACAATAAACTTTAGATAAACTAGCTCATCAGGTTTACCAGATTTAGAGGACCCCCACTCTGAGAAAACTCCTAGACAGCCTGTTATCGCCCTTCTGAGGGAGAAGTGGTATTATGCAATTCACATGAAGATTTAAAAGTACAAAATGGTTTCTAGGTGTGATCTAAGAAGTCCAAGGAAGTCACACATTTATTCACATAGTGGTCTCTAGGGTAAAAACACCATCAAAAGGACATAAGAATAGGGCAGCACCTGAGGCTCAAAGGAGTAGGGCACCAGCCCCATATACTGGAGGTGGCGGGTTCAAACCCAGCCCCGGCCAAAAAAAAACAGAATACTGGTGGGTAGGAACCCCAAATAATGAGAAGTGAGGATGAACCACTAACAGTGACAAGTCCCACGTGGTGTCCACATTCATGTGAGAGAAAGGGAAAAGAGGGAAATGGACATGTGAGTACCCTGAGAACCAGAACATCTGAAATCACCAACAGTAGTAACTGCCTAAGCATAGCAATTGCACCAGAGAGGATTATACAAACTCTCATGCACAGGCGACAGCAAGGACACTTGGGAAGGCCAGCAGGTGATGAAATGGTCTTGGTCCTAGGAGTTCTCAAAACTTGCAATCCTGAGGTCACTTCTAGAGCAAACCCTTCTGTCTTAGTCTGCTTAGGCTAGCATAACAAAATCCCACAGACTTGGTAGCTAAAACAGCAAAATCTGATTTCTCACAGTTATGGAGGCTGAAAAGCCCAAGGTCAAGCTTCCAGACAACTCAGTTTCTGGTGAGGGCCTTCTTCAAAGGATTCCACTTCTATCTGATCAAGGCTTATGGACAGTTGGTTTTGTTATGTGTCAACTTGACTAGGCAACAGAATGCTTAGGTAGCTGGTAAAACATTGTCTATGTCTGTGAAGATGTTTCCAGAAGACAAAAACATTCACATCAGCAGACTGAGTAAAGACGGTCACCCTTGTCAGTGTGGGTGGGCATGATCCAATCTATTCGGGGCTTGAATAGAACAAAAAAGGTGGAGGAGGTTGAATTTTCTCTCTATCTGATTGTTGAGCTGGAACATCAGTCTTCTTCCCCAGGTACTTCTGATTCTCAAAGCTGTAGTCCCAGGTAGGAATCTACATCATTGACTCCCTAGCTTTCAGACCTTTTAACCTTTTGACTGTAAATAATGAGCATGCCTTTAGGCATTCAAATGAGATGTTCCTTTGGTGCCAATGACACGTAGATGTTGTTCATTTTACAAACAAAACCTTGAGGACATGTGTTACTATTATGTTACCTGAGTTGAGTCTATAAACATCATACCCTTCGGTCACAATATTTTATCACAGTCGTGCCTGAAATACATTGTACAAATAGTGGATTCTTCTGGCAATACATATAAATATGGAGTACAGTAATTTTAAGAGTCATCAAGTTCAAAAGACTTGATCATTGTTGGAGAATTTGGATGCAAAGGTAGCTTTAAAAATACTTCTCGGGTGGCGCCTGTGGCTCAAAGGAGTAGGGCACCAGCCCGGAGGTGGTGGGTTCAAACCCAGCCCCAGCCAAAAACTGAAAAAAAGAAAAAAAAAAACCTTCTCATAGAAAAACATAAACTGCCAAGTACTTCAGAATCTGATTTAAAAACCTAAATGTAGATCCTATTTAAAATTTAACATTTTTGCATATTACTTTTTTATAAGTATAAATATAACATACTGAATTATTTTGACTAGTAAAAAACCAAAGAACATCTAGTTCTTTGCTTGCATGCTTGCTGTATTATAATGGTTGTTGCAATCACTGCACCCCTCAATTGATATGCATCATTTCTGAGCGCTCTCCAGTCAAAGAGTTAACTACAATCTGCTCTCTTGGGTCTTCAGCTTGCAGAAATCAGATCGCAGGAGTTTTCAGCCTTTATAATCACATGAACAAATACTTTATTTTATGTATATCCTATTTACATCTATCCTATTTGGTTTATTTCTCTGAGAATCCCCAATAGGGCTCCATTCTTATGATCCCGTTCAATCTTAATCACAATCTTAAAGGCACTGTCTCCAACATAGCCACATAGAGAACTGGGCTTCAATATATGGATTTGCAAGAAGGGGACATAATTCAGTCTATAGAACCCTCACTGAGGAGAAATTAAATTTCACTGAGGAGAAATTGCTAAGTCGAGCAGGCCAAGGACATGTGGAACAAAGAAAGGGGCAGTCCAGATAAACATGGGAAAGAAAGCAGAGCTACAGATCAATTTTCATTTTGGTTATCTCTAGCTCACACTATCTAAATAACAGAGAGGAAAAAAAGAATAAAAAAAAGTGAACGGAGCCTCAGAGAAATGCTAGACATCTTTAGGTGTACCAACATATGTATAACATGAGTACCAGAAGGAAAGGAGAAAGAAAAAGGGGGAGAAAAATAATAGCTGAAAACTTGCCAATTTTGCTGAAAAACATTAATCTACACATTCAAGAAGCTCAACAACCTCCAAATAGAATAAATCCAAAGAGGTCCACACCGAGACGCATCATAGTAAATATACTACAAGATAAAATTAAGCAGAAAATTTTTAAAGGAGAAGAGAAAAATGATTTATCATATGCAATAAATCTCCAATAAGATTACAACTAAATTCCCAGAAACAACAGTGCCTACAAAGCAATGGGGTGTCCCGTTCAAAGTGGTGGAGGTGTGGGAACTGTCAGCCAAGAACCTTTTCCAGCAAAAACATCTTCATAAATGAAATCAAAATAAAGATATCACCAGGTTAAAAAAAAATCTGAGAGAATTTGTTGCTAGCAGACTTAACTTACATGAAATATTAAAGCAAAATTTTCAGGCTGAAATCAAATGACCCCAGACAGTAATCTGAACACACACACACACAGTAATAGTAAATTTAAAATTTTTTAATTAAATAATTATAAAAGACAGTATAAATGCTTAATCATTTTCCTTTCTTCTCTTAACTGATCTAAAAGCCAATTGTATAAAACAGTAGATACATATTGTTTTGTTGTGTTCATGGCATATATAAATGTAATATATTGATAAATGACAACAGGAAGGAAGTGGGTGGTGGCATAGTTGTATTGGAGTAAGGAAATGACACTCAGGGGAAACAAATTAAACATAAAGAAACAAATTAAGTGAATCAGAAATTGTAAATTGGGGGCAAATCTAACAAACTATAAACATGTACTTCCTCTTCCTTTTCTTAATAGCCATAAAATTATATAAAGTAACACTTAAAGCAAAGTATTATGGGTTTATAAAATAAAAAGATGTAATATGTATTATAATAATATATAATATTATGATAATATTAATATATTAATATATAATATATTGCTATTAATATATATAATATAATGCTATTACATTACTAGTATATACTATTATTATCCATAATATAATAATATCAGGAAAAAACAGGAAGAGATAATAAAACTACATAGAATTGACATCTATATTTCTCTGTGTAACTATTAATCTAAATATAATGTAGATTCTAATAAATTAAGGTGTATATGGTAAGCCCTGCAGCCACCCCTAAGGAAAGTTTTAAAAGTGAAAGCTTTATTAAAGGAATTAAAATGCTACAATAAAATATATTAGGTTAATGTAAAAGGATGCAGTAAAGGAAGAATGGAACCAAAATACCAGAAAAGGAAAAGCAAATAATCACAGAGCAAATGTGAGAAAGGAAATAATAAGGATTAGAGTGAAGATTAAATAATAGAAAAAACAATAAAGAAAAGCAGCTAAATCAAGTGCCGGTTCATTGAAAAGATCAAAATTGACAAACCTTTAGCTAGGCTGAACAACAGAAAAAGAGAAGACTCTAATTACTGTAGGTATTAATGAGAGGACATTACTGCCAACATTTCAGAAATAAAAATAATCACAAGTGCACACTATCAACAACTGTATACCAACAAATTAAATAAATTGGATGAAATAGACACATTCCAAGAAAGACACAAACTACCAAAACTGACTCAGGAGAAATAGAAAATACGAACAAGCCTTTAACAAAGAGATTGAGGTAATAATCAAACACTTCCCACAATAAAAAGCCCAGAACAGATAGCTTCACAGGTGTATTCTACCAAACATTTTAAGAAGTATTAGTACCAATCCTTAAAAAATTCTTCCCAGAAATAGAAAAGGGGCAAACAAGGGAATACTTCCCAACTCATTTTTGCAGACCATGGGTTTGTAAAGGACTTTTTCTAGAGTATACAAAAAACTCGTATAATTCAACAATAAAAAGACAACTTAATTTTAAAATTAACAAAGCGTTAGAATAAACATTTCCCTATAGATGATACAGAAATGTCCATTAAGCACACGAAAAGATGTTCAACATTACTAGCCATCGGGGAAATGCAAATCGAAATCAAAAATTTTTTTTATTTTTGTAGAGACAGAGTGTCACTATACCGCCCTCGGGTAGAGTGCCGTGGCGTCACACAGCTCACAGCAACCTCTAACTCTTGGGCTTACGCGATTCTCTTGCCTCAGCCTCCCGAGTAGCTGGGACTACAGGCACCCGCCACAACGCCCGGCTATTTTTTTGTTGCAATTTGGCCAGGGCTGTGTTTGAACCCGCCACCCTCGGCATATGGGGCCAGCGCCCTGCTCACTGAGCCACAGGTGCCGCCTGAAATCAAAATTTAATGCCACTTTATACCCACTAGTTTGGCTCTAATCAGAAATGTATATAACAACCAGTGTTGACAAGGATGTGGAGAAATTAGAACCCTCATCCATGGCTGGTGAGGATGTAAAATGGTAAAAGCACTTTGGAAAATGGTCTGGCAATTCCTCAAAACGTTAACCATAGAGTTACCAGATGACCCAGATGTCCCACCCCTAGGATATCTGTGAGAGAAATGAAAATCTAGTTCCACTCAAAAACTTGTATATAAATGTTCACAGTAGTATAAATAAAATGGAATATTGTTTGGCAACAGAAAGAAATGAAATACTAACAGATGCAGTTTCCAAGCTCAGACACCCAAGGCCGGACTTCCTCTCCCCGCTCAGAGCTTCACTTCTCAGGGTTCCTGTCGGCTCCTCCTAAGTGTTAACAACTCTAACCTGTTTCTTTTCTTCTCTCCAGTTTTAAGAGTGTAGCTTGTTTCTGTGGTTGTCACTCTGTGATACTTCAGGTTCTCTGCTTATCTGTGCACTTACCTGTTAACATTTTACTCGTTAACTATCGTTCAAGCTAAATTCTCAGTCGTGGGTGGCTTCTGCCTCCTCACTGGATGTACTCACTTCCTGTGAAGAACGTCTTCTTGCCAAAATTGAACCCCAAATGCTGTGCAAGTAGACAATACTACCTATTAAAGCTTTGCCAAAATACTGCATCTGAATCTAAGGAAATATTTAGAGACCCATTTACAAGAAATACAGGGAGCAGAGAAACATACACACATTTCTCATACCACAGAAAGGTAACCGAGCAAAAGCCGGACTAGAAAATTTACAGAAGCCATCTGGTTTCTTCAGTAACAAGACAATAAATTGCCAGGGGAAAAACCTTACAAATATGTGTTTACAGGGCAACCTGGGAAATGGGAATGCTGATTATATAATTGATGGTATCAAAGAATTGCTATTTTTTTAAGGATATGGACACTAAAGATATAAAATATGAATTGGAGGAAGTAACCCTGGGGTAGATGGACAATAATGGCCTCGGAAGTTGTCAACGACCTGATTTCAGAACCCATGAGTGTGTTATGTCATATAGATGAGGGATTAAGGATGCAGGTAGGATTCATGTTGCTAAACAGCTGACCTTGAGAGAGAGAGGGATCATTCTGGATTATCTGGGTGGGTCCAGTGTCTTCTCAAGGGTCCTTGTAAGTGGAAAAGAGAGGGAGGGCAGTTACAGTCAGAAGGAAAGGAAGCACAGGTCAGGGTAAGGCCACGTCCAGCTCTGAAGATGGAAGGAGCCCCCAGCCGAGGAACGGGGTACCCTTCGAAAGCAGAAAAGGCAAGGATGTGGTTTCTCCAGCAGAGCCTCCGGAATGTGTGCAGCCGCTGAATTTGTGGATACTTGTTACAGCAGTAATAGGAAACTACTACAAACCAACAAAGAAAGATGGCTCTTAGGGACCAAAATGCATTATTCCATAGCTCTGCACAAACCTCTCTTAGAGTTTTTCTCCCCATTACATAACTCTGTTTACACATCCTTTTCCTTCCTTAGACATCCTGGAAGTCAGGAGCTGAGACTAAGTAACATTTGCATACTGGAGAGCTCCACACCCCGATACATGTTTACAGAGTAAGGATGGAGAGAACTAGAAAGATCCAGAATATAAAATTTAGATATTTCATAAGCGCCACACAGCACAGTTCTAAGGATGGGTGCACGCTATTTTTTTACACTATCTAAATGCAATAAACTCTCTGTTACTATAGATTACATTCCATGTACACACACACACGGCCACATTAAAAAATAGATGGCACTTTGAGGTGCTGAATCACTTTTAACCCTGACTGGCTGTCTCTGTGCACCAAAATGCTGAATGATGGGATCCAAAGGTAATATGGATAATATCTTTAACTAACCTCCTTACTTTAATGGCCAGATGGGATTCTGAAGACAATGTATAAGTGATCTAATGTTACTAACATACTTTTTTTCTTTTTGAGACAGGGTCTCACTTTGTCACCCCTGGTAGAGTTCTCTGGCATCCTAGCTCACAGCAACCTCGAACACTTGGGCTCAAGTGATTCTCTTGCCTCGGCCTCCAGAGTAGCTAGGACTACAAGCACCTCACAACACCTGGCTATTTTTTAGAGACGAGGTCTCGCTCTTGCTCAGGCTGGTCTCAAATCAGTGAGCTCAGGCAATCTACCCACCTGGGCCTCCCAGAGTGCTAGGAGTATAGGCGTGAGCCACCTCACCCAGCAACTAACATGCTTTTACCATCTAATAATATCCCAATAGTACCTCTTACATGCAGAATAACATATTTTAACAAAAATACAGATATCTTTTTTGGAACAAAAGTATGGAGCATGTTGAGGGGTAATGACGCTGAATTCCAGAGAATTGAAGAAGTTAAGATGTGTTGCCAGATTTGGACATGTAGTTGTCACACAGATGTAACAGATGACAGACAAATAATTATTTGACATAATGAAGTGGAATATGCTTCAACATGTTGAACTATTATTTAAAATATAACTTGTAGGATTTGACAACCAGAAAAAAATTCATAGCACAGACTCACTGCCAGAAGACCAGATTAATAGTCTCTATTTATTTTATTAATGTATATTTTTTGCTCCATCATGGTTATGCTTGGTTCATGGTCCTTCAGGCAATAGTTTAATACAGAAAACTGAGCATCAATAAAACGAACAAGAAAATGACCTGTAGCCTTATAGTGTGCTCAGGGCCAGGTAGCCTGGGTGACTCTCTGATTCAAGAAGACCATTCAGAGCCAGAAATCACTTCATGTTCTAAGTATAATAACCAACAAGCCAGAATCACGTGGTAATTAAGCTTCTGAAGTAGTTGCTACATCGTGACATTCATTTCTGCATACATGTGTAACCACTGGGGTTGGAAGTGGAAACTCTTGAAGGTCTGACTAACCTATATACAAAACAATTCTGAAGACATTAATAGTTCCCCAGATTCAAGGAGTTTTAAAGGGGCCTGGATTTGGCGGAACACAGGAGGCAGAGAAAAGTCTGGTGAAAGAGGGCCCTTGGCTATGGGGGCCTCATTATTGGCCATTTCAAACAGAAAAGCTTTATTTGGATCAGTTTTATGAATTATCTAGCATTCATGAGATTTCTTTTACAGAAAACGCTTAGGCTGAGCTTAGTGGTGCAGACCTGTAATCCTAGCACTTTGGAAGGCCAAGGAGGGAGGATCACTTGAGCTCAGAAGTTTAAGATGAGTCTGAGCAAAAGTGAGACCCTGTCTCAAAATTAGCCAGGCATTGTGGCAGGTCCTTATAGTCCCAGCTACTCAGGAAGCTGAGCAAAAGGATAGCCTGAGCCCAGGAGTTTGAGGTTGCTGTGAGCTACGATGATGCCACCGCACTCTAGCGAGCATGACAGAATAAGACTCTGTCTCCAAAACAAAACATATGAAAGTAGAGGAAGAAAACTAACTCTCACGCTCTTGCCTACACTTCTGTTGATTTAAATCCATTCTCTCTGAGCCAGCCTGGTGCCTCCTGCTTATTAGAACCCTCCCTTATCCTAGACCATCCAACAAACACACACACCACACAAATAGCACCATGTGATTCCTGTGATAAATTTGAGATTCTGGTTTACGCTACTATTGTATTCGACGGAAACACCTAGGATACTATCTCAGTGTGTTTACACTGTTCCTTTTGATTCTAGAGGTAGGTGGTTCCTTTTTGCTTCCTCTGCGGTGTAGTAATAGGGAATGTGGTGCGACAAGCTAAGACCTTCTTCAGTGTAGTGTTTTTCCACGCAGAAACTCGCTCAGCTTTTCCTGCTCACTCACACACCAAACATGACAGTAACTCTGTCCCCTATCAACTCTTTCTACGTGGTTCATGCCTCCTGTACAACTAATTTCAATCTAAAGACTATGTCTCCTAATTCTGGTTTTGAATGTGTTCTAGAATACATATCAGCTACATGCATGGTCCGTCCTTAAAGGTTCTTTCCTGGTCCCCTACCATACACCACAACCCATCCACCAAGTCTTCTCACTCTGGGCCCAAGTGTGAGCTCTACCCCTTGAACCACCTGTTTTTCTTTGTGCCAATCTTATTTCTGAACTCAGCAGTCCTCACAAGTCCAGAAAACACTGTAGTTATACTGAAATCATGATGATTTCACTGAAGAAATGGGAGAGAAAGATCAAAACCCATGCTGCAAAATATACTACTTAAGAAAAATCATCATTCTCCAAAGAAGTTCAGTCCTCGCCCAGGTCACCCATGAGGGTAGTTTTTCTTCACTTCTTCCCTGCTCAGGACCCAGCTTCAGTGATTCTTCTTTCCTTCCTCCTGGCTTTATTCCCCCAACCTCAAATGCCTCCCCTCTTTGTTACACGGAACAAGTCCACCTTGCCCCATCTCTATCTTCTATCTTCAAACATAATCTTCACAATGCTTAACAAACAAAGCACTTTCTGGAGCCCAGGATCAACACCCCCTCCTGTGCCCCATAACTGTGGGGATTATAAATTGTTTTTTTAAGGCAGCATCCGAAATAGAATATGGCTTTGGGTCCCAAATTATATGAATATTGATGGCTCTAAATCCCATGTAACAGCAAGTGTAATTGTAATGAGTTTGTATGATATCAAATAGATTCTTGTTCAAGATAAACTTATTACAGGTGGCTGTAGAGAATTCCTGACAAATGTCAACTATGAAAGACTCATTAACTGTGCAGTTAGCAGATGGGATTTTAGAGACAATATGTTATCAACTAATATCCCTTGAATATCAAAAACAAGGATACGGGTTTTTTCCTTCAAAGAACAAAGATTCCCGTTATTTAAATAGCAATGATTCATCTGAGTTGTCTCACTGTCATAGTCAGAGGATGAAAAGGAGCTCTAAAGGTTACTCACGGCTGCATTCCTTTACCTGTGGGCACTTGGATGGCTCAAACAGGTATCATTTGCTTCCTTGGGATATCCCAAAAGTGACATTTCACAGTGTTCCCCAGGGTCCCGTAATCATTTGGTTAGTTCAGCATCATCATCATCTGGGTGGTCTCATGGGCTCTAATGGAGGGAGCCTGGCTTCCCGAAGCTCCCAGCTCTGTCAACAACAACCCACACTCAGAAATAGAAGAGGAGCTGCCCGGCCTTTAAACACTCTAGAGTCTGTGTCAGGAGAATGGCTAACAGGACAGGGCCACCATCACCAGAAATTTAAGCATCAAAAGTAAAAATAAAGTCTTAACAATTTCTATAGCTCTGAATATTTGCACCCCCACAAAGCCACTTATTGAAATTCTAAGCTCTAAGGTGATGGTATAAGGAGGTGGCAACTTTGGGGAAGTGATTAAGTCATAAGGACTTTGCTCTCACAGGATTAGTGTGATTATAAAACAGGCCAAAGGACCCTCATTTATCCCTCCCACCTTGTAAGGACATAATGTGAGGTCCCCATCAAACACAAAATCTGCTGGTACCTTGATCTTGGAATTTCCATCTCCAGAATTATGAGAAATAAATTTCTATTGTTTATAAGTCACCCAGTTTATAGTATTTTGTTAGAGCAGCTCAAACAGACTAAGACAGGCATTAGTCAATTTAATTGCTTTCCCTGAGAAGGAGAGTAGACAGGGACCACTGGGAAGCAAAAGAGAGTATTCAGCAAGAATTTTTATGATGCCGGATGCTAAGAATATCTGGCAGACGCATGCGACCTCCGCCCATTGTCCTGTAAAGTCAAAATTAAAATGATGCGCTGACATTCTTTATACAGCATCTGGGACTCATTTACAAGTGATTACAAGTAAACAGATTCCTCTTCTGAAAAACTGGGCTGCTGGCACTATGTAGGAAACCGCTAGAGAACCTACACATCAGTTTGCAATAATTGAAAGAGCTCCCTACAGATTAAATATCACACTGGATAATCATCTGGCAAATTGATTTGCAAAAATAAAAGGCAGCAGTCAGCCTGACCACATATGGAGGAGCACTGTGGTCAGCATACTGGGCCAACGACAAGCCCTGGGCTGCAGGCCTTGGAAGACAGACCTGTGTGCCATTTTGATCACAACTAAAACAGGTCCATGGGGTGGATTTCTGTGCCTATAGTCAAAGCTTCAAGGTGAAATGCAAGTTTTCTTTCAGGGAGAACTGACTGTGGACCCCAAGATATTATTTGGAAAAAGATCTGTGTCTATTCTGACTCAGGGCTCAGACTTTATGATGAAATATGTGAGACCCTGGGAACAAGGGGCTGAAATCAGAAAAAGATAGAGGGCGCCCTGGAGCCCCAGGTGCATTCTTTTAACACTCTCCTGACAAATATAGAATGAGGCGTGTGGCTTGGCCTCACCAAAAGGTATAATTAGTTCTGCCCTATTTCCTTACTTGTACCCTATCTACTTCCGAAAGTAGCTGGGACTACATGCACAGGCGCAGTGACAGAGCATGTCGCCAAGGTGCGGTAGTCAAGGGGGTGGCTGCCTCCCTCAGCTTCACAGGCATGGAGGTCTGGGTGCTGGATCTCTGCAGAGGTGGCCAGTTATAGAGATGCGTTAGTACAGAAAAGAGCCATGTGCTCTCAAAAGCAGATAAAAGGCAGGGAAAGTAAAGGAAGACGGTGAGCCGAGTGAGGGTTACCATCACTAAAAACAAGGTTGAGGCATTGTTAGAAGAAACGAGAACTCAAAACCAAGGGCCAACTGCCCCAGCAGAGGACTTACAGCTTCCTCAGTTCTGGAACAGGTTTTTAACCATACTACACAGTAAAAAAAATCCTGTCTTCTTTTTTTTTTTTTTGTTTTTGTTTTTGTTGCAGTTTGGCCGGGGCTGGCTTTGAACCTGCCACCTTCGGCATATGGGGCCGGCGCCCTACTCACTGAGCCACAGGCGCCACCCAAAAAAAAAAAAAATCCTGTCTTCTATTCTCATGGTATTTCTTGTCTCTCCTAGAAGTGGACTACTTCCTGTTTCTCCTACCTAGGCTTTATGTCCCAAATACTTTCCTCTACAACACACTTTGTCTCATATTCCTTCTCAGACATGAAACAATCTGATAGGCTCCTTCCCTTGTCCCAGTGGTATAGCCAAATCTCACCATGTTACCTTCAGACACATCTGGTCCTTAACAAGAGACTCCTGAAAATATGCAACTTTTGATCCCAAGAATAAGTTTTAATCATGGTCTGTCAGTCGTCGTAGCAGGTGGGAGAAGATGGAGTTTCCCTCAAAATCCACTATGAAGAATTTCTTACTTCACTGGTGTCTCCTATGTCTCTTTAGCCTGATTTGGGGTTCAGAAAAGAACTTTCCAGCCAGGCATGGTGGCTCACTCTGGGAGGCCAAGGTGGGTGGATAGCTTGAGCTCACGAGTTTGAGACCAGCCTGAGACTCCGTCTCTACTAAAAAATAGAAAAACTGAGGCAAGAGGATCATTTGATCCCAATAGTTTGAGGTTGCTATGAGCTATGATGCCGTGGCACTCTACCCAGGGTAACAGCTTGAGACTCTCTCTAAAAATATATATATATAATATATATATTATATTTTTATTCTCTCTCTATATATATATACATATATTGTGTGTTTATATATATAATAGTTACATGTGTGTCCCCGACTTCTCAATCCATCTGTGTTTGTACCATCCCCCATGAGAAACCCCCTCCCCAGTTATCTCTGGGCGGTTTTGCGTTGGGGTGTGGGGGCTAATATCCTGTCTGCACCTGCCATTTTATTGTTATTTTGCTCCCATCCCCTTTAGTGAGGGCCATGGCCTGCTGCCTTCCAAGCTGTCAAAGGTCTCACCCACTGCCATGAATACTGGAGCCACCTCCTGCCACTGGGATTGTACCCTGCAGACATTTTAATTGTTTCTAAACCCCAAAAGGTATAATTAGTTCTGCCCTATTTCCTTACTTGTACCCTATCTACTTCCAAAAGGATTTAAAGTTTAGAAATATATACAGTGAGACCAGATAACAAGTAAGAAGTGAGTTTACAGAAACATAATGTCAGAAAGATCAAAATAAAACTACAGGTAAATCAACGCATAAAGCACATGCCATATGATCATGTACACTTTCTCGAGGTGGCCTCAATATTTGACTCTGAGCAATCAAGCAGTCACTACAAAAAGTGAATCATAAAATTTATTATAGTCTCAGTTTCTAAAATTTAGGAGACATGTTCCTTATGGTTAGATCTTTGTAAGGGAGTTTATTTTTAATTAAGTACCTTTTACCTTCCCCATTATTCTTGTACCCTGTTTCCCCAAAAATAAGACAGTGTCTTATTTTAAGGTGTGCTCCCAAAGATGCGCTAGGTCTTATTTTCAGGGGATGTCCTATCTTTCCTGTAAGTAGGTCTTATTTTCGGAGGATGTCTTATTTTCGGGAAAACAGGGTAGTAAAGCCTCCATAGTTAACCACTTCTCTACATGACCACCTCCTTAAGTTGACCTACTATTCATAGATGGAACATGTGGCACATGTCCCTATCAGCACAGTATGCCTAGTTCTTTATATCGACCACCTCTGTACGTTGACTAGTTTGTTGCAGTCCCTGGGGTGGTCAGCTTACAGAGGTTCTACTGTATAATACCGGTTCCCTGAAAATAAGACTGTCTTATTTTAAGGTGTGCTCCAAAGATGAGCTAGGTCTTATTTTCAGGGGACGTCTTATCATTCCTATAAGTAGGTCTTATTTTCGGAGGATGTCTTATTTTCAGAAAACAGGTTAGTAAAAACAAGAATATTAGGTTGAGTGAAGTGACTCACACCTACAGTCCAAGCACTTTTGGAAACCAAGTAGGAAGGATCGCTTGAGCCAAGGAGCTTGAGGGGAGGCTGGGCAATATACCAAGACCCTGTCTCTACAAAAAATAAAAAATAAAAAAAATAAGCAGGCAGAGTAGCATGTCCCTATAGTCCTAGTACTCTGGAGGTTGAGGCAGAAGGATGGCTTGAGCCCAGGTTTGAGGTTGCAATGAGCAATAATCACACCACTGCATTTCAGCCACGGCAACAGAGCTAGACCCTGTTACTGAAAAATAAATAAATAAATACAAATATTCATAGGTCATTTGAATATTCCTTCAAAGCGTATTTATGACATATTGTATAAACTGAGTTCAGTAATTTTGATGTAGGAGAAATCATGTGGCTTAGGTGCGAAGAAGAAATAAAAGTGAATATCTAGAAAACGGTCTGTGTATTTTTCAGGCGCATCTCCATAATTCTGTTTCAGAACATCCTGGAGGCAGCGTAAACCTTCTTGGCAAGTCCTGACTTAGAAGTGCAAGTTTGTGTGTTGCCGTCTAAAAGCCAACACATGTGCTTCCACAGTCAGCTGAGTAGGAAGTAAGGTTGACAGGTTTTTAAAAGCTTAGGCCCCTAAAGTATCACAGACAAAACAGAAGCCCTCCACTGAGGCACCGAGGTGTGCTGAGAGAGGGGTGGGGAACCTGTGGCCATGGGGCCACATGTGGCCTTCTGGATCCTTGAGTGCTGCCTTTTGACTGAGTCCAAATTTTACAGAAGAGATCTTTTTAATAAAGGATCTGGAAGGCCATGGATGGCCTTGAGGCTGAAGGTTCCCCAAGTCCCAAAGTTCTGTTATTTAGAACATGTTGACAATAATCTTTGCACAGAAAATTATTTACCAAAAGCTCAGCAAAAATAAATAAATAATAACAACAACAAAACTTCATGAAAGTATCTATTGACCATCCAACTTTAAGTAGTATAACTATCTATTGAACTCCCGAGATTGTGGGCTGAATGAACTACAACCTAATTAACTGGATCTACCTGTTTTATGGGGTTGTTACCTACTAGCTAGTTGTAGGTTGAAGGAGTCTATTAAAAATTAAGAGTTTTTTATTTCTGAAGTCTTTTTTTCTGAAAATACTTCCAAAGTAAAGCCACTTGTCAATTAAACTCACTCATAAAACTAAACCAAGTGATCTGCATGTGGTAAAATGCTTATATTTACTTTCAAAGTCTCAGGGTGGGAATTTTATTGAGTCTCAGTTTAGGTGTATTCAGGTAAAAAGCAACCATGCTATTCCTGTGTAAACTTTCCAAAAAATGTAGACCCCTTGCAAACCCAGTAGAAATTCATTACTTTTTTAAAAGAAGTACATGAATAATTCAAACGTAGCCTGTAATCCTAGCATTCTGGGAGACTGAGGCGGGAGGATTACCTGAGCTCAGGAGTTTGATACCAGCCTGAGCAAAAGCAAGACCACGTCTCTCCTCAAAATAGAAAAATTAGCCAGGTGTTGTGGTGGGTGCTCAGCTGCTCAGCAGACTAAGTCAGGAAGATCACTAGAGCCAAGGAGTTTGAGATTGCAGTAAGCTAGGCTGATGCCACGGCACTCTAGACCAGCTGACAGAGTAAGACTGTCTCAAAAAGAAAAAATTCAAAAGTAAAAGTTCTTGTTACCCCTAGGAGGACTTAGTGCCACCACCACCACCCCCAAAGAAATCAGAGACACCATGAGGTCACCATCTCCGCCATGAGGCCACCATCTCCACCATGCTCAAGAATAATGGTAAAGGAGGTAAAATAGATGTGGAGGTAAGAACGAGAATGAATCTGAGAAAAGAGAGCTAGTATTTCTAGAAGGTGGACACGAGTGTGCTCAGGTAATTAAAATGTTAGGAAATGGACATTCAGAATCGATGTGTTTTGATGATGTAAAGAGGTTATATCGGCTCGGTGCCGGTGGCTCAAGCGGCTAAGGCACCAGCCACATACACCTGAGCTGGCGGGTTTGAATCCAGCCTAGGCCCGCCAAACAACAATAAGGGCTGCAACCAAAAAATATACCCAGGCGTTGTGGTGGGCACTTGCAGTCCCAGCTACTGGGGAGGCGGAGGCAGGAGACTCACTTGAGCCCAGGAGTTGGAGGTCATTGTAGTCCCAGCTACTTGGGAGGCAGAGGCAGAGGCAGGAGACTCAGTTGCGCCCAGGAGTTGGAGGTTGCTGTGAGCTGTGATGTCACGGCACTCTACCCAGAGTGACAGCTTGAGGCTCTATCTCAAAAAAAAAAAAAGAAGTTATGTCACATCAGAGGGAAATTGAGAAACATGGTTTGGATAAATACTTCAGACGTTAACTATATTTGTTGGTCTCTGAGACTACCAGGATAACAAAGCTGATGAAATTTTAAAATACAATAGAGTTGAAGCTAGAGGTCTGAAGTCACATGGTGAACTTCCAGAGTGTGCTAAAAAGCCAGGGACTGATGCATTTGGTCCTGGAGACGATGATGACATTGGAGATGATGGGGAAGACATTAATGATATCTAAATAGAACTCAGCATTTTATACTCAAATTTTTCTAAAGATTGTCCTATGGCTTCAATTTTTGCCATGACCCTTAAAGAAGAGTAAAATTTCATTAGCATGAGAAAAAAACAAATTTCAAAATTCCACTTTAAAAGAAAAACAATAACAAACCCCATTTGAAGGTTCTGGTGAGATACTGTGATTTTATTTTGTGCTTAAGTAAACAAAAAGAGCAGGCTAGTTCCTGGGCACTGAGGGGCTGCTTATTTGTCTCTTCCTATCTGTTTCAGCAGAGAGGAATGTTTCTTTGGTGAAGAGCTCAGAGCCATGTCTATCTGCGGTTAGACAGCCTCCTCCCCAATTTCAACACATCCATGGCCCAAAGTCAGGGTTGATGAAGACTGGGGAGAGGGGAGTGTTATCTTTAATATATAAACCCACTAAACTGTTTAGGGAAAAGCAATGTCAACTTTCTATTAATGGGCCTCCTTTCATCATCTGTTCCTCTTTACCAATGCAAAACAAGAAAAATGCCTAATTCTATAGATGCCTATAATATAATGTCCTGGGAAAGAATAAAATAGAAAAAAATGGAAATTGACCCTTGAACTGTGTTTTGTATCTGTAAACTCTTTCATTCCGGCGTCAACTCTGGAGCCAAATTTCCATTCATCTCACACAGTCCCACCCCCTTATCTCAGTTTCATTTATTATTTGACCATTAGAGCCAGATTTTTGCACTATGAACTTTGTTTCCATAACAGATGATTTCAACATCATTTACGGTTTGTGGCTTAAGAAGGAGAAATCAAATAATTTAGTCCAAGTACTCTAGGTATAATCTTACTCTTGCCAGAGAAGACACTGAGGTAAGAAAAATTCATGCTCTTTCTCCAGATCCCCCCAAAAAACATTTCCAAGACAATCCAGAATAAAGCCACCAAAATGGGTCCTAAAAACATCAGAAAATCAATGATGAAATAGCAAATAATACTGTTCCTTTGAATAAGTGAATCATCGAACTGTAAACTTGAGATTGACAGTATAATCGCGCTACTGTAAAATATGTATTACAAGACGAAACAATAACCCTGGCTGAAATAA
Source organism: Nycticebus coucang (assembly GCF_027406575.1). NCBI lineage: Eukaryota > Metazoa > Chordata > Mammalia > Primates > Lorisidae > Nycticebus > Nycticebus coucang. Next base: position 11,151,802 of record NC_069792.1, read on the forward strand.
AACCAGGTATGGTGGCTCCCACTCGTAACCCCAGCACTTTGGGAGACTGAAGGGCTGAAGTGGGAAGATTGCATGAAACCAAGAGTTTAAGACCAGCCTGGGCAAGGTAGCAAGATCCCATGTCTAATGCAAAAAAAAATTTTAATTAGTTGGCATGGTGGCAAGTGCCTATAGTCTCAGCTACTTCAGAGGCTGAGGTGGGAGGGTTGCTCGAGCCCAGGAGTTCTAGGGTTCAGTGAGCTCTGATTGTGCCACTGCACTCCAGCCTGGGCAACAGAGTGATACCCTGTCTCTCAATTTACAAAAAACTTCATTGAAATACAAATGAAAGCTGGAAATAGAATTAACACTTGATACTTATAAAGTCATTTTAAATTGTCATTCAATAATTACAACTTCCAACTCATATACTACAGCTAAAAATCTATGACGGTAGAAGGGAAGGTAACATGGCCAACCCTGCCAGACAGAGTTCAGACTGGTGTGTAAAACCTGAGACTAACACTTCCTTCTCAGCTACATCTCATGTGGAAGATATAAATGCCAGGAGAGCAGAAGACCTTTCGACTAGATGGAACACTGCATTAGAATCTGAATTAAGGGAATTTGATTCTGCCACGACCCCATCCAATTCCAAACCTCATTTTGCTGATAGAGATTGGAGAAAAAAGCAAAAAGGTTGACTCTACACTTGTGTGCCAGTAAAAAATTCATTGTAAGTTTTACAAAGAGAACAATTGACATTTGGGAGAGTACAGGAAGACGTGGCTGAAATGCCAAATAGAAGTCTGCAAAATTGAACCTACTTCCAGCAGGTATATAAGGAGCAGAGGTCAGAACTCACTGTTAAGAATCCTTGTCCCTATCAGCTGCAGACCTCTAGCTGAAGTACCAGGCTTGTTCATACATTGACTTGCTACGCCAAAAAAAACACTTTTCTCTTGGGGCCACAGTGTTTAATTATGAAAATAAAATAAAAGCTTCAAAAACAAATGATCCTTCTAATTAATGAAAACTTGGGGTTTTTTATTGTTTTCGTTCCTGAGTTATATGCAACTCACGTGGCACTAGAATCCATGATGCGTGAGTTGTATGTGACTGATGACATACTTATCGAATTTGTTTCTGAGATTTGGGTCTTTAGTTGTTCCACAAGTATTCAGTTGTGTCTGGAGTGGACCTTGGGTGGTCCTGGGTAATCACCTCTGAATCATACCCCCTAAGTATGTGAAAAAATTCATATCGCTGCTTACAATCTTATTGATTTTGTTCAAAGGCCAGACAAACATTCAAGGTAAAATGCAGAATCAGAAGTTAAGGTAATTAGACACACAGTCCAGCACATGTGGGGTACTTAGGTGGGTGGCTGGAGCAGGGTGACAGGAGGTGGGGGAGTCATGCCGATTGACAGCAAACACAATGAGCAGAGGTTTCAAGGAGCAGCACACTATGGACCTCCCTGCCTATCCACCAGTTCCACATGCTACACAAGGCCGTGGGCTAAAAACTAGTGTGAGTTAAATACAACTCACATGGCCATTAATGTGCTAAATGGAATACTGTACACAACAAAAGATATCTAGAGCAGGCCAAGTCCTGACAACCGAGATTCAGTATTTCCATGAATACTCCCAGTGATTGTGCAAAAGACAGTCTTCAAACTGAAGTAACGGGAAGTAAAAAAGAATCATGAACTTTATGAATCATTTTATAAACTAAAACATGTTCCTGTGAATGTGCTCTTAGGTCTTGTTTCCAAAATGTTTCAATAATGTTCTGAAAACTTTCCATTTTGCCTAGCTAGAGTTTACTTATAAACAGTTTGCTCCTGTAGTCCTGTTGGTCCTGAAATCCATGGCAGAGTTGAGTAACTAATTTTACAGGTGAAACCTATTAGCATCTCTCATAATTAGCATAATTTCCTAAGTAATTAGCCAAAGGGAAGAAATAGTTGCCAGGGTCCATTGTGGGTCCCCAAATAACCCAGAAGAGAGCCCCCAAGTGTTCGTTTAGCGCCCAGCAAAGCTTCCTACGTACCTATTATGTGTTGGGCCCTGGGCCCTAACCACAGCACCCCCCGTCCTCAGCTCCTTAGGAGCTAGTGTGGAAATAGACACCCACGATGAGAAGATGTCTCTGCTTCTTGTAATCAACACAGTCCTGTCCCTCATGATCAAAGGTAGAGAACAAACACGGTTAAATAGGGATGTCCTAGAAATGACTTACAGAAATAGACTCAATATGATTTCTGTAAGTAAAACAGAACACTGAGAACAAAATGCTGAATCTGGAGTTTTCTAGGAGAAGGGCATAAATCTGCATTTCAGACCCCTGACTGAACTAAAATCAGTTTTCCATTTGATCCCACAATCCCATCACTAGGTATCTACCCAGAAAAACAAAAATCATTTTACTACAATGACATTTGCACCAGAAAGTTTATTGTAGCTCAATTCATAATTTCCAAGTCATGGAAGCAACCCTAAACCTTGCCCTATGTACCTTACAATCCAGAGGAAGAGACAGACAGTGATCAAACCATCACACAAATCCATCATTACAATGTCTCAGAAGGGCTACAAAGGGAAAGTACAGTAAACAACAGCAACACACATCGGGGGACCTGAGCTATGCGGAGGGTCACTGGACAGTCTCCCGTAAACTGAGTTCTGGATCATGAGTCAGAGTTACCCCGCCAAGGAAAGGGCAGGGTTCCACGCAGAGGGAACACAAGTTCGAATATCCCACAGCAGGAGAGGTTGGCCACAGGGCATCTGGAGCATCCACAGCCTCCTAGCCACATGCTAAAGTGTGAGCGAGTTTGTAAAAACTATGAGTGCAGTAGGGTTCATGCCAGCATCTTGCACATGCTTTTTGTCCTTCTGACCAAAAATATACGTCTAAATCTTATTTGCATTCTTCTTCCAAGTATAATTAATAAAGGCAAAGGGGGGGGATGAGAAAGCAGTACATGTTAAAGGTAAGTGGTAATTTGTCTGCTTCATCTCTAGTAAAAAAAACTAAAGGATTTAACTGTGATTATGCGGTTTGCAGAGGTGGGAAATGTCCACTTTTGTCAATTTCTTAATGTATATAATTTCATGCCAGGTGTGGTGGCTCAAGACTGTAATCCTGGCATCTGAGAGGAAAGATAGGAGGATCCCATGATGGGAGTTTGAGACCAGCCTCAGCAAAAGCAGCATCCCCTTTCCACTAAAAACAGAAAAAATTGCCCAGGCAAGGGCTTGCAGTCCCAGCTATGGAGGGAGGGTAGGGGCTGATGCAGGAAGATTGCTTGAACCCAGAGTTTGAGGTTGCTGTGAGCTAGGCTGACACCACAGCACTCTAGCCTGGACAACAGAGTGAGATTCCATGTCAAAAATAAATGTATATAATGTCAGCCTACTTTGTAATCTTCCATAGTGGAAAAATACTTCCAGCTTCCATTTGTTTTCTTTCCATTCATTGTAGCTGTTTTTCTATGTTATTTTAGTCAAATAATTAACACACTGATTTATTTTGTTTTGGTAGTCTGGAGCAATGGTGCTGAGGGTACAAATTTTTACATCAAAGAAGTAAACAGACCACAGAAAATGAATGAAAATGAATCACACTAGATTCCTTCTTCTGATTTTCTTGAAGCCGGGTAATGAGAATTCTGGGGACCACCCATGCTTGGCCAAAAAAGTTTTATGGCCATCAGTAATTTGCATAAACTATTCATCCTTTAAGGCCATTTGCCTCAGTGAGCTAATTTTTCTCAGAACACACCCAGTGAGTTAAATGTGTACATGCTCATGTTTCAGCCAGTGAGGAAATCTAAATAGGTTCGATGCTGAAAAATATGTCCACCAAAGCACTCTGCTGTCAGCTCCTTAGGGGAGGGCGATGTGTTGTCAGTAAAATATAGTCAGTCTTAGCCGAGACTGAGTTGCTAAACAAGCCAGACCTTAGGATTCAGAAAATCTATTCAGGACACAAATCTTATACTTCTAATGGCCCTAATGAAGGACCAGTGATTTAAATTGAGTGCTTAGAGGCCAATTTCTTTTTTGATTTTAAATAAAGAAGATTTGTTCAGTGTGATGCTGCCATCAGGATTCTACTCATCGTACAGGGTCTCTCTTTTACAGCTCTGCCCAAGTAAACCAGCCAAATCCTTTGGTCCATTCCAGAGCCACCCTGGGAGCACCAGCATGAATTAAATCTGAACTACACAGTATCTTGTAAATAGCACTTCCTTAATTGCTAATAAGCATTTGCTAAAACACTAATTAGTAGCCAGGTGTGACCTAGGGAAAAATAACACGACTTTTAAGATAGAAGTTGATGTCCAGCATATCCAAATGAACATTGTTTAGGAGTCAGATGGCCTGTATTCTCATCCTGGTTTTCTTGTTTATTCTGTGTGGGTTTTTCTACATAAGTTGACCTTTTTATTCCTCTGTTTTCACTTCTGTAGAATGAGGGAAATGTGCTAATGACCTTTGTATTCTTTCTGACTCCAAAATTCTAATTTTACATCTCTAAATCATTTCAAGTAGCACGTGGCCTCTCCATAAACTGATCCTGCTAAATGGATTCTCACAAAACTTTCAAGTTTATTTGCTTAAGTAGGTTAAACATCCCCACATTCAGAGCTCTGAATCATGTTCTCCCTATTAATTTTCTCATAAGTAGCACAAAAGTAAGGGGCAACCCAGTTTTGCCTGCAATATCATAAAATCTAAATTAGTTGAATTAAAATGGGTGAAGTGTGAGTACACTTTCAATTAAAACATAATGTCAATTAATTGTGCATGTTCTATCTGGGGTCATTGTCTCTTTCCCTGCACCATCTACCCAGGAAATTGTAAATTGCCCAAAGCTTCCCCAGATATTCACAACTCCTGAAAGTCCAGATAGATTCTCCCCTGAACTCCACATGTATATTTAGTACCAATAGCTGCCACTCACGGGGGACTCCTGACAAATCTGACTCTGAGCAGTGAATTTAACACCATCATCTCCACCTTTATGACACTCCTGCAAGGTAAACATCATCATTTCCCTTGTGTGGTTGGAGATCAAAGTGTGGTCAGCGTCACTCAGCTGGTCATTGCCAAAGGCTTAATTCTTGCTGGTGCAGAAATCCATGCTCTTTTCACTGTGATACCAGCATGACGAGCATCAATAGAAAGGCAGGACATTAAAAATCATGGTAGCTGCTCCCTATCATGATTTAAGAGTTTTCTTCTTGGTATAGAAAGGGACAGGTTATGAGGTCAACAGAGTGTAGGGGAGGCCAGGAAGGCAGTTCTGGGCCAGGACGAGACAGCTTCATGGTCCAGGACAGAGAAAGCAGCTGCCTCAAAACATCACAGTGTCGTCAAAGGGTTTCGAGGAGAACCAAGGAGTGATATCTATCATCAGTTTCATATTTTAGGGGAAATACCCTAAAAATAACTTTTAAAAAAAATTTTTGTCTGTTTGCTTGAGACATAGTCTCACTTGTTGCCCTGTGTAGAGTGCCGTGGCATCATAACGCGTAGCAACCTCAAACTCTTGGGCTCAAGCAACCCTCTTGCCTCAGCCTCCCCAGTAGCTGAGACTACAGGCGCCCACCACAATGAGTGCCTGTACTCATCTCTTCCCAGATTGTGTTCAAATTTTTCCTCCCCAGTGAGTCATATCAGAGGGGCCCTTATGGAACATTGCAAACCTCCCCCTTCCCTGTGCCACACGCAGAGCCCTCCTCGACGCACGCTGCTTCATGTTTCTCCAAAGCATTATTAACCTCTAGCACCCTGCTCTGGGCTGAACCAGTCCCCTCTGAAAGACAATGAAGTCCTAACCCCAGTACCTGTGAATGTGACCTTATTTGAAAAGGCAGTCTTTGCAAGTGATCAAGATGAGGTCATTAGAGTGAACAAGCCCTAATCCAATGCAATCGTGTACTATTGTAACTCATGTAGCTAGTGTAACTATTAAATAAGAAAGGAACCAGGGACACAGAGACACACATACATGGAGAAAGCCGTGTGAAAAGGAAGATAGAGATCAGGGTTACGCGGCTACCACACGAGAAACACCAGAGATCTGGGACTGCCAGCTTCAGGAACTGGACAATAAATTTTTGTTGTTTAAATGACCTAGTTTGTTATGTCCTAGAAAATGAAAACATACACTATTGCCTGAATTTTTGTATTTATTATCTGTCTTTACTCCACCCACCTCCCACCTCTCAAGGTGAGCTCCACTTACACAGGGATTTGTTTGTTTATTTTTGCTGTTGTATCTCTAGCAGTAAACAAACGTTTGTTGAATGAATCAACAATTGTGCCTCAGTCCGCATTGCTAGCATTTTCTCCTACCTTTCCGCCAAAGTTATTTCAGCTCTCACCCCAAAGACCATGGACTTTGATACCTTCTTAACTTTGCTGATATTTAACTTAACTTTCCCTCTGCCTGAAATGGCCACCTGCCCTTCTCTACCCGTTAAGTTCTCCTTATCATTGAAGGCATGTCCGTGTCATTCCTTCAGGAATGAATTCCCTTTCCTCCTCTTTCTGTTCTCTTATTTCCATGGTTGTGCTTCTCTGCCTGTAAAAGGCAACCTCCTGGAGTTGTGGAACCACATCCTATTAATCCTCGTATCCCCAGAACCTGGCCCAGGGTCTGGCACACCAGAGATGCTCAGAAAATGTTTGCTAGATTGAATTAAATCTGTATCCTGCAGCTTCTGCTCTTGCTGCCCTTCCTAGACTGCTAGCCACCGCAGGGTACAAGAGGATTAGCAGAGCTTTGCCAAGCAGAACTCAGATTAGAGCACTGGAGCACTACAGGGCTGCACCTGTCTGCAGATTGTTTTTCTTAATGCAATCTCATGAGAGTTTCCTCAATGGGAACAGCCTATGATGTTGTAACCAAGTCACTCAGCTAAGCCCTGAGAGACATTTGCCAGAATTCATACCAACATAAACAGCTCAATCAAAAAAGTTGTGCAAATCTCCTTCTTTTTATAAAATGAAGCAAGTATCCTGTTTGAGGAAAAGGGGGGGAAAAAGAGAGTCATTTGAAACAGCACTTCCTGGGTTGCTGGGCAAGAATATGCTGCCTTTGATTCCAAGTAATGGTTTTAACTCTTTTCCTTTCTGCCCTAGTTCATGCCAATGGACAGGTGGGATAAATGTCCAGGGTTTCCAGCCATCATTGCAGAAAGGATGAATCTGAGCCAGCACCAGAAATGAAGGGTATGTTGTGGAGTTTTTGGTTTTTGTTTGTAGAGATGGAGTCTCCCAGGCTGGAACCACCAGTGCTATCACAGCACACCACAGCCTCAAACTCTTGGCTTTGTGGGCGAAGAGGCAAAATAATGGATATTATGTAGCTATATATGTAACAAAAGAGAAATTCTTGCAAATTTTAATTGATAAAATTCAAAATATAATAATATTAGTTGAGGATTTTTTTTTTTTTTTTTTTGGTTATACAGGTCTCACAAGAAGAATGGAGGTTGGGGGAGAGCATTTCACTGAACTGTGATTCCAAGTTAGCATTCCCGGTCAGCAGATTAATTGCAGATGTTTGTTTGCAGAAATCATTCTTAGTCTAAGGGTCTTACAAGCAGAGGCAGTGGGCTGTATTTGGCCCACGGCCCAAGGTTTGCTAACCTCTGTTCTAAAGAACTAGAGACTCCAGTCTAGACTATCTTCTGGAAACCCTCCTGGGACTGTGCACGAGGCTGACCACTGCTAGATGCTACTGAAGGCTCTGGACCCTGATGACAGAAAACAAGCCCACAGAGTGGACATCCCCAAATGCAGCAAGGTCCTGGTGTAATGTCCCTGAAGCAGGACTGGCTGCTGAATTGGGGCCACATTCCTATTGCTTGGAGCTGTGACTGGGAATGCAGAGTATACTAAATTCTATTAACCTACATTCTATGACCTCAATAAAACCTTCTCAATAATCAGCAAGAATAAGAACACATGTGGAAAGAAATTCTTTTATCCAATGTTTAAAAATTAAAATGTAAAGGCATTTCCATGGATAAGGCTTTTTAATGAATAAAATTGTTTTCTGAATCTGCAATTATCTTCCAATCAATACTCACTTCCAGAATTTTAAAAAAATCACAAATTGCAAATAGCTCAGAATAAATCACAATAAACTAATTGAGAGGCAGTGTTCAGGAAAAATGATTACATAGCGATGTTATCATGTTAGCCATGTCCTCAGACAGTTCATCTCTTTCTGCTTAAACCGTTCCACAGTAATAGTCAATCACAAGAGATATGTAATTCTATGTAAGGTTTTCTGGCCAAAAATGTATGAAAAGCTTAGGCCACGAAGAGTTACAAATGCATGTCACTGTTGTTAGAACCTCTGATTTTATTCCAATAATGGCTAAATAAATAAATAAATACAGCTCCTCCCACCAGTCTAGACCAGCTGCATGATTTCAGCGGCAAACTTGATGCAAGTTCTCCACCTAGTGAGTGTTTTGGAAACTGTGAAATAAAATCCAAAATGTGCACACGTGTTTACAATGCTGACAGAGAGGAAGAGAAACAGACAGAGAGAAGGGGTAAGCGTTGTGTAAGTTAATCAGTGATGCCCGTCCTCTGGAATGCTCAATCTTTCTTCTTTCCTATTTTTCCTTTTGTGTCTCTCTCTCTTTTTTTTTTTTTTATTTTAACTTAATATGAGGGTACAAATTTTTAGGTTACATTGTTCTCACTTTCAAGTTGAGCCCTTCACCCAGGGGTGTGCTGAACACCCTCACATTGTGCACCTTAGGTGAGATCCTGCCAACTGCCTTCCCTCTATCCCCCATTCCTCTCTGTCCTCTCCCCTCTTCCCTGGCTAGACTATATTTGTGTTTCATCATGCATATGGTCATGCGATTGTTGATATAATGGTTTCAAATCAGTATTGAACACATTGGAGTTGTTCCCCATTCTTGAGATACTTTACTAAGAAGAATGTATTTCAACTCCATCCAGATAAATATAAAAGATGTAAAATCTCCATCTTCTTTTATGGCTGAATAGTACTCCATGGTACACATATGCCACAGTTTGTTGATCCTTTCAAGGTGTGATGGGAATTTAGGTTGCATCCGGGACTTGGCAATTATGACTTGAGCTGCAATAAACATCCAGGTGTAAATGTCTTTGCGGTTAAATGATTTTTGTTCTTCTGAATAGATAACCTATTAATGAAATTGCAGGATCAAATGGAAGGTTGACTTTTGGTTCTTTAAGAATTCTCCATACTTCTTTCTAAAAAGGTTGTATTGGTTTGTAATCCCACCAGCAGCACAGAAGTGTTCCCTTCTCTCCACATCCCCGCCAGCGTCTGCAGTTTTGGGACTGTGACGTGGGCTAATCTTACTGGAGTCAGGTGATGTCTCAGAGTGGCTCTCTCTCCTGACTTAGGGCAGGTTTCTCAGGAAGGACTGGAGGCGGATATTTGCCGGCAGAAGGTTAATCTGGGGTGCTTTCAGCAAGGACACCCGAGAGGGATTGAGGGCAGGGCCAGCTGAACTGTGTGACCCAGGAGAACAGAGACCAGTGGGATCTGTCTGCCAGAGGTGGCCGCTGGGAGGAATCGTGTGGTGTTGGGGTTCAGCCCTGGTCTTAGATGGACACTCAAAGCACAGTAGCCTTGGTGAGTGGAGCCCCGTGACCTCGACTCGGACACCATGGCACGGGAGTGGCCAGGGCAAAGCTGGCTGCTGCTTTTCTTCTGGCGTGGTCGGCGCTCCGGGCGTGCGGGAGGCTCTAGAGCGAGAAACAAAGTGGACCTGCACGCCGGTGTCCACCGGCTTGCTCCCACTCCAGCCTGCTCAGCCCTGGAGATCTCCAGACTTTTTCCGAGCCTGTGAGCGCCGCGTGGCCGGGTGCCCTGCTCCTGAACCCACGTGCCATTTTCCCTCCCGCACAGAGAAAGATTGGACGCACCCCAGCGATGGCCCCCGGGAGCCCGTCCCGCTGTGGTTCAGGGCCAGCCAACTGGGACCGAGTGCCGCAGCGGTCCCAGAATAGCTTCAGCTTGCTCCAACCTGGAGCTCAGCTCGGCCTTCCCTGCCTGGTTAGGGCCGTCCCCGCGGCCCCTCCCCTCCCCTCCCCCCATCCCAGCCCACAGCGCGCAGCTGTGCTGGGAGGGGAGGCCCGCGCACGCCGGGGAGCGAATGGGCTTCTAAAATCCCACCCAGACTGATCCTGGCACTATGACCTCAAGGGGAGGTCACGAAATGAGGAAGAGAATGAGAAGAGGAGGGACAGGGGAGCAATAAGAAACAAAAGAAGGAAAGAGCCGCTGTGGGGGACGCCAGGGGGTGTGAGTCAGGGTAATCTGGATTAAAAAACGAGTAAGCAGAAAATCAAAAGTTTTCTCCACTTGCCTGCCACGCACCATGGTTCTGACTCCCACCTGCCTCTGCTTCGGCTCCGACTCCTTTGACTCCTCCCTTCCTGGACTTCTCAGCGCGCGGCCTGTGGCAGAGTCCAGCCTGTGAACCACTTATCTTTCTCTCTCATGCCCCGTGGTGTCACCTGTCTTGAAGCTGTAAGGGTCTTCTCTAATCTTCTGTGCGCTTGTAAATCCCAAATTTACATCTCCAGCTCGGCCCTGCCCTGTCTTTGAGACTTGTACCCAATCTGGAGGACAAGTAGGAATCTCCCAATTCAGTGGTCCGCAATGAAGCTCCCCTGTACCTCAGTAAATGATAACTTTATTTTTTCTAGTTGCTCAGACCGAAAGCATAAAGTCTCTGTAGACCTCTCTTTCCATCTCACCCCCATCTGATCCATAAGCAAATCCTCTCAGCAACATCTTTAAAACATGTCCAGAATCCAACCACTTCTCACCATTCCCATAGCAGCCCTGTGGTTTGAGTCACCATCCACTCCTGTGTGAAACCAGTCTCCTTGTCTCTGCCCCTGCCCCTCCTGTCCATTCACGCCACAGCCAACATCTCAAGGCTAAGGCAGAAGTCAGGTCATGACACTTCCCTGTTATAGCCCTACGCTGGTTCCCCAGAACGCTCATGGTAAAAAGCCAGACTGTGACCTGGGCCCCGACACTGGCCAGACCTGGTCTCTTTGTTCCTGAACAGCACAGGTGAGGCCTTCACACCCGTACTTCCTGCTTCCTGACTACTCTGCCCCAGAGGTCTGCAGGTTTCCTCCCTCATCTCTTTATTCAAATGTGACTTTTTCAGAAAGGCCTTTCCTATAAAACACCTAATTTAAAACTGAAGAAAATAGTGGCTGGGCAAGGTGGCTCATGCCTGTAATCCTAGCATTCTGGGAGGCCAAGGCAGGTGGATTGCTTGAGCTCAAGAGTTGGAGACCAGCCTGAGCAAGGGTGAGACCCCTTCTTTAAAAAATAGCTGGGCAGGGGGAGGGGCCTATGGCTCAGTGGGTAGGGGGCTGGCCCCATATACCAACGGTGGCAGTTTCAAACCCAGCCCTGGCCAAACTGCAACAAAAAATAGCCCGGCATTGTGGTGGGCACCTGTAGTCCCAGATACTTGGGAGGCTGAGGCAATAGAATTGCCTAAGCCCAGGAGTTGGAGGTTGCTGTGAGCTGTGACGCCACCACACTCTACCAAGGGCGATAACGTGAAACCCTGTCTCTACAAAAAAAAAAATAGCTAGATATTGTGGCGGGAACCTGTAGCCCCAAGCTACTTGGGAGACTGAAGCAAGAGAAATGCTTGAGCCCAAGAGTTTGAGGCTGCTGTGAGCTATGATGCCCTGGTACTCTAGTACCGAAGGAACAAAATGAGACTCTGTCTCAAAAAACAAAAAAAGAAGAAGAAATAAAATAATCCTACTATTCTCCCTTATGATGAGTTGAATAGCGTCCCCTCCCCCCAGGATGTATGTTCTGCCCCCCAGAATCTGTGATTGGGCCCTTATTTGGGAAGAGGGCCTTTGTAAATTTAATTAAGCTATGGGTCTTAAGATCATCTTGAATTACCAGGGGGGCTCTAAATCCAATGACAAGTGTCCTCATATAACAGAGTAATGGGTACCTGTGTTCCCAGTTAATTGGGAGGCTGAGGCAAGAGATTTGCTTGAGCCGAGAAGTTTGAAGCTGTAGGGAGCTATGATCATGGGCAACAGAAAAAGAGTTTGTCTCAAAAAACAAAAGCAAAGGGCGGCACCTGTGGCTCAGAGGAGTAGGGCGCCAGCCCCATATACCGGAGGTGGTGGGTTCAAACCCAGCCCCGACCAAAAACTGCAAAAAAAAAAAAAGCAAAACAAACAAGTCCAAAAGATGAGGCTATGTGAAGATGGCCATGCAAAAATATATCACTATTTTTTTAAAAATATATCACTATTTACAGACTTGGTATAATCAACGACAATTTGCTGTATATTTTCAAATGCTAGAAGAGCACTTATGAAGGTTTTCATCATGAAGTAGGGATAAATGTTTGAGGTGATAGATATGCTAATTACTCTGAATTGATAATTATGCATTGTATTCACGTATTAAAATATTAAACAGGCTCAGGGCTACGCTGACGTCATCTTCCTGCGCCGCGCGGACACCGGGCGGTGGCAGCAGCTCCGCCGCCCTTGGCTTGTTTTGTTGGGTGCAGCTCCTTCGGAATCATGGCGCCGTGGCTGTGGAAGGGGCTGGTGGGCCTTGGCCTCTTTGCCCTAGCCCACGTCGCCTTTTCTGCTGCTCAGCATCATTCTTATATGCGATTAACAGAAAAGGAAGATGAATCACTGCCAGTAGATATAGTCCTTCAGACACTTCTGGCCTTCGCAGTTACCTGTTATGGTATAGTTCATATTGCAGGGGAGTTTAAAGACATGGATGCCACTTCAGAGCTAAAAAATAAGACATTTGAGACAGTAAGGAATCACCCATCCTTTTATGTATTTAATCATCGTGGTCAAGTACTGTTCCGGCCTTCAGATACATCGAATTCTTCAAACCAAGATGCATTGTCCTCTTGGTAAAGGACAAGCGGCGTCCCAGCCAGCTTGTGGAGCTGGTGGGGGCGCAGATGGCTGCCTCTGCCTGGGCCGTGTTGATGCGGTGGCAGCGAGCAGAGGAACCAGCAGACTGGAGGGTAAGCAGGGGCCCTGCGGGAGGCTCCAGTAGCCAGAGGGGCCAGACAACTGCTGGGGAGACACCAGCACCTTAGGTTTCCCTCCCCTTGCATTTATGGCTGAACAGGGAACCCCATTTTGTAGGCCTGGTCAATTTCACGTAAGTCTCCTAGGCCTGGGAATGAAAGGCATTGTAGCCATTCCAGGTCCCAGACATGTCCCAGACACGTTAAATGTAACTACAGAGTATCCAAATGCGTCACAGAGGGTCCCAGACATACTAAATGTAATTATTGAGTGTCCCAAATACATCACAGAGGGTCCCAGATACGCTAAATGTAACTACCGAGTCCCTCTAAATGTAAGTAACTACAGAGAGCCGCGTGGGACTATACCCCTAGACAAAGAGCCCGGGACAGAAAGGGAGAGAGAGCACTTTTCTCTCCTGACTCGAGTTTTCCCACTCTGCCAGGAGCTCTGGTGTTTTTGTATTCTTTTCTGTAAATAAGTCCTGTCTTACCACTAATCTGTGGTGTAAGGATTTATTCTTCAAATCACGGAGACCAAGAACCTACTGAAGAGGAAATTCCAGTATCACTCTAACACATCATTGAAGTTATGCAAACATGAATCACTGCATCGTTAAGATTTTTACAAATTATAATAACAGGACAGGACACAGAGCTGGAATATTGGAGCTTGGGGTATAAAGCACTCCCCCCATCAGTATTTTTACTGATTTTTTAGACCTAATTTTTAAAAAAACTATGGCACTTATTTATACACAGTTAATCAAATAATTAATGGAGTTTACATTATCCATGAAATGAGTTTTTGGTATTTCACGTAATTTTTTTTTCATTTAAATCAAATTTACATCTTTTGTAAAACACTCTTTTGAGCACATTTTCTTAGAAAATGTTGGTTTTTGCAATTATTGCAATTATTTCTTTTCTTAGATTTCTTTCCTTTTGCACCACAGCTTTTGGAATTCTTTATACTGTGTGACTACTGCATTTTGCAGCATGAATTGTAGCAAAATGGTCTTTACTTCTCACCATACGAATTTCCCTAATGAGACCAAAATGGTGATTTATCAGTTTTTCTTGTATCTCCCTAAAAAGTGGCTCTGCTTCAGCAGATACTTGCCAGCTTTTAATTTATCCATGACTTCTCACCCTACCCCACTCCTATATAAATTCTAACATCGGCTGTCTTGTTTCAGTACTTCTCATGTTCTTTATAGTGAGCAATTTTGTGTCAGAAATTCTTGGTCATAACAAATATACTTAACAAGCTCAACTTGATGTAAAGCTACATGTGTTCTCAATTTATCTATAAAAATTTTCCCTAATTGATTATGTAGTGTGAAAATAGTGGGAGATAAACTAAAAAGGCCATTTGTGATTTCATTATCCGCCTATGTAAAAGAATAATAATCATGGAGAAGAACTGATTACTTGTCTGTCATTAACAAGTATAACTTATTCAAAGTCTCTATTTCTTTCACACTGAAATAATGTTAGTGAAAAAGTGTTAGTGAAAATAAGGAAACTTCTCTTTAATCTAAAGACAGACTTCAAAAAAACTGGGCCAAATATGTTCTAAATATTTGGAACTAAATGATATTTTTTACTTAGGAAATTAAGGTCATTTAAGAAATTGGTAGTACTGGGCGGCGCCTGTGGCTCAGTCGGTAGGGCGCCGGCCCCATATACCGAGGGTGGCGGGTTCAGACCCAGCCCCGGCCAAACTGCAACCAAAAAATAGCCGGGCGTTGTGGCGGGCGCCTGTAGTCCCAGCTATTCGGGAGGCTGAGGCAAGAGAATCGCTTAAGCCCAGGAATTGGAGGTTGCTGTGAGCTGTGTGAGGCCACGGCACTCTACCAAGGGCCATAAAGTGAGACTCTGTCTCTACAAAAAAAAAAAAAAAAAAAAAAAAAAAAGAAATTGGTAGTACTAATTTGTAGCAGACTTAGTTTCCCATCTTCACTTTATGTTACCGAAGGTGGTGATGAGGATACAAAGATGAATTTTTTTTGAAACGTTAATTTTACCGTAGGAAATTTTGGCTAGTTCTTTGAGTTAGGAAGCTGCAGGGAACTCAACATTTCTTTATAGAGAATATTGCTCTTGTTGAATTGTACAGGTATAAAAACATTGCTTTTGTCAAATTGTGTAAGTCTTAAGGGAATAACTGCACACCGATTTGAAAAGGAAATATGCTTTAGGCAAGAGTCATAAAATGGCCTTATACCCGTACTTAATGACACTTAATGGCACATGTTAGAGATGAACCTCAGCTCTTCAATGCTGCCTGGTAACACATAGCCCCAAAGCACAAGATTGTTGTCATTGGGTTTTTACTGTTGTTTAGTTTAATTTTGTTTTGCCAACACAGTCTGTCTGTGGAACACTGACTATGGTCTCTAATGAGAACAAAGTTAGAAATTGGATAACCTAAAATGACTTAGGAATGAATTAAACGTGTGAAATCAGGGGTTAAAATGATGACAATGAAAATACATGTGAAAAACAAGCTCCTCCCATCAGGCTTATCTACCATTTCCTCAGGTATGACTTGATTGGAGAGAGCCTCGTGTTTGCTGTTGGGGAGGTTGTTTTCCTTTCCTAATGTGTTTTTTTAACAATGTTATCCAGCTGTAATTCATATAGCTTATGATTCATGCAATTAAAGGGTACGATTCAGTGGTTTTTAGAATATTCACAAAGTTGTGAAACCATGACCACAATTTTAGAACATTTTATTACACAGAAAAGAAGCCCCTTAACCCTTAGCAGTCACCTCTACCTTCCTCCCAATGGGCTTTAGCCCCTGGGAACCACTAATCTATTATAGTTATCTCTGTAGGTTTGTCTGTTGTAGTCACTTCAGATAAACAGAACTCTATGTGGAGTGACAGACTTTTCTTCCTATCTTGAGAATGCTTGTTGCTGTGAAAGGAAGTAGTTGGTAAAATCAATAGACTTGAGGGAGAGCCAGATACCTAACAGGTTTCTCAGTTTATCTTATGCTGAATAATTTCTCCTCAAAGCCAAACATTCATGATGTACTGCTCCTTAGAACATTTTGGCTAAGCCGGATGTGGTGGCCTGTAATCCTAGCCAAACATTCATGATGTACTGCTCCTTAGAACATTTTGGCTAAGCCAGATGTGGTGGCCTGTAATCCCAGCCAAACATTCATGATGTACTGCTCCTTAGAACATTTTGGCTAAGCCGGATGTGGTGGCCTGTAATCCTAGCCAAACATTCATGATGTACTGCTCCTTAGAACATTTTGGCTAAGCCAGATGTGGTGGCCTGTAATCCTAGCTATTCAGGAGGTTGAGGTGGGAGGATTGCTTGAGGCCAGGAGCATGAGACCTGCCTGGGCAACAGAGCAAGACTCCATTTCTAAAAAAAAACAAACAAAAAAATAAAGGTTAATCCTGCTTGGTCAGAAAAGAAAGTCCTGCTAAAAATGATGCCAAATAATTTGTCAAATAATTGACATGTTAGTTGTCAAGTGTGTCTACCTTTGCTACCTGTTTTGTATATCAGGTGAACTCAATGTTTTTTAATTGACTTCACTGAATTTGTGCTATTTTTTTCAAGTATGTATCATAGGACTAAAAATGATTTGAGTACATATAGTCTGATTGTAGCACTGCTAAATGTATTAAGTACAGAATTTTATTTGCAGTACTATGAAAGTCTATTACTGCCTAAGGTAGTTAAAGAAAATAAGTGAAGTGAGCTAGTTAACACTGCGGTTGACTATGATTTCAGTGACATTGAGAAGTGTGTATAAATTGCAGCTCTCTAAAATATGGGAAGATTCACTTTTAACCAAGGAACTAGCCAAATAGTATGGGCTAATGGCCCAGCTGCAGAAAACGCAGATAAGTGAATTATCGGTACTGTTATACTCTGTACCTTCCCAATGAGTGTTTCCTAAGCACTGTAGCTTTTTTTCTCTGAGTGGCATGACAACATCTTCCTGGCTGTACGTGTCCTGTTTCCATGATGTATTGACTAGTGTTGTGTGTTGTGAACATTGATGCCTGAAACACAAAGCTAAACACGTTTTGGGGGGGAAGTGTTTCTTCTCTAAATGGCCTTGCTCTATCCAAAAAATAAATGATTGTCTCACCCTGAAAAAATATATATTAAACAGTATCCATAAATATGTATAATTACTCTAGGAAGAGGGTGTGATTCCAAATATTGAATCACAATGTATCAAACTTAATGTGTCAATTAAAAACAGTAATAAAAGAAAAATAACAGCAAAAGATATATCACTATCCAATATAAAATTTATTTATCATGCTTGTTGATGGTCTGCTCTACTAATCTGTAAGCTAAAGAAAGCAGATGTTTTTATCAGTTTTGTTCATTGCTGTATTCCCAGCATCTAGAACAAAAAATATTTTTTGAAAAATAAATAATAATATTTTTTAGAAAAAAAAAGAAAAGAAACTAGTGACTAATTCTCACATAAATTGGATTTAATTTTGACAAAAGTACATTACTCGAACATTAATTTTTAATTCAACTTGTTAATATGTTGTTTAGGATATTGCATCCTCATTTTTAAGTGAAATATATTTGTAATTTCCCTTTATAATAATATATTTTTTCCAATATTCCCTTTTTTATTTTCTCTATACATCTACATGTGTTAATTTAGGTCTTTTATCCATCTTGAATCAATTTTTGTAAGTGGAGAAAGGTGCAGGTCCAGTTTCAGTCTTCTACATGTGGATATCCAGTTCTCGGATTTATTCCCCCAGTGTATGTTCTTGCTTGATTTATCAAATATCAGGTGGCTGTAAGATGTTAGTTTCATTTCATGGTTTTCTATTCAGTTCCAAATGTCAGTGTCTCTATTTTCGTGCCAATACCATGCTGTTTTGATCACTGTGGTCTTGGGGTAGAGCTGAAAGTCTGGTAGGTTGACACTGCCAGCTTTATTTTTTTTTTTATTTTTTCATTTTTTATTTTTGGCAGTGTTTGGCTGGGTTGGGTTTGAACCCACCACCTCCGGTATATGAGGCCAGCGCCCTACTCCTTAAGCCACAGGCGCTGCCCTCCAGCTTTATTTTTATTACTAAGAATTGCCTTGGCTATATGGGGTTTCTTCTGGTTCCATACAAAATGAAGAATTGTTTTTTCCAAATCTTGAAAGTATGATTATGGTTTTTTTTTTTTGTTTGTTTGTTT
Organism: Nycticebus coucang; assembly: GCF_027406575.1. Taxonomy (NCBI): domain Eukaryota; kingdom Metazoa; phylum Chordata; class Mammalia; order Primates; family Lorisidae; genus Nycticebus; species Nycticebus coucang. Next base: position 11,170,094 of record NC_069792.1, read on the forward strand.
TTTTGCAGTTTTGGCCGGAGCTGGGTTTGAACGCACCACCTCCGGCATATGGAGCAGTGCCCTACTCCTTTGAGCCATAGGCGCCGCCCTGATGATGGTATTTTAATGGGGATTACATTGAGTCAGTAGATTGCTTTGGGTAGCTTAAACATTTTCACAATGTTGACTTTTCCCAGCCATGAGAATGGTATGTTCTTCCATTTGTTAATATCTTCTGCTATTTCTTTTCTTAAGGATTCATAATTTTCTTTATAGAGGTTATTTACCTCTTTTGTATGTATATCCTAGGTATTTCATTTTCTTTGAAACTACTGTGAAGGGAATTGTGTCCTTGATTAGCTTCTCATCTTGGCTATTATTGGCATATACAAAGGCTAGTGATTAGTGGACATAGATTTTATATCCTGAGACACTGCCATATTTTTTGATCACTTCGAAAAGTCTTGTGGTTGAGTCTTTGGGGTTCTATAAGTATAAGATCACATTGTCAGCAAAGAGCGAGAGTTAGACCTACTCTACACCCATTTGGATGCCCTTTATTTCTTTCTCTTGCCTGATGATATTGGCTTGAACTTCTAGCACTTTGTTGAACAGTAGTGGTGATAGCATCCTTGTCTGGTTCCAGTTCTAAGTGGAAAAACTCAGTTTTACTCCATTCAGTATGATATTAGCAGTTAGTTGTTGTACATGACTTCAATCAAGATTAAGAAATGTAAATAGCCAGGCATTGTGGCAAGCACCTATAGTCCCAGCTACTTGAGAGGCTGAGGTGAGAGAATTGCTTAAGCCCAAGAGTTTGAGATTGCTGTGAGCTAAGATGCCACAGCACTCTACTGAGGGCAACATAGTGAGACACTATCTCAAAAAAAGAAAAATTTTAAAATGTGCCACCTATGCCTATATTCTTAAGTGTTCTAATTAGTAAAAGATGCTGAATTTTATCAAATGCTTTTTCTGCATCTATTGAGAAGATCATATGATCTTCATTTTTGCTTCTGTTGATATGGTGAATTACGTTATTGGACTTCCATATGTTAAACCAGACTTACATCCCTGGAATGAAACCTATTTGATCGTGATGAATGATGTTTTTAATGTGTAGCTATAATCTATTGGCTAGAATTTTATTTAAAAATTTTGCATCTATATTCACTAGTGAAATTGGTCTGAAATTCTCCTTTTTAGTTGGGTCTTTTCCTGGTATAAGGGTGATGTTTGCTTCAGAGAACATTAGGGAAGATTCTTTCCTTCTCAATTTTTTGGAATAATATCTGCAGTATAAGTATGATCTCTTCTTTGAAGATTTAATAGAATTCTGGTGTGAAGCCATCTGGACCAGGGCTTTTTTTGGTTGGGAGATTTTTTTTGTTTGTTTCTTTGATCTCAGTTCTTGAAATTGGTCTGTTTAAGAGATCTATTTCTTCTTGATTAAGTCTATAAAGAGGGTGTGAATCCAAATATTGATCCATTTCCTTCTCATTGTCAAATTTCTGGGTATAAAGTTTCTTGTAGTATTCAGAGATGATCTCTTGTATCTCTGCAGCATCTATTGTTACTCCCCTTTATCATTTCTGATTGAGGTTATTAGAGATTTTACTTTTCTGTTTCTAGTTAATCTGGCCAAAGATTTATCAATTTTATTTTTTTTTTTTGAAGAACCAACTCTTTGTTTAGTTAATTTTCTTTTTTTTGTTGTTGTTGTTGTTTTTAGAGATAGAGTTTCACTTTGTCGCCCTTGGTAGAGTGTCGTGGCATCACAATTTACAGCAACCTCCAGCTCTTAGGCTTAAGCGATTCTCTTGCCTCAGCCTCCTGAGTAGCTGGAACTACAGGCACCTGCCACAACGCCTGGCTATTTTTTGTTGCCATTTGGCCAGGGCCAGGTTTGAACCTACCACCCTCAGTATATGGGCCCGGCACCCTACTCACTGAGCCACTGGCGCTGCCCTGTTTAGTTAATTTTCTGAATGATTCTTCTGTTTTTAATTTCATTAATCTCTGATTTAATGTTGGTTATTTCTTTTCTTTTTCTATGTTTGGGACTAGATTGTTCTTCTTTTTCCAATTCCACAAGATGGTTTATGATTTTGTTGATGCTCTCTCTTTCTATTTTTTTAATGTAGTCATCTAATGTGATAAATTTTCCTCTTAAAACTGCTTTTGCTATACCCTACAAATTTTGGTAACTTGTATCATCATTGTTATGTTTGAGGAATTTAAGGATTTCCTCTTTTATCTCTTCCTGAACCCAACTATCATTCAGCATAAGTTTGTTTAAGTTCCAAGTCTTTGTGATGAACGTTTTTGGTTGGAGTTGAGTTCCACCTTATTGTGTTGTGGTCTGAGAAGAGACAAGGTATAATTTCTATTCTTTTAATTTTGCTGAGGTTTGATTTGTATCCTGACATGTGGTTGATTTTGGAGTATGTACCATGGGCTGACGTGAAAATACATATTCTTTAGCTTTGGGATCATGTGTTTTGTATATGTCTATTAATCTCATTTGTTCTAGCGTCACATTTAAGTCCTGCATACCTTTGTTTAGTTTCTTGTTAGCGTATCTGTCCAGTCCTGTCAGAGAAGTGTTAAAGTCACAGCAATTATGGTGTTATGGGATATCATACTGCTGAGACCCATCAAAATCTGTTTTATAAATCTGGGAGCATTTAAGTTGGGTGCATAAATATTTAAAATTGAAATATCTTCTTGTATTGTTCCCTTGACCAGTATAAAGTGCCCATTTTTGTCTTTTTTAACTTTAGCTGCTTTAAATCCACTTGTATCTGAAAATAAGATTGCAACCTTTCCTTTCTTCTGATTTCCATTTTTTTGAAACACTATTTTCCATCCCTTAACCCTGAGTCTTGATTTGTCCTTCAAGGCTAGGTGTGTCTCCTGGAGACAGCATATGAATGGCTTGTGCTTTTTTATCCAGTCAGCCAGCCTGTGCCTCTTCAGTGGTGAATTCAGTCCATTGATATTTATTGAGAGAATTAATAAGTGTGGTGGAATTCTACTTGTCTTATTTTGTGAAAGTTGTGTAGTTTTATCCTTTGCACCATTGTGGAAGCTATGTTTCAACCTTTAGCTTCTGGATGTTTACATTGCTAGTGGTCCATTCTAATGATCAGTGTTGAGAATAGATAGGTCTAAGTATTTCCTGTAGGGCTGATCTTGTTGTGGCTAATTTCCTCAGTGCTCATATATGCAAAAGATTTGATTTCTCCATCAATTTTTTTTTTTTTTTTGAGACAGAGTCTCACTATGTCGCCCTTGGTAGAGTGCCGTGGCGTCACAACTCACAGCAACCTCAAACTCTTGGGCTTAAGTAATTCTCTTGCCTCAGCCTCTCAAGAAGCTTGGACTACAGGCACCCACCACAACACCCGGCTTTGTTGTTGTTGTTGTTGTTTGGCAGGCCCAGGATGGGTTTGAATCCGCCAGCTCTAGTGTATGTGACTGGCACCATACCAACTGAGCTACGGGCACCTAGCCTCTCCATCAGTTTTGAAGCTTAGTTTAGTAGGATACAGAATTCTTGGCTAGAAATTATTTTGTTTAAGATTGTTGAAGGTGGATGCTTGGAAGGTTTCAGTTGAAAACTCCGCTGTCATGCTAATGGCTCTGCCTCTATAGGTCAGTTGACACTTACTCCGGGCTGCTTGCAGAATTTTTTTTTTCATCTTGACTTTGGACAGGTTTGTTACAATGTGTCTTGGAGAGGCTCTGTTTGAGATGACCCAGGATTTGATATCCATCTGAAAGGAGTGTGTCAGGGTCTTTAGTAAAACTTGGGAAATTTTCCTTATGATGATCTCCAGTAGGGCTTCTGTTCCTTTGGGACAATCTTCTTCCCCTTCAGGAATCACTATTATTCATATATTTGAACACTTCATGGAGTCTCATAGTACTCTAATCATCCATTCTGCTTTCTCTCTCTTCTTTTCTGCTTCTTTAACTACCTGGGTTAACTCAAAAACTTTATCCTATAGTTCTGAGGTTCTTTCTTCTTCCTGCTCTAACCTATTTTTGATACTTTATACTGCATCTTTACATTCCACGTTTGTCTCCTTCATTTCCTTAAGCGTCACCATATCCTTTGTATATTCTACATATCTCTCATCCAACTTTTGGTTCTGTCTTTCCATTTTCTTGTCCATTCCTTTTATTGTCTTTTTTTTTCCCTTTTATGAAGTCATATACATGTAGATCATGAATACATTTATGTATATGTGGGGTTCAATGTGTTGATTTTTTAATGCAATTTGGAGTGCTTACATAAAACTAATTAATATAGCTTTCACCTCATTTACTTAATTATTGTGTTAAGACATTTATGTTCTTTACTTGATAGATTTGACTTGTACCCTTGCAATATGCTCCATAGGTGTTGTCTCACCATTTACCCTCCCTCTATCAAACCTCCCCTCACCCCTCCCTTCTCCCTCCATTTCGTTCCTTCATCCTGGGTTATTGTGATCTATCTTTCATAAGAAAGTGTGAGTAAATATAAATTGGTTTCATAAAAGTACTGAGTATATTGGATACTTTTTCTTCCATTCTTGAGATACTATACTAAGAAGAATATTTTCCAGCTCCATCCATCTAAACATAAAAGAGGTAAAGTCTTTATCTTTTTTAAGGCTGCATAGTATTCCATGGTATACATATACCACAATTTATTAATTCATTCACAGGTCAGTGGGCCTTGGGGTTCTTCCATAGCTTGGCAATTATGAATTGAGCTGCAATGAATAATCTGGTGCAAATAGCTTCGTTGCAAAGTGATTTTTGATCTTTTGGATATACTCCTAGTAGAGGAATTGCAGAATCAAACTGCAGGTCTATCTTTAGATCCCTGAGTGTTCTCCAAACTTCTTTCCAAAAGGAATGTATTAGCTTGAATCCCCACCAGTAGTGCAGAAGTGTTCCCTTTTCTCCACATCAATGCCAACATCTATAGTTTTGGGATTTTGTCATGTGGGCTACTCTTACTGAAGTTAGATGATATCTCAAAGTGATTTCGATTTGCATTTCTCTGATGATTAAAGATGATGAGCATTTTTTCATGTTCCTGTAGACCATGCACCTGTCTTTTTCAGAGAAGCTTCTGTTCAAGTCTCTTGCCCACAATGAAATGGGATCACTTGTTCTTTTCTTATTAATAAGTTTGAGTTCTCTGTGGATTCTGGTTATCAGACCTTTTCCAGAAACATAACGTGCAAATATCCTCTTCCAGTATGAGGCTGTCTACTTGCTTTACTTACTGTGTTCTTGGCAGTGCAGAAGCTTCTTAGTTTGATCAGATCCCAGTAATGTATTTTTAGTATTGCTTCAATTGCCCAGGGGGTCTTCCTCATAAAGTTTTTTCCCAGGCCAATTTCTTCAAGTATTTCCTCTGCACACTCTCCAAGAATTTTTATAGTTTCATGTCTTAATTTTAAGTCTTTTATCCAGTGAGAGTCAATTTGTGTTAGAGGAGAAAGGTGTGGGTCCAGTTTCAGTCTTCTACAAGTCACCAGACAGTTGACCCAGCACCATTTGTTAAATAAGGAATCTTTCCCTCAATTTATATTTTTGATAGGCTTATCAAAGATCAAATGATGATAAGTGTCTGGATTTATCATGTGGTTCTCAATTCTATTCCATACATCTACCTCTCTTTTTTTGTGCCAGTACCATGCTATTTTGATCACTATAGATTCATAGTATAGTCTGAATTATGGTAGCATGGTTCCCACTGATTTGTTTTTATTTCTGAGTAATGTCTTGGCTATTCAAGGTTTTTTCTGTTTCCATATAAAATGAAGTACTAGTTTTTCCAGATCTTTAAAGTATGACAGAGGTGCTTTAATAGGGATTGCATTAAATCTGTAGATTGCTTTGAGTAGTATGGACATTTTAACAATGTTGATTCTTCCCAGCTATCAGCATGGTTATTATGTTTTTCCATTTGTTAACATCTTCAGCTATTTCTTTTCTCAGAGTTTCATAGTTCTCTTTATAGAGATCTTTCACATGTTTTGTTAGGTACACTCCCAGATATTTCATTTTCTTTGGCACTGTTGTAAAAGGAATAGAGTCCTTGACTGTTTTTTTCAGCTTGACTATTGTTGGTATATATGAATGCTGCTGACTTGTGAGTCTTGATTTTGTAGCCTGCGACACTACTGTATTCCTTGATCATGTCTAAGAGTTTTGAAATTGAGTCCCTGGGGTTTTCTATTTATACAATCATATCATCTGTGAAGAGTGAAAGTTTGATCTCCTCTGATCCTATATGGATACCCTTGATCTCCTTCTCTTGCCTGATTGCAATGGCTAAGATTTCCATTAGAATGTTAAAAAGCAGTGGAGACAGTGGGCAGCCTTTCCTGGTTCCAGATCTGAGTGGAAATGATTTCAATTTTACTCCATTCAATATAATATTGGCTGTGGGTTTGCTGTAGATAGCCTCTATCAGTTTAAGAAATGTCCCTTCTATACGCATTTCCTTAAGTGCTCTGTTCATTAAAGGATGCTGGATATTATCAAAAGCCTTTTCTGCATCATTTGAGAGAATCATATGGTCTTTGCTTTTCTGTTTATGTGATGTATTATACTTACAGATTTACATATATTGAACCAACCTTGAGACCCTGGGATAAAACCTACTTGGTCGTGATGAATAATTTGTTTGATTTGTTGCTGCATTCTGTTTGCTAGGATCTTATTGAATATTTTTGCATCAATATTCATAAGAGATATTTGGTCTATAATTTTCTTTTCTTGTTGGGTCTTTACCTGGTTTGGGAATCAGGGTGATATTTGCTTCATAGAATGTGTTGGGAAGTATTCCTTCCTTTTCGATGTTTTGGAAAAGGTTAAGTAATATAGGTACTAGTTCTTCTTTAAAGGTTGGGTAGAATTCTGATGTAAAGCCATCTAGTCCTGGACTTTTCTTTTTGGGGAGATTTTGTATAGTTTATGCTATTCAGAACTTGATATAGGCCTGTTCATTACTTCCACCATTCTAGCTAAGTCTAGGAAGGTGGCACACTTCCAAGTATTAGTCTATTTCCTTAATATTTTCATATTTCTGAGAATAGAGGTTTTTGTAATATTCATTAAGGATTTTTTAAATTTCTGAGGAGTCTGTCTTTATCTCATCTCTGTCATTTTTGATTGATGAAAATAGAGATTTTACTCTTTTATTTCTGGTTAGGTTAGCCAAAGGTTTATCTATTTTATTGACCTTTTCAAAAAACCAACTTTTTAATTTATTGATCTGTTATATAATCCTTTTGTTTTCAATTTCATTTAATTCTGCTCTAATTTTGGTTATTTCTTTTCTTCTGCTGGGCTTGGGTTTGGAGTCTTACTCCTTTTCCAGTTGCTTGAGATGTCCCATTAAGTTGTTGATTTCCTCTCTTTCCATTCTCTTGAGGAAGGCTTGCAGTGCTATAAATTTCCCTCTGATGACTGCCTTTGCAGTATCCCACAGGTTCTGGTAGTTCATGTCCTCATTATCTTTTTGTTCCAAAAATGTGATAATTTCTTTCTTAATCTCATCTATAACCCTAACTTATAACCTTATAACTAAATAAGATTATTTAGTTTCCATGTCTTTGTGTGAGTTTGCATATTCCTGTTGTTACTGAGCTCAACTTTTATTCCAAGATGGTCCAAGAAGATTCAAGGAATAATTTCTATTTTTTTTAATTTGCTGAGGTTATAATTGTGACCTAAGATGTGATCAATTTTGGAGGATGTTCCATGGGCTGATGAGAAAAATGTGTGTTCAGTTTTGGTAGGATGAAATGTTCTATAGATATCTGTTAAATCCAATGGTTGAATGATTAATTTTAAATCTAAAATTTCTTTGCTTAGTTTCTTATTGGAGGATCTACTCCACACTGCCAAAGGGGTGTCAATACCTCTGACTATTATGGTGCTGTAGGAAATCAAGTTGCTCATGTCTGTTAGAGTCTCTCATAAATTGACGCGCATTCTGGTTGGGTGCATAAATGTTAATAATTGAAATCTCATCATGTTGAGTGTTTCCCTTAACAAATATGAAGTGACCATCCTTATCTTTCCTTACTTTTGTTGGTTTAAAGCCTATCGTATCTGCAAATAAAATTAAAACACCTGCTTTTTTTTATTTCCATTTGCCTGAATTATAGATGACCATCCCTTCACCCTGAGTCTATAATTATCTTTTAAGGTAAGATGAGATTCTTGTATTTAGCAAGATATCCGGCCTGAGCTTTCGTATCCAGTCAGCCAATATGTAACTCTTTAGAGGACAATTTAAGCCATTCACACTAATTGAGAGTATTAATAAGCCTGGTAGTATTTGGGGTGTAGAGTTTTTCAAAAGTCCAGTGGACATTATTAATCCTTTCACCACTGTGGAAGTTGGAATTTGATCAAAAGATTCTAAGTGAGTTTACTTTGGTGGTAGAACATCGTGCTTGCCATTGTGGAGGATGAGTCTGAGAATATCCTGGAGGAGCTGGTTTAGTTATGACAAATGTCTTCAACATGTAAATGTCATTAAAGTGTTTAATTTCTCTACCATAAATGAAGCTCAGTTTAGCTGTATAAAGGATCCTGGGTTGAAAATTATTTTGTTTTGGGAGGTTGAAGGTAGACAACCAACCTCTTCTGGCTTGAAAAGTTTCAGCAGAGAGATCTGCAGTCATTCTAATATTCTTCCCCTTGTAGGTGATGGTTTTTTTACATCTGGCTATTTGCAGTATTTTATCCATATTAACTTTGGCAAAGTTAATTATAATGTGTCTGGGAGATGTTTTATTTGGATTGAGTCATGCTGGGGTTCTGAAACTGTCTGCTATCTGAATTTCAGAATCTCTTGCCATGTTTGGGAAGTCCTTGATTATCTCTTGGAGTATAGCATCTGGGCCTTTCAACACAATCTCATCACCTTCAGGAATTCCTATAAGGCAAATGTTTTCTTTTTTTGAATTATCCCACAGCTCTCTGAGAGAATGATCCGTTTTTGCTCTCCACTTTTCTTCCTCTTTGTGTGTTTGGGAGCATTCAAAAGCTCTGTCTTCAATTATCAGAAATCCTTTCTTCTGCCTGCTCAATTCTGTTACTGAGGGATTCTACTATATCTCTCATATCTTCGGGGGCTGCAACTTCTTTTCTCAATGTGTCAAAATCTTTGATGATTTTGTCTTTGAATTCATTGAATTCTTGAGACAACTTTTGAATTATTCCTCGAATTTATATTTCCAACTTTACTTCCATTCTGTTAATCTTATTTGCCATCCAAATTCTAAACTCAATTTCTGGCATCTCAGCCATTTTTTTTATGAATGGGATCTTCTGGTGTGGCTGCTTTGTCATTCCTTTGGGGTTGTTGATCTACTCTGATTATTCATGTTGCCAGAGTTTTTCTGCTGATTCCACCCCATGAATGTTTTTTGGCTAGATAAGCAGGTAAGGTGAAGCTGGATTGGGGGCTTATGGGGTTGAGGTTAACCAGCCCTTTGCCAAAGAGCTGGGACTGGTGACTGCAGCTTTTCCCCTACAGCTTTTCAAAGGACTCATACAGTACTACCACCTGAGACTGGGGACCTGCTCGGTGTGGTGGGGCTAGGTGGCTCTATCTTGTATTCAGCTGATCTGTGTGAATCAGTGACTCTGGGTCAAAGTCTCAGCTGTTTCCTTGGAGTCGCAGCTTGCCTCAGCAGAGAAGACATGTAATTATTTGTCTCTTCTCTCAGCTCAGCTCCCACCCTTCAGCTTTGGTGGGTTCTTTCTGGCCATTATCTCTCCCTCTAGACTGGAGCTTAGAAAGCTGGCTCTAGTCAGCCATCATCCCCCACACCCCCTTATTCTGTTGTTCTTGGAGAGCTGAGCTAAACATCTATCCCGTCCACCATCGTGCTCTGCCTCCTGCCCTTTTATTGTCTTTATCATCCATGTTGCCTGAATTCATGTTGCTCGAATTTTTCTGTTGGTTCCTCCTCATGTGCTCGTTCTTCTTGTTCAACTCCTTGTCCTCCTTTTACCTTATCACTGCCTATTTTGCTTCAAATTACCTTGTCTCAGAGCTTAGGTCTTCAAGTGGCCTCAGCCTGAGCAAAGACAAATTCTTCCTCGAGGGCAAACAAACAGAAGTCCTTCCACTTGGTGACAATATGTTGCAATACGTTGCCGGGACACCACGTGGCACTGTGGGTTTTTAGGAGACAGAGAACACAGCTAGCAACCTCTGTGGTCCTTATTCCAAATTTAGTTGCCTTTGGTGATTGCCTAATTGTTCCCTCAGTATTCAGACCCTGTCAGGTTGCAATCTTAAAGCTCACAAGAATCCTTCAGGGGCAGGTTTCACAATGCCCCCAGTTCCAGTGGGGTGTGGGAGTTCCCCAGCCTTTCCCAAGAGGGAGTTCTGATCCTGGCAGGTGTAATTAAGACAGCTGTGCTTTAGGCCCCTGCTAAGACCTTCTCACAACCTTCCCCACAGTGGCAGCTCCCTGGCCACCAAGACCTTAGTATGGTTGCCTCTCCAGTCACCAAACCTATGGCAAATCCAGTCCAACCAGCATTCAAACCTGATTGCTATATACTGTTCAAGTCTGCCCACTCTTCCAAGCTTTCCACTCAACACACAGCTTCCTCCAACTACTGAAAATTCTGGAAAGGCTTCCTCACATCCCAGACCTCCATGGGGAGGGGGATAGCAGCTGATCCTAGCCAGTCACAAACACTTGCCTTATTCATCAGATTTCCACCCCTCTGAATCATACACTGTATCCAGCTCACCACCTCCTCACTATGCTCCCTGAGCTAGAACCCTGCATAAGGTCCCTGCACCAGGTATGGCTGGATTCTCTTTTTCCCCAGTCATTCTTGGAGAGCTCAGATAAATGACCCTTCATTTAGATGGTCCACCATCTTGCTCTTCCCCTCAAAAGAATTTTTTTTAATTAAAAAAAGAAGAAAAATCATAAACAGAACTGAGAAGGGAGTAGCTACTACATAAGTTTGATATGGAATTTGCTGGGTTTGATATGACAGAACTACAAGTATAAATATATGTGCTTTCCCTAATTTAGGATTTACTCACCCTATCAGCTCCAAATACTTTTGGAAGACTTACACTGTAACCTTAATAAGATAATAAGCATAAAGAAATAAAAACAAGCAACACAACAAGCATTAGAGACATTGAACTGATACGTGCATTAACATATCAGTGTTGGAGATACACAGATTAGTAGTTAAATTTCAGAAATAACCCCTTCAAAATCCCATTTTAGCTAGCCTCTCTTGCAGTGAACATTTTATTCTATAAATTCAACATTGATTTGGTGATTGGCTGATGGATTGACATCATCTCTGAAACTTACCCCTTCCTATACACTGAGGCAGTCTTAGTGCTTGGGAAGGCAGCCAAGATTCAAACTGAGTAAAGGATAAGGGAAGAGCAATAGGTCTAGAAATGGTCTGCAGATACTGAGGAGAGCTGAAATTGTGGAACTGCCACCCACCAGCACTGGCCTCAGAGCACACAGCTGCCTTAAAATGCTGCTGGCTGCTTGCCCTGCAGGAGGAGGAGGCTCTGATGAGCCAGCACAGCTTAAGGACTGGCAAGACAGAGTGAGAGTGGGGTCAGATGCTATCTCAACCCTGACCCCCCTAAGACCCCTCACCTTTTGCCACTCCCTATATAATGAGGCACGTCTACTAGTAAGGATGTTATTCAAAATAATTTTTGCCATTTTATAAATGCTCCCCTTGCTTGTTGAAAAAAAAACTCAAAACAGTTCATAGATCTCAAAGAAGGAATAACACTCCTTTCTGCACATCCATTTGAAGTTTTTATGATGACGTTTTTCAAATGGCAAAGTAGCGAGAGAGACACATGCGGGAGTTTGTTAGCGTGATCTGTAGAGCTTCTGTGATGTCATTGCAGAAGCCGAAGGGCTCGAGCTGTTAACATTTGATCACATCCCTTTTACACCGGCAGGTCTCGCGCTTCCGCAGAGGTACCGGACACAGTCCCTGGTTCGCTCAAACAACCCATCATCTTGGTGGCCAGCAGGAGGCAGTGTCACCACACAGCTTCCACTGAGCCCCAGGTAATTTTTGAAACTATCAGAGTTGAAAAAAAATGTCCTCATACAATATTAGAGAAAATATTAGCTTACTGGATGAAATATGCATTTAGTATTTATTTTTAATAGGCATTGAGTGACAGGATGAAGCATATTTTCTTGCCATGTCTGGTACATTTATCTCAATATCCTGACATAGAATAAAGCCATTTTCCATTTATTTGACTTTTGAGTTGATTTTAAATCCAAAGTTAAAACAAACTGAAAAACTCAAAATGTCCTTACTGTATTTTTCACCCTGTGAGATTCCCCTTGTATGTTTCACATAACTGTGCAGGTACTGGCATCTCATTTATCAAAAGGATGTTTTTTTTTTTTTTTGGAGACACAGTCTCAAGCTGTCACCCTGGGTAGAGTGCCTTGACATCACAGCTCACAGCAACCTCAAACTCTTGGACTCAAGTGATTCTCTTGCCTCAGCCGCCCAGGTAGCTGGGACTACAGGTGCCTGCCACAATGCCGGCTGTTTTTTGGTTGTAATTGTCATTGTTGCTGGCAGGCCATGCTGGATTCGAACCCACCAGCTCCGGTGCATGTGGCTGGCACTCTAGCCGCTGAGCTACAGGTGCCTAGCCAGGATGTTTTCTTTTTTAAATAAAACATTGAGGACCTATCATGGAAGATAAGTAACTTCCAAAACCTCAAGACATTTATAGGTTAAAAACAGCGAGTGCAAAAGACTGAAGGCCCTTCAGTTCTGTTCTTTTTCTCCCTAAAAATGGGTAAGATCCTGGAGGTGTGTCTTCGTGGTACGCAGTGGGCCGTGTAACCCACTAGGAGCATTCGCTGAGCCTTTCAGCGCTCAGAGCTGTCTCGGCAGTGGAGAGAGGGACCAGGTGCCAACCCAGAGCTCAGCCTGGATCCCTGCCTGGGCCACACCTTCTGCTTGCTCCCATGGACCAGAGAGGGATGAGAAGCTGGGGTCCAAAAGTTCCTGACTATCCCTGACAGAAGGAAGTCAGTGGGTCTGGTTGTTCCCCTGCTTCCAGAAAAGGAGATGCAGAAGACAAAAGGAAAGATGCTGGGACCAGTTTTTTTTTTATCCTGGCCACCTCCTTGGGGAAGGAGGTGAGGGAATAGGGACATGAAATGGACAGGTGTTGGAGAAGACAGCCACTGCAGACCAGTTGGCAGTTCTGTAAGAAGATTCTAAGAAAAAAAGTAGGTTCTGAAAACAAAAGTAGCTTTAGAAACCCCAAATTTAGCAACTACAGGAACCCCAATGTTTAAATGAAAATTTTTTTTGATGGGCTGCGTCTGTGGCTCACTGAGTAGGGCTTGGGCCCCATATACCAAGGGTGGTGGGTTTGAACAGCCAAACTGCAACAAAAAAATAGCCGGGCATTGTGGCGGGTGCCTGTGGTCACAGCTACTTGGGAGGTTGAGGCAAGAGAATCGCCTAAGCCCAAGATCTGGAGGTTGCTGTGAGCTGTCACACCACAGCACTCTACCGAGGGCAATAAAATAAGACTCTGTCTCTAAAAAAACAAAGAAGAAGAAAAGAAAAAAGAAATTATTTTTTGAAAATTATTGAAGTGAAATGCGGGAGGGAAAAAAACCTGAAAGCTAAGAACATGGTATCCCTAGAGGACTGATAGTATGTTATGGTACGACCACATCATGAAACTTGAGGACATTAGAAGCACATTTAATATCATGTCATTTTTGTAAAGCAAACAACTAATTAAACCCTGCCTATTTACAGTGTTTAATTTTACCTGAGTCCTGTACTACTGGAAAATAGTGAAACAGAATGATAAGAAACCTCCTCCTTTTTTTTTTAGGAGACAGGTCTCATTATGTTTCCCAGGTTGGCCTTGAACTCTGGGCTCTAAATCAGGGATCCCCTGCCTCAGCCTCCCATGTAGCTGGGACTGTGGGTGCTCCCCACCCTGCCACCTAGGAAATCTCCCACCCTTTTGTGTTCCTATAAATGGCAAAGTGCAAACAAACACCTTCCCCATATGACTTAGAAAGGCCCCCAAGAATGCTCCCCTTTTTTACCTAAATCAAGGCTGGACACAGATTCCCCAATCTCTCTTTCTTCATCATATAAATGATTGCCTGAACTGCTGGTCCAGCTGACAGATTGGAACAAAATGCATGTTAAGAAATTTGAGTTAAGTTTCTCACCTTCCCCCAGGCCTCTGAAGTTTAACCCACCATCACCCTGAGCCAGGATGTCGCCCCCCCTTACTAGTCCCTCCTGAGAACAGGCTGGCCTCAGGGTGAAATGCCCTATCACCTTACCCAATCAAGTCACCCTTACATTCCAATTCACCCAGGCTAAGAAAAAAAGTCCCCTCCTATTGCAGTAACTCTTCCCCTCCCCACCTTATAATAATCTATTCAAATAAAGTCTTCCCTTAACAAAAAAAAAAAAAAATTTTAAACCAGTGAGTACAGAGGGCTACTGTGCCTGCCTCTGGAAAGACAGAAAGCATTCCTTTCTAAGACATTTAGCCATACACTGGATATGAAAAAATATAAGAACCCCTTGGGATCAAATTGTAAGAGTAATTTTCTGCAAAAGGGGGGATATATATTTATATTATTTATCTGCTGTAAAACTATAAATAATGACTTATTTACATTTTAAAAATAGATAATAGTCTTCTTATTGTATGTGTTCAGTATACACGCAAGTCAGAATTTTGAATATTTTCTTATAAACATCACACTTTGACCCACTAGAAAGCAAGACTGTGAACTAACAAGTCAATACACAGTTATGGAACGGGAGTTGTATGCAAGGCATTGAGAAAGACTTCCTAGGAGCTCCCAGAGCTGTACCTGGGGATGCCCCCTGGGAGTAAGGAGGATCCTAGGAGCTTGAGTCTCTTGCCTCTGGGCATTTGCTAAATCACACAGTGCTGCTAATAGGTAACAATGCATTATCTCTTCAAGGGCATTTGTCTTGCTTAGAATTTGGGGCTCTCTAACCGGCAACTGACATTAATTCTTGGGTTCTCTGACTAGGGGAGATGGTCACAGCCTGGACAGGCTAGCACTTGAATCTGACCAGAGAATCAGTACCAGCCACCCTGAGAGTGGTGAGCTAATCCAGGAAGAGGGAAACCAGAAGGCATCCAAATTTTATTCTGATTAAATTGTGGTTTAGAGCATAGAATTAGAAAGATCTATAATTGATTTCCAGATGGGCATCAGTTACTGAATCTTAAATTTATGCCAATTTTAATTTCCCTAAACCCCAGTTTCTTCATGTGTATAATGGAAATAGTATTGGCAGGGGTTCTGTTAGCAATCAGAACAATGATGCTAAGATCTTAGCACAGAACCTGGAACATAAAATCACCCAATAAATGGTAGCAATTATCATTTTGGGTTATGAGTTAAGACTAATTAGTTCTGGAATCATAACATCTCAGACTGGAAGGGACCTTCAGAGTCTCCCAGTCCAATGACAACTCTCCAGCACCCAGCCAAGAAGTCATGTCTTTGTGAGACACCTTCCAAAATACTCCATATTTGACATAAGACTCCTCCGTGGGAACCATTGCCAATAAAGGACAAGGAGGAAGGAAAGTGGTGTGAAGGCACATGTGCCAAAACAGGGTGTATTTAAACACAACCTGCCTTTTTTTGCACAATTGGGTTTCTGAGCATAGAAGCGTTGCAAGCTATCCTACTGGAACAGAACAGAAACTCAAATCTAAGGTGAGACTTTCTGAAAGGCACTTTGAAAACAATCTCCCTCCCAAATTTTTATAAACCACAGCTGTTAAAATCCAGAGGTATCTAGTTAGGTGTTAGAGATTTCTTTCCAACACAGCTAATGAGAGGCTGCTCTGAAAACCCTGGCATGCATCACTTAAGCCTGGGAGTTGTGCAGTGACACTCAGCTGGTGTCTGGCACTGGCAGAGATTATCATTGAAGCATTGAAGGTTACGCCAGGAATCACAACATTGCCACCTGCATTCTGGCTGGAAATCACAAGCTTGCCAGGAAAAGGCAGCGTAAGCCTCGTGTGTCCTTCCCCGGTGCCGGGGGCTGGAGGACACCATTAAATATCAGCTCCACCTCCCACCTGCAATTTGACCTTGTTCCTGAGTCATTGTCCTCCCTGAGCCTGAGTGTGTTCACTCACCAAGGGGTGACAATCGTGAGCACCTGCTGTCCTTACCCGATTATTAATGAATTTCATTTTCATAAACTGCTTTCATATCCTTGACAGAACATTGCTTTCTGGTGTAAGGAGAAAACCATTATCATTATTGACCTCAGAGCCAAAAGAGGGATACTTTTTTAGGCTTGCTTACTAATGAAATGGTAGTGTATAACATTATATGTTTTTCATTACACATACAAGTAAACTTTAAAGTACACAATTTTGAAATATGAGTTTATTATACCATTCAACGTGGTGAATTACAGTAAAGAGTTGCTCTAATGATTGTAAGTACAGATGGCCAGAGCTGGCCTCTGATTCTCAGTTCATTAGACAGTCCTCCCTTTGACCAACAGGCTTCTCATTGTCAGGCAGCGTGGGTCTCAGCTGATGTCAAATGCCCCATTCTAACTTGGGTGGATTGTTCTCATGAAAGATGCCCACACGCATTCTGCTGCAGATAGGGATAGGGCTACTCTGCAGATGTCGCGGCCACCATCACTGTAACTTTTGCTCATCACACGATCTTGGGTTTCTTTCCAGAGACTTGCACAAAGCTCGATTCAGAGTTTGCCTGTGACCGATGCACACTTGGCCCGCAGATGGACAGAGGAGAAGAAAAAGGCGTCCCAGTGTTCCTCCACGCTTGCCTGGGAAAGCTTGGGAATTCTTGGCTGCTTTACTAGCTTCAAGTCCTGCTGAAAAACAAATCAGAAAGTTGCCAATGGTCTCATTCAGTCTAAGGAACTGGGTTAATGTGACTCTGTGAGCAAAGCCATCAATGCACAAAAGTCAGGAAATCCAAGATTGCCATTCCCACAGCCCACTGAAGCTCTCCACACACAGGTGACCCTGTGTCCCGGCTTAGGCCCTAAACTGCATTCTTGGCAAAGGGCAGAGCCACCGTGCTAGCCATCCTAGGGGTATGCCGGCCTTAAGGGATTCAGCCAAGGGGAAAATGTTCTCTGCATTCGTTATGCTATAATTTCAACTCTTAAAAATATTCACTTATTTTTAAATCGACTTTTTTAATGAAGTATTGTATATTTACTGAAAAGTACACAATTGCTCAGTGAGCAGCTCAATGAGTGTATACAGTGTGAGCTTATCTCATGGAATAAATATCCGGCCAAGAAACTGCTGCCTGCACCCCAGGGTCCTCAGCACATACCTCCATGTCTCACATGATGATAAAATGGACTATAAAAATTATCAAAGGAATATAGTGTAAATAGTCTTCTGGGACTCTAGGGGAGACCAGAAAATCTCCTAAAGTGTCTCCTGACCAGGAGCAGTGGCTCACACCCATAATCCTAGCACTCTGGGAGGCCAAGGTGGGTGGATTGCTTGAGCTCAGGAGTTCCAGACCAGCCTGAGCCAGAGGCTGAGGCAAAAGAATCACATTGAGCCCAAGGTTGCTGTGGGCTATGAGGGCGACAAAGTGAGACTCTGTCTCGAAAAAAAAAAAAAAAAGTGTGTCTCCTGAAATTGAGCCAGCCTTCCAGAGAACACTGTCTGACACTCCTGTCATTAGAGCTCCTGTTCTGCTTGACAGGAGAAAGGGTGTGGCTGCTCCGAGAGATCGCTCAGGTTCTGTCTTCAGAGACTGCTGTGTGGCACCTGTGCTCTTGCAACAGGCAGCTACTCCATGCAGAGGAAACAGACAGATGTACCTGACTGAGGACGCCTGGAGAAGCCCAGCTGGGCATGTCAGTGACGGGTACACCCTGGGCCTCTGATTCCCAGTGCCAGGACCTCGAGCCTGGCTATGTAAATTTCACAAATGCCCCAAAAGATTCCGAGGTACAGCCATAGAAGAGAACGACTCTCTCAAACTGTTAACTTGTATTTCTCTCTCATTAAACATTTTCCAAGCCAAGTCCCTCTTTGAAAAAAATGAAAGTCCTTGGAGGCACAGTAAGGGGGCTCAGCTGAGTTTCTTCTCCCATCTCTTGATTTTAGCTGGGCTAATTCTGCCCAATCAGATGTTGTTGGGCTTCTGATGCCTACAGAGTTGGTCAAAATCAAAAGCTTTGCCTCCCACAACCTCCAACATCAGCTCCTTTTTGTACGTAACTACAGGCCTTTGCTTATATCTAAAACAAGCTCTTACCCTTCTCCACAGAGCAAAGTCCTACACATTCTGCAAGATCCAGACCAAATGTTCCCTCTCTCTGTGTTTCCTGACTCAGTCCTGCTCCTGTACCCCTATTATCCTAACAAAGGCCTCTTTAAAGTTCTTAGAACATCACACCTGTGCGATGCTTGCCTCACCAAATGGACTGAGATCTTCCTCTTTCCACCTCTGTGTACTCTCAGGGCCTAGAATAAAACCTGAGATGAATAAATAAACAGCAGACGGTAGCATGATGCATGCATGGCGGAATGCGCTGTGTAAGGTGCATTTCCATTCATTTTATAATGATCACATACAAATTTCCCTTTTTTCCCAGACCCCATCCTCCTTGCCCTCCAAGTAGGCAGCCAATTCTTTGTCATTTCAATAACAGGTAGAAACTCTACATCTTCCCTATGTAATTATCAGCAAAATGTTGTCTTTTTTTGAGCATAATTTTTCTCTCAGACCCCCTTCTGAGCTGTAACATTACAATGAGCCCTTTATCTATCTCTTCTCCCCCACCAAAAGCAAACTTGGACCAAACAGACAAACCCCTTGGGAGAAAGATGTCTGAAGCGCACCTGAGAACTGCCACTCGGGGGACACAGACATGGAAGCCAACCCCTTGCCTGCCTTGGTTTTCAGCAGGTGGGTCAGTTCCTGCCAGGTATGTAGATAGAACAGTTGATTTGGGGGAAGAAGAAACTACAGCTTAGTTTGGAAGAAACACCCTTAGGCGATGATGGTGAGCTGAGGCTTCCACACACAGAGCTGTTCCCCGGTGGCTGTAGTTTCCTCTGCAGAGAAAAGCTTTGGAATCACAGTCGCAGCATGTGATATGCTTCCTACATTCCAAGAACAACCACATGGCAGAAACATGTTTTTGTTTTTTTAATTTCAGATGAATAATATTTGCATGTGTTAGGTAAAGTCCCTAGAAACATGATTTTTAAAAGGCATGTATGTTAAAAAAAAAAAAGTGAAATAAAAATTGTAAAAGTTAGAGAAAGAGGGAAGGACTTGAAGAGCTGTAGGTGAGTGATACTGGGATGTTCCTTGCCACAGGCAGCCAGTGTGGGAAGGCTGACACAGAGAAAGCATAAAAATAGCATCATGAATGAGGTGTCAGAATTTCATGTTACAAGAATTTCTGGCAGAATATTAGAGACCATGTAAATCATGATCTTACATGTAAGGAAACTGATTTACTAGCTAGCACAAACTGTAAACAACTTTAATAGCAGGGTCAACCATGATATCCACAAATATAGTCAGAGTTAAATGTTATTCAGAAGATCTGCCTGTTGCAAAGATTCTCACCTGGTGTCTGTTACAATGTCTATTATGTCCCCATGATTTATTTGTTCCTTTCTTTGGGTAAAGTTATTACATCTCCAGAAAGTACATGTTAAAAACAAATCTATTTTCAGCAGGGCATAGTGGCTCGTGCCTGTAATCCTAGTACTCTTGGAGGCTGAGGCTAGTGGATTCATTGAGTTCAGGAGTTCAAGACCAGCCTGAGCAAGAGAGAGACTCTATCGTTACTAAAAATAGAAAAACCAGCTGGGTGTTATGGCCTGTAGTCCCAGCTACTTGGGAAGCTGAGACCAGAGGATCACTTGAGCCCAAGAGTTTGAGGTTGCTGTGAGCTATGACGGCACTTTACCTAGAAAAAATTTATTTTCAAATTCAGGGGCAGTCCACAAAATAAATGGCCTATATTCTAAAATCCAAGTTTTTAAAAGTTAGAAAAAAAAATAAGGCAAAAGACTAAAGACAATTAAGTGAAACGTAGGACCCTGGATTGCCTATCAGGTTCTGAAGCAGAGAAACAATAATTTTCTTTTCTTATAAATGACATAAATGAGTTGGTAAAACTCAAATAAGATCCATAGATTAGGTATGTTAATTTCCTGATTTTGATCATTTTATGGGGATTCTGTAAGAAAATGTCCTCGTTTTTAGAAAACACACACTAAATATTGGGAGGTAAAAGAGCCTGTGTTCTACATACTAAAGTCATCGTCATGTGAGCCTCAGCAGGAAGAAGGTGACAAGGTTCTGCAAGGATAGTCTGCCCCAGTGGGAGGCAGTGGGAAGCCTCAGGAAGGCAGCAGCCCAGTGTGCTGGCTGGTTCTCCCTTCATGATAGTATTCAAGGTATTAACACGGCCACTGTTCTTTGTTTCCCCCATTTGAATATATTAGCACAAATACTAGAAGTTAACACTTACCAAAAGCCTTCATCAGTGCCGGACACTGTTTGGAGGGCTTTACGTGACTTACCAACAACCTTTCTACAAATGAGCAGACCAAGGCAAACAGAGCGAAGCGATTTGTTCAAGGTCATCAGAGGTGAACTGCTACTTTAAACACTCATCTCCCAGTGTTTCTGTGACACCTTGGGGAAATAGTCACCTGATCTACCGAAGTGTTCAGGAAGTGCTCGGCAGAGGACAGCTCACGCCCCAGCATCAGCCTCCTCACCACCTTGGATGATGGATGCCCTGCGGGACACAGGCATGAGCAGGATTCTAGGGCTTCAGCTCTGAGGTCCCTGTTTTCACTAACTCTTTGTAGAGCTTCATCAAATCATGTGAGGCATGGACTAAACCCCAAGAATCTCAGAAGAGCTAAAGAAAAAGCAGGAGTGACTTCAATCATTAGAATAGTTACTAATTCTCATTTAGAATAGTGACTAATTCTCACATAAATTGGATTTAATTTTGACCAAAGTACATTACTTAAACATTCATTTTTAATTCAACTTGTTAATATGTTGTTTAGGATATTGTATTCTCATTTATAAGTGAAATGTTTGTAATTTCCCCTTTATAATAATATATTTTCTCTAATTTTAATATCAGGTGTATCCAGATTAAGCAGAATGATTTTGAAGTATTTCTTCTTTTTCTATAAGATTTGGCATGATCTGTTTTTTGAAATTATCTTTTACTTTTATTTATAAATATTAGTTGTCTATTTTTTGAGACTTTGGGAAAAAAATAAGAAGTAGTTAACTGATGACTCCATACTTGAACTTCAGAGTCAAAGTATTCTATAATAGACATACTCTTATCTGACAAGTGAATGTTACTTTCTTTGGATTATTATTATTATTCCTTAATATTTTGATGCAGCAATTGTCTGATTTCTTTTCTGAATATATTATTGTTCATTCTTTACGAGGTTTTCGTTTCTAGTCCTTATCTTAAACATTGTTATTGTTATTAAATTTTAAGCCTTTTTAATTCTGTGAAGGCAAAAGTGGAAACCTAATAAACACATGTATATGTTTAAAAAAAAAATAGAAAAAGCAGGAGTAACACAAGTGAACACTTTTTTCTTGTAAAAATTGATAACTTTGTAGTTTGTTGCCATAAAGCTAAGCTGTAAGGTTTATTTAGATGTGAGCACATTGTTCATACTATTTGGATTCCTTTCCCAGGATGCCACAGAGGCAGAAGGAAATGGTTTATATTTGCTCATAATTGTGGTGTGGACATTTGGGGGCATGTATTTGTGTTTTGCTCCAGAAATCATGCTACTATACTTTGTCTAGTTAAAGATACTGGATGCCTTTCACATAAGGCACTGGCCTGTTTCTTAAGACTTTCAGTTCTTCTAGACTGGGCTTTGATGGTTTCTGCTTGGCTGGTGTTGATGCTGAGTAGATGGCCATCTCATGCTCCCTAAATTCAAAAGGAGACTGAATTAGTTTGCTAGAGCTGCTGTAACAATGTACCAGAGACCAGGTGTTTTAAACAACAGAAATATTATTTTCTCAATGTTTCAGAGGCTAGAAGCTCAAAATCAAGATATTGACAGGGCCATTTCTTCTGAAGCCTCAACTTATAGATGTCCATCTTCTCCCTGTGTCTTCACATGGCCCTTCCTTGGGGTGAGTCCATGTCCTGATTTCTTCTCTTTATGAGGACACAAATTATACTGGGTTAGGGCTCAACCCTAACAGCCTCATTTTACTTTTATTACCTCAGTAAAGACCCTGTCTCCAAATGCAGTCACATTCTGAGATACTAGGGTTAGGGCTGCAGCATATGAATTTTGGAGACACACAATCAGACCATAACAGAGACTCAGAGAGAGGGGAGTAAAAAAATCATACAAATACACCTTCAATATAGTCCTTGGAAGTTCACTGTTTGTAAAATGCTGTTTGTGTAGCTTCTGGTGCTGCCTGTGTCCTGCAAATCAGCCTCCCTGGGAACTAGTTCAGTGGAGGGCCCATACTAGCAAAGTTTCCAGAACCTTCTCATGGATCTCCATAAACCCTTCTTGAATCCTGCTGACCACCCTGTGACATCCCCACCCAGCCTCCCCTGCACCACCATCTTCAGTGTAACTTTCATCACCCAGGAATACAAGATTCCTGCACCTAATATACTGGCACCACAGCTGAAATCAACACTCAGCCAATATGGCTAAGCAACTTGGAAATAATCCATGCCCTTAATAGCTGATATAATTTTAGTACTTTGTTTACCACAAACATTGAATTTTGCCTTCAGGCCTCATAGAGAACAGCATTGACAACTTCCAGAAACATATTTGAAATGCCTACCATAGCATACACAGCTGACTAAAACTGTTCCAAGAGAGCTGTGATGAGAATGAGGAAAAGTAAAGAAGAAAACATTAATCCAAAATTAAAGCTCTCCAGCCTTGCCCAGACCTAGCTCTCTACCTCATGTCCCATTTCTGATTTAGGAGCAGCAGCCAGGATGCCTGTCTGCTACTGACTTTGAAAAGACTTCAAGTGTCTGTCCTTGTTTCCAAGCCTATGAAATAAGGATTAAAAACATAGCTTTCTCTTCTTCCCAAACCACATAAGAAGGGAAAATAAGGTGGAATTCCAAAGAAAACTTTGGTAAAAGTCAAAATTTGAAACATAATTTCAAATATTCATTGTCAAAATCAATTTAAATCTTTTTTTCTTTTTTATTCTGGCATTTATTACTATTATTATTATCATTATTATTATTCTGTTATTATTTACCAGTCCATGCTCATTATTAAATACAGAATGGCTCTCACAGTAAAACTTTGTCTTCAATCCCATGAAAAGATTTGGATCTGTAATTTTACTACCCTTAAGCTTAATCTTTCTTGAACTTCCATAGCTCTAGATTTCCGGACTGTACAACAGAAGACAATAACGGGAACACCGAAGAATTGCAATTTTTCACGTGCTAGCCAAGCGTAGTAAAAAGGATGACCACGAGGGGGCAACATAGACCTGATGCTGCTCTTGGCCGCGTCCCTGGGGGTTTGCGGCGGGTTTTCTCTGCCCTTAAAGTGTCCCCTCACCCCAGGAAAACCTTTCTGTGCTGCAGAAATCTGGGAGTGTCCAGGAGTTATACCCCAGACCCCCCCTAGTAGCAGACCCTAGCCCTGAGGATGCCCAGTGCCGGTCAGGGGACGCTCAGCTGCTGGGTAAGGCCCACCTGGCCGCCTTTTGGTGGGGAGGCTGGTCCCAGATGGCAGGTGGGGGCGGGTGGGGGACACGCGTGTACCAGGCACGGGGACCAGTGCACAATGCACCAAATCTGTGTTGACACTGAACTCACGGTTTCCCAGGTCCCGGCTCTTTCTGCAGTCCGGGGGCAGGAACGAGGCAGCAGGGAGACCCCAGACCAGATCAGGACAGAACAGGCCTCGGGAAAGGTGCCTAGTGCCGAGCAAACAAGGATCCCGCGTTTCCAGTATGCTCTGTTTTACCCTCCCTCTTTCTCATCATTAGCTAAGAATTCTAGGCCATCAACTCACTGAAGATGAAAGAGGTCAGCCAGCTGGCCCTCCCTGGACCCGCGTGCTGTCCAACAGCCCGACAGCACACCTTCCCCACGGGGGAGAAACAGAACCCGGCCTGGGGCCTTAGGGCCTAGGCTCAGTGGAGCAAGATGAAAGACAGCATCAGGGTGCCCGGGGAACAGAGCCTTAGCACACCGCGCCGTTAGGGGGGTATTCCGCACTCAGAAGCCCTCTTCAGCTGTCCGGGAACCCGCCGAGCTTCTCCGTCAGCCAAAGCTGGGGGCCACAGGTGGTAGCTCAGGAGGCATCGCTGTGGCGGTGACCAGGTCCAGGCGGTGTGTCCGGCGCCGGCTCACCGTGCAGCGCCCACTCAGGAGCTCCCCACTCGTCCCTGTGACTGACGCTCCTGAAACCCGCCTGGGAATTCTGTGTGTGAGCTAATCCTGAAGGGGGGTGACCAGGTCTGCCCACCGGTGAGAAACGAGCGCAGAGGGCCTAGGTGAGAGCGGCTATTCCCAGAGAGCGGCCTTTGATGCCAGCGGAGCCGAGTTTGGCGGAAACTCAACACCTCTTAGCAGCACAGATTAGTCAAGAGGAAGAAAGCAGGGGGCATTGTGGAAGTTTTCAAAAAGCGGACAAAGGTCCCTGTGTTTTGTGTCGCTCAGCTGCCTCCAGAAAATGTCCATTTGTTTTCCTTACACTCCTTTTACATTTTAAGTGGAATTCAGTGAATGTGTCTTTTCAGTGTCCCCAATTTCACCATTTGCACTACACCTCATGTTGCCATTTTAATGAAGCATCGTTTTTCCAGAGGGTGTGGGAACTAAACCTATTTAATGACCTCTCGGAGCAAACACTGAGTCCTTCAAATATTTCCCTGAATTAAAGTCCCCACCCCACAATTCACTTCCCTTTTAAAATGCCAGTTAACGACCACAAGCTGATAACAGTGCTTCCCTTCACCCTCAAGCCGCAGGGTGCCTGGGAGCCCCTGGGAAACCCCAGCTCCCTGCCCTGGAAGGCTCAGTGGCAGCAGTGATCTCCCTGGACACTGATGTCCTGCACCACACACCTATGCAGCACACAGGTGCAGAGGTCCCATCAAAGATCTTGGATGACCTTAGAGATCATCTAGTCCAATCTCCCACTTTACA
This sequence comes from Nycticebus coucang, assembly GCF_027406575.1. Lineage (NCBI taxonomy): Eukaryota > Metazoa > Chordata > Mammalia > Primates > Lorisidae > Nycticebus > Nycticebus coucang. The sequence continues at coordinate 11,195,402 of NC_069792.1, forward strand.
GATGAGGAAACTGAGGCCAGTGAAAAGAGGCATGCAGAGGCCACACAAGGTGTCATGGGTAGAACAGGAAGGCCGTCAAGAGTAAGCAAGGTCGGCCACACCCGGCCTCAGCATCCCTGAGGGAAGTTGTGCAAAGTGCGTATTCATGGCCCTTCCCAAACCTATTGACTGGATTGCTGGAGCAGGGGCCAGGAATGTATATTTCAACCACATTCCACATAGGAATGACACATTAATTTTGGGAAGAACTAATCATAGTAGAAAGAACAGGGCTGGAATCAAATGGACGTAAGTTTGAATAGCTTCTCTGCAAATTACCAACTCAGAATCTTTGGCAAGTTCATGTGTCTGAGCTCCAGCCCCTCATTGGTCACTGAGAAGATGGGGACACCACAGGAAGGTGGATTTTAGCAGGCCCTGGAGCCTGGCACAAGGATGCACTCAGCAGCACCTGTCATCTGGAAACGATCAAGACGCAGGACTGCTGGATTTGGGCCCTGTGGCCCCATGGATGCTCTGTGTGAGCCTGGGCACATCGTGCCTCGCCTCCAAGCCTCATCTTCCTTATCTGTAAATGGAAATGATGTTACCTCCTCCCAGGAATGTTATGAAAGTTAAAAATACTATGTCATAGCAACACAGTCCAATCATGAAATAAAACCACCCTAGGGCATTCAAACACAATTCAAGGCAAGGACTTAGGTCCATGGGAGATGGAAAAACTAAGTTGCCAAACAGAACAGAAAGACCATCTGGAGAATGGCTGCTGGAAGGACAAAGGAAGGTGAGAGTTTTACAAAGCCCAGGAGTCAAGCCAGGCACCCTAGAAGGAAATGGAGTATGGGGGGAGGGCGGCTAACACCACAGAGAAGTAGCTGATGCTGCTTGTGGAGCTACCACACGAGGCAGACAGGGAAGGAGAGAAAGGCTTCTGTCCTCCTCACCCCTGCCGTGTCCTGCCAGTTCCTCTCCCTGCATAGGAGAGGCAGAACTCAGAAGACACCGGAGCCTGCACAGCATAGCTCCCAGAGATACAGAGCAGAGAGGAAGGGCAGATACTGGGCCTGAGAGCAAACAAGCAAATGCCTAGCACACACACAGACACTTACACAGTCTTAGACACAGAGGAGGCATTCTGTTAGTGCTTGTCATTGTAACTGATAACAACGAAATATAACAGCCTGGAAGATGAGGCTCTTGACGAGAAAAGTGTGTGCCTGTGGGAAGCCTGCCTTTCTTTAGTTACACACAAAAATCATTTCTCTGGGAGTGGCTACCACATAGAAGGAAAGTACTGGAATTAGAGTCCCAAATGTTCCATTTATAAAGGAGTCTCTTCATCTACAAACACATGAGTAATGCACCATTTCACAAGGTATATCACAAGGCTATAATGAGATCAGATCCATGAAAGTATTTTATACTCTTAAAGTCAAATACAGAGCAAGCACATATTCTCCCAGAGGGAACATTTTTTGAAAAACAACTGTCAGATTCACTGTAATACAATTATTTTTTTAAACTAATTTTCCAAGTTCATCATTTTATCAAGAAATCAAATAGAACACTTTTTGAGCAAACACTCTTAAACACTTAGTTCAGGATGACCAAAGCAGTGCTCTAGCCAAAAGCTCACATGAGCACAACTCAGCTGATGTGAAGACAACTCATTCTGTTAAAAGAGGGCTCTTATTTATCTTCACAAGCCTTGATTGTAAAATTTTGCTAACTCCACTGATTAAGTGGATGAAATTGTTCTTACATAATAACGTAACAAACATATATACATATGTTATATAACAGTCTCTAACATAGACTATAAAAAACTACTGTTGGACTAATCTTTTTGTGCACTTCACATCATTATCCATCATAGTAATAGAAGAAGAAGAGCAAGAGGAGGAGGAGAAATTATTTTCAGCTGTAACATTTGATACATTTCATAAGTTCCTGATTACTAAACAGAGTTCTCATTACAAAAGTTATTGTTCTGGGGCGGTATATACACACAGTAACTACATGTGATGTCTTTACGGTGAAAAACTATTTGCTTGTGCAATTATGGTTTCTTGCTTTTTTGCTTGTTTGTTTCATCAGCCCAAGTCATTGCTCTAGGCATTATGAAATAGTCTGGAATTTATTATTTTTAACATACTTCTAAAATATTTAATTCTTCCGCCAAAGTACTACATTACATCTTCAGGGACGTTTTATTTTGTTGGTTTTAATAAAGAGTGTTCTGGGATGCGGCCAAACTGTCAGCACATCCTTGAGTGTCAACAGTCAGGCAGCAGCTGGCAGAGCTTACTTGGAGCTGGTGACCCAGGAACACAGTCTGGAGCCAGCCCCACATGTGGGGAACCACTGGGATGGCCAAAGAGGCAGAGGGAAGGAGGACGGGGTCCCAGGTCAATCCAGAGAAGCAGCTGGAGCATTTGGGGTAGAGGAAAGGCGGTCAGGGTCCCAGGGCAGTCCAGAGAAGCAGCTGGAGCATTTGGGGCAGAGGGAAGAAGGACAGGGTCCCAGGGCAGTCCAGAGAAGCAGCTGGAACATTTGGGGGCTCAAGTAGCTCCAAAGATAAGTCTGAGCCTTTCGCTTCAGTTCAGGAGGGTTTGTATGGCACTTCTAAAGGGGGAAAATCAGGCACCCAAATTGGTGTGGCTTTACATATGCCAAGAAAGAAAGGTAACCACCAAGTGTCTTTAAGATATTTATCCTGAGGAAAATTCCCCAGAGCAGGCAAAGAGGAGATGCCAGGGATGAAGGGCATTTGGAGTTGCACAAAGTGATCAAAACCCCTCATTTTCTTTGGACCATAAAAAAAAGTCAAAAAGTAACATTGAGGGACCTTTCCCACCAAGACCATGGTGCTTAGCTCTAATGTATGGCCCTCGTCTACACAGAACATAAGAGGTTAGTCCTCCAGTTACTCCAAGAGGCTGTTGAAATGTGCTCGAAAACACTTAAAATGCCAGGCAAGGGGACCCAAGAATCACTACAGGAAGGCTGACTTAGATAGTGACCGTAATTAGGTAAGCAGGAACTTGGTCAATTCTGTACCCTGTTGAGAGAAAGACTGTTTGAACTTAAAACCACAGACAGGCTCCCACAGAGAACAAGTAAACTTCACGATCCGGAAGGGGTAGCACCCACGCTAACTCTGGGGAAAAGAGGAGGTGGAGTGGCCCACAGACCCCTGCACTATAACCAATGGACATGAGCCTATGTGGCTTCTGAAACCCACTGTCATTATCTGAATCAGACAACTCCTTCTCTTTGCTCTGATTCCATATTCCATATATTCCTGAGTGTAATGTCTACTTCTCCAGGAATGCTACCAAGAGAGATAATATGCTTATTGGAAAGATGTTTGGGGTACTTACTGCATACTAGTACTTTGAGGTATACATCAGTCTCTTGTCACCTTGGTTAATGGGAGTCTGCCCGGAGAGCTAGATTCACACCAAGTGTGCCTAAATTTTTAAATGTTTGAGGCTTCAAAGTTGTGACCCTGACCTGGAATATTGTAGAATCTACAGAAGGTAGATTCTACAATATCAATCTCAAAGATATGTAAGCATGGACACAGTCAACCTCTCTTGATAGCATCCCAACATTGCCAGTTCCTGTCTTTTACATTTAAACAAATATCAATATAAACATATTGGGTGTGCATGTGGCAGTTCACTGCCAGTGTTTCTCTTTGTATAACGCTTGAAGCATGTAAAAATGGAGGAATTACTGTCCTGGGCCACATCTATATTGCAGAAAAGGATTCAGGGTCTTTAAACTATAAATAAATCTATTAATATTGGATGTTAAATGGGGAACTGCTACAGCATTGCTCAAATGAGGTAAGTCACAGCGCAATGAGCACAGTTTTCTAGGTAGCTGCAACTCCACTTCATTCAGAGCCTTGCTGAGACACTTCTGAAATGTTTATAGTTCTTTAGCAATTCAAAGCTGTGTATACCAAAATTCAAATACTGCTCTCGCCATAAACAAATAACATACAATAAATTGATATTCTGATGATATTCTGAGAGTTAAGAAATAGGAAAGACTAGGACTGAAGAGATAAGAAAATTAACCATATGAAAGTTTTAAAGTTCTGTGAAGGTCACTACTAAAATTAGATTTAAAAGGCAGATCTGCAGTGCATCTTACAAGGGTATATGTGAATCCTAGTAAATGTGGAATGTAAAGATCTTAGCAAAATAACTAAGAAAATGCTACGAAAGCTATGTTAACTACTGTGATGAAAATGTGTCAAACGATCTATGAACCAAGTGTATGGTGCCCCATGATCACACTAATGTACGCAGCTATGATTTAATATAAATAAATAAATAAATAAATAAATAAATAAATAAATAAATAAATAAATAAATAAAATAAAATAAAAATAAAAGGCAGATCCAGCAGGGCATACTGGCTCATGTCTATAATCCTAGCACTCTGGGGGGCCAAGGCAGGAGGACTGCTTGAGCTCAGGAGTTCGAGACCAGCCTAAGCAAGAGGGAAACTCTATCTCTACTAAAAATACAAAAATTACCTGAGCATTGTTGTGGGAACCTATAGTCCCAGCTACTTGGGAAGCAAAGGCAGGAGGATCACTTGCATCCAGGAGTTTGACATTGCTGTAAGCTAGGCTGATGCCAAGGCCCTCTAGCCTGGGCAACAGAGTGACACTCTGTGTCAAAAAAATAAAAATAGCCCCAACAATAAATAAAAAATAAATAAATAAATAAAAATAAAAATAGGCTCAGTGCCCATAGCAATTGTTACAGGGCCAGCCACATACACCGAGGCTGGCATGTTTGAACCCAGGCAGGCCAGCTAAACAACAATGACAATGACAAAAAAAAAAAAAATAGCTGGGCTTAATGGAAGGCACCTGTAGTCCCAGCTACTTGGGAGGCTGAGGCAAGTGAATCTCTTAAGCTCAAGAGTTTGAGGTTGCTGTGAGCTGTGATGCCATGGCACTCTACCCAGGGGACAGCTAAAGACTCTGTCTCAAAAAATAAATAAATAAGAGGCAGAGGCAAGATGGCCAACTGGAGCCAGCTTTCCACAGAGGCTCCTGTGCAGAAGGAGAGTTAAAGGACAGAAGTTCAGCAAGTAACCTGACGGTTCAGAGCTGAGCCAAGAGAGAAGGTTGAAGAACACACATCAACCCTGCTGAGGTGAGCTGCAACTCCAAGGAAACAAACAATAGGTACAAATCCATCACCAAGCAGATGGGCGTCCCCTCCCCCATAAGGAGGATATAAGCAGAGTTCTGATATCCTCCTGTTTGATCCCATAGGAGAGACCATCTAAAAATCAGAACTCCTCCCCTAGAGAGGACCCACCAGTGTGCCATGGCACTCTCCCGCCAGGCATATAACTGTATAAAACTGTATATATTCTCTACCTGCAATTCTGAACTCCCAGCCCTTCCTTTCACTCTCACCCAAAGGTCTGGAAGCCAGTCTCCCATGGAGTCCAGATTCTTGGGCATTTTCTCAAGAAGTGTGGACAAGACATGGGCTGTTGCAGGACTGTACTGATTCTGTGGCATGGGGTAAAGAGAGGACTGTGGACCGAGAGAGAAGCGGTGCCCCATGGCACAGAGCAGCAGCAGCAGTGGCAGAAACAATAGGGCTCACACCCCTGGGGATGTTTTGGATAGATAATCACCACCTCTCTTGGCAAACAGAGAAAGCCAGGACTCTACTCTGGTGGCAGCCACTGGTGGAACAGATCTGGGATGGAAACGCTGGCCCTGTGAGTAAAGGGTATGCCTGAGGCGCTACCTGCCTGGGCAGCCCTGGTGGGGACAGAGACTAGAATACACACACGCAGAGACGACATACTCCCAGGGTGGGGCTGAGTCAGAACTGCTGCTTTAGTGAGCCTGAGAAGGACCCAGCCCCTAGGGGACCATCGCTGACACAAAAGCAGGTGGGGCAACAGCACCAGCCCAGGTAGAAGCAGAAAATGAGACCTGTGTATGAGCCCAGGGAGAGGCAGGATACCTGAGAGCTGAGTGTGAGCTTTAACCGCGCACGCCCCAACACGGAGTGCAACAGAGACAGAGATGCCAGAGAATTGGCACAACAGCAGAGACACATGGCAGGGATGAGTCACAGTTTCTGTGAACTCAAACAGCACCTGGCCCACAGGGGAATATAGCCGGGACAGAAATGCAAATTCTGCAAGATTTTAAATGGCAACAACATCAATCTGTGGTGGGGCTGGAACTGAGTGAATCACCCCAGCTTCCATTAAGCACCCGAAGTTATCAGGCTTCAGCTCCCCCTGCCAGTTGGTGGCAGAGTGCAGCGGTCTGGCCAAGGAGACATAGATCTCCCTGTGACTCAGGCAGGCAAAAATCCCTAGAGCTTCTGCTCATTGGAGGGAACTGGGTCACAGGCCTGCAGGGTTACAAGTGACTGGGTGTAACAGAGGTGTAAGGCAGGGAAGGAGACATCTATGTTCCCAGACTAATTGATTTGCTGGGTGGGTCCTCCTCACTCCACAGAGCACCAGAGTGAGTCATACTCGAGCTGCCAGAAGACCCCTGCTATCTAGTTGCTAGAGACCTTTTGAACTCTCCCTCTTGAGACTGGGTGCTGAGTGGGACAATTGATTTGGAACTCTTGACCTGAGCCATTCACCTGAGGACTATCCAAAGTGGTTATCATGGGTGTGTGGTTGTGGGAAGGTTTGATTCTCCTTTTCCAGTTGTTGCCCATGGGGCAGTGGGGTGACTTAATTGCTGGCATTTCTCCACAGCTGAGACTTCAACCCAGAGTTACTGATTCACTAAGATTGGATAGAGACCAGATGAAAACAAGACAGAGCCAGTTAGCCCCACTGCACTAAGCAGGTCCCCAGTATCTCAGGCCATAACACTGTACAGGTCCTTTGCAAAGCTCTGGGGGAAAAGGTACAGACCAGTCCCAGCTCTTAGGCAAAGGTCTGGTTAATCACTACTCCAGGAGCCCCCAATCTAACTTCACCTTATCTGCTCATATAGCCAAGTGGTGTAAAATAATCATGGGGCAGAATCAGTGGGAAAAATTCTGGCAAATTGAATGACCAGAGTAGATTGACGCCCTCAAGGAACGACATGGCAGACACACCAGAAGATCCCATTCATAAACAATGGCTAAGACTTCAGAATCGAATTCAGAATTTGGATTGCAAATTAGATTAATAGAATGGAGATAAAGTTGGAATTAGAAATTCAAGGAGCATTTCAAAAGTTGTCTCAAAACTTCAATAAATTCAAAGACAAAATCATCAAAGATTTTGATCCATTGAGACGAGAACTTGCAGCCCTCAAAGATCTGAGAAATACAGCGGAATCCCTCAGTAACAGAATGGAGCAGGCAGAAGAAAGGATTTCTGACATTGAAGACAAAGCTTTTTAATGCTCCTAAATACTCAAACAGGAAGAGAAGTGGATAGCAAAAATGGATCATCCTCTCAGAGCTCCAGGATAATTCAAAGAAAACTAATATTTGCCTTATAGGAATTTCCGAAGGCAATAAGATTGCTTTGAAAGGCCCAGATGCTCTACTCCAGATGAGAAGAGATAATCAAGGAGAACTTCCCAGACATGCCAAGAGATCCTGAAATTAAGATAGCAGACAGTTTCAGAACCCCAGCATGTCTCTCAACCCGAATAAGGCATCTCCCAGGCACATTATAATTCACTTCGCCAAAGTAAATACGAAGGAAAAACTTTCTGAAAGCAGCCAGATGTAAGAAAACCATCACCTACAAGGGGAAGAATATTAGAATGACTGCAGATCTCTCTGCTGAAACCTTTCAAGCTAGAACAGGGTTGTCATCGATTTTTAATCTCCTAAAACAAAATAACTTTCATGAGGCACCTGTGGCTCAAGGAGTAGGGCGCCGGTCCCATATGCCAGAGGTGGTGGGTTCAAACCTAGCACTGGCCAAAAACCACAAAAAAAAAAATAATAATAATAATAACTTTCAACCCAGGATCCTGTATCCAACTAAACTGAGCTTCATTTATGATGGAAAAATTAAATACTTTAATGACATTCACATGTTGAAGAAATTTGCCATAACTAAAAGAGCTCTCCAAGATATTCTCAGACCTATACTCCACCATGACCAGTGCAATCCTCTACCACCAAAGTAAACTCACTGAGAAACTTTTGATCAAATTCCAACTTCCACGGTGGCAAAAAGACTAAAAATGTCCACTGGATTTTCAAAAAACTTGATACCCAAAATCCTATGAGACTTATCAATATTCTTGATGAATGTGAATGGTTTTATCTGTCCTTTAAAGAGGCACAGGTTGGCTGACTGGATACAAAAACTCAGGCCAGGTATCTGCTGCATACAAGAATCTCATCTTACCTTAAAAGATAAATATAGACTCAGGGTGAAGGGATGGTCATCTATAATTCAGGCAAATGGAAAACAGAAAAAAGCAGGTGTTGCAATTTTATTCACAGATACAATAGGCTTTAAACCACTAAAAGTAAGGAGAAATAAGGATGGTCACTTCATATTTGTTAAGGGAAACACTCAACATTATGAGATTTCAATTATTAACATTTATACACCCAACCAGAATATGCCTCAATTTATAAGAGAGACTCTAATAGACATAAGCAACTTGATTTCCTCCAGCACCATAATAGTCAGAGATATTAACACCCCTTTGGCAGTGTTGGACAAACCCTCCACTAAGAAACTCAGCAAATAAATTTTAGACTTAAAATTAACCATTCAACAGTTGGATTTAACAGACATCTACAGAACATTTCATCCTAACAAAATTGAATACGCATTCTTCTCAGCCCATGGAACATCCTCCAAAATTGATCACATCTTAGGCCACAAGGCTAACCTCAGCAAATTTAAAAGAATAGAAATTATTACTTGCATCTTCTCAGACCATCATGGAATAAAAGTTGAACTCAGTAACAACAGGAATCTTCATACTCATACAAAAACATGGAAACTAAATGACCTTATGCTGAATGATAGCTGGGTCATAGATGAGATTAAGAAGGAAATTACCAAAAAAAAAAAAAAAATTTAAAATTAAAATAAAAAGAAGGAAATTACCAAATTTTTGGAACAAAATGATAATGAAGACAGGAATTACCAGAACCTCTGGGATATCATAAAGGCAGTCCTAAGAGGGAAATTTATAGCACTGCAAGCCTTCCTCAAGAGAACAGAAAGAGAGGAAGTTAACTTAATGGGACATCAAGCAACTTGAAAAGAAAGAACATACCAACCCCAAACACAGTAGAAGAAAAGAAATAACCAAAATTAGAGCAGAATTAAATGAAATTGAAAACAAAAGGAGTATACAATAGATCAATAAATCAAAAAGTTGGGTTTTTGATAAGGTCAGTAAAATAGATAAACCTTTGGCTAACCTAACCAGGAAAAAAAAGAGTAAAATCTCTAATTTCATCAATCAGAAATGTCAAAGATGAAATAACAGACTCCTCAGAAATTAAAAAAAAAAATCCTTAATGAATATTACAAAAAACTCTATTCTCAGAAATATGAAAATCTGAAGGAAATAGACCAATACTTGGAAGCATGCCACCTTCTTAGACTTAACCAGAATGAACTGGAAATGTTGAACAGGCCTATATCACGTTCTGAAACAGCATCTACTATACAAAAATCTCCCCAAAAAGAAAAGCTAGGAACCACATGCTTCACATCAGAATTCTACCAAACCTTAAAAGACGACCTAGTACGTATATTACTTAACCTTTTCCAAAATATACAAAAGAAGGAATACTACCCAACACATTCTATGAAGCAAACATCACCTTGATTCCCAAACCAGGAAAAGATCCAATAAGAAAAGAAAATTATAGACCAATATCTCTAATGAATATTGATGCAAAAATATTCAACAAGATTCTAGCAAACAGAATCCAGCAACACATCAAACAAATTATACACCATGACCAAGTGGGTTTTATCCCAGGGTCTCAAGTCTGGTTCGATATATGTAAATCTATAAATATAATTCATCACATAAACAAATTAAAAAACAAAGACCAAGTGATTCTCTCAATTGATGCAGAAAAAGCTTTTGATAATATTCAACATCCTTTCATGATCAAAACACTTAAGAAAATTGGTATAGAAGGGACATTTCTTAAACTGATAGAGGCCATCTGTAGCAAACCCACAGCCAATATTGTATTAAATGGAGTAAAATTAAAAACATTCCCACTCAGATCAGGAACCAGGCAAGGTTGCCCATTGTCTCCACTGCTTTATAACATTGTAATGGAAGTCTTAGCCATCACAATTAGGCAAGAAAAGGCAATCAAGGGTATCCATATAGGCTCAGAGGAGATCCAACTTTTACTCTTTGCCAATGATATGATTATATATCTGGAAAACACCAAGGATTCTACTACAAAACTCTTAGAAGTAATCAAGGAATACAGCAGCGTTTCAGGTTACAAAATCAACACTCATAAATCGGTAGCCTTTATATATACCAACAATAGTCAAGCTGAAAAAACAGTCAAGGACTCTATTCCTTTTACAGTAGTGCCAAAAAAGATTAAATATTTGGGAGTTTACCTAACAAAGCACATGAAAGATCTCTGTAAAGAAAACTATGAAACTCTAAGAAAAGAAATAGCTGAAGATGCTAACAAATGGAAGAATATACCATGCTCATGCCTGGGAAGATCCAACACAATTAAAATGTCCATATTACCCAAAGCAATATACAATTTTAATTCAATCCCTATTAAAGCACGACTGTCATACTTTAAAAGATCTCCAAAAAATAATAACTTTGTTTTATATGGAATCAGAAAAAACTTCAAATAGCCAAGACGTTACTCAGATATTAAAACAAAGCAGGAGGAATCATGCTATCAGACCTCAGATTATACTACAAATCAATAGTGATCAAAACAGCATGGCACAAAAACAGAGAAGTAGATGTCTGGAACAGAATAGAGAACCAAGAGATGAACCCAGCTACTTACCGTTATTTGATCTTTGACAAGCCAATTAAAAACATTCAGTGGGGAAAAGATTCCCTATTTAACAAATGGTGCTGGGTGAACTGGCTGGCCACCTGTAGAAGACTGGAAACTGGACCCAAACCTTTCACCATTAACTAAGATAAACTCTCACTGGATTAAAATTTAAACTTAAGACATGAAACTACAAAAATATAGAAGAATGTGCAGGGAAAACACTTGAAGAAATCGGCCTGGGCAAATATTTTATGAGGAAGACACCCCCCCCACCAGGTAATTGAAGCAATACCAAAAATACATTACTGGGATCTGATCAAACTTCTGCACAGCCAAAAATACCGTAAGTAAAGCATGCGGACAGCCATCAGAATGGGAGAAGATGTTTGCAGGTTATGTCTCTGACAAAGGTTTAATAACCAGAATTCACAGAGAACTCAAACATATTAGCAAGAAAAGAACAAGTGATCCCATCTCAGGCTGGACAAGGGACTTGAAGAGAAACTTCTCTGAAGACGACAGGTGCACAGCCTACAGACACATGAAAAAATGCTCATCATCTTTAATCATCAAAGAAATGCAAATCAAAACCACTTTGAGATATCATCTAACCCCAGTCAGATTAGCCCACATCACAAAATCCCAAAACCAGAGATATTGGCGTGGATGTGGAGAAAAGGGAACACTTCTACACTGCTGGTGGGAATGTAAACTAATATGTTCCTTTTGGGAAGATGTTTGGAGATCACTTGGGGTTTTAAAAATAGACCTGCCATTTGATCCTACAATTCCTCTATTAGGTATATATCCAGAAGACCAAAAATCACTTTATAACAAAGATATTTGCACCAGAATGTTTATTGTAGCCCAATTCATAATTGCTAAGTCATGGAAGAAGCCCAAGTGCCCATCGATCCACGAATGGATTAATAAATTGTGGTACATGTATACCATGGACTATTATGCAGCCTTAAAGAAAGATGGAGACTTTACCTCTTTCATCTTTACATGGATGGAGCTGGAACATATTCTTCTTAGTAAAGTATCTCAAGAATGCAAGAAAAAGTATCCAAGGTACTCAGCCCTACTATGAAACTGATTTATGGCTTTCATACGAAAGCTATAACCCAGTTATAACCTAAGAATATGGGAAGGGGAGAGGGAGGGGAGGGAGGGGGAGGATGGGTGGAGGGAGGGTGCTTGGTGGGATTACACTTGTGGTGCATCTTACAAGGGTACATGTGAAACTTAGTAAATGTAGAATATAAATATCTTAATACAATAACTAAAAAAAATGCCAGGAAGGCTATGTTAACCAGTATAATGAAAATATGTCAAATGGTATATAAAACCAGTGTATGGTGCCCCATGATCACATTAATGTACACAGCTATAATTTAATTTAAAAAAAAGGAAAAGCAATGCACACTAACATAGCCATTTTAGTATTATGTAGAATAGAGGAAATTGAAAACAACCTATTGTTTTCCAACAACTGAGAAACTTGTGATGCATAACTCAGTAGAATATGATGCAGTCATTTAAAATTGTAATGTTTAAACCTATGTAGCATTTCAGGAAAGGTTTAAAATACATTAGATAAAAAACTGGAGTACCTGATTATATGTGTGTTACAACTATAGCTGTAAAAATACATGAATGTCTGAGCAAAGTCTGAGAGAAAAGGGTGGGGAAGCTCCTGTGATGTATTTGAATCCCAGCTCTACAGATTACTGGTTAGAAGACCTTACATATGTTATGTTCTCTATGCCTCAGTTTTCCAGTTTTTAAAATGGAGATATTAACAATACCTACCTTCTAAGAAAAGGACACAAACTAAGCAAAGGTAGAAATTTAAGTGAATTGGGTACAGTGGCTTATGCCTGTAATCCCAGCACCAAGGGAGGCTGAGGCAGGAGGATCACTTGAGGTCAGGACTTTGAGACCAGTCTGGGCAACATAGTGAGACCCCATCTCTTAAAAAAAAGAAATTCTTTTTTAAGAATTAGCCAGGCAATGCCTATAGTCCTATCTACTTGGAAGGCTGAGGCAAGAGGATCATTGTACCCTAGGAGTTTGAGCCTTCAGCAAGCTATGCTACAGCCAATGCATTTCAGCCTGTGCAAGACCTCACCTTGAAGGAGGAGGAGGAAAAAACAGAGGCAAAGGAAGCATGACATGTTTCTAAAACACTTCAGTTTAATGGAACAAAGCATCAGAAGAGGGTGTTAGGTGAAAGATGAAACTAAGATTCCTTATAGAGCCTACTAAAGATAGTGCAATTTAGCCTTCCAGGGAGGGAAAATTTTAAAACTATAGATGAGGGAATAGAATCTTTAGATTTGGATCTGAAAAAGACCATCTAATGAAAACACGAAAGAGAAGGAGTGACTGCAGAAAGAGCTTGGCCCAGAGGCTTGTGGAGTCATAGAATAATAAATTAGAAGGACTTGAACTGTGACAGTGAGCACAGCGAGGACTGGCTAATGGGCATACTCAAGGCAATCTGGAGGATTACGCTTAAAATAAAAACCTCGTCACTAAATACTGCACAGAATATAACAATTGCTTGAATGTGTAGAATAGCTTAAAGGAAAGGAAAAAATGTACACCTAAGGAAAAGTAAAGACTAGAAAAATCTATCCACAAACACAAGAAGATGACAAAGAAACTGGTCCATCTTTAAGCTCTGGTGGAAAAACCCTCCCCTGAGGACTGGAAACACTGGGCCTGCCTCACCTGAGTTTGTATTTAAAATTTACACTAGGCATGGTTTCAGGAACATGAAGCCTGAGGAAATAACATAAATCCTGGAGCACTATGAAACAAGACCTGTGGTGAGCAAAAGAAGTAAAATACTAAAAAGTTCAAGTAATAGACTACCAACTATCTTTTTTTTATGGTTTGTTTTTTTTTAGGCAGGGCTGGGTTTGAACCCACCACCTCCAGTATATGGGTCCGGCACCCTACTCCTTGAGCTACGGGCGCTGCCCGACTACCAACTATCTTTAATGCAAAAAGCAATAAGGACCATGTACATATGGGATGTATGTAAATAGATTATCTCTAGGTAACAATGGTGTATTTCCTCTGAGGACACTCACTCTATTGGTGATCTCACCAACTCTCAAGGTTTGGTGACCACAATATGCTTATCACACCTAAATTTCACATCTCCATCCCAGAACACCCTCCCAAATTCCAGACTCAGATAATGGCCAACTCAAAATCTCTACTTACATGCCTAAGAGACATCTAAACTTTTCTTCTAAGTTCTTCTCAAGTCATTTCCTCCACACCTTTCCCCACTTTCGTTGATGGTAAATCATCCTTTTATTGGTGGGTCCTAAAACTTTGAAATCACCCTTAACTCTACTCTTGGTTCTCCCATCTCACATCCACTACATGAGAAGTCTGTTGGATCGATCATCAAGATCTACCCAGAGCACTATGCATTACCCCTCCTTCCTGGCTACCACCCTGATCAAGGCCATCATCATAAGAATGTCCATGGATTGTAAATTTTAGAACTTCTTATTTTCCCGCTGCCTGAACATCCCCACTGATAGGTTGTAAGCATCTCACCCAGGCAACAAGGTGTAACTGTGGGATAAACTTGGAGCCTGCCACAATTTCCCCCTTTGCCTCCACGACTAAGACTTGCTAACTTTCAAATGTACCAATGAAATTCCCTTGCTCCTTTTCTTATACACTCTACCCTGACCCCCAATAAAGGTAATCAGCCAAGGGCCCTCACTCTCTCCCTGTTCCCATGGCTTGGTTGAACCTGTTCCCTTGATGTTGTTCCCATGTGACCTCCTCATGGTGTTTGGCTACTCTGTCTCTCCAGGACCTGTGAGTTTAAATGTGTTTGTTTGTTTGTGTGTGGGGGTGGGGGGGGTGGAGGTTTTCTTTTCTTTTGTTTTGTTTTGTTTTGCAGTTTTGGGCTGGGGCTAGGTTTGAACCCACCACCTCCGGTATATAGGGCCAGCGCCTTACTCCTTGAGCCATAGGCACCAAGGAGTTTAAATGAGTTTAAATGTTTTTCTGTGCCTCTCCTGTGTCCCCTCTGTGGCAACGCCACACTCACCATCTCATAAAAGAACGCAAGGCAACTTGGATCCCTACACCAACTTCCTTCAGACTTCCCTGCTTCTACCCTTCTTCCCACCACCACACTCACATATTCTAATTTGATTTAGAAGCCTAGAGTTATCCTTTAAAAATATACGATATTGCTACTCTTCAGACCAAAAGCCTGCAGCGGCTTTCAGTGCCAACCAAAGTTAAAGTCAAAGTGCTCACCATGACCTATAAGAGTGTGCCTGATCTCTGCCCCCAATTCTTCTGGATCTCTCACCACTTTCCCACTCCTGCCCTCCACTCCAGCACACTAGCTCCTTGCTATTACTTGAGCATGCCAGGCATGTTTCTACCTTATACCCCTTCATCTCTCTGTTCCCTTGGCCTGGAACATGCATCCACAGTTATTTACTTGCTAATGATCTCAAGTTTTTAAGTCTTTGATCAAATCTCACCAAGTCAAGAAGACTTATCATGAGAGTAAGTCGGCCTGCTCCTCACCTCAGCATTCTTCTTTTAACACTGTTTTTCTTGTCCCATCTCACGTTATTCCCGCTTTCAAATGTATTATATGATTTACTTATTGTGTTTGTTATTTATTGTCTGTTTCCCCCTAGCACACACACTTCCTTTCTTGAAGCAGGAATCTGTGTCTTTTTTGTTCATTGATGTATCCCAACCTCCTGGTATATAATAATATTTCTCAAAGTGAAAGAAACAATAAGAAACTACCAACAGTCCCATTTGGGAAGGTGAACGGAGTAAATGGAATATAGAGATGGAAGGAAAGTTTTTTAATGTTGTAACTTACATTAATTACGCAAAAGAATTAATAAAAAGATAAAATAAAAATAAAATAAAATGTAGTCCTAGGCTGATGATACTCCTTGAAATCCTGTTATAAGTAAACACAAAACTGCCCAAATGGATTACTCAATCCAGGTCTCACAGCATTCCTACATGTAGAAAACAGACCAGGATGAGCTAACAATCCAAAATTATAGGACACGAAAACAAAAGTCTGCCATGGGAAAATTCTAGGACTAAACACCCCCTCATGAACTTTAGAATATATTTAGAATCACATAGAAACTACTAAATGTATACATTCATATGTGTATATAATTAACAGATAGCAAAAAATTGGGACATAAGAAACTGAGACACTAAAAAAATTATAAAGGTTAAAAATGAAAACTTCTAAAAATCTAAAATGCTATTATTGAAGATTTAAACACTCAACAAATATGTTAAAACAGCAGACTTGGCACTCTTTCTGGATGCTCTCAAAATATCTGAGGACATAATGCACAATCAGCTCGGCTCCTAAAGCACAGTGGTTACGGTATGAGCCACATACCCCAAAGCCGGTGGGTTGGAACCCAGCCCAGGCCAGCTAAAAACAATAATGACATCTGCAACAAAAAATAGCCGGGCGTTGTGGCGGACGCCTGTAGTTCCAGCTACTATGGAGGCTGAGGCAAGAGAATCCCTTGAACCCAAGAGTTTCAGATTGCTGTGAGCTGTGATGCTACAGCACTCTACAGAGGGTGACAGAGTGAGACTTGTCTCAAAAAATAAATAAATATGAAATAATGTACAATCTGTATAAAGTGACAAGAATTAGAAAACATGAAAATTCCAAAAGGAGAAAACAGGAAATACTGGAAGAATAAAATTTCAAATAGTGTTTGGTTGGTGCCCCTAGCTCAATGGTTAGAGCGCCAGCCACAAACGCCTGGGCTGATGAGTTCGAACTGGCCCAGGCCTGCTAAACAACAATGACAACTACAAAAAAAAGCTGGGAGTTGTGGTGGGCACCTGTAGCCCCAGCTACTTGGGAGGCTGAGGCAAAAGAATCACTTGAGCCCAAGAGTTTGAGGTTGCTGTGAGCTGTGACACTACAGCACTCTACCGAAGGTGACATAGTGAGACTGTCTCAAAAACAAAAACTAACAACTATATATATATATATACACACACATATATAGTGTTAGAGAATCACACAAAATTAATGGAAGACAATGATTCCGATTTTAAAAGTATAAAAATTCCTGAGCACGGCAGCGGGGAAGGAGAGCAGCCCCACCGCCGCCACCAGCCTAGTTATCATCACACATCAGGAGGAGCTGCCGCCCCAGTCACCTTCCCTGCAGCTGCCCCAGTCCCCGCCCTCCGCGGGGCCTACACCAAGCCCGGGACTACCCGCAGAGGCGCAGGGAGCGGTGGCCCGGGCGGTAGCACAACAGCAGCGCCTACCGGGGACAAGAGGGTCATTGCAAAGGTTTGGGGAACAGTAAAATGGTTCAATGTGAGAAATGGATATGGTTTCATCAGCAGGAATGACACCAAGGAAGAGGTCTTTGTACACCAGACTGCGGTAAAGAAGAGTAACCCCAGGAAGCACCTTCGCAGTGTGGGAGATGCAGGGACTGTGGAGCTGGACGTCGTTGAAGGAGAAAAGGGTGCAGAGGCAGCACATGTCACAGGCCTGGTGGAATTCCAGTTCAAGGCGGTAAATACGCAGCAGGCCGTGACCATTACAGGCGCTCTCCCGTCTCAGGGGTCCTCCACGCAGTTCCCAGCAGTACCACCAGAATGGGGGGCGGGGGGAGAAAGGGGTCGGAGAGCGCTGCTGAAGGTCAAACCCAGGTCGCGGCCACCGCGGGCCAAGGTTCCCTCCTCACCACAGGCCGAGCCCCTATGGGCTTGGGCCACAGTGTTCCCACCCGCCTGTGCAGGGAGAGTGACGGAGGCGCTGACACCCAGGGTGCAGGAGACCGAGGTAGACCAGTAAGGCAGAATATGCATCGGGTTATGGACCACGATTCCGCAGGGGCCTCCTGGCCAAAAACAGCCCAGAGAAGAGGCAATGAAGAGGTTGAAGAGGATCAAGGAGATGAGACCCAAGGTCAGCAGCCACCTCAACGTCGGTACCTTTGCAACTTCATTTACCGATGCTCAGAAAACCCTAAACCACAAGATGGCTGAGTCAAAAGCAGCGGATCACCGGCTGAGCAGGGCGGGGCTGAGTAATGCCGCTCACCATCTCCACCATCCTCAGGTTCAGCCATCAACAAGAAGAAACGAATATGAAATCCCAGCAGTAAGAAATGAACAAAAGATTGGAGCTGAAGACCTTAAGTGCTTGCTTTTTGCCCATTGACCAGATAACTAAAACTATCCGCATTATCTATGCAGCATGGGGTTTTTATTATTTTTACCTAAAGATGTCTTTTATGGTAATAACAAACGTGTTTGTTTTTTTTTTTTAAAGCCTGGTTTTTCTCAATACCCCTTTAAAGGTTTTTAAATTGTTTCATATCTGGTCAAGTTGAGATTTTTAAGAACTTCATTTCTAATTTGTAATAAAAGTTTACAACTTGATTTTTTCAAAAAACTCAACAAACTGCAAGCACCTGTTAATAAAGGTCTATAATAATAATAATAATCCTGGGCAAAAAAGAGGGTTTTCTTTTCTGCTCTGCCCTGGAATGGTGCCCCAGCCTCTATTGGAAGCATCATCACTTCTGTCTGCCATGGGAGAGTTTAGTTAGAATCCCCTTACACAAAGGCTGTCTTCAGGAGAACATCTCCAGATCTTGGGAATGAAAAGTTGAGCAAAGAACAGTGACTGTTCACTTCATTCATTCCCCAGGATTTGAAAGGAACAGAATCGCCCAGGCACAACACACAGGCTAACTTGCAAGAGCAAGCCCCATGTGCTAATTGGTTGAAGTAGCTGCATATTTTAAATACTACTTGCCATTAAATATTACTTAATATTTAAATAATGTGCTTCTGTCCTCTATCCAAACAGCTGCTTGCACTAGCTCTCTGGTCTTCTGGGCTGAACTCTGAGCCTTGTGCTCACAATTAATCCTCTGCCCCCGGAATCCTCGGGGGATTTGAACTGTGACACTGCTCTGGTTTTTGTATTTGCCTGTCTCCCCGTTCTTGGAGCCCTCTCCTCTGACCTCTGATTTCACTTTAGCTCTGGAATTCAAGAGATTCTGTACAAGGGGGGAGAGGTACGCATGGAGGGAAAGTAGAGATTTTGTTTCCTCTTCTTTGTATATAGAAACTATATTCTAGTTTCTTTGTCCCCAGAGCAAGTGAATAATCCAGAGAGTGAAGTGGGAGATGGTGGAGACCCCGCTGATATTTCCTCCCCGTAGTCATGGCTCTGAAAGATCAGTCCTGGACCAGGGTGAGGATGCCATGAACAGATTTTGCTTTCAGTCATATGCAGATTTTTAGTTTTTGCCCCCTACCGTGGGTAACCAAATCGGGCTGTTCTTTTTCTTTTTTTTTTTTTTTTGAGACAGAGTCTCACTATGTTGCCCTCGGTAGAGTGCTGTCGTGTCACAGCTCACAGTAACCTCTAACTCTTGGGCTTAAGCGATTCTCTTGCCTCAGACTCCAAATAGCTGGGAATACAGGTGCCTGCCATGTTAAATTCCCAGACATAAAATAAATCCCTGGGGATTTATCTAGATATTCTTGGATTTGCTATAGTCAATTATGCTCTGTGCAGGTCATATTAGTTTTGTTGATGGTGTTCCTATACAGGCTAGTGTATCCATTGCAATGTCAACTAGATGAAGTGCTACAGGGCATGCTTGTCTGTTGTTGGTGTTAATAAGAATGCTTCTAACCTGTTATGATTATATATGTATTTTTGGTATCAGTTTATTTATTTATTTTTTTTTTGTAGAGACAGAGTCTCACTTTATGGCCCTTGGTAGAGTGCCGTGGCCTCACACAGCTCACAGCAACCTCCAACTCCTGGGCTTAAGCGATTCTCTTGCCTCAGCCTCCCGAGTAGCTGGGACTACAGGCACCCGCCCGGCTATTTTTTGGTTGCAGTTTGGTCGGGGCCGGGTTTGAACCCGCCACCCTCAGTATATGGGGCCGGCACCTTACCGACTGAGCCACAGATGCTGCCCTTGGTATCAGTTTATTAAAATGTCTTTTCTATTTTTCTCTATTTCTCTATATTGTTGAGTTGATCATATAGTTTTTCTCTTTTATTCTGTTAATATTATGAGTTGTATTAATAAACTTTTGATTTCCAAATAGGTGGGGCTTTTTTTGTTTTTGTTTTTTTTGAGACAGAGTCTCACTTTGTCACCCTTGGCAGAGTGCTATGGTGTCATAGCTCAAACTCAAACTCTTGGGCTCAAGCGATTCTCTTGCCTCAGCCTCCCAAGTAGCTGGGACTAAAGGAACCCACCACAATGCCTGGCTATTTTTAGAGACAGGGTCTTGCTCTTCCTCAGGCTGGTTTCGAACCTGTGAGCTCAGTTAATCCACCTGCCTCGGCCTCCCAGAGTGATAGGATTACAGGCGTGAGCACCCAGCCATGAATATCTATATTCATTAATATCTATATATATAGATATCCTATATATCTATATATATAGATATTCATGGCTACTATTTCTAATATAATTGCATTGAGAAGGTAGTCTATATAATACTATTTGGTATTTGTCAAAACTTTATTTCCCAGTGAATGATCAGTTTTCAAAAATTATCCATATGTCCTTGAGAAGAACATATATTTTAAAATTTGGAAGGAGGCAAGTTACTGTATCTGTTAATTATATTAAGCTTTTAAGTTTCTTATTTAAAGCTACTACCTCATTATTAATATTTTATCTGTTTGAGCTATCAATTGATGGGAGAAAGGAGTTAGTATTTCCCTCCGTGACATTCAAATTACTTCTTCTGATGTTATCAGTTTTGCTTTATATATTTTGAGGCAATGTTATTAGGTCCTATAATAAAATATAGCTATAACAGATTTCACTGGGTTAGTATTTGTCTGATGTGCCTTTTGGTCATTTTGCTACCAAATCTTTGGGCTATAGTGTGTTAGGTCTTTTCAACAACATATAGGAGGATATAAAAATTTTATACATATATATAAAGTAATATTTAATAGCAAGTATTATTTAAAATATGCACCTTCTTCAACCAATTAGCACATGGAGCTTGCTCTTGCAAGTCAGCCTGTGTGCTGTGCCTGGGTGAGTCTGTTCATTTCAAATTCTGGGGAATGAATGAAGTGAACAGTCACTGCTATTTGCTCAACTTTTCATTCCCAAGATCTGGAGATGTTCTCCTGAAGACAGCCTTTGTGTAAGGGGATTCTAACTAAACTCTCCCATGGCAGACAGAAGTGATGATGCTTCCAATAGAGACTGGGGCACCATTCCAGGGCAAAGCAGAGAAGAAAACCCTCCTCACCAGCTGAGAGCCAAGGGCAAGGGAAAGAAAAGCCAGCCTGGCATTAAGAAAAGAATGCATGGGATTTCTTGGTGGTGATTATTAGCCAAGGGAATCCCACAAATGAAACTAAGAATTTCAGGGAGTTGCATGACCAGGCAAAACAAAACAAAACATGCTCAGGGAAGAAGGGCTCAAAATTTCTCAGCTTCTAAAGTAATCTCAAAGCCTAGGATTTGCACCAACAGAAAGTAGACTGCTTTGTTTGTACAGACCCCACATCTGCCCAAGTGCTGCTCTCAGACAGCCCTGCAAGGCACTAAAAAAGAACAACCCATCAGTCAGAACCTGAGACAGCCAGGTGCGTTGACCAAGGAACTCATTCCCCTGAATACCGTCCTGAGATTTTTGTAATCCTGCAATTTATTAACTGTAGAAAGCATGAACTTTCTACAGTTCATTTAGAACTATTGTCAGGATGGTTCTTCCCCTTTTTCTGTCTTCTACATGGGAGGTTTTTCTTAAAGTTGCTCCAGTTTTCTCCCCACTGTTTTGTATCAGGTGTGCTAGGAGCATTTAGATCAGTGGTTCTCAACCTTCCTAATGCAGCAACCCTTTAATACAGTTCCTGTGGGTCACCACCCACAGGTTGAGAACCGCTAGTTTAGATAGTTCATGGGTTGTTTCCCACCTGTGGACAAAAGCGAAACTGAACTGCAAGAGGAATTAAATTCACCAAAAATCCTAAACTCTCATCCTGAATAATATCCATAAAAACTCTTTTGGATGGCATAACATAAATTTGGGGCATCCCGAATACCATATAAATTGCTATTTATCAGTTAGGTCATCTTAGATGGGGGGGGGGGTTCTTTAAATGTATAAGAAAAGGAAAAAGGTATGCAAGGCCAGGAGAGGAGTCTTGTAGTTTACCCAGTTCAAATCCATTTGCCTGTCTCTGGAAATGCCCTATCTTACTCTAACCCCATTGGCGCCACATGACAGAGCAGCAGGACTCCTGACAGCCATTTTCTTATATCATCCCTCCCCCAAACTGTATTTGATTGGCCTAGGAGTGTGTTCGTGTTCTCTTCTCAGAGGACATAGGATATGCAGTGGAAAGAGTCCCACTCCAGCGTGGCTCCTCCCTAAATGGAAGAAACAAACCACCCAGACCACAACCCTGTTTTCCAAGACGGAGAATGAGAAGCAAGGGCAGCCAGTCTGTGGAGGGAGAAAGGCACAAACACAGGACCAGCGGCGGATTTGCATTCCCTGGTTCCATGCCATTGGCAGCTCTCTCACACTTGGACTTCATGGGACACTCTCTTACCTTTAAAACAAGTGTCCCTCTTTCTGCTGAAGCTAGTTCCAATCAGTTTCTGCTATTTCCAAGTGGTAGGGTCCTGAGTAACAAAGAGATCCATCCCAGGACTTGAGATGTTTTTTTCTTATAGGCAGCCTTCATTTTGAGTCTATGCTGTCTTCAGGAATGATCTAGTGATAGTGAAGACAGATGAACTAAAGAGTCTGAATGAGGCTCAGCTCCCGTAGCTCAGTGAGTAGGGCGCCAGCCACATACACTAAGGCTGATGGGTTCAAGCCCAGCCGGGGCCTACAAAACAACACTGACAACTGCAACCAAAAAATAGCCAGACGTTGTGGCAGGCACCTGTAGTCCCATCTCCTTGGGAGGCTAAGGCAAGAAGAGAATTGCTTAAGCCCAAGAGTTTGAGGTTGCTGTGAGCTGTGACACCACAGTACTCTACCCAGGGTGACATAGTGAGACTCTGTCTTAGAAAATAATAATAATAATAATAATAAAGAGACTGAATGAGCTTATGGATCATTCATTAGATCATTATCTCATCCTGACCATGTCTATACCAATCTATTTCTGTCATGGAATCATAATTTTGTCTCAGCCAGCCAGCCACTGTAAAAGGAGATCTCACTTTTCCCTAAAATAGTCTTCCCTAGTGCTGGCATAAGAAAAGGGTGAGACTCTGGGGGCTGGGAATAGACAGTTTGGGTCCCACCCAGCCTGTGCTTAGTTCAATCTTCAGCGATGTCCCAGCAAGGGTGCCAGGTTCAGAATTGGATTCAGAAGCTACACTTCTCACCAAGTGTGGGCCTGGGAGGAAGCGGTTCAACAAGTTCATCCTGGGAAGACTGAAGAGCTTCAGACTTCTATCAGTGTCGTAACGAGTGGTAATCTGTGAAGCCGTGTAAAACACGGAAGCTCAGAGCCTTCATGAGACGACGTGTGGAGAAGGGAAAACCAAATGCCTCCGAAAACACCAAGGGCAGAGAGACATCTTTACTTCCTGCCTTGGAGGGTGCTTCATTTTACAAGGCTGGGAAACAGAAGGAGACATTTGAACAGTCAAATCGGAGGGAATCTGAGAGAAGAGCACAATTGCCCAGCGTCTACGAAGCGGCACAGGGTAAACTGAAAAGACGTGTGTCCTTAGGAAAGATTCGGTCTCTCAGGAATTTATCCCAAGAATTACTTTGAGAGGAATTTACTCACAGATGTAGGGAGTTTTTCTTTGCTCCTTTTTCGTCCTTTCCTTCCTTTCCTCCTTCCTTCTTTTGTTCCTTCTTCCTTCACTATTTTCCTTCCTTTCCTTTTGTTGGCTCAAGAACCAATTTAAACAAGAAAAATGTAAGGAATTCCTTTTCTCTGTCCAGATGTCAGTATCTGTTTACTGCTCAAGGTGGCAGAAAACCTGTTTGATCTTTATCAAGTGATGAGATAAACATTTGCGTGGGATTCATTAGTTTTGCTTTAGTAATTAAATTAGTAATTATAACTTTAATTTAGTAATTATATATTTAAGGAGCTAATAAAACTCAGTTGTTAAAGTAGAGAAATTTATTCCCAATAATTTTGATTAAGTTATTATGCATTTGAGGAACTGATGAAGTGTAGATGTTAAAGTGGTAAGTAAATAGCTTTTTCTTGGTACAAAGTAAAAATGAACTAAATAAATGCAAGTAAAACTTCATCTAGAAAATGAAAAGCTGATCTTTTTAACATTGTCTATAATAAAATACTGAAATTTAAATACAAATTTGCGTGACCCTTTAAAATCATTTCCATCTACTTACCTGATACATACCAACTCAAGAAATTGCTTATGCTGAATTCAACCAGGTATCTCTAGGCCGTCTCTGACAATTTAATCATCTTGGTGGGACTTTGGCGTTTACGTGCCAGCACCATACTCATTTTCCCATACGTGGTCTACTATGAACACATGGTACCATGTGTGAGTCACAAGAAAGCTGCTTGCGAATGAGGTCTGCTGAATGAAAATGTCTCAGATGTCTATGACAATTCTTCCACGCCTGCTGTTAAAACATATTTCATAGATTTAAAATAAATTCATGGAACCAAGTCTTATGAGTTTTCCTCTTTTATGACTGAGTTTCCCGGTATGCCGGGTATTTTTTTCTGTTGCTCATTTTAGTAAGCCTTCTTGCATCCCCTAAGTTCTCAATGAAATGACACCCCTCCTGGCCCATCTGTTCTGCTGTTAAGTCCCCACTACGTTGCCATGGCAACACTACCTACTGTGACATCATAACAAGTGGTTATCCCTTCACTATACTTATGACAGCAAAAGCAATGCTTGGTTTTCAAAATCATGGCTTTTTCTCTTTACCTTTTTTCTTCTTTTTTAGGAGATACTTGCCCAGTGAGGCAACAAGCGTTCCCACTTCCTTAGCAATAGTTTCTTTCACATATAGAAAGCCAAGACCTCTAAGCCACTGCCATCTCATCTTTCACCCTGGCAAAAATCCATCTCCCTCCAAAGCACCTAGAAGTGCTGGGAATAAGAAACCACTGGCAGGAAGATTTCAGTGCCGCAGAAGCTTCCAGCCACGCACCCATGGTATGTGTTACTCTTTCTCAATTCTGATTCAGTAGCTGTGGAAGGGAATCCAGGCTTCTTTTCAGCAAGCTCTTGGGTAAATATTCAATGGAGTTTGAGAAACAATGGTCTACTTTTTTTTTTTTTTTTTATTAAACCATAGCTGTGTACATTAGTATGATCGTGGGGCACCACAGGTACACCAGCATCAAATAGTGTTTTTCAACACAGGCGACTTGTGTTACTGCATTAGCATTGCGGGGGAAATTGACAGTGCAGATTCCTGGGCCCTGCATCCCAAATCTATCCAGGGGTCTATATTATAGCAGGCATGTGAGGTGATTCTCATGACACTAGAAAGGTTGATCAGAGTTGGATCCCAATCCCAGCTCTGCCACTTAAGTAACCATAAAAATTTTTAAAAACCTTGTATCTCTTCCTCATGAAAGAATCATCCATTAAACAAAAGCCATGTAATTTTGGTTGTGTCTGAATTAGACATGGTACAGCTAAAGGAGATATTTAATAGAGTAAGGCAAAAAATACCAAATAATCTAGCCATAATTTCTGAGTAATGATGGACAGACAACTGGGGGGGAGGGGTAATTTTTTCTAACTATTTTTATTTTATTTTAACTAATTTTATTAGTTAAGTTTAAGTAATTTTATTCTAACTAATTTTTCTAAAAATTATGCTGTAAAACTCCAACCCAGTTTTGAGAGCTCACAGGACCACAAAAATGAAGATGTAATAACAATCATTTCAAAAATCTATTAACCTATAAAATATATCCTGTATCATATCAACATCTGTATGCTAGAGGGTGCCTCACACATGCATAATTCCAGATTGGAGAATGGAGCATGGACACACTTCCCTCCTACCTGGGGACATCCCACCAGCAGGGTATTTCCTGGACTTAAAAGGAAGAACACTTCTCTCAGCCAGACTCTTGTTTTCTGAGCTTAGCCAAATTAAAAATCTTCCTATTTTTAAAACGCTATGATAATGATGCATCCATAATCGAGAATGAGGATTACTAAGACTTACGGCCATATTTGCTCCAGCTCACGCACAGACTTGGGGCTGCAAAATTAGGACGATGGTCCAGTTCATCTGGAATTGGGGTAGCAAGAAAGCAAAACATTCCGATTTCTCTGTTTCCAATTCAGAATGGCAAGGTCCTGTTCAGTCAGAGGCTGCTGTTCATTCCTAAATAGCCCTCTGAAAACAAACAACTTGCAGAAAAGGACTCCCTAAAAATGGCAGTAGTGACTTAATAGCCCATAGCCCTTCACACTGATTAGCCTTCTCAGCTGAGTTGAATGGAGACAGAAAGCCTGGTGTTGAGAGTAACACTATGAAGACAATTAAATAATTGGAAAATAAAACCTTTTGGGAAGGGCTGAAGGAAATAAGATATTTAGCCTGGAGAAGAGAAGGCTGAGGAATGACCTAATTATAGGCTTCAAGTACATGAAGAATTAATCTACAGCAGATGGTGACCAGCTGTTTTCAATTCCCATTGAATACAGTACAACAGAAAATTGGCTTAGAGGGTAATATAAAGGATTTAAGATAGATAAAAGAAGGAATTTACTGGTTTTTCAGGGTCACAAAGGTTAAGAGGAGATAGGTTCTATTACTTAGGGAGGTGACAGCCACTCCTTCTCTGAGATTTCCTGGTTTGGATTGGTTTGTTCAAGTGCACTGAGGGGGAAAGTGCTTTATTCTGCTGTGGGGAAGGCCAGCGCAGCCCCATGGTATTTGTTACACCTGTGCATTTCGTTATTTGGCTCATCATGGTTGTGTTTTTGTTTTCCATAATCACACCAAGGGACATTTATCAGGTGCCAAATGTATGCCAGGCAGGATGGAAGGTAACTATATAGATTCCACTTTTTTTTTTCTATTTTTTTTTTTTTTCCAGACAAAGTCTCACTATGTCATCCTTGGTAGAGTGCCGTGGTATTACAGCTCATAGCAACTTCAAACTCTTGGGCTTAAGTGATTCTCTTGCCTCA
Source organism: Nycticebus coucang (assembly GCF_027406575.1). NCBI lineage: Eukaryota > Metazoa > Chordata > Mammalia > Primates > Lorisidae > Nycticebus > Nycticebus coucang. The sequence continues at coordinate 11,222,640 of NC_069792.1, forward strand.
GCCTCCCAAGCAGCTGGGATTATAGGTGCCTGCCACAACGCCCAGCTATTTTTTTGTTGTTGTCACTGTGGTTTAGCAGGCCCGGGCCAGGTTCGAACCTGCCAGCCCTGTGTTTGTGGCTGACACCCTAACACTGAGTTATGGGTGCTGAGCCAGAATCCACTTTTTAGACTTCAAACCTATGCCACTTGACAATTATAGGCATTTATAGAGTCCCCTCTGCTTCAGTGAGGGGAATACCCAGATAAATCAGATTCAGTTGTTTTCAATAGCCGTGGAGTGAGTGTGCACACACACACACATGTATATGGGTCAGGAAGGTAGCAGAAGAGAGATGCCACATTCAGTTGAGAAACTGAAAAAGCACACACCGGGTCCCTTCCTCCAGAAATTCTGACCTAGCTTTAGTGGCATATCATTCTGATACATTCTGCCAATTCATAATTATCAACTGCAAGTAGAGAACCTCGTTCGTCCCCTCCAAAGTGTGGTAAGAAATACATTTTCACCTGTGATCCAGGACACTCACGTGCACGCACATACACACATACATGTATACATTCCCACAGCTGAAAAACCATTTCACAGAATAGTACTTTACTACTACTTTTATATTCTGTATTCTGTTCTATTTTATTTGGTTTTTTTTCTAATGCTGGCCAATTCAACTAAATTGATTTTACAATCTTCTAATTCAGTGTTTTTCAACCTTTTTTTATCTCACAGCACATTTGAACCTATCATTAAACTTCTGTGGCACACCTAAATTATGTTGAGCAGAAAATAGAGTAAAAAGAACACACTTAGTGTGCTTTGAACTTCTTTTGAAAATCATTTAATCAATGATCTTTAAAAATGTTTGCAGCACTCCTGACATCCTTTCAAGGCACAGCAGCGTGCTGTGGCACACTGGTTGAAAATCACTGCTTTAATTGGTCAACCTAGGTGAGTAGATTGCTTGAGCTCAGGAGTTCAAGACCAGCCTTAACAAAAACATAACTCCGTCTCTAAAAATAGCTGGGCATTGTGGCAGGCACCTGTGGTCCCAGCTATTTGGGAGGCTAAGGTAAGAGAATCAATTTGAGCCCAAGTTTGAGGTTGCTATGCGCTAATGATGCCATAGCACTCTATCCAGGGCAAAAAAAGTGAGACCGTCTCAAAAAAAAAACAAACACTGTGCGGCAGTGACAGCTGAAAGATAGGAATTCATATTTTCACACCTCAGTCAGAGGACAAAATGTAGGGTATGGGTTGAGGCTAAAAATAAAAATAGGCCAAGGTCTCTCAGCCTTTTTAGACCTCAAACTAAAAGGATGAAAAGAATCCTTAAGGTTTGTATGGTCTCCACCCCAATTCCCCAAGGAAGAAGAGATGGAGTTAAAAGCCCTCCCTGATGATGAAGCACACATTTTCTGTGATTGTCCTCTGTGCTCCCGGAACCCACAGGTGTGGACATTGTGGGGATTAGGGTGAGGGGAGTTGACTACCAAAGATCACAGGGATACAGGGTCCTGACAGATATGCATTTCAGAAACATTTGAAGTCAAAAAGACACCAAACACAGAGAGAGCCTTGTCATTTGGAGAAGTGAATATTGAGTTCCAGTCCCAGCTATGTCACTAATTAGTGTGGTGGATCCAAGCAGGTCACTTAATAGATAAAGCAGCAGAATCAGCTGCCAATGACTGCAGGTGCGGCCAGCCTGCTGATTGCTACAAATCAAAGGTCTCCCTCAGCACAGAGCACCGAGGACAGCAGGTCTATCTGTCACCTCAACCTGAAATAATGACACTGCCAGTCAGCACTTTCTCCCAATACCCAAAAAGCCTTCTCTTTAAAAATCATTAGTAAATGTAGAATATAATTGTCTTAACACAATAACTAAGAAAATGCCAGGAAGGCTATGTCAACCAGTGTGATGGAAATGTGTCAAACTGTTTATAAAACTAATGCATGGTGCCCCATGATCGCATTAATGTACACGCTATGATTTAATATTAATAAAAAAAATCATGACTTAGGACTGAGCACAGAGCTTTTTGTAATGAAGGTAGCAGCAAAGGTTAGGTGACAAGGGCTGACTGCTTATCAGTCAGTGGGTTGCAGATGAAGAATATGAGCCTCCATCTCCTCATTTGTGAAGTGGAGCTAATCACCCCACAATAACAGGAGCAGATTCCGGCTCAGGACTGGGCCTGGAATTGTACAAGGGTCAGTGCATGTAAGGTCAAAGTCCCTCCTCTGCTACACCTGCTGAATGCTACCTGGTGCACCACAGCATGGAGACTGGCAGCCCAAAGGGAAAACATATGAACACGTAGACACACATGCACACACATACATGTATACGGGTATATTTACACCCAGACAAATCTTAACCCCTACTCAAAACACTCACATATCAGTTGAAGGAGACAGAATTGGAAATGAATCATTGAAACAAATCATCATTCAGGCTGTGATAGAAATAGTCAATAAAAAACAGGAGCACTTCCGAGATCAGAAGAGATCAGCTGCGTCAGGGTGGTATGGCCGTAGCCTGTGGCTCAGTGAGTAGGGCGCCAGCCCCATATACTGAAGGTGGTGGGTTCAAACCCAGCTCCAGCCAAACTGCAACAAAAAATAGCCAGGTGTTGGGGAAGGCGCCTATAGTCCCAGCTACTCGGGAGGCTGAAGCAAGAGAATCTCGTAAGCCCAAGAGCTGGAGGTTACTATGAGCTGTGACGCCATTGCACTCTACCTAGGGCAACAAAGTGAGACTCTGTCTCTAAAAAAAAAAAAAAAAAAAAAAACAGGAGCACCTGCCTCTAACCACAGTCTCCTATGTATCCAATTTGCTTCCTTGAATACTGGTTCTCAGTCGGGGGCTGTGCTACCCCTTCCCTCCAGGAGGGCATTAAAAATGTGTTATGCATTTTGGGTTGTTAAATGATGAAAGGGTGCTGCTGGCATTTTCCTGGCCATGCTGCAGTTTACATTCCAGTGAAAGAGGAAGAAAATAGGCCAGGAAACAAACAAATCAACACTGTAACATCAGACAGAGGGAAGTGCTATGAACAATAACGAAGTAGAGTGAGGCACAGAATGACTCTGAGGGTGGCTATGTTGTTGCACAGTGAGGTGAGGAACAGACAGGGTTACCTCTTCCTGACAAGGATGAGTGACGATATGCAAAGCATTGCCAACTGTGAAGTCCGCCCAGCCTTTGTTGTCCACAGTTTTACAGCAGCTCCTGCACATACTGCCCACATGGCTGACCTTTAGTCCGGCCCTTCTCAGAGGTCAAACTATTACCTTTAGCCTCCAGTCCCTGCCAGAGATAAAACATACACCAGGGCCGAAAGCCCTGTCATAAATCATTGTTAGTCAGTTTAGTGGCCAAAGCCCCCAGACAAATAAAGACATTCCTATCGGGAAGGTTATTCCAATGGCCAAGGGATCTCATCCAAGTAGCTAAGAACAAAGGCCAGACATCTCTCTGGATAAAATTAATTCTTCTCTACATCCAAGGTACTATGTAGATAGAGTACAGAATAAGAATGATAGAAAGCTTGAAAAGAGTACAGCTTTGAAGAGGAGAGTAGGAAACAAAATGGTGGTCCATGGCAAAGAGCACTGCATAATAATGGAAGGGTGGCCAACGGGCAGCATTTAGGTTAGACAACAAAGACACGACCACTGCTCAGACGAGGTGCTTCTCAGTACACAGCCAATGAGCCATGTGCTGCATGTTCATAAACGACGATGTAAATGGCTCCCTAGAGTGGCAGCGCACAGCAGTGCTAGTGTCTTTAGATGGCTCATGTAACACCACCACCTACTTGGTAAGTACACCTGTTCCTAAGTCCACCTGTCTACAAGAAACATGGTTTACAAGAAGCGTGATTTACAGTTTGCCTGCTATAAATGTCAGGTTCCACCAGTTTAGATGACTTTCCTAAATCACACCAACAGGTTGAGGCAGGTTAACAAACATTTCTTAAGAACCTACCAAGAGGGCGGTGCCTGTGGCTCAGTCGGTAAGGCACCGGCCCCATATACCGAGGGTGGCGGGTTCAAATCCGGCCCCAGCCAAACTGCAACCAGAAAATAGCCAGGCGTTGCGGCAGGCGCCTGTAGTCCCAGCTGCTCGGGAGGCTGAGGCAAGAGAATCGCCTAAGCCCAGGAGTTGGAGGTTGCTGTGAGCCGTGTGAGGCCACGGCACTCTACCGAGGGCGATAAAGTGAGACTCTGTCTCTACAAAAAAAAAAGAACCTACCAAGAGTAATACTTTATGCTAGGCTCTGATTACAAAGAAGAAAATTATAGAACACCTACCCTCAACTAGTGCACAATCTAGCTAGGAAGATATAGGTAGCATATGAACAATTTGGGTTTTTATAAGAAAAACATAAGGTTTAGCTTCTAAAAAATTCACTATGGCATCTGATAAGATTCAAGAAGACATATCAAAGACTTTTTTCACCACCAAATACCCAGCTCCCAACAACAACTGGCACCTACCATGCGTGAAATATGCACTCATTAAGTGATTGATGAAGTAGTATTTAGAAATTAAATTAAATATATACACATACCTGAAATATAAGTAACAAAGATGTAGAATTCAAATGGGGTAACATTTGAATTCTGGTATTTACTACCAATCTTTGCTCATGAGAGAGTTTGAAAGTTCTTAGCCAGGAATAGTTACATAAGAATCTCTTCTGATAGTTCTATATCTATCTACTAAAGAGATTAAATTCATAATTTAAAATCTGCCTACAAATCAAATTCCAAGCACAGATCAACTTCACTATTGAAATCTATCAAACGTTTAAGGAAAAAAATAATGCCAGTTTTACAGAAACTCTTCCAGAAAATTTAAGTGAAAGAAATCTTTGCTCTGTGATGCCAGCATTACCTTGAAAATAAAATCAGCGATTCTTAAAAAAATAAAACCGTAGGCCAGTATCCTTCATGACTATGTTCACAAAGAATTTTAACAAAATTTTAGCAAATTGAATCTAACAGTGTAAAGAAGTACAACTGTCTTTATTCACAGATGACATGATCTATGTAGAAAATTCAATAAAATCTGCCAAACACTAAAACTAATAAGTGAATGTAGCAAGTTTTATGGATACAAAATGAATATGCAAATATCAATTGTATTTCTATATAGTAGCAATAGTAAGAAATTAAAAATGTTAAATATAATTTACAAAGCATCAGAAATATGAAAACTTAGGTATAAATCTCACAAAAGGTATGAAAAAGGAATGAAAACTATAAATCAGCTGGCTGCCTGTAGCCCAGTGGTTAGGGTGCCAGCCACATGCAGTAGGGCTGGTGGGTTCAAACCCAGTCCAGGCCTGACAAACAAACAAATAACAACAACAACAACAAAAATAGCCACGCATTGTGGCAGGTACCTATAGTCCCAGCTATTTGGGAGGCTGAGAAAAGAGAACCACTTCAGCCCAAGAGTTTGAGGTTGCTGTGAGCTGTAACGCCATAGCACTCTACAGAGGGTAACAGAGTGAGACTCTCTCTCAGAAAAAGAAAGAAAGACAACTATAAACAGAGAGAAATTATAGAAAACCTAATTAAATGAAAAGAGATACATTGTTCATGTGTTAGAAGAATAAATATTGTTAAAATGTCATTTTTCCCCAAATTGATATAAAGAAAATGATCCCAGTCAAAATCTCAGCAGACTATTTTTTAGTACAGATTTACAAGCTAATTCTATAATTCATATGGAAGCTCAAATAACCTAGAGTAACTAAAACAACTTTGAAAACTAAGAACCAATTCAGAGGGCTAATCCAATGTGATTTTTAGATTTATTATAAAGTTATAGAAGTTAAAACAGTATGGTACTGACATAAAGATAGACAAATAGATTAATAAAACAGGAGATTTGAAAAACAAACCTACACATACATAAGCAACTGATTTTTTACAAAGATGCACTTGTTTCATAGTAATTTTTAGTAAATATATGTAATAGTAGTAGTACTATATTGCACTTGCAAATATCTTCTCCAAAGAAAGAAGAGGTGGGAAAAAGGAAAGAAAGAAAATACATACAGTTTGAAGAGAAAGGAGTAAGTAAAATTGTCTTTATTTTGAGATAGCATATTTGTGTATATAGACAACCCAAAGGAATCATAAATAAACTACTAGAACTAATAAGAACATTTAGTAGTCACGGCATGTAAGCCCAATATTTTAAAATCTATTGCATTTCTATATATTGATACTAGCCACAAAAATTTGAAAATTAAATTAAAAATGTATTTAGGAGAGCATAAAATATAAAATTCCTTGTAATAAATTTAAAGACAGACATGCAAAATGTCTACACTGAAAACATTACCAAGAGATATACCATGTTCATGGATTGGAAGACTCAATATTGTTAAGAAACCAACTCTCTCTCGATACATTTATAGATTCAAGAAAATTTCTTTCTTTTTTTTTTTTTTTTTTTTGTAGAGACAGAGTTTCACTTTATTGCCCTCAGTAGAGTGCCGTGGCATCACACGGCTCACAGCAACCTCCAACTCCTGGGCTTCAGCGATTCTCCTGCCTCAGCCTCCCGAGTAGCTGGGACTACAGGCGCCCGCCACAACACCCAGCTATTTTGTTGTTGTTGTTGTTGCAGTTTGGCCGGGGCTGGGTTTGAACCCACCACCCTCGGCATATGGGGCTGGCACCCTACTCACTGAGCCACAGGTGCCGCCTCAAGAAAATTTCTATTAAGAGACTGGCAAGCTTTTTTGTGTGTAAATTGACAAGCTGATTCTTAAATTTGTATGGCCATAAAAGGTACCTAAAATAGTCAAAATGCTACCATTTGAAGGTCAAAAAGATTGGAGAATTCATGATTCACTCTAAAGCTCCAATAAAGCAACAGTTTAGTATTAGAATAGATCAATGGAACAGAAAATAAAGTCCAGAAGTAGCTTACCACTTAATATTTGACAAAGGTTTCAATGCAAATCAATACTCTACAGAAGGTTTCAACACATGTAATTGAAGCAACTGAATATCTGTATGGGAAGTAAGCCTTGGATGCCTATGTTCCATTACACTCAAAAATTAAATAGAGATGTGTCACAGACATAGAGTTAAAAGATAAAACTCTAAAGTTTCTAGAACAAAGCAGAGGAAAATATCTACACAAGTTTAGGGCAGATGAAAATAACTTAAAGTAGATGCAAAGACACTTGCCATACATGAAAAAATAAAAATGTCTCATTAAAAGAAACCATTAAGAAAACAGAATATGGCTGGGCAAGGAGGCTCAGACCTGCAATCCTAACACCCTGGGAGGCCAAAGGCAGGTGTATGACTTGAGCTTATGAGTTTGAGACCAACCTGAGCAAGAGTGAGACTCCTGTCTCTACTAAAAATAGAAAAACTGAGGCAATAGGATCACTTGAAGAGTTGGAGGTTGCTGTGAGCTATAATGACTCCCTGGCACTCTATCCAGGGCAATAGCTTGAGGCTCTCTCTTAAAAAAAATAATAATAATAAAAGAAAAAGAAAAGAAAAGAAAATGAAAGGGCAGAGTATGGCAGTTCATGCCTGTAATCCTAACACTCCAGGAGGTCGAGACAGGAGGAATGCTTAAGCTCAGGAGTTTAAGACTAACTTGAGCAAGAGCGAGACTCTGTCTCTACTAAAAATGGAAAAAATCAGCCAGGCATTGTGGCAGGTGCCTGCCATCCCAGCTACTCTGGAGGCTGAGGCAAGATGGATTGCTTGAACCCAAGATTTTGAGGTTGTCGTGAGCTAGGCTGATGCCATAGTACTCTATAGCCTGGATAACAGAGTGAGACCCTGTCTCAAAAATAAATAAATAAATAAAGTAATGGCAAGTCATATATAGACTATTATTGACTAGATGTTTCTTTCCCATCAAAATTCATATGTTGAAGCTCCATTTTTCAAAGCAATGCCTTTTGGAGGACCTCCAAATTGTGAGGGTGGTGCCCTCCTAATAGGATTAGGGCCTTTATAAAAGTAGGAAGAGACAAGAGTTCTTTCTCCAAGTGCAGACTTAAGGAAAAAACCACATGAGCACACAATAACAAAGTGGTTGCAACCAAGCTCTCACCAAAAAATTGAATCTGCTGCCCCTTAATCTTGGACTGGGCCTCTAGCCCAGTCTGTGATGTGTAGTATAGCAACCCAAGCTCAGAGAGACAGGAAAAACTATTTTAAATATAAATATCTAAAAACAGACTCATATCCAGAATATATAAAGAACCCCTACAAATCATTGAAAAGAAAACAACCAACCAATAAAATCATGCACGAAAGCCCAGAAAGCATACTATCTAAAGAAGATATCTGAATGGCTGTCCAATAATCATAGGACAAGGGATGCAACATCACTGGTGAACAGAGAAATGCAAATTAAAGTCACCAGGAGGTACTAGAATACATTCACCAGCAAACTTAAAATTAAAGAGATCAATAATGCCAAGTGTTGGCTAGAGAACTTGAACTTGGTGGAGAACTTGAATTCTCACAAATTATTGTTGGGAGTGTAAAATAATATAACCACTTTGGAAAACTAAAAGTTCCTAATAAAGTTAAAAGCCCACTTTCCTATTTCCTGGGCTTATTGGGAAAGCAAAATAAGATTATGATGTAAGCATGATTTCTACTATAGGAATTTTTCAATAAATATTTGTAATAATGGTAGTACTAGTATCTTGCACTTGTGTATGTTAATAACCCCTCCAATTACAAGTGAAATTTAATTGACTGCCTGGAGTATTGCTATTTAACCATTTCTTAACTACTAATGGTATAAGTTATACCTCAAGAGTGGGAAATTTGAGGTACGAACTCACTTGGAGCTTGGGAAGGCAATTTGAGAAACTGGGACATCTAAATAAACAGAACTGGTATTGTGCCAATTTTTAATCAATTTATGTATAAAGAACAATACATGTCCTTCCATTGACCTTGATGCAATTGTTTTGCTATAAATTTCAAAATTATCAAAATGTTAAATAACATTTAACTTTTAGAGTATTTTTGCTTAGCAAAACTTGTGCATAACAAATACTCCCTAGGCAATGGAACAAATCTTGAGAATGAGATGAGGAAATGAGAGCCATTAGCATTTGCTTCATGTATTACTTCGTAAGAAAAGGGTCATTTTCAAATTTTGAAGCATCTAAACGCCCCCATTTCAGAACTTCTGCATCAAAGTATCCTGCTTCCATTCCTGATCACGCACTCTGTGAGGTCTCCTAATGAACACTTAATGGATTATACAAAGATGAGCAAATTTTTATCCTGCCACTAGGAGGCTTAAAATACGTACAGTAAAGAAGGACAAGCAGGCTGATAATGAACTAGTCCCCCTGAGAATGAAATGAATGTGCAAAGGACCAATATCAAATGTCCTCATCAATTCAATAAATCATGAGTTCACCAAAGGCACAAGCGAGTTTCCTGGGGCTTCTGTGAAGAGGAGCGTCATGTAGATCTTACCTTGTCTCTGAAGTTCTTCAAGTAACCAACAGATTAATAATTCAATGTTAAGGACTCTCAAAAATCTCAGAGGCTTCAAAGGACCCACGAACACCCTGAAACTATGTGGAAGAAGCATATTGGTACCTTCATGTGCATTTTTCTGGGAAAGGGATTCATGACTTTCCTTAAACTCTAATATGTCTCTAAAACTCAAAGATTTCTCCTAAATTTGTTCTAACCGTAATTTGGGTTTATCTATGACCTCCCATTACTCACTGAATGGAAAGTTGGCTATAACATCAATAGCAAAAATTGTTAAAATCACAAAGATGAATGGCTGGGTATGGTGGCTCCTGTTTATAATCCTAGCACACCGAGAGGCCAAGGGATTGCTTAAGGTCAAGAGTGTGAGACCAGCTTTAGCAAGAGTGAGACTCCCCCATCTCTACAAAAAATAGAAAAATTGGGTGGCACCTGTGGCTCAAAGGGGTAGGGCGCCGGCCCCATATGCCCTAGGTGGCGGGTTCAAACCCAGCCCCGGCCAAAAAAAAACTGCAAAAAAATAAAAATAATAGAAAAATTAAACAGGTGTGGTGGAGCATGCCTGCAAGTCCCAGCTGCTGGGGAAGCTGAGGCAGGAAGATCACTTGAGTCCAGGAGTTTCAGTTTATAGTGAGCTATGATGATGCCACTGCACTCTAGCTGGGGTGACAATGAGACTCTGCCTCAAAAGAAAAAAAAATGAACCAAATGTGTTAATTAGCTGATCTGATTCTATTTATTGTACACTGCTACATTCTTAGAAGGAAATCTCTGCGTATCTCCATGTGATTCTGATGGGTCTATTTGAAATTGAGCTGGAAACATCAAATAAAATTGATGTTACTACTAATTAAGCATCTTAACAGTCATAATTAGATTTTGCCTGAGTAGCAAATGGATTGAGCTACTTATTAACTATGTGCTTTAAGCCATTGGCTTAAATTCTGTGCCTCAATTTCCAAATTTATAAAATTAGAAGAATAACAAAATACACTATAGAGTTGTTATGATGATTAAATGGGTTAATGTTTGTAAAACAGAGTAGCATCTGGAATGTAGTAAATAACCTGGAAGTCAAAGACTATGGACTTCGCTTACTGTGCATTGTGGAATGTGTGCAGTTGAAGTTCTCGATAAACTCTCAGCAACTCACTTCTTATTAAAAGTTTAGATGTAAGACTTAAAATTCAGGGAAGTTTATCTAAAGTACAAACAGTCCATCCATTTCTTAGATATTCTAAATGATGTCTCTGGGTTAGATTAGATCTCCAGTGAGATTTATTCTTTGTCACACTGTCTTGGCACTTAATACAATTGCTTTTGCTGAATTGCACCTGCCCCGTGCCATTGCTTTGCCTAGAAAGGCCATTCTAGAAGCAGTGATTCTCCCGTGTGTTTGTTAGGGATGTCAGAGGGATGCTATTCACTCTAGAAGACACCACTGGTACCCTACCCACAGTCCTTTGCTAGGCTAGTACACCCACCACTTCTGCCCCTCTGAGGCTGCTGTGCATGTCAGCTACTAACAGCTCAAAGCTGTATCTTTCTCCAGAAAATTGCTCTTGATTGATAGGAGCATTCTCTTCTGGAAATATCTGGGCAAAGATACACCACACTCCACTCTGGTATACAAAGGTACAACAGCTCAGCTTGCTTTCTTCAAGACAGGACAGCTTCATGGAGCCTCTCGGACTCCCATGTTGGGACCATGTTGCCTTCAGCTAAAACCCCAACTTTACTGGGGATTCATCCTCTGCTCCATTTTGCTTCCCTCACGTCCTTACAGATTTCTCCTGAGAACCTTCCCTCACTTAATCATTTGTGCAAGAAAACCCATCTTAGACCCCACTTCCAGGAAACCCAAACTAAGATGTCTCTTATATCACATGGTGATATTGTATGCTAGGGGTGAGGGTGGAGTTTGTTTCCCCCAGGCTTCAGTGCCAGAAAACATTGTGCTCCTTCAAAGTTTCTTTTTATCTTAAACCTGTGAATCTCCCAACCAGAAGTGCTTACCTCTTTATCTTGGTCGCCATGAAACTCACGAGCAGATTTTCAACACATTTCTATTGTCTATGAGTAGCAAGTTCATCCTTGGCTTTATTCTACTGTTTTGTTTTTCTCCTCTTTGCCAAAATCAATCTATTGATGCCTACTTACAAATAAGTTTTTAAAAGGATCATGGCTCATCTCCCCAATGCTTTTTTTTTTAATTTTGAGACAGGGTCTCACTATGTCACCCTCGGTAGAGTGCCATGGTGTCACAGCTCACAGAAACCTCAAACTCTTGGGCTTAAGTGATTCTCTTGCCTCAGCCTCCCAAGTAGCTGGGACTATAGGCACCCGCCACAAAACCGTCTATTTTGTTGTTATTGTTGTTGTTTGGCAGGCCCAGGCCGGGTTCAAACCTGCCAGTCCCAGTGTGTGTGACTGGCACCCTAGAGGCTAAACTACAGGCACGGAGTCCCCAATTCTTATTTCTCTGTCTATATTGGACACTGCTGTCTGAGGCAAGCCCCATTGTCAACCCCCTTCTTCCAGTTATAGCACTCCTGGTATCCCTTAGGAATTACAGTATCTGAATTCGGTCCATGTAATTCAGGTGTGCAGACTCCATTCTCTTACTCCAGGTGACAGACTGGCCTGGGTAATACAGAATCAGAGCATCATCGTCCTCTGCTAATAAGTGGGTTTAGGAAACAGGAAGGAATAGGGTATAATTAAGCCATGAGGTTCAATTCTAAACATTCAATTCAATTAATGGGAAGAGGCCTTTTTCTTTCCCCTAAACCCCCTCCTGGGATTGCTCAGAACCCACAAAGTAAGCTTGAAGGGATTATAGGCCATCCATCCTGCCCTATAGAGAGAAGACACCTGAGATGGAGCCAATGCTGAGAAAAGCAGAGATTAGGGATGGAGGGAGACTATGGCCCAATGACGTCAATTGGGCCTTGTACTCTTCAGTTACAGACCCCCACAAATCCAAAGTTGGATTTCTGTTACTTGCAACCACAACTCCTAACAACAAAGGCACAATTTCTTTTTTTTTCAGACAGTCTCACTATGTCACCCTTGGTAAAGTGCTGTGACATCACCGCTCATAGCATCATCAAACTCTTGGGCTTCAGTGATTCTCTTGCCTCAGGCTCCCAAGTAGCTGGGACTACAGGCACAACACCTGGCTATTTTGTTGTTGTTGTTGTTGTTGTTTAGCAGGCCTGGGCTGGGTTCAAACCCACCAGCCCTGGTGTATGTGGCTGGCTCCCTAACCACTGAGCAAAGGGCGCCAAGCAAAAAAATACATAAGGTTATTTTTTAACAGTTAGACCTATAAGGACCAATGGCTTTTCTTTCTTTCTTTTTTTTTTTTTTTGTAGAGACAGAGTCTCACTTTATGGCCCTTGGTAGAGTGCCATGGCATCACACAGCTCACAGCAACCTCCAACTCCTGGGCTTAAGCGATTCTCTTGCCTCAGCCTCCCAAGTAGCTGGGACTACAGGCGCCTGCCACAGCGCCCGGCTATTTTTTGGTTGCAGTTTGGCCAGGGCCGGGTTTGAACTGGCCACCCTCGGTATATGGGGCCGGCGCCTTACCGACTGAACCACAGGCGCCGCCCCCTCACAATGGCTTTTCTTATGCAACTTACCTTAACATTCAGAAAATCCAGGGATTAAAAAATGTGTGCAGCCTAAATTTTAATGCTGTATGTGTGTTTCTCTTCCTTGTTACACAGATTTGAGAGGCTATGCTATACATCTTGAGAAAGTGGAATTCTTAGAGCAGTTGTTTCACTCAGAATTGATTTTATAGCATTCAAACTTAACAACTGCTCTCTGAAGAAAGAGTGACCTTGGGCAGAGAAGAGAATGGAATTGAGAACTTAACACAATTGGCAATTCTTGGTGAAGAGAGTCATGTGGTAAGGAAGAAGCAGAGAATGCATTTCCATTTTTGAGAAGAATAACTATTCCATGGTGTTTTGCTATCATGCTACCAAGTCTTCCTGATTCCTGTGAATGATACTAGAAGCTATGGAATTTACATATTTCGTATTCTTTACAGCCTAAGAAACAGAACCACACACCTGGGAATTTTATTACGTTTTTTTTGTTGTTGTTGTTGGTTTATTTTTGTTTTTTAGGATTATTGTTGGGTGCTTGAAATCAAAGTCAAGTGTCTTGGGTCTGACTTCAGCACTACTGTTTACTAATTCTGTGACCTTAGGAAAGTTAACTTGCTTAAGTTTTCTTTTCTGTAAAACAGGGATGCCAATGGAACCTCTCACATAGGATCAAATGACTAAATTTATTCAAATTACTGAGGCCAATGCCTGGTGCATAGTAAGCACTCAATAAATGTTAACCGTCAGTAAACTCAACACTGGCTTAAGGGAAATGATAGATAATTCTCACACCAATGAGGTATCTTGGAGACAGGGGCAGCGATGGCATCTTCAAGGACTTGGCCTCTTCCACCTCTTGGCTCTGCTTCCTAACATCTTCAGTCTTAGACAGGCTTTTCTCAGGTCAGCCCAGCAGCTCCTGGTTCACCTCCCCCAGCACAGTGTGAAGACATGAACTGTTTTCCACACAGCTCAAAGCAAGCTCCTAAAATTGAGTCACATTAGGCAACTGTGGCTCACGTGCCCACCACAGAACCAACCGGTATGGCCAGAAGGAATGGATGTGAGGCTCTGATTAGCTAGTCTTGGGTGGCATGCCCATCATTAACTAGGGCATGGAATCAACCCACCCGGAGCGTTTGCCTGGGAAGGGGAAGTGGGTGAGTCCCTAGAGAGCACTTGAGAAGAAGGGAATGGGTGCTTGGCAGGGAAAGCCGCCCACGTGTACACTAATGTATATTTTTCTTGATTGATACCTAATCACTGGACTGAGAGTATGCTTGGCTTCTCTCAGTGGTGCTACCCCCTTACATGTAAGAGAAGAGCTTGGTGCTGGCAATGGTTGTGGCTGGGTCATCTGGAAATTTATCAGGGAGTGCCTTAGAAATGGACACCGCAGGGCAGCGCTAGCCCCATATACCGAAAGTAGCATGTTCGAACCTGGCCCCGGCCAAACTGCAAAAAAAAATAACTGGGCATTGTGGCGGGTGCCTATAGTTCCAGCTACTCGGGAGGCTGAGGCAGGAGAATCTCTTAAGCCCAGGAGTTGGAGGTTGCTGTGAGCTGTGATGCTACAGCACTCTGTCTCTAAAAAAAAAAAATAGAAAGAAAGAAACAGAAATGGACACCACAAAAGGGATGGTACGGAAAGCAGGGAAGAAGCCAGGTTGCAATGGCATCACAAGGGCAGCCTAGAGCAGCAGTGGACCTGGAGAGTAGCCCTTATCCTCTGACATCATTAGCCCAACGTGCATCACAGCAGAACAAGAGTGCCATGCTGGGTGAGGTGGGCCTCCTCAGCTACCATGGTCCAGAGGAACAGACAGCCAGGGCTGGCTGAAGACAGCCCTCCCAGAAGGGGGACAGGGGACAGATCCCTTTTCCTGAAGAGGGACTAGAGCCACATATCAAAACCACCACAAAGACACTCAGTAATGATGGGGTGACAAAGCTTTGTTCCAGGCCCCCAAAATATACCAGGTACAACATTTTATTTATTTATTTACATTTATACATCTTACTTTGTTGCCCTGGGTACACGGCTGTAGCATCATAGCTCACAGCAACCCCACACTCTTGGGTGCAAGCGATCCTATAGCCTCAGGTTCCCAAGTAACTGGGACTACAGGCTTTTGAGGTTCCCACCTCAGCTTCTCAGAGTGCTAGGATTACAGGCATGAGCCACCGCACCAATTTAAATAATGATTTGTATAAAGGTTGACACCTAATCAAGAAAAATGATTAGTTAAAATTACAAAGTAGACTTGAGGAAAGTTTTCTACTTGTTGCCCTAAGTGCCCTACCTGCTAGCTAGGGCTTTGCCTGAGGACAAATTTTGTGGTTGTATCCTGTGGGAATTCTGAGTTGGTTATGGATGGCAGCTGTCTAGAATCAGGATGCCAATTTTTTTTAACTATTTATTTTTATTGTTAAATCATAGCTGTGTACATTAGTGCAATCAAGGGGTACAATGTGCGGGTTTCATATACAGTCGGAAATATTCTCATCAAACTGTTCAACGTAGCCTTCATGGCATTTTCTTAGTTATTGTATGTAGACATTTGTATTCTGCCTTTAGTAAGTTTCGCCTGTACCCATTCTAAGATGCACCGTAGGTGTGGCCCCACCCATTACCCTCCCTCCACCAAAACCTCCCCCCCAGAATGCCAATTTTAAGGAGAAAAAGACAAGCCAAGAATGTCTGCAACCTGGAGGTACTGAGGATTCTTAAGGCTGGGAGGAATAGCTGGCCTGAGGGGCGAAAGGGGACAGTCACGTCACTATGGCTGAGTTGTCTCTCTTGTGATTGATAAGATGTTTAGACAGAGAATGAGCTTAATCTTTTGCACTGCCATCTAGGGCCTGTAACTCACAGACTTTATGATTCCAATGGAAAAGTCGGGTGTCCTCACAGCATGGGGCTATAGGAGAGGGTGGGAAGGGTGACCCCAAGTCAATGCTGGAACAACCACGGCAAGGTAAAAACAAGAATACCTTTTCTTCATCTTCCAGATTTGTCATTACCCATGATTCACACAAATTGGCGGTGAAAGATCATCAAGCATGAGAAAAAGACTGGGGAAAAAAAGCATTTGATAAGAGACAGGGCTTCAAAGAAATGACCTTGTAAGAGTAAAAGGTAAACAACATCATCAGAAATTTAACGCAATTGAACCAATGGTTGGTGAGAAACATTGGAAAGGAAAACATTCATCTGCTGAGCCAGTAAGACATATAGTGAATAATTGTTAAGACTTTCATGCATCAATCTTTTAACGGGGGTCATGTATCAATCTTTAATTGATAAAGTGTTTGGGAATGGATTGCACATTGAAAGTAAAAAATTATTCACCAGATGACTCACAAATCTGAGAACCTGTGCTTCACCAATACTTAGAATACATTTTTACGTAGGACAAAGGTTATCAGCCTAAGTGATTTTTTCTGTCCGTGGTTTGGTTGATTTTTCTCTTTTTAAATTTTTTATTTTTTTTTTTAGTTTTTGTAGAGACAGAGTCTCATTATGTTGCCTGGGCTGGTCTCAAATTTCTGGCCTTAAGCGATTCTTCTGCCTCTTGTTCCCAAAGTGCCGCGATTATAGGCATGAGTCACTGGGCTTGGCCAATTTTTCTCTTTTTTAAAATCAGGAAAATCCAAGGAATATTCTTTCAAGTGGTCACAGGTTTTCTTATAATTTTGCATGGCAATGCACATAAATTTGCTCAAACAACTCAAAGATTTGATCCATGAAGTGTCAAATTATCAATACCAATCTTAGAATGCTTAGAACCAGGACAGTCCAGGGGAAATAAAGAAGACTCTGTGGTCAAGGGAATTTGGAGCCAGACTGACTTGGGTTCATTTTTCAGCCCTGCCACCTGCTAGCTGTGTGGCTTTGGCAAGTTTTGTAGTGGCTCTGAGACTGTTGATTTATCGGTAAAATGGACGTAATAAAGGTACTTACCACAAAGGGGCACCAGAGGTACTAGATACAGTAAGTGGCAAAAGGATCAGCATGGTGCCCAGAAAACACTCTCTCCTGAAGCATCGCCTGTCGCTACAGTTCTTGCGGCCTTAGTTGCTGCTGTGGTGGTGTCACTGTCTTCCTTGGGGTTGCTGTTATCTGAGCCTAAGGTATAAGATCCCTGAAGAAAATGGAACATTCTGACCTATACTTCAAGAAGAAGAGATTCTCCAACTTTTCAGGAAAATCGTGCCAACAGGAAAAAAGAATTTAAAACAAGGAATTAAAACAAAGATTAGGGCAGCACCTGTGGCTCAAAGGAATGGGGCGCCAGGCCCATAGGCCGGAGGTGGTAGGTTCAAACCCAGCCCCGGCCAAAAAAACTGCAAAAAAAAAAAAAAAAAGCAAAGATTAGTTGAAAATCCTATCTTTTCTCTCCACCTGCTTTTCCCCAGGGGTTGAATGAAAACAAGCCTAGTGCAAGTTTCTTCTCAAACAACAGATTTACCCTACAGCCTAAGATGGAATCAGAAAACCCAAGAGTCACCCAGGGTTTCTGGTTAAATGTCAATGACCAGGTAGCTTCATGGTCCGCACCCTGTAGGTGGAGGCAGAGGACATTCCCTTGCTTCCTGCAGTGTGTGGGAGAGGCAGGGGTAGTCCCTTCTCAGCCCTGTACCAGCTGCCAAATCAGCCGGTGTACAAGCTAACATCAGTCCCAGCCCTGGCTGGACGCCACTCCCTGACGTCTGTTTATACAGGGCTTCCCTTTCTCAGACTTTCCAGATTCATAGGAAGGAAATCTATATTACTTTTGCAGCATAATCACTTTTAACCTCAGCTCTTTTAGGAATCCAAGCCTTTTGACGTCAGGCAACATGATTTATTGTCATAAAATGAATATTGATGACAAATAGTTTTAAGAGGCTCTTGTGACAGTTACACAGGGCACTCAACATGCCAATCCTGTCATCACTTGCTCATGTTTTTAACACCTTCCTTCTAAGTGAATCCCAAGGCTACCTGGACGGCAGGAAGTAACTTAATGACTCCTTTGAGGTAAATTAACAAAGGTTGTACCAGGAGAAGGAATTCATGTCACTGAATTCCTAGAACAACACTCTTTCCACAGCCAGGCGCCCTGGCTCACACCTATAATCCCAGCACACTGGGAGGCTGAGGCGGGTGGATCCCCTAATTTCTCAGGTTCAAAACCAGCCTGAGCTAGAGCGAGACCATATCTCTAAAAATAGCTGGGTGTTGTAGCAGGTGGCTGTAATCCCAGGTACTCTGGAGGGTGAGGCAAGAGAATTGCTTGAGCACGGGAGTCTGAGGTTGCTATGAGCTATGACACTACAGCACTCTACCAGGGGGTGACAAAGTAAGACTCTGTCTCAAAAAAAAACACACTCGGGCGGTGCCTGTGGCTCAGTGTGTAGGGCGCTAGCCCCATATACCAAGGATAATGGGTTCGAACCCGGCCCCAGCAAACTGCAACAAAAAAATAACCAGTGTTGTGGCAGGCGCCTGTATTACTCTGGAGGCTGAGGCAAGAGAATCGCCTAAGCCCAGGAGTTGGAGGTTGCTGAGAGCTGTGATGCCACAGCACTCTATCGAGGGCGACAAAATGAAACTCTGTCTCTTAAAAAAAAAAAAACTCTTTCCACAATGATTCATTCGTTTACCCATTCAGCTGGCACAAATATACACCTATATTAGATGTCTGACTCTGTGCTGGGTACTCAGGATAAAAAAAAAATGAAAAATAGGGTTGGCATCAGTGGTTAGGGTGCCAGCCACATACACCGGGGCTGGTGGGTTCAAACCTGGCCAGGGCCTGCCAAACAGGAACAACTACACAACAACAATAAAAATAGCCGGGTGTTGTGCTGGGCGCCTGTAGTCCCAGCTACGTGGGAGGCTGAGGCAAGAGTACCACCTAAGCCCAGGAGTTTGAGGTTGCTGTGAGCTGTGATGCTACAGCACTCTGCCGAGGGCGACATAGTAAGACTCTGTCTCAAAAAATAAATAAATAAATAAAGTGAAAAATTAATCCCCTATCTAGTAAAAAAAAATGGTTATTTAATTGGATGCCATACATATAAATTAAAAAGTGCAATAAAGTGTTTCAGATGCTGTATTCCACTTGAGTCTGGGAAAAATTAATTTTATCTGGGAACATCAGAAAAGGTTTCTTGGTACCAGAGTTAACTTTTGATTTAGAGCCCTGAGAAGAATTGCAGACATGGAATTATGGAAACACCTGCCTTCCCCCACCCCCAATGCTGCAATCAACAATATTAAACGAAGGCAGAGAAATCAAGAAGACGAAAAGTAAGAAGAACTCACTAGATTTGCTCTTCAGTCTTTGGCGAGGTGCATGCAGTTTTGGTGACAGTAGAGGTAAAAATTTGAGTGAAGATCAATGGAGAAGGAAACGTTAGAAAACAAAAGCAAAGATTATGATCAGAATTTGTGAGGATAGAGGGAATGCTCATATACTGCTAGAAGAAGCATAAATAGTATGAAGATTTTAAAGGCCAGTTTCAGTGACTCACACCTATAATTCTAGCACTGTGGAAGGCCAAGGTGGGAGGATCACTTAAGGCCAGGAATTGAAGACCAATATGGCAACATAGTAAGACCTCATCTCTAAAAACTAAAGAAAATACTGGGCATGTGGGCATGTGTTTGCAGTCCCAGCTATTCTGGAGCTGAGACAAGAGGATCACTTGAGCCCAGGAATTTAGGTTATTGTGATTTATGATTGTGTCACTGCATTCTAGCCTGGGCAACAGAGGAAAACCCTGTCTCTTAAAAAAATGCAAAAAAATTAATATGAACATACGAATTTACTTAGCTATTCTATTGCTAGAAACTTATCCCAAGGAAATAAATCTGTATCTATGCCAAGATCTGGATATGTTATTCATCTGAATATGGGTTTTAATAGAAAAGAGATGAATAAAAGGAATTTAAATGTACAATAATAGAGTCTTGGGTAAACCAATTGATTTAGAAATTCTGTCTAGGACAGATATACCGTGAAGCTGATGAAAGTAAAGCTTTGGGCTCTTCACGTGCTTTTCCATTCTTGAGAGACTTGACTAAGGAGACAGTTCTTCAACTCCGTCCAATGCAAAAGATACAAAGTCTTGGCATGGCACCTGTAGCTTAGTGGCTCGGGCCCCAGCCACATACACTGGGCCTCCCAAACAACAATGACAGCTACAACCAAAAAATAGCCAGGCGTTGTGGTGGGAGCCTGTAGTCACAGCTACTTGGGAGGCTGAGGTAAGAGAATCACTTAAGCCCAAGAGTTTGAGGTTGCTGTGAGCTGTGACGCCACAGAACTCTATGGAGGGCAACATAGTAAGACTCTGTCTCAAAAAGATACAAAGTCTGGGTGGTGCCTGTGGCTCGAAGGAGTAGGGCATTGGCCCCATATGCCTGAGGTGGCGTGTTCAAGCCCAGCCCTGGCCAAAAACTGTAAAAAAATAAAAAAAAAATATATATATATATATATATAAAGTCTCCATCTTGTTTTAATGACTCAATAGTATTTCATGGTATATATACACCACCGTTTATTAATCCATTCAGGGGCTGATAAGCACTGGGTAGTTTCCATATCTTTGCGATCGTGAATTGAACTGCAAGAAACATTCGAGTGCAAATGTCCTTATGATAAAATGATTTTTTTCTTTTGGACAGATAACTTGTAATAGATTGGAGGATCAAATGGAAGGTCTACTTTTAAGTTTTTGAGGATTCTCCTTACTTCTTTCAAAAAAAGCTGTAAGAGTTTACATTCCAACCAACAGTGCGTGAGGGTTGCCTTCTCTCCACACCCACGCCAGCATTTGCAGCTTTGGGACATTGTTATTTTAAAATGAGTTCTTTCCACAGAGAAGAGTAAAATGAGGCGCCCAGGAAATCAAGAGAGCTGCTGACATCGTGCTCCCAGAGAGATGCAGTCATGTAACAGTGTTGGGAGCAAGTCCCAATTATGCTCCAAAGCTGGGCTGACTCATCTCTCTCTGAAAGAAGCTTTCCACCATCCCGCCCCACTCTTTTGTTCAGCCCCTTTCCTTGGTTCCCACCCAAGGACTCACTCATTATTCCCAACCACAGCCTGAACTCCCGGCCCCAAGACTCTACCCTGTCCCTTCAGTCAGAAATGCTTTCCCCATTCCTCATTCCTTTCTAATGAGAAGTCACAGTTAACTCCCCTGCTCTCCACAACACTGCCATCACCTCTTTTAGAGTCTCACTGGCTACACTGTCTTACAGTTATCAGTGACTCCTCTGTCCCTGGTTCATCTTAACTCCTTCGCATCCTTTATAGCACTGAGCTCAGTGCCTTAAAAATGTTTGTCATGGAGCAGTGCCTGTGGCTCAAGGAGTAGGGCACCAGCCCCATATACCGAGGGTGGTGGGTTCAAGCCTGGCTCCAGCCGAAACTGCAAAAAAAAAAGTTTGTCAAATTTCACCAAAGATAGCATCAGATGTAGGGAGCCAAACTGGGGTACATTCGTAAACTGATTATAGTAATAGACTGATTACTAGATTAGTCCCAGATTTGAATCAATTATAGGAAAGAAACTACATTGACGGTCCATTCTGAAACACCAAGTCCTTGCACCTTGGTATTAATAATGATATGGTACAGAAATGATCTGCAAAACAGAACTCAAGTATAAATACAAAATAAAATTAGGGCGGCGTCTGTTGCTCAGTGGTCAGGGCGCCAGTCCCATATACTGAGGGTGGCGGGTTCAAAACCGGCCCCAGTCAAACTGCAAACAAAAAATAGCTGGACATTGTGGCGGGCACCTGTAGTCCCAGCTACCTGGGAGCCTGAGACAAGAGAATCACAGGAGTTGGAGGTTGCTGTGAGCTGTGAGCTGTGATGCCATGGCACTCTAGCAAGGGTGATAAAGTGAGACTATGTCTCTAAAAACTATATATATATATATATATATATATACACACACATATATATACACACAAAATTAGAATTTATTTAAACAGTGTTCATAGCCTGCTCCCTTTTTTAAATCAAGTGGTCCTTCATATTTATACGTGTTTTTAAGTATGTTATTTTTATCATTAAATGTCATATCAGCATAGTTGGTGGGAAAGGACCCCACTGCACATACTTTAACAGGAAGGAGTGCTGTAGATCAGGAATTGGCTGACTGAGCTGTTCATTTCTTAACTATAAAAGTGTAGTTATGATGAAGGCAATCAATAGACCCATACAAACATGTCTATGCTTCTTGTAGCTGAGTGACCTGGAAATCATTTAATACAAGTAAATTTTTTTTTTTTTTTTGAGACAGACTCTCACTATGTAACACTTGGTAGAGTGCTGTGGCATTAGCTCACAGCAGCCTCCAACTCTTGGGCTTAAGTGATGTTCCTGCCTCAGTCTCCCAAGTAGCTGGGACTACAGGCACCCGCCACAACGCCCAGTTATTTTTTGGTTGTAGTTGTCATTGTTGTTTGGCAGGCCCAGGCCGCCGGATTCGAACACGCCAGTTCCAGTGTATGTGGCTGGAACCCTAACTGCTGAGCTACAAGTGCCAAGCCCATACAGCAAATTTTAAAAACTATTCTTGTAAGTCATTCCTGTTCATGTAGCCATCAGCCCTCTCACAGCTCCTGGACACTTTGGATCATCCTGGAAATGTGGGGGTTGCTATGAATGTGGGCACAGTTTGAAGAAAGCAGGTGACTCCCAGGATAATAACACAAGGAAGATCCAGTCACCCTTAGGACAAGACTCTGGCTCTAACTATGGATGGCTGGGAGCCCTGAAGAGGACCCAAAGCCTGTTCAGGCCTAGCATGGTGACTCACACGTGTTATCCCAGCACTCTGGCAGGCTGAGGCAAGTGAATCACTTGAGCTCAGGAGTTTGAGATGAACCTAAGCAAGAGTGAGATGCCGTCTCTAAAAATAGCTGGGCATTGTGGCAGGCACCTGTAGCCGCAGCTGCTTGGGAGGCTGAGGCAAGAGAATCACTTGAACCCAAGAGTTTGAGGTTGCTGTGACCTATGATGCCACAGCACTCCACTGAGGGTGACAAAGTGAAACTGTCTCAAAAAAAAAACAAAAAAAAGGCAGTCGAGACACTGTCCACAGGGTCTGAGCTATGTGAGTCAGAAGATTAGAGTAACCATCTTTACAGATTTGGGAATCCCTATCCTAAAAGTGACAATGGAAATCATCTAAGAGTGTTTATGATCATTGAGGGTAAATGATTAACGAGAGAGAAAGGGGACAAGGATGTTTAAGTAGTAGGGGAAAGAAGACATGACTGAAGGAAACTAATGAAGAATAATTAGAGATGAAAGAAAAATAGAAGTCCAGCAGTGTGATGTCATTATTGTTTGCAGTGAGCAAGGTCAGATGCCAAAGAGAACGTGAAGATTAAATATGGCCACAAATGATTTAGTACTCCTTCCATGAACAAGTGGAGTTCTGTGTCCCCTCCTTTTAAGTCTGGGGCTGTTTTGTGACTGTCTTGCCCAATAGAATGCAGTTAAAGTGATGCTGTGCCCATTTTCAGGACTGATCTTAAGAAACCAACAGCTTCCACTTTCTGTCTCTTAGGACACTCACTCACGGAGAAGTCAGGCACCATGAGAACACTGTGTGGTAGGCAGGTGAGGCTAGCTATGAAGGCAGAGATTCCCAGACCCCTCTGGCTGTCCCCCAGCCATGCTAGCCAGGTGCCATCTCACTGCACCTGCACAGCACCCCTGGGGGAGGGCAAGTCAGCCAAGCCCAGCCAACACAGAGAACTGAGAAATCAAGTTTTACATTATTTTAAACAATGAAGTATTTGGATGGTCAGTTACACATTTCATTTTAATACCAACTGGAGTAATACCAACTGAGCGTGCTGCAACTCATTTCTAACACTAACCACCCAGAGTTGGCACGGGCCCCACAGGTTAAGGACAAAATCATCTACAAGATCGTTCCTCCCTTCAGACACCAGCAGCAAATTTCAGGGTGTTTCCAGGCCACCGGCACTTCCGACGGACAGGCTACAGATTCAAGGGTTCTGTACCCTTCTCAGGTTTAATGATTCACTAGAATGATTCACAGAATTCAGAAAAGTGTTATATTTGAAATAATAGTTTTATTATAAAGAATTCCATAGGGCGAGGTCTGGGAGGGAATATGAAGCCTCAGTGCCCCCCCTTCACGGAGTCAGGATGCATCACCCACCCAGCCCCCCAAAGTATTCACCAATCAGGAAATCCCTCTGAACCTTGGTGCCTAGAGTTTTTATTGGACTTTCATTATAAAACCATAGTTGATTGAATCACTGGCCACCTGATTCAATCTATTATCTGGCTCCCCTCCCTGGAGTCATGGTTCACCCACATCTAAGGGTCACATCTTAAGTTCTCTAGAAGTTTTCAAAATCCTCTTACTTTTCTTGAAGTAAGCATTCCAGTTCCATCTCCCATGCTGAGAGAGGGAACACAGCATGCTCAGAACTCTCTCTGCTGTAGTGTGCAGGTGGGTGACCAGCAAGAACTGGCTAGACTACCTTTGGACCAATTCCTTTTGCAAGCCGTGCATGGTGGCATCTATTGTTAGTTTTTCAGCCACTTGAGCATCTACAAAACCTTTAAACTAGCTGGGTGGGTGGTCACATCTGTAATCCTAGCAGCCTGGAGGCCAAGGTAGGGCAATTGTTTGAGCTCAGGAGTTTAAGACCACCACGAACAAGAGTAAGACCCCATCTCTACTAAACATAGGTAAACTAGGCAACTATGATGGTGAGTGCCTGTAGTCCTAGCCACTTGGGAAGATGAGGCAAGAGGATTACTTGACCCCAGGTATGTGAGGTTGCTGTGAGCTATGATGATACCATAGCATTTTACCCAACATGACAAAAAGAGATTCTGTCTCCATAAAAAAAAAAGAAGAAGAAGAAGAAAAAGAAAAAAAGGTTCTGTTCTGCATTTAAGGCTCTGTTCCATGATTATTAACAACAACAAAAAAAAGTCTTTGTTTTCATGGCCTTTATAGTCTATTGAGAGAGAGAAAGAGTAAATAATAGCACAAACAAATGTGTAATTGCAAACAATGAGTGCTGTGAAGGCAAGATTCACTAAATGTGGTAGACTTTGATGGCATTTTGCCCTTCAGTAATATACACCAGAGCTGGCAGGTTCGAATCCTGCCTGGGCCTACCAAACAACAATGACAACTACAACCAAAAAATAGTTGGGCGTTGTGGTGGGTGCCTGTAGTCTCAGCTTCCTGGGAGGCTGAGGCAAGAGAATCGCTTAAGCTCAGGAGTTGAGGTTGCTATGAGTTGTGATACCAAGGCACTCTACCCAGAGTGACAGCTTGAGGCTCTGTCTCAAAAAAAAGTAAATAAGTAAATAAACCACTATATTTCACTGAATTTTGGAGTGCGTCATGATATCACATGCACAAAATCAGTAACAAAAAACAGGCTGGTGCAGTGACTCATGCCTGTAATCCCAGCACTTGGGAGGGCAAGGCAGGTGGATCATTCGAGGTAAAGAGTTCAAGACCAGTCTGGGCAACATGGCAAGATCATCTCTACAAAAAAAGTTTCTTTTGGGCGGTGCCTGCGGCTCAAAGGAGTAGGGCACTGGCCCCATATACCAGAGGTGGTGGGTTCAAACCCAGCCCTGGCCAAAAACTGCAAAAAAAAAAAAAATTTTTTTTTAATTAACCAGGCATGGTATTGAGCATCTGTAGCCCCAGCTTCTGAGGAGCCTAAGGTGAGATTATCTCTTGAACCCAGGAGTTCAAGGTAACAGGGAGCTATGATCATGCATCTACACTCCAGGCTGTGTGACAGGGCAAGTGTCTAAAACATACTGCAACCAAAGAAAACCCCACAAGGCTTTGAGAACAAAACAAAAAGACCTGCTCATTTGGGAAGTGAGGGAGGCCTTTCCAGAGAAATCAATGATTTATATGAAATATGAAAGAGAAATATGAGTTAACTTCCCGACAGAAAACAATATCTGCAAAGGCCTGTGTTTGAAGGGAAGAGGATGCACTCAAAAATAGAACGGGGTCATTTTTGTAGGCATCTTTACCTAATTATAAAACACAGAAAAGCAAATGTCTGCATACATGTATTATTTATTTTATAAAGCAATAGTATATTTAAGAAGGAAATAAAAGCCCAGTGCTAAAACTGATATGTCTATTCTTGCTTATTAATACAGCTTTGCTGTTAGGAGCCATCTGTGACATGCACACATTGTGCCGGGACCATCTGTAATGTTCCTAATCTAATGGCTTAAATGATGGCTCATGCCCTCATTATCAGATATTAGCTCCTCAAAAAAAAAAAAAAAATTGTGGAAATAGCAAGGTACTGATCCCTGCAGATATTATCAAGTGGCTACACTGCAAACTAATGCACAGAAGAGCTGAAGGGAATTAACTGGCATTGGGCCCCTTTTGTGGGCCAGGACATATAGCGGACTCATGCATCTTCTCAGTAATCCTCTTAGTAATCTCAGGAGCAGGTATTATCATTCCTTTTCTATTAAAGAAAATAAGTCTTTTAAAATTTTATTAACTTGACTTTAAAAGTTAGATCACACAATACACAATTTGAAAGTGGCGAATCCTGTTTTAAACCCTGGGCTCTCTGCCTCCCAAATCTGTGCTATGAATATAGCCGCTGCTGTTGGTTGCCTTCCCACACTGACCTCTCCTTCCCTTTGTTCAACATCCATATCCTCTCAGGAAGCCAGTGAGATTCCAGTGTGGGTCTCGTGTTTATAGCAGTATTTGTTAGCAGCAGGTGCAATTGGCAGTTCTTTGCTCTTGGGGATATCCGATCCGTCTAAGGATATTCAGCATCTCTGCCCTCCACTTACCCTCATCCCAGCAACCCAAAATATCCAACATGGACCCGCACGCCACGGCTCTGCCTGAGGACTGCGGGTTCATGCAGGCACCATGCCTCTTGACAGGGACGGTTCCGGAACTTACTCATTGAAGGGAATTTCCCTGCCACAGAGAATGATCCAGGGAGAAGAAAGCAGTTGGGTCAATGTAATGTCAGGGGTGCTTTCTGGGGAGTTTTGGCTCTGGAAGTTTTCACGGATGATGGCGAGACCTGGAACTCCCCAGCCACATCACTGCCGCCCTGAAGCTGAAGTCAACACTGGGAGGTAGGCAGGTCTGAACAACTCTGAGAAAGGGCAGAACGGAGGCACAGATTTTAATTTCCAAACTCTGCCAGCCTTAGGTTTCTCCTGCAGTTGCCCGCCATGTTGCTCCCTCTCTCTCAGGGGAAGACACGCGGTTTCTCCTGCCCTGGTGGCTCCTTTGCTTTCTCTCC
The DNA here is from genome assembly GCF_027406575.1 of Nycticebus coucang. Taxonomy (NCBI): domain Eukaryota; kingdom Metazoa; phylum Chordata; class Mammalia; order Primates; family Lorisidae; genus Nycticebus; species Nycticebus coucang. Next base: position 11,250,126 of record NC_069792.1, read on the forward strand.
GGATGCCTCCTCGAAGATCTCTCTCCATCATGTACCCCCACCCCCAGTTTTGATGCCCCTGCCTCTCCCTTTCCCCAAAGCAGGCGCATAGCTCCAGACCTGGTCCCTGGTCACCACCCTCCCTGGGGCTAATGTGCTGCTTATCTGCAGCGCCTCCCTCCTGGCCCTTCTCAGCCCAGGTCCTGAAAGGTGGTGATTCCTTCCTCCACTTCTCCACTTCCTCACCTTTGCACTCTCCTTCCCCAGTTAATCCTTAAACTACTAGGATCTGATTGATGCCACCAACTTCTCTAATGAAACTGCACTGGTAACTGGGGATGGTGGTTCACAACTGGAATCCTAGCACTTTGGGAGGTCGAAGCAAGAAAATGGTTTGAAGCCAGGAGTTTGAGACCAGCCTGGACAACATGGCAAGACTTTGTCTCTACAAAAAATAAAAAAATAAAAAAAAATAGTTTTGTTTGGCATTGCACACCTGCCATCTCAGCTACTTGGAAGCCTGAGGGATGGCGAGAGCCCAGGAGTTCAAGGTTGCCGTGAACTGTAATTGCACCACTGCACTGCACACCAGCTAGTGTAACAAACTGAGATACCAAGTGTAATAACCAACTTCTCCAAAAATTCTCTCTTCTTTTGGTGTCTGTACTGCCACCCTCTAATGCATGGATTCTAAATCTGGGGGTTCATGAACCAAAGGAATATGGGTGGGAAAAAAATTGAAATTCAACATTTTGTCCAATTATGACTATTGGCAATAAACCATGGTAGTATTGGCAAGCCTATGGCTTTGTCACCGATGAGACCTGGGACTCCTTAGCACAAGAGCACACGTCAGGTGTTTTTCTTTATCATGCAATACAGTTGATACGAATGTCTTGTGATATTATCTGCACTCATCTGTACAATTATAATTATTGTAAGACTTCTTGCTAGAGCTCATTATTCAATGTGTTAATAAACAAGTCCATATATTACTCTAACATACATTTGGTTTTGGAGTATTTTGATAATAATTTCAATATAATTTAATTTCTCTGTAATCCTCTGTATTTTGTTTTGAACCTTTAAAACCATTATTTTGAGAGGGCCAGCTATGAGCTTCACCAGATTACTAATGGGACTGGTGCTAAAAGAAAAATAAAATGCGATTAGACAAAGCACTGCCGAATTTTTCCTTCCCAGACTTTAAAAAATGTCTTCTGTTTAGGTTGAATGCAATAGCTTATGCTTGTAATCCCAGCACTGTGGGAGGCTGAGGCAGGCAGATAGCTTGAGCTCAGGAGTTAGAGACCAGCCTGAGCAAGAATGAGACCCCATCTCTACCAAAAATAGAAAAACTAGCTGGTCATTGCGTGGATGTAGTCCCAGCTACTTGGAAGGCTAAGGCAAGGAGACTGCTTGAGCCCAGGAGTTTGAGGTTGCTGTGAGGAGTTATGATGCTATGGCACTGTACCCAGGGTGAAAGAGTAAAACTCTATCTCAAGAAGAAAAAAACTTCAATTACTGCTTTTCAGTGCAATTTTTAAAAATTTCCTAGTATTAGGGTGTACACGTGTTTTGTTTATATAGTTTGTTTTTGTACAGACTGAGTCAAAGTTGTAAGTGTGCCCTTCACCAGATAGTGTGCACTCACCCACTGGGGCTGAATTGCCCATCCCCTCCTCCCTCTTTCCTCCAACATGATGGTCATTGAGATTTACTTCCATATGCACACTTAAGTGGTGTTCGATTAGTTCCAATTTGGTATTGAGTACACATGTTTGTTTCTCGATTCTTGTGATGTTTCACTTAGAATGGTTTCCAGCTCCATCCAGGCTGTCACAAAAGATACTAGATTGTTGTTTTTAATACTGAGTAGTACTCCTTAGCGTACATTTGCCACATTTTATAAATCCATTCAAGTATGGGCGGGCAGTTGGGTTGGTTCCACATCTTTGCAATTGTAAATTGTGCTGCTATAAACATTTGGAGGGCCTTTCTACAAAACGACCTTTTTTTCCTTTGGGTATGTACCCTGTGGTGGGATTGCTGAATAAAAGTAGGTCTACTTTAAGTTCTTTAAGGTATCTCCCCACAATTTTCCATAGAGGTTGTACTAGTTTGCAGTCCCACCAACAATGTATAAGAGCTCCTTTCTCTCTGCATCCACACCAGCATCAGTTGTTTCCGGACCTTTTGATACAAGCCATTCTCACCGGAGTTAGGTGACATCCAGTTCTGAAGCTCATGCTGCAGTGCCCCTGCCCTTTGGCTTCACAAGCACCTGTGACTGACATTCTAGTCACTGAAGACACAGCAGGTGCTCACCTAAGTGCTTGAAAATAAGTTTGTACCCTGAGAGTTAATGTCACGATACAATGCTGCCAGCCATGTTGTGATAACAACAGATAACCTGTCCTCAGTGCTCCCACATCCTGGGCGCTGCACAGGAATCTTGGCACTCTGCTATTGTCTTCCTCATTTTACAGATGAGGAGACTAAAGCACAGTTTCAGAGTGAGTGGCGTGGCGAGGTCACACGGTCAGTAATCAATAATGCTGGAGGCTTACTGGACTGTAAAATAAAGTTATGGGAGTGACCTAAAGGTCCAGCCTGGATGCCAAGGTCAGAACTTGATGGTAATTAGATTGAGTCTGCAAAGGTAGACTGACTGGGGTGGGGGAGGGGTTGGTCAGCTTTAGAGTCTCAAAAGGGGAAGATCTCAGAGATAAAATTTGGGTGTTTTTTTTTATTAGAATGTATTTGGTACTTGGATAAAGCCATTGGGCCATGGTTAAAAATGCCCTGAGAGGCCAAACTGATAGATCATGTCGGGCAGAGTGAGAGGACCAGGTATAGTTGGACTGATGGAACAGGAGAGTCAGTGAGCTGATTAAAGGTATTGGGTTCCTGGAAGTCACAGAATTAGGTTCCTGGAAAGGTCACCCCAAAAGGAATCTGGATGATTCATTCTCTTAGTTTAAGGTGTTTAAATACTCCATATACTTTATTCTTTGGCAAGGATAAGAAAAAGCTAGTTGCATAGATTTTACATATCCCTGTCAGTGAGACGATGATTTCTCATTGCAATTTGACCTTCTGCTCTTAAAAATCAGACTCATAAACTAGGTTAATGTGAATCCACTCCTGAAAGATGAATTCACTCTTGACATACAGAGAAATCAGGTTTCCAAGCCTGATTTACTATATATACCATCCTGTGAGCTCTCTTGGGAGACTCAATATATCCTTTCTTTATGGACATACAGTGTACATTATTTCCTCGTAGAGGACAAATGTGTTTTTCTTCCTTGCTCTATGCTGATGACTTCTAAATTTGTCTGTGGAGGTCAGAACTCTCTTTAGGCCCACAGATCTAGCGTCCATCACTGCTGCTGATTAGCTGGCATAATATGACAAATTATTTAACCTCTTTAAGCCTCAGTCTTCTTCTCTATAAAATAAAGACTTAAAAAAAAACTTGAACTAGGTTTGTGGTGAAAATTAGACAATTTAAAATAGTTTGCTACACATTTTCTTCTTCTTCTTTTTTTTTTTTGTTGTTGCAGTTTTTAGCCAGGGCTGGGTTTGAACCTGCCACCTCTGGTATATCGGGCCAGGACCCTACTCCTTTGAGCCGCAGGCATTCTTCTTCTTCTTTCTTCTTTCCTCTTTCCTCCTCCTCCTCCTTCTCCTCCTCCTGCTCCTCCTCCTCTTCTTCTTCTTCTCTTTTTTTTTTTTTTTTAAGAGACAGAGTCTTCCTATGGTCTTGAATTCCTGGCCTCAAGTGACCTGCCCACCTCAGCCTCCAAAATGCTGAGATTATAGGAGTGAGCTACCATGCCTGGATCACATTTTCAATTGGATTAAACTCTTAGGGAATTTTAGGAATAACTGTCAGAAACTCAGTAAGTGATTAGGAGATTATACAAACCTATAATCTATAACGGAGGAACTACAAATGTTTAGCTGACACTTGACAAAAATATTTGGCCCCCAAATAATACCAGCTGTGTGGTATTTCTGTCTCTAGCTCAGACCACTCCCCCAAGCTCCAGATTTAAATGTCCAATTAATCATCTGATATTTCCACTTAAAAGTCTATTGGCATCAAAGATGTGGAAACAATGTAAGTTTCCATCAACCTATGAGTGGATTAATAAACTGTGGTATATGTATACCATGAAATACTATTCAGCCATTAAAAAAGAGGGTTGCTGGATGAAGTGGCTCATGCCTGTAATCGTAACACTCTGAGAGACTGAGGTGGGTGCATTGCCTGAGCTTGGGAGTTCCAGACCAGCCTGAGCAAGAGCCAGACTCCATCTCTAAAAATAACCAGGCATTATGGTGGACACTTGTGGCCCCAACTACTTAGTAGGCTGAGGCAAAAGGATCACTTGAGCCCAAAAGTTTGAGGCTGCTGTGAGAGATGATGCCATGGTACTCTACCCAGGATGACAAAGTAAGACTTTGTCTCAAAAAAAAAAAAAAAAAAAAGGCTTGGTCCGTAGCACAGTGGTTATGGCAGTTATGGCACCAGCCACATACACCAAGCCTGGTGGTGGGTTCGAACCTGGCCTGGACCAGCTAAAGCAACAATGACAACTGCAACAACAACAAAAAAATAACCAGGCGTGGTGGTGGGCACCTGTAGGTCCAGCTACTTGGGAGGCTGAGGCAAGAGAATCGCTTAAGTCCAAGAGTTTGAGGTTGCTGTGAGCTGTGACACCACGGCACTCTACTGAGGGCAACATAGTAAGACAAGACTCTGTCTCAAAAAAAAAAAAAAAAGATTAAGACTTCATATCTTTTGTATTAACCTGGATAGAGATGAAATACATCCTTCTTAGTAAAGTATCACAAGAATGGAAAGCAAGTATCCAATGTACTCAATACTAATATGAAGCCAGTAGACAAACCAATAGCACCAACACACAAGAGAAAAACTCAATTTCAACTCAAGTTGGGGTCAGGGAGGAGGAAAGAAGAGGAGAAAGGAGGAGGGAGGGGGATTGGTGCGCTCCCACATAATAGGCACAATGTAAGGGTATATGGCACACCTCCTGGATATGGGACACAACTAGAACAGGGAATTTACCTAATAAATGCAAATATTGCAACCTAATTGTTTGTACCCTCATATTAATCTGAAAAAAAGAAAAAAGGTCTATTGGCATCTCAACTTAACGTGTCCAAAACAGAATCTGGGATTCCCTCTCCTCTTTCCCACACCCTAATTAATTGTTCATTAGGAAAAATATGTAAGAATCATGCGTGATTTTCCCCCTTCCCAGTCCTTGTAGACCCACCCACTCAGTGAGCTGGGGCCTGGCAAGGCCCTGGACTCGTGTGTTCTGCCTGGAACCACCCAAATACCAGAAGGGGAATAACCTGCTAAAGCATGAGCCCAAAAGTTTGAGGCTGCTGCTCCTCAAGGAGCCAGGCTGGGAAGACACCTCTTTTTTCTTGTTTCAAAAAAAAAAAAAAAAAGACTCTCGATTCGAATCTGAGTCACAGACCAAAAAACAAACAAACATAAAAATCTCACCCTTCTAGACGTTCCTCTGGTGGCGCCTGTGGCTCAAGGAGTAGGTCCCATATGCCGAAGGTGGCGGCTTCAAACCCAGCCCCGGCCAAAAAAAACACATACAAAAAAAAAAAAAGAAAAGAATACATGTCCAGAGAACCTGATTGGCTTACACACCTTCCTGTCTGATTTGGGTGTGGCCAAGCTGAAACAGATATTTTTTTTCCCCCAAGCCATTCTCTTCTGTTCTGAGCCAATGCTCTATGACCTCAGTATTTATGATGGGCAAGGTACTCTAAAGTGTGGGGATCCAGGCAGGGGTTTTTCCCTCCTAAATTCAAGAAAGGCCCTGAGTGTATTTATTACTAATTTTCAGAGTTTTTTCTTCCATTAGATAAACAACGCCTTTTGGTACATTATACAAAATCTTTTGTTTTTCACACTCACCTTTGTGCTTTTATTGCATATTTTGTTAATTTTTTATGAACTTTTTGTTTCTAACAAAAGTCCCTAGGTTTTTGATAAACAAATCAAGAGTCTACAATTATTTACTAATTTTCATAGAAACATTAGTTAAAATAGTGTCTTTTGGCTTTATAAATTTGTGGAATATATGTCCATTTCATTTATGTTTGAATTTTTCTTCCAAGTCTTTAAAAACATGTCTTTTGAGCAGAAATGCTTTCTAGTAAGTAGAACATTCACTGACCTACACATGTCCAGTGCTGGGCAGCTGATGTGAGCTGAAATTGAAGATGACCCCTAAAATCCTTGCCCCCTGGTATATGCATACCTTATTTTTCCATCATTTATTTTTTATTTGTATATATTCATGGATACACAGACCTTTTCCCAGTTGTTGGGTAGAAGACTGATTTAGGTGCTGCTGTGAAGGGATTTTGTTATGCAAGTGATATCCTAAATCAATGACTTCAAGGTAGAAAGATTATCCTGGTGGGTCAGACCTAATCAGTTGAAACCTTAAAGGGATCGACATGCTTCCTGACAAATTCAAAGTAGGAAGGATCAAAAATGGGGCAAATTCTCAACGGCTGGCTCTGAAGCTGGAATAGACCATATGCTCTCTAACTACCAAGAGCAGCCCCTAGCTAACAGCCAGCAAGGCAATACCACTGACAGGAGCTGAATTGAGCCATGTTTAAAGCTGGGGAAAAGACCTGGAGCTCCAGATGAGCTGAGCCCACACCTTGATTTTAGCCTTGTGAGACCCTGTGTGGGGAATCCAGTCACATTCTGCCCTGTGGAATTGTGAGATGATAAATGGGTATTGTTTTTAGGCACTAAGTTTGGGGTAATTTGTTATTCAGCAACAACAATAACAACAAAAATCCAGCAGGACGTGCTAATATTACGGTATGACCTCTGCATCACATGAGGCCGTGTGAGGGGGCACAGTGGACGTTACAGTGTTACTGGAAGCCATTTCTACACTGGACAAGTCTCAGCAAGAATTCAACTACACACACAGGAACATTAATACACCCTACAAAACTACATGCATCTTCAACTCAACTCTTCCTTCACCAAAAAAACTTTCTGTGGATGCTCGTACACCTCCTGACACAAGGGGAAATGGGAAAGATGAGAAGTTAGAATGAAGACAGACAACACAATTAACTGATTCCAGTTGAAATATCTTACTTATGCAAATTATACCAAAAAAGGAAAACTGACCATGTGAACACATGTGCCTTGGAAGGGATTGATACAGAGGAGAGGCCCTGAGCTCAAGCTTCAGCAGCTTTCTGGTCAAACTTCCTCTCTCTGCACCCCAGCATAAGTGGGACAGGTCTCGATCTTATTGCTCATATAGTTACATTAAATTAATCACTAAGCAGGGTGGCACCCATAGCTCAGTCGGCAGGGCGCTGGCCACATACACCGGGGGTGGCGGGTTAGAACCCAGCCAGGGCCAGCTGGGACAACGATGACAACTGCAACAAAAAAAATAGCTGGGTGTTGCGGCGGGCACCTGTAGTCCCAGCTACTTGGGAGGCTGAGGCAAGAGAATCACTTAAGCCCAGGAGTTTGAGGTTGCTGTGAGCTGTCACGTCACAGCACTCTACCCAGGGCGACAGCTTGAGACTCTATCTCAAACAAACAAACAAAAAAAAAAATTCATCATTAAGCAATTGTCTACTAAAATGACTAAAAAGTTTTCTTGAAGGATGCCTGTATATTGAGTCCACTTTCAATTTCCTAGATCCTGGGTCACTCATAATACAACATGTTACATATTTACTTCCTCATCTCCACTTCTTTCCAAGGAAGAAAAGGTAAATAATTCAGTTTTTGTATTTCAATTAGTAATTCAATAGTCTCAGTCTATTTTTTTTTTTTTTTAACAAAGCAAAACAGCTTATCTCAGGGTTCAGATCAGACAATCTCACCCTTGGTGTTTGGATTCAGTGTCTTTTGAGGTGAAATGAAAGGAGAACCTTCCAGAAACACATTCAGTCAATTCAAAGAAAGGAATAAGGATCTGGGTCTAAAGAGGTTTTTGTCTGTAATTGATTTTTCTGAAGGAAAAATTTACAGAAGTGTAGTCAATCAATACAGATACTCTGCTCTTTTTAATAGACACTGTTGTATTACAATGTAATAAAAGGCAGTATCAAAAAAACTAAAATATCCATTTACTAAGAGGAAAAAATGTTCTCCACTAAGTCTGGTAATGAAAGCTTCAGGATAAGATTCCAAAATGACGTAAGCCTGCCGTTCTAATAAACATTACTAAACTATAATACCAGAAAAGTCACTTTGGGGGAATAAAACGATAGTGAGTCTTCTCTGTTGGCTGGTACTTTAAACTTACTTAGCTAAACTTATTGTTTCCACCAGGTCCATTTAATATTGATTTTGTTAACCTGAAACTAAAATGCATTATGTTATACATAGTAACTGCTACAATAATTGGTTATAAAAGTTTTCAAAGGTAGGACAATGTTCAGTTTTCATAAAATGGTTCAAACAAGTTTATTAAAAAAGTGGAAATAAACAATTTGCTCTGTTGTCCACAAAAATCCTTAATGACTTAGTATGGAAACAAACAGCAACTCTTCTAAAAACCAAAGTCCTCTTTAGGCTGAGAGCAGTAGTTCATGCCTATAGGAGGCTGAGGAGGAAAGATCAATTGCAGTCAGGAATTGGAAACCAGACTGGGCAAAATATTGAGACCCCCCATCTCTACTAAAAAAAAAAAAAATTTTTTTTTTAAAGACAGAGTCACTGGCCAGGTGCAGTGGCTCATGCCTGTAACCCTAGCATTCTCAGAGGCCAAGGCAGGTGGATTGCTTGAGCTTAGGAGCTCAAGACCAGACTGAGCAAGAGTGAGACCCTATCTTTACTAAAAATAGAAAAACTATCCAGATGTTGTAGTCACCTCTAGTCCCAGCTATTTGGGAGGCTGAGGCAAGAGGCTCACTTAAGCCCAAGAGTTTGAGATTGCTATGAACTATGATGACGTCATGGCACTCAACCCCAAGGTGACAGAGTGAGACTCTGTCCTCAAAAAAAAAAAAAAAATCATAGCTGGGCATGTGGCAGGTGCCTGTAGTCCCAGATACTTAGGAGGCTGAGGCAAGAGAATCGCTTAAGCCCAAGAGTTTGAGGTTGATGTGAGCTGTGAGGCCATGGCACTCTATACAGGGTGACATAGTGAGACTCTGTCTCAAAAATAATAAAGAAAAGGAAAAATCAGAGTCTCACTCACTCACCCCAGTTAGAATGTAATGGCATCATCATAGATTACTGCAACCTCAAACTCCTGAGATCAAACAATTTTCCTGGCTCAGTCTCCCAACTAGCTGAGACTACAGGTGTGTGGCCCCACATCCAGTTAATTTTTTCTATGTTTGGTAGAAATGGAGTATCACTCTTGCTCAGGCTGGTCTCAAACTCCTGACCTCAAGTGATCCTCTTGCCTCAGCGTCCCAAAGTACTAAGATTACAGGTGTAAGCTGTCATGCAACCTCTATAAAAAATTTTTGAAAATCAGGCAGGCATGGTGGCATATGCCTGTAGTCCCAGCTACTCAGGAGGCTGAGGCAGGAGGACTGATGGAGCCCAGGAGTTGAGGCTTCAGTGAGCTATGATCTAGCTACTGTACTCTAGCCTGGGCCACAGAGCAAGATCCTGCCTCTCTCTTCAAAAAAAAAAACAAAAACAAAAAAACTCCTTTTTAGGAGCTACTTTGTATTCTATCCTCAAAACAAATGCTTTGAAATATAATTTCGTAAACTAAAATATATGCTTTCTCTTCCTTTTCAGACTACAAAATATTTTTCAATTCTTTATGTAAAATATTTTTAAATTTTAAAAAATTTAAATGTTACATTTTTTTTTTTTTTAGAAACAGAGTCTCACTTTGTTGCCCTCAGTAGAGTACTGTGGCATCACAGCTCACAGTAACCTCCAGCTCTTGGGCTTAGGCAATTCTCTTGCCTCAGCCTCCCGAGTAGCTGGGACTACAGGTGTCCACCATAATGCCTGGCTATTAAAAAAATATTTAAACCAAATCTTTTGATGTTTAAAACCAAAACCATAACAAACTTCTTTATAGATTAATTCATTTACAATACAATCTTATTTCATATAGATAGGTTAAATGAACTGATTTGATCAGGTTCTGATTTCAGATGATTAGACATTTAATAGATGCCTGTTTTTAGGTCTTGATCTATTCAGATTAGTTGTACCCAGCTACTAGGATGACTCCCAATGATCTTTGCCTCTGGTATTAATGCCCTTGTGTAGTCCCTTCCTACATTTTGTCACGGTTGGTCTATGGGACTAATAGAACACAGCAGACATGGATAGTATGTAAATTCTGAGGCTGGGTCATATAAAGACTTGAGGTTTTTGCCTCATTTTCTGTTATGTCAGACCACTCACTGTGGAAGAAATCAGTTGCCTTATCATGAGCATACTCAGTGAAGTCCTACGAGAGGTCCACAGCGAAAAGAACAGCCATGTGAATGAGTCATCTTGGAAGTAAATCTTCCAGCCCTACCAAAGCCTTCAAATGAATGCATCCCTTGTTGAAAAACTAAGTGCAACCCCATGAGAGACCCTAACCCAGAACCACCCAGCTAAGCTGCTCCTAAATTTCTGATGCACAAAGCCTATGTGGTCATTTCAAGGTTGTACTGTACTTTCTCATAATCTGTTCATTTGGAGAAGTTCTTTTTTAAATTATTTTTTATTAAATCATAACTTTGTACATTGATGCATTTATGGGGTTCAGGGTACTGCTTCGATATACGATGTCAGAGAAGTTCTTGAGAATTGATTTCCAGATTCCTTAAATTGGGAAATTTAAAAGAAAAGTGGGGTGGAGCCTGTGGCTCAGTGAGTAGGGCACCAGTCCCATATACCAAGGGTGGCAGGTTCAAACCTGGCCCCAGCCAAACTGCAACAAAAGAATAGCCAGGCATTGTGGTGGACGCCTGTAGTCCCAGCTACTCAGGAGGCTGAGGCAAGAGAATCACCTAAGCCCAAGAGCTGGAAATTGCTGTGAGCTGTGATGCCACAGCACTCACTCTACTGAGGGCGACAAAATAAGACTCTGTCTCTAAAAAAGAAAGAAAGAAAAGTGGAGGTATAGTAAGGATTCTTGACACAAACCTGAATTAAATGCACACTTTTTTTTTTTTTTTTGAGACAGAGTCTCAAGCTGTCACCCTGGGTAGAGTGCTGTAGCATCATAGCTCACAACAACCTCCAACTCTTGGGCTCAAGTGATCCTCTTGCCTCAGTTTTTCTATTTTCAGGAGAGATGGGGGTCTTGCTTTATTGCTCAGGCTGGTATCAAACCCATGAGCTCAAGCTATCCACCTCCCTTGGCCTCCCAGAGTGCTAGGATTACAGGCGTGAGCCACCATGCCCATCTTAAATGTACACACTTTTAAACATGAGCCCCTAGATATACTTTTACTTTTTGGAGAACAGAATTTTAATAACTTTCATTTTTAAAAATAAGGAATTTGGGGAAAATACACTCCTATTTTCTTCAGATTAGATGTGAAATTTGATCCTGTGGTGGTCACTTTCCTGTCTCTCCTTCCACATGTTGAAAATTCTGGTAAATGAGATGGTTAGAAGCAAAGATAAAAATTATGTAGGAGAGAGGGGAGACAGTAAAGGGGTGAAATGTGATCTCATAATTCCCTGTACCACTTATTTCAAAGATCTCATCTCACACCAAAGACATCAGTGACAGAAGGCTTTCTCTGTCCACACCTCCCAATGGGACGGAGCTAGCTTATTATTTCCTTGAATATGGAGTAAAAATGGATTTATCTTTATCAAAATTTAAACACTACTAGGGATAGAGACTAAAATAAATTGAGGCATCTATAAGCGTAGTTAGTAGTTCTGTCTTTAGCATAACATGACTTGTACTCCTCACCCATCACTAGTCACATTCCAATTCCAAATTTTTCATAGCAAGGAACACCTACGGCTTAACATAAAACAAAGAATACATTAAAGGTAAATGAAGACTAGGGTTTGAAACAATTGCTAGATCTGGTTTCCACTGACCAAAAATCAACAACGTAGACAATAAAATATTACTGATATTAAAAGGTTCTGTAGGAGTTGATCCTTTAATATAGTTGGATACATTTGTAGAAAAATCATCCACCTGCAATTTGGTATATAGGTTCTTTTCTAACATATTGTTCAAAGTGTCTTCACATCTATCTCTAGTAACTCTATTATGTAAGCAACCATAATTATTATCATTATTGAACAGATGATGGAAAGTCTGAAGAGGATTGTCTTAACATCAGCAAGCTAGTGGCAAGGAAGAGCCTGTAATTCAGACCTCCTGGAATCCAATGTTGGGCCTTTCTCCAGACCATTTTCTTGCTGAGAGCACTAAGCAAATCTTAAATACAATGAAGAAGGGTGTTGAAGTACTTAAGTAAGTACTTGAACTACGTTAAAGCAAAAACTATGAAAAAGTAATGATCTTAGGCCGGGCACAGTTGCACATGCCTGTAACCCCAGCACTTGAGAGGCCTAGACGGGTGGATTGCCTGAGACCAGCCTGAGCCAGAGAAGAGACCTGACCTCTAAAAATAGCCAGGCATTGCGATGGGTGCCTGTAGTCCCAGCTACTATGAAGGCTGAGGCAAGAAATCGCTGAAGCCCAAGAGTTTGAGGCTGCTGTGAGCTGTGACACTAGAGCACTTTACCAAGGGTGACAAAGTGAGACCTTGTCTCAATGATAATAATAATAATAATGATCTTGAAGGCCCATCTTTGGTTCTACCCTCATTTCTCAGGACAAAATTCTGGTCTCTGAAATACAACACTTCTCCTGCAGCTTTCATCAGGAAGAAACTACTCATGATTTAGTAAAAGAAAACTCTATTCTCCTTTCAGGCACGGTCCTCCATGGTTCATTTAAATCCTACAGTTCTTAACAACAGATTAGGAAGTGGAGAACAGGGAGAGAATGAAGAAGGGAAAGGGGGAAATGACCTCAATGTTTATTTAGTGTCTATCGTATGTCTGACATTGTGCTACACACTTTACATATGTCATCTCACTGGGGAAACTAAGGCTTAGAGCATTTAATAATTTATCTATGATCACTCAACTGATAGGTGGTAAAATCAGAATTTGAATCTTATTCTTTCTTCTTGCAAAACTGGTATTGAGCTTATTAAGTATTTGCTGGGAAATTAGTTCTGTTATGGTATTTAGAAATGGCTGAAGAGTGGCGCCTGTGGCTCAGTGAGTAGGGCACCGGCTCCATATACCGAGGGTGGCAGGTTCAAACCCAGCCCCGGCTGAACTGCAACCAAAAAATAGCCCGGCGTTGTGGCGGGCACCTGTAGTCCCAGCTGCTTGGGAGGCTGAGGCAGGAGAATCGCGAAAGCCCAAGAGCTGGAGGTTGCTGTGAGTCCTGTGACATCACGGCACTCTACCGAGGGTGGTAAAGTGAGACTCTGTCTCTACAAAAAAGAAAAAAAAAAAAAGAAATGGCTGAACAAAGGCATTTCACGGTTGTTCTTAATTACGTCTGGGTCATGAACTTTTGCGAGGATCTCTCCCATAAAATTGGACATATGCAAATACATACGTCATTCTGCATACCATTTCAGGAGGATTGGCTAAGGAACCATGGAAACCAAGTGAAGAACTTCATGATTACAGTATTCCAAATCACTTTTCTCCCATTCCATCCCACTCTGCTCCTCTTCCCAATGTCTGAGAGTAATAAAACCAAAGCAAATGTAAACATATCAGTTTGGTTGGGAGCAGCAAATGCAAAATTGTAAAATAGTACTGACTTTAAAATGTCATGAAGAGGGGTTCACGCACTCTGAGAAGCTAAGGCAGGTAAATCACCTGAGCTCAGGAGTTGGAGACCAGCATGATCAAGAATGAGACTCTGTCTCTAGTACAAATAAAAAAAAATCTAGCCAGGCATCATGGCTGATGCCTGTAGTCCCAGCTCCTGAGAAGGCTGAGGCAAGAGGACCCCTTGAGCCCAACAGTTTGAGGTTGCTGTGAGCTATGACACCCCAGCACTCCACCCAGGGAGACAGTAAAACTGTCTTAAAAATAAATAAATATATAAAATCATGAAGAACTTGAATAAGAAGATATTTTAAAAATATAGTATTAGCTGGGGACTGGGGCTCATGCCTTTAATCCTAGCGTTCTGTGAGGCCAAGTCATAAGGATCCCTTGAACTCAGGAGTTGGTCGGCCTAAGCAAGAGCGAGATCCTGTCTCTACTAAAAATAGAAAAATTAGTTAGGTATGGTGGCAAGTGCCTATAGTCCCACCTACTTGGGAGGCTGAGGCAGAAGGATTACTTGAACTAAAGAGTTTGAGATTGCTGTGAGCTAAGCTAACAGCACAGCACTCTATCTTGGAGCACAGAGATTCTGTCTCAGGAAGAAAAAAGAAAGGAAAGAAGGTAATAAAGAAATTTTAAAATCTTGAAATGTCAGTTATGATTTGCAGACCATGTATGATGTAAGACTGAGAGGTGGGGTTATCAGTGTATATCCTCAAGAGAGCAAAAATAGCCAAAAGTCAAATTGGATTGAAAATCCTAGGAAGTATACTATATCTAAGTGACGAGAGGTTTTATTTATGTCATTATGTCTGAGGAATTTTTCTTGAAAAATGTGTTTGGATTTTATGGGCTAAATAAAATGTTTTAAATGAGGTTTATATGGTTTTTATTTATACCTTGTATTTTTTCCAAGAGGATTTTAAAAAGCTTATGGTTTTATAGAAAATATGATAAGATACTATGAATTAAATGTAGAAAAAATGTAGAGACATAAAAAAAACCCAGGAATGGAGCTTATTTAAAACTTGAATTTAGGGGGCGGTGTCTGTGCCTCAGTGAGTAGGGCACCAGCCCCATATACCAAGGGTGGTGGGTTCAAACCCAGGCCCGGGCATACTGCAACATAAAATAGCTGGGTGTTGTGGTGGGTGCCTGTAGTCCCAGCTGCTTGGGAGGCTGAGGCAAGAGAAGCGCCTAAGCCCAGGAGTTTGAGGCTGCTGTGAGCTGTAACGCCACGGCACTCTATCAAAGGCAATAAAGTGACACTCTGTCTTTAAAAAAACAAACAAAAAAAAAAATGTGGCCACATACCCCAGAGCTGGAGGGTTCAAACCTAGCCCGGGCCTGCAAAACAACAAAGACAACTACAACAAAAAAATAGCTGGGCGTTGTGGTGGGTGCCTGTAGTCCCAGCTACCTGGGAGGCTGAGTCAAAAGAATCGCTTAAGCCCAAGAGTTTGAGGTTGCTATGAGCTGTGACACCACGGCACCCTACCGAGGGAGAAAAAGTAAGACTCTGTCTCAAAAAAAAAAAACTTGAATTTATGTAGTGATTTGGCCTTTAGTCCTACAAGGTAATTTCTAAAAATTATGCAGCATATACACATACATACATATATAATATGGGTTGTACACATTTTTCTATAATTTACAAAATATTTTCCTATCTATTTATCTTACTTGATCTGAAATTGACTTTCAGAGGCAGTTATAATCTACATTTTCCAGATAAGGAAACTGAGGCTCAGAGAAGGACTTGAGAACCCAGCCCTTGACCTTCTCATTACATTATGCTATAACTGACCATGACAACAGCTCCTGTGTACAAGTAAGCAATGCATTTCAGTTCTGTGTGAGTACAATATGCACTTGATGCCTGTGGCCTTGGTCGTTTGATGAGAAGATTACTCCTTTCTTTGCCGTTCGCTTTATATCTGGAGGTTGGCTAGACAAAAAATGAAGGACTTCACGCTTGGAATGGCCCTTTTAAGAAACACTTAACTCCAGGCTGGTGCAGTTCACACATGTAATCCTAGCACTCTGGAAGGCTAAGGTGGGTGAATTGCTTGAGTTCAGGAGTTAGAAACCAGACTGAGCAAGAGTGAGACCCCCCATCTCTACTAAAAACAGAAAAATTAGCCAGGCAGTTGTGGCAGGCACCCGTAGTCTCAGCTGCTTGGTGTGGCTGAGGCAAGAGAATTGCTTGAACCCAGGAGTTTGAGGTTGCTGTGAGCTATGCAACAAAAACAAAAAAACCCCACTTAACTCCTTTACTTTATACATGAGTACACTGAAGAGCTGAAGGCCAAATGATTTGTCACATTCCCACAATCAGTTAGAGGTAGAGTCAAAACCAGAAGCCGGGTTTCCTAAGCTCTCTTCTTTATACAGCATTGTCTCTATAGCTTTCTACCCATTTCTATGATTTGGTTACACACTCCATTCTGACCTTCTTTGCCTTAACAATTTCCCTTGTGCCTACTGGTTGAATTTCTGCATGGATACTGCCATGGCACACGAGGCCTTGCATAGACTGGCACAAGATACTTCCCCACCAATGAACCTTCTCCTACAGCATGGGAATGCTACTGACTCCTCCAGGTGCTGCCTCTTGTGTAAGATCCTGATAAAGTTGTCCTGCTGGAGCTGTGTTGGTAAAAGCCACACACCTGACAGTAAGGACTTGAGTTTCTTCTCTATCACTCAAGAAAGACTTGGTGAAGGCATTCAGGTGGGAGGGACAAAACAGCCTCTGGAACCTGGAGGCTTTGGGCAGGGACCTCTCCTTCCTTATACCGAGGGCGACATAGTGAGACTCTGTCTCAAATAATAATAATAATAATCATTAATAAATAAATAACTTTGGCTCCCTTCCCCAAACTGTTGTTCTTTTGACAAGCTCTCATGTATTCCTGATACAGACATCTTCAATCTTTCCTGACACTAATTCCTCTTTCAAAATCTGTGCTCCTTTACAACAGGATCTGCCTGTAGTTGCCTTGTCTAGCATGAGACATATTATGTATTCAATAAATATTAGTGAATAAAATAGCAACTTTTTTTCCCTTTAACAATTTTGTTTTACAGTTTTGGGCCGGGGCTGGGTTTGAACCCACCACCTCCAATATATGGGGCTGGCGCCCTACCCCTTTGAGCCACAGGTGCCACCCAACAATTTTTTTCTTTTTTTGAGACAAAAGTCTCACTCTGTTGCCCTCTGTAGAATACCCTGGAATCATAGCTAACAGCAACCTCAAACTCTTAAGTGATACTTTTGCCTCAGCCTCCCAAGCAGCTGGAACTACAGGTGCCCACCATAACATCTGGCTAGTTTTTCTTTTAGCAGAGACAGGGGTCTCTCTCTTGCTCATGCTGGTCTCAAACTCCTGAGCTCAAGCAATGCTCCCAGAGTGCTGGGATTACAGGTCTGAGCCATCAAGTCTGGCCAACAATATTTTTTAATTAATGAACGCTGCAAACAATTCAAACTGTACCCCCTCAAAAAAAAATTTTTTTCAGGGAAAAGTAAAGTCCCATCCCAACCCCCCCCCCCATATCAGGTATGTTTCCTTTCAGATTGTTTATGCACATATGGGTATTTAAGTGTGTTTCTTATACACATAGTACAAAAATTATAAGATATAATTTATATGTAAATATACACGAGCAATTTACGTATTATTATGGAGCATGCATAATTGTATAACATATAACATGTAAATAATATTTCATTTAAATACATATTTTTACACACGCCCTTAGCGTATGTCAGGCACCATTTTTATTTTTCAATTAAGAGCAGTTTAGTCTTCCATCGTAGGGGCATAACATGATTTACTTCACAGACCTGATGTTTCCAGTTTACAATTACTGCCATCGTCACTATTGAGAGATCCCGTCGCCAAACACAGAAATACCATCGCTCTCACCCCAGCCCCCGGTGGCTCTGCATTTTCAAAGACCTT
This sequence comes from Nycticebus coucang, assembly GCF_027406575.1. Classification (NCBI taxonomy): domain Eukaryota; kingdom Metazoa; phylum Chordata; class Mammalia; order Primates; family Lorisidae; genus Nycticebus; species Nycticebus coucang. The sequence continues at coordinate 11,267,943 of NC_069792.1, forward strand.
TTCATGCACCCGGGAGCTGGGCCTTGCACCGAACGCAGTCCTCGCCTACCCCCACAAGCCCGGGGTCCCCACCGCAGGGCGGAAGACCTCCGCGCCAGCGAGCGGGGAGACTGCAGGACCGACCCCGCCCCTCCCCTCCCCCAGCGTCTCCCGGCCGCCCGGCTCGCCGGCTCAAACGTGCCGGAACGTCAGCGCCCGGCCTCGCCCAGCTCAGGACCCACAGGGCGGACTGGGCGCGGCAGGCTCGGCGCGGGGCGGGGCTCGGGCGGGGCTGGCCGGGGCTCCGGCCGGCGGGGCGCGGCCGGCGTGCGGGGCTCCTCCCCTTTCCTCCGGCGGCGCCGACGGCAGCAGCACTTCCGGGTCGGCGCGGAGGCCGGGCGGAGGCGCAGCGGCGGCTGTTATTGTTCGGCTGGGCTCGGACGGGCGCTGTCTCTCTTTACTCCGCGGTTGTCAGTTTGTCCGGCTTCCTCTCGGCCCCTTACTCCCGGCAGGTGACGGCGGCGGCGGCGGCGGCGGGCGGGGCCTGGCGTTTCGAGGCTGAGCAGCGCGGGGGTGAGGGGCGCGGAGGAGGAGCAGTAGCCGGAGGAGGAGCCGTGTGCCCTGGCACTGAGCGGCCGCGGCCATGGCGTACGCCTATCTCTTCAAGTACATCATCATCGGCGACACAGGTGAGGGCCTCGGGCGCTGCCGGGCGGGTGTCAGCGGCCTCTGGGCCTGGGCTGAGGGGTGGACGGCGTCTGGCAGAGGCGCGGACGCGGATTCCGCCCGGCGCCTCCCTCCCGGCCGCGCCGCTCCATTTCCGCAGTGCTGGAGCTGGTGACGTGGGCACTGCGAGCGGCCGCGGCCTGGCCAGGCCCAGTCCGCGGGCGGCCCCCGACCGGTCAGCCTTGCAGCCGAGGGCCGCGGCAGCCGTTTGCGACGCCCGATCTGGGAAGTGTGCGACAGAAGGGACAGTCCAGGACAGTCAGAGCCTGACTCTGACGGCTGCACCCCACCGCAGGGCCCCTCACCTTGGGTGTCTTCGCGGCCCCCGAGAGAGAGGGAGGGAGGACGAGAAGAGCAGAAGGTGATAGCACCGGGGTCTTGGTTCTCCTGACCAGTCCCCCGTCCTGCACGCGTCTGCCAAGGTCCGAGCAAGGAGCTTTCTGGTGTGGGACAGCCAGCTGAGAAGAGAAGGAAATCTTTTTTTTTTAATGTTTTTAACACCATCCCGAGTCAAAATAAGTCACATCTCTCCATTGGATGGCTAGAGAATTCCTTTCGGGGTTATTAAAGCATGAAAGAGTTCTGTGGACTTTTGCCACGTGTAAACTGGGATTATTTGATAGTAATGCAAGGCCATTCAGTGCGCTGGGTGTGTGCATATGCGTGTACGTCGAGGACGCTGTTTGTTTTTAGATATGTCAAGTCCAGTGTCACAACTGTTAGTTTTCAGGTGATCCAATGCCCATTTGAAGTGGAAATGGATTCGGTTATTCCAACTTAAATAACATTTTAGTGTATTTCTCAGAAAAGTAAAAAAAGCCATTGTAAAATATTTCTAATACCTGTAATTTTTGGCATTACTTTGAATCTAATAATAAACCTAAGACATGTTCAGGTGTTAACAATTATTAATATACCAGAGTCTGATTTCACTGGTGACTCTTGCACAACTTCGGACATTTTGCACAACTTTGGAAATGTAAGCAGCAGCTTGTGATTGCGCTAATGATGTAGCAGGTTCTCTAAGTAACTAAAGGAGCATGCTGATGCTGCCTGAAAGAAATACTTTGTGCTATAAACATGGGTTTTCAGAAAGGAGTTGTTGGTGTGCACACGTGTATGGAAAGTGGATGGTTTTCTATTTAAAATCCTGGTAAAGCAGCGTGTTGCAAATGTTTGGTAGCAAATTTTTAAACTTTAGAAAATGCTGTGGTATATTTGGGGAAAAGGAAGGTGGGTTCTCAGACCTTCTGGCAAAATTGGATTTAGGTTGTAAGAATGAGATTGGAGAGGAATGTATCATGCAGGGAGTAGCAGGGCAACAGATATTGTAGCAGGGCTACAAGTGTGGGCCACAACATCCAGCTAATTTTTCTGTTTTTAGTAGAGAAGGGGTCTCACCCTTGCTTAGGCTGGTCTCTTGAACTCCTGAGCTCAAGAAATCCACCCACCATGAATTACAGGTGTGAGCCATCTCACCTGGCCTCCCTCTTTCATAAAAGAAATTTTGAAACTTTGTCCTTTTTTTTTTTTTTTTTTTTTTTGAGACAGTCTCACTCAGTTGCCCTGGGTAGAGTGTGGTGACCTCATAGCTCACAGCAACCTCAAACTCCTGGGTTTGAGCCATCTTCTTGCCTCAGCCTCCAGAGTACCTGAAACTCCAGGCACCTGCCACAATGCCCCACTAATTTTTTCTAGTTTTTAGTAGAGACAGGGGTCTCACTCTTGCTCAAGTTGATCTTAAACTCTTGAGTTTAAGCAATCCACTGGCCTCAGCCTCCCAGAGTGCTAGGATTACAGGTGCGTGAGCCATCAAGCCCAGCCTAGACTTTTGAAACTTTTATATCAGTGGTTCTCAACCTGTGGGTCCTGACCCACAGGAACTATATTAAAGGGTTGTAGCATTAGGAAGGATGAGAACCACTGTTTTACATAATCATGATACTGTTGAACTATTTTCTTACTGTAAGGCTAAATGCAGTTAAAATGTAGCTTTAAAACTTTTCCTTGGTAGTGTCTTATTTCTGAAAAATCATTTAGGAAAATGTGTCATTTAAATCTAGATATAAAGTGGAAAGTGGTTGGTTTGTTTTTTTTTTTTGGTTTATAGGAGAGATTTATTTGAAGAAATATTACAACATATAAAAACTACATAAAGTCTTAATTTCCACTCATACAATGGGTTGATTTGATATAATGGGGAAAGTGGTTTTTAATAAGGCTTGCCCAATATCTTTTTTTTTTTTTTTGAGACAGAGCCTCAAGCTGTCGCCCTGGGTAGAGTGCTGTGGCATCACAGCTCACAGCAACTTCCAACTCCTGGGCTCAAGCGATTCTCTTGCCTCCGCCTCCCAAGTAGCTGGGACTACAGGCACCTGCCACAACGCCTGGCTATTTTTTGGTTGCAGCCGTCATTGTTGTTTGGCAGACCCGGGCTGGATTCAAACCCGCCAGCTTAGGTATGTGTGGCTGGCGCCTTAGCTGTTTGAGTCACAGGCATGGAGCCAAGGCTTGCCCAAAATCATACCAGATAATTATCAAGCATAGAGGGAAAGAAAAATCATAATAAACCCATAGTAATTGTTGCTAGTAAAGTTCTTGCGTCAGCTTACCATTAGCCCTCCTTGCCCCCAGACACAAAAAGGCACAAACCTGCTTGTATTCTTCTATCTCAAATGCCCCTTCCTCAAAAAAAAAAAAGGAAAGGTTAACTTTTGTCACCTGGCCAATCCTATTTTTCCATTGTTTTACGATGACAACCCCCACCACTCCCTGTTGGATTATACTAGTCCCCTCCTTTCTTCCCTCTCCTGCCTCCCTACTCCCACTTGCATTTTAAATAATCTTTTTGTTAGGAAGGCCTTTGACTTCCTCTTAGGTGGAAAGGTAGGCTTTCCATTATCAGAGATTTTTAATAGTTTAGTGGATGGACCTTTGGGGGAGGTGCTATGTGATGTCTGAGCTAAAATTAGAATGATGAGTAAGGATTTGCTGGGGTGGGCAAGGGAGAATGTGTAGTTTGTAATTGGAAGTCATGTTTGTAGCTTAGAAATGTGTGACCTGGGTTTCAGATTTGGTAGCTAATAATGTATAAATGGAGTTCTTATTATCTGAGCATTCTTATTTAAGCTTTTGAAATTATGAAGTTTTGTAGGTAAGAAAAATTCTTATAAAACTTCATAATAATCTTATAATAGCCAGGCGTTGTGGTGGGCTCCTGTAGTCCCAGCTGCTCAGGAGGCTGAGGCAAGAGAATCGCCTAAGCCCAAGAGTTGGAGGTTGCTGTGAGCCGTGTGATGCCATGGCACTCTACCTGAGGGCGGTACAGTGAGACTCTGTCTCTACAAAAAAAAAAGAAAAAAAAAGAATTTTTCTTTTCTTTTTTTTTTGTAGAGACAGAGTCTCACCTTATTGCCCTCGGTAGAGTGCCGTGGCGTCACACAGCTCACAGCAACCTCCAAATCCTTGGGCTTAGGCGATTCTCTTGACTCAGCCTCCCGAGTAGCTGGGACTACAGGCGCCTGCCACAACGCGCAGCTAAAGAAAAATTCTTATAACATGAAAATATTTACTGATGAGTTACCATATTAAGAAATTAATGTGGCCAGGCATGGTGGCTCACACCTATAATCCTTGCACTCTTGGAAGCCTAGGTGGGTGGATTACTTGAGCTCACAGGTTTGAGACCATCCTGAGCAAGAGTGAGAACCCGGTCTCTAAAAATAGCGGGATGTTGTGGCGGGCGCCTGTAGTCCTAGCTGGGAGGCTGAAGCAAGAGAATCACTTGAGCCCAAGAGTTTAGGGTTGCTGTAAAGTGTGATGCCAGGGCACTCTCCCAAGGGTGACAAGGTGAGTCTCTGTCTCAATAAATAAATAAATAAAAGAAATTAATGCCTTTCCAAAACTTTCTTCCTCATTTATATTCCCATCCTCTTGGCTTTGGCATAGGGTCCTGCAGATTATAATAAAGCTTGAATTAGTTAAAAAGTGAAATTACTTATGCTAAAAATGCAAGCATTTATTTGATGAAAATGATTTTGGAGTTTTTGATTACATGCAGAACCGCTGGTAAATGGGAATTTGACAGAGTGATCCTCTTTGAATGAAGTAGCTAATGATCATTCATTGAATGAATATTGACTGAAGAAAACTTGGTTGTGATGGTGAAGAATCACCATGGGGCAGACTAGGAAAGTTATCAGCGAAGAAGACTAAGCAGGAAGAATCAAAAAGGAAGAGAAACCTGGACAAAACAGTGTCACAGAGGGGGAGCATATCCCTTAGAGGGGACTGTTGGTTGAAATGGTAGAAAGGCACTAGTGGTTGGCCACAGTGTTGGATTGTGAGGTGAGAGAAAGGGAGAACTGTAGGTATACTTTCTTTTATTTTTTTTTTAAAAAATACAGATATTTTATATATTATGTATGTATATTGAAAAAAATCTAGAAAACTGTACACTTAACAATTACTTCTGAGGAGGAGGGTGAGTAAAATTTTTTGCTTGTGTTGAAAGAGTTGGTATTGGTGGCTGTGCACAGTGGCTCACGCCTGTAAACCTAGCACTCTGGAAGGCCGAAGTGGGTGGATTACCTGAGCTCACAGATTGGAGACCAGCCTGAGCCAGAATGAGACCCCGTCTCTAAAAATAGCCAGGGAGGCAGGTGCCTGTAATCCCAGCTATTTGGGAGGCTGAGACAAGAGAATCGCTTGAACCCAAGAGTTTGATGTTGCTGTGAGCTGTGATGGTACAGCACTCTACCAAGGGTGACAAAGTGAGATTCTGTCTCCCCCCCCCCAAAAAAAAGTTGATATTGGTGAAATGGGTCTTTCTACATTGTAGAGTTCTCCTGCTTTATTTTCTTTCTTAAAAATTTAAGCAATATTATAAATAATATTGCTGCTTTTGAAAAAAGATACTGGGAAGTTAAAATCAGAGTCATATTGTGGGCTGTCTTATTGAAGAAAGTGTGAAAGGAAAGGAAAGAATGAGAAGTTTAGACTTGGTGAGCTGCTGTGTGCCCACGTGCATGGGTGTGTAGTTGTTTATATGTATTTTAAGATAGACTTGAGATTGAAAATGCCAGAAGGAAGGGAGGAGCAAAATCTTAAAGGATTTTTGAAAGTATTAGGTTCTTCAGAGTTTAAGAGTTTTAACAAAAGGAATACCTCTTCCTGTGAGAGACTCAAAGTTGAGTTTCTTGTGAACCACCTGGGGTGTTTGTTCAGGGGGGAAAAAAAAAGATTCATTGGCCCAAACCCCCAGATATTTTGATTCACTAGATTTGAGGGGGTAGGCTCAGTGTTGCTAAACCTGTGGCCAGAAACACTAATCATTGAGTTTTTTTGTTTTTTGTCTTTTTTGAGACAGAGTCTCAAGCTTTCACCCTGGGTAGAGTGCTGTGGTGTCATAGCTCACAGCAACCTTTTGGACTCAAATGATCCTCTTGCCTCAGTTTTTCTATTTTTAGTAGAGATGGGGTCTTGCTTTTGCTCAGGCTGGTCCCAAACTCCTGAGCTCAAGCCATTCACCTGCCTGGACCTCCCAGAGTGCTGGGATTATAGGCTTGAGTCACCTCATGCTTATGAGCAGATTTGTTAGAGTATCTTCAAAAAACAGTAGAAAAACAAACTGAGAAGGTCAGAGGTAAAATTCCATTGAAGCTTTTTTATTGTGAAATATGTATATAAAAGAAGACATGTAATATATATGCACAGTTTAAGAGTTTTAAAAAGTAAGAAACATTCATATTAAGGGACAGTATCCTGGTTAACCAGGTTTCCACTAGCCTGACTTATACATTAATCTTCCCGTCACAGTTGTATCACTTAAGCCTGTCTTTAGATGTATTTAGCTATTTTGTTTATCAAAGGAGAATTGAAGCATTTTTTAATGTTCCCGGGAATTTAGATGATAGGCTTTTGTCATATTTAAATTTGTTTTACATATTGTTATTGGTAGTTAGTCTTTCAAGATTTTTGACTAGGTCTTTTCTGTTCCCAGTACTGAACCCAATTTATTTGCTACTTTCTTCCCCTAGTATCTGTATTTTCCTGAGACTTTATATTGAACTGCAGAGAATGTTGGCCCTGATGTTCTCATTCCTTCTTTCCTCTCGTAATCTCCCTTGGTAAACTCCCTCCTCGTTATCCCAAAGAACACCCCTCTTCCTTTCTGGTGCACTTGTCCTTTTTGTCCCACTCTATTCTTGCACCAGCATGAAATTACTTTTCTTATTTATCTCCCCCAACCGCACCCCTCCTTTGCTTTATCTCTCCAGTTCACCTCCTCTAGTAGTAGCCAGTCATTTTGATGTTTTATTTGGGCAGACCTAGTTTTGCCAGCCAGCTGTTTTTCCCTCTCTTTCTGACCCAACTGTGCTTACTCTGTTTGTTGTTCTGCTCCTCCTCAGCCCCTGAGGCTGTGTCCTCTGCTATAAAACCTGTAGCCATATGTGGCCCTCCCTTGTTCCCTTACTTTTTGTTTTCTACGTGAAATTTTCCCATTTGATTTCATTAGCCTCATTTATTTGCAGGTTTTTAAAATACTCTGCATTTTAGCTATTATTCTTCACTTGTAAGTAAAGAGTGGGGAAAAAAATGCTGGATTCCTTCTGCTGTCACACACAGGTAGTCACCCATTCAGTGTTTCTCAACTCAAACTGCTTGAGTCTCATCCTTGGAGATGCTATTTTAGTAGCTCTATAGGGAGTCCTGAACATCTGTTTTTTTAAAAAAGTATTGTTTGTAACAGTAGTACTGTAACATTCCTCTACTGGTCAGTCATGGGCTTTTTTTGCTTATTTTTCCAAAATTGATTCTTTTTCTGTTACCAAATTTTCTACTGTTTGTGAGATATAGTTATGCCTGCCATTGTACTCCAGCCTGAATGATAGAGTGAGACCCTGTCTCCAAAAAAAAAAAAATCTGCTTTTGGGATTTTATTTAAGTAACCCCTAACTAAGATATATCCAGTTTGTTTGTATGGAGTTTCCCATCACATTGCCTTTTGGCCCTGAGTCTGTATGGTAGATTCTCATGAGGAATCGTCCATAGTTTTTATAATTCCTACACAATATAAAAGAGTTATTATCTTTTAATCCTTTGACAGATACAGGAGATTACCATTATACAGACAAAGAAACTGAGCTGTGTCAGTTGGGGCAAATAATTTTAGGAAGTAGGGGAACAAAGACCTCCAGCCATCTGGTTCCAAGGGCTCTTTGCCCTTCCTTCTCTCATCTCTTCTGTGGCTTTGCTTTTCATAGCTATGATGTAGCCTTAGGTTTTCTCCCCGTTGTCTCTTCAAAATGTTCTCATTTTTAGGTATAGCTGACAGTTTACTGTGTTTCTGGCCAAATCTGAGAGAGAAAAGGAGGAAATGAATATTGATGACTGTAGGTTGTGGCCAACTCCTTGAAGGCAGGATGGTGCCTGCACAGAGTCACAGTAAATTCCTGTAAATGATGAATGTGTGCTAGGTAGGGTCTGCTGGGTAGGCTGTATGCACTGACCAGTTCTTGTCCTTGTCTCACAAAGAATTTTAGGCCAGGTGCAATGGCTCACACCTGTAATCCTAGCACTCTGAGAGGCCAAGGCGGGTGCATTGCTCTCACAGGTTCGAGACCAGCCTGAGCAAGTGCAAGACCCCGTCTCTAAAAAATAGCCAGGCATGATGGTAGGTGCCTATAGTCCCAGGTACTTGGGAGGCTAAGGCAAGAAAATAGCTTGAGCCTAAGAGTTTGAGGTTGCTGTGAGCTATCATGGCAAAGCACTCCACTGAGGGCAACAGTAGACTATTGACTCTGCCTCAAAAAAACCCCAAACAAACAAAAACAACAACAAAACACAAAGAATTTGAGGGCAGCTTAAATCCTTATGTATCATTTTCAGTTTTCTTATTAAATTAGAGAATAAAGGAATGTTAATTTTCTATTGCTGCCCTAATAAACTACCATAAGAAATGTAGCAGCTCAAAAAAGATGAATTTATCTTACAGTTTTATGGTTTAGTAGTCTGATGTGTCTCACTGGGCTAAAACAACAGTTTCAGCAAGTTTGCTTCCCTTCTGGAGAGTGCTAGCTCATTCAGGTTGTTGGCAAAATATAGTTTGTTTGTTTTTTGCTGGCTGTCATGTGAGGTTTTATCACAGCTTCTGGAGTTCATATGCATACCCACATTTTGGTCCATGCCCTTCTTCCTCCATCTTCACAGCCAGCAGCAGTGAGTCATGACCCTCTCCTGTCCTACCTTTTTGATCCTTCTTGGGTCATCCTTTGTCTCCCTGATACAGGAAAGGTCCTTTGCTTTTAAAAAGACTTGTGTGATTAGATTAGATTCTATGGCTAATCCGTGATGATCTTCCCATCTCAAAGTCTAATCTTAATCACAATTGCAAAGTCTTCTTTGCCAGGTAGGGTAAGATATTCATAGGTTCTGGGCATTAGGAGGACATTATTCTGCCTGCGGTAGAGGGCTAAGGAGCAAACGGTAGAAACAGTAAAATGAAATCAGAGGAGACAGGAGTACCTGAAGTATATGATAGGAAGTTGTGTACATTTTGAAATGAATACTGTATTTAGCACTAACCAGTGCAGGGAGATAGCCCTGCTCATTTATAGTAATAATAGTATCTATTATTTTTAAAAAGTATATGCATGCACTTAACTCCTAACATTGAATCTTGAAAGAAGCTTTTGTTCTGATTCCTCTTAAAAAGAATACAGTGTAATATAGTGAAAGAATGTAAATATAGGACTGTTTTTATAGAGCACTGTTTTAGAGCATATGCACTGTTTTTCTCTAGTGTTATAAAACATTGAATCTGAGCCAGTAGTCCTCACGAGGAAGACTCTTCTTTTGTAGGTAAGGAAAAGGAGACTTACTGTAAAATTCTATAGCTAATAACTGACTGAGCTAGAACATGAACCTAGGTCTTTCTGACTCCAAAGTCCGTGCTTTCTCCCTCATCTCATATATATTTCTTGAGTCCTGTAAATTCCATGTCAGACCTCTTTTGGCTTATTAACTTCCATTGGGTTACTGTGGGAGTACATAGTCCCTCAAATCTCTTTACTTAAACAGATAGGACCTCCACTCATGCAAAACTGGGTAGAACTATCTTGTATAAAACTAAGATAAAGTCCTTCTCTGCTATTTACCAGGTTGATGACTATGGGCAGTTAATTTCATCTTCCTAAGTATCTTTATCTATATTATGGGAATGAATAATTGAGATCATGTGTATTAGCAGTGACTTGAGTAAGAAATGGTTCCTATTTATTTCATCTTTACTTTTTATCCTCCTTTGAATGCTTTTATAATTTTTCCATACGCATGTGAAAAACTATCCCAAATTTGAATAGTGCTATACAGTGTCTTGGTAATGCTGATCACAGCAAAAATAATTATTTTTGTCCTCTGTGTGATTTAATACGTTGCCCCCCTGCATCCTTGCTTACTTGTTTTTGGACGGTTTATACTTAAAGGAGTGTTAGCCTCAACTATAATTGTTTCTTTCCCAGTCTGTGTTAGTGTTTGCTTATATCTAGATGTTTCGTGGAAAGTTTCTAGTGTATCAAGATCATTTTTGGTATATGTAGTTTTGGCAGCTTTGCTTAATTTAGTGTATATGACCATCCAAATCCACTAATGATTTAGAAATGATCTTAGGATTTTCTAAGAAAGACCTGTATCATAGCATGGAACAGAAACCCACTTCAGAGAAAGAGATTTATGATATAGATTTAAAGAGGGCTTCTATAAATCTTAAAAAAAGAAAAAAAAGTTGAATAAGCAAATCTTGGGCAACTGCTTTGAATTTTTGTTTTTCTCTCTTCTCCCTTGACCCTTGAGCTATTTAGAAATGGGTATTTGGATTTTTAAACATACTACATTTTCTTTTTTGTACAATCTTTTCATTATTGATTTCTGACTTTTTTTTTTTTTTTTTGAGATGGAGTCTCACTATGTTGCCCTCCATAGAGAGCCCTCCTCACAGCAACCTTAAACTCTTTTGGACTTAAGCGATTCTCCTGCCTCAGGCTTCCAAAGACCTGGGACTATAGGCACCCGCAACAACACCCGGCTATTTTTTGGCTGTAGTTGTCATTGCTGTTTGGCAGGCCCAGGCTGGGCTCCAACCCATCACTTCCAGTGTATGTGGCTGGCGCCCTAGCCACTTGAGCTATAGGCGCCAAGCTGATTTCTGACTTTGTTTTACTTTAATTAGGGAACACTGACCATGTGTATTTTCTTTCTGAGATAGAGTCTCACTCTGTCACCCTGGGTAGAGTGCGATGGCATCGTAGCTCACAGCAACCTCAAACTCTCGGGTTTGAGCAATCCTCTTGTCTCAGCTTCCCAATAAGTGGGGACTACAGGTGCCCTCTACTACACCTGGCTAATTTTCCTATTTTTAGTAGAGACAGGATCTCACTCTTGCTCAAGCAGGTCTTAAACTGAGCACAAGCCCTGGCCTCCCAGAGTGCTAGCTGCTGTGCCTGGCCCAGACCGTGTATATTGATTCTTTAATGGTTGAGACTAATTTTATAACTGACTACTTCATCAGTTTTTGTGTTCCATGTGTGCTTGAAAAGTGTATTCAGCATATGTGGTGACTTTAGGTTTTCATAATGTCCATGAGATCAAACTTGCTATTTGTTTTGATCATATCTTTCAAGGGTGTCAAACCTGCAGCCCATGGACCACATACTGATTTTGTACAGGCTTTTTTTGCTTATTTTGGTGTAGTGTTGGGTATCATAAAAAGTATGCACAATCTTTTGTTTTGCTACTCAGTTTTCGTATTTAATGTGTGGCGCAAGACAATTCTTCCAACGTGTAGCAGAGAAAAAAAAGATTGGACACCCCTGTTCTATGTGGTCTTTTGCTTACTTTGGTGTTTTGGAGAGAGATGTTAAAATCTATTATGATAATGGATTTTTCTTCTACTTCTGTTATATTTTTCCTCCCATAAATTTGGGGGCTAATTTGTAAGGTGCATTTGGACTGGTTCTGGAGTTATATATCTTTTTTTTTTTTTTCAGTTTTGGTCGGGGCTGGGCTTGAACCCACCACCCCCTGTATATGGAGCCGGCACTCCACTTCTTAAGCCACAGGCGCCGCCCTGGAGTTATATATCTTACAAAGGAGTTATTCCTTTGTTATTGAGTTCCTTCCACTTGTAACGTAGTATAGTTTTCCCTCTACTTGTTATTTAGTATAGTTTTTGTATTCAGATGTTTGAATTTTGCATATTTGGTTCATATTTACCCAGTATGTGCTTTCTCAGCCTCTTTTATTTTTTGAATTACTTCTGTTTAGGAAATAAACATTTTATACTTGGCTCTGGAACATTTTCATTCAACGTTATTTTGAGGGATTTATCTTTATTAATGCATTTTCCTCTGTTTCTTTGATATTAATTGCTTGATTGGTTTAATTTTAATTATGTTCTGCTGTTTGACTGTATTACATTTTCCCTATTCTTTACACTTAAGGAAATTTCAGGATTGGTTATTTTGTTGTAAAAGATAATACTGCGTCAGTCATTTGTTTCCTTTATTTATAGTTAAGAATGGCAGTGTCTGTGGTGTATTGCTATGCTGCTTCACCACTATTAAAATCGATGGAATTCTTTCCCTTTTGCTTTTGTCCATGTTTAGCAATAACATTGTGCTTCTAGGAGGCAAAAAATTTATTATTTTAAGTTCTATCTGGTTACTTTAGCTTAGACACCACTCTTGGAAAGTTTTCAGGAACCTAATGTTTGAGGTGGGTGCGGTGGCTTATGCCTTTGGGAGGCCTAGATGGGTGGATTGCTTGAGGTCAGGAGTTCAAAACTAGCCTGAGCAAGAATGAGACTCCATCTCTCCTGAAAATAGAAAAGCTAGCCAGGCATGGTGGCTGGTACCCATAGTCCTAGCAGTTTAGGAGGGTGAGGATGGAAGATTAGTTTGAACCTGGGAGCTTGAGGTTGCTGTGAGCTAATACCATGGCATCCAACCCAGGGTGACAGGATGAGACTATCTCAAAAAAAAGAAAAGAAAAAAAGAACCTAGTATCTGTAATTAGAATATCTTGATTAATGTCGTGGCTCCATGGCTTACTTTTGACTTTGATAAAGTTTATGCTTCTTCAATTTTAGTTTTCTCATCTAGAAAAACCAGTAGAGTGCCTGGCTTGTATCCATCACAGGACTTCTGTGAGCTTCCGCAGGTACCTTGTAAGCTGCACAGGGCATTGTTAATAGTAATATTAAGGCTCATTTCTCCTATTTATTGAGCATCCTAAATTAAGTTAGTTGGGTTAGGTTTCTGCATATGGAAAAAGCTGTTCACTGTGCTGATGTGTTAACCACAAAGTAGCAGCTTTTCCATCCTGATGTCCTTTTAGACTGAGTAAAAGAAAAAGTCCTTTTCTAATTCAGATGTTCTCATCAGCCACTTGAGGCTGAGAAAATATCAAACAGGTGCTGTTTTTCATTAGTCTTCAGGAAAGAAATAGTAAGGCCAGTAGTTTTCTTCTACCTTGATTTCTTCTGCACCCACTGTTGGTATTTTGTGATACCACTTGAATGAACCCCTTTGAAAAGGGGCAGTTTTGTAGATCTATAGAAGTTTTTAGTATAAATGAATCTATTGATTGGTGGTTACCTTATCTTTGTGGATAAATGATTATTTATTTTAACCATTTTATATAAAAGTGTACGTGTCCCACATCACTTATGCTCAAAGTTTTACTTACATGTGACATAAAAATTAATCAAAAGATGAGTTAATCAGTTATAAATTAAAGCAGTAATAATTGTATGTCTGAGTTGATTCACCAGTCATTTAAGTAAAGTTATTTGTTACACCTTTTCAGGATAACCTTGGGTATGAGGTGAAGAAATTGTACAGATTTCACAGCAAGGTAGATTTTTAACTGGTTCAATAGTATCCGTGAAGGGTTTCCGTTATAGGCAAACTGGAGGGAACAGTCCTGATTTTTTTGTTTTGTTTTGTTTTGAGACAGAGTCTCACGCTGTCATCTAGGGTAAAGTGCTGTGGCGTCACAGCTCACAGCAACCTCAAGCTCTTGGGCTTAAGCGATTCTCTTGCCTCAGCCTCCTGAGTAGCTGGGACTACAGGCACCTGCCACAAGGCCCAGCTATTTTTTTGGTTGCAGTTGTCATTGTTGTTTAGCAGGCCTGAGCCAGGGCCCGAACCCGCCAGCTTTGGTGTATGTGGCTAGTGCCCTACTCACTGAGGTGAATTTTTTGTACTATCCACCCTGAAGAGACCAGTTTGCTACAATAATTACAGGAAATGTAGTACAGGTATGTACAAAGTACTAAAGGAACATGGAGAGGCTGTTTTCTAACTGGAGCGGATGACTCCCTAACAGATTCAGATTGTCAGTAAACATATATTGAGTGCCTACTATATGCTGAGTACTATGCTATGACATTCTTATGTTCTCTGAGTAGGGAGCTATTTATTTCATTTTACATGTGCCCTCATGACCCTGTGTTTATATTAATATGTGAGGAGAACTGAACTGAGCTCTTTACACTTTTATTTTACCAAAGGTTTAATGATTCTATATCAGGAATGTTATATAATTTCAGCAGTGAAGGATTGTAAGGATTAGGGGACAAGGATGAAGGAATTGAAGGAATCTTAGGACCATACTGTAAGAGCATTGTGTGAAGGAATCTTAGCACCATACTCTAAGAGCATTGTGTGACAGAGGTTAATTTTTTATCCCCTGGATGGTTTCAGAGAAGGAACCCTATCCTCCATGCTCTTAAGGGTATAAATTTCTACCCTAACTCAGATTTTTTTGTAGTAATTAATGAACCCCTTCCACTGTTTAACCTTTGTTTTTCTTTCTTGGTTTTAACCCCCATCCTTTCTGCCTTAAAGTTTTGTTTATTTGAGAATTATAAGAGAAATAGAAAAATTATATTGGATTTAATTGTGAATGTGTGAGTTTTCAGCTGTTCTTAAAAAGACTTTGGGCAGGGGATAAAGGAACTCAAAATCTACTTCACATTATTTCACTTACAGGCTTCCTTGTTATTTTCTTAGCAGGCCAGCATTTAACATAACTATTTTTGGTCACACTAGACCAGCGGTTCTCAACCTCTGGGTCATGACCCACGGGAACTAACTGTATTAAAGGGTTGCGGCATTAGGAAGGTTGAGAACCACTGCACTAGACGTTTTGTTACCCTGTTTTCCCCCAAATAAGACATCCTCCGAAAATAAGACCTAGCGTGTCTTTGGGAGCACACCTTAAAATAAGACACTGTCTTATTTTCGGGGAAACAGGGTAGTTACTTAAATGCCACCTCACTATGGAGGTGGATGAGGTCCATATAAGTATTGGTTTTATATGGTGTTGATGGTAAAATACATCCTTTGAAAAACTTCCATCTCTTATCAGCCCCTCATTATATACTTCACATATGTAAGCATGGTAAATAATGGTTTTATGCATCCTTCCAAAAATTTTCTGTGCTTTTATGAGCCTTTGTGTGTGTGTATGCATGTATCACAATCACACCAATAGGATTATACAAATAGAGCTATTCTACACTTTTTTCACTTAAGGTTAAAGCTTGTGTGTCCTTCCATATCACCATGTATAAATCTGTGTCATTTTTCAAGAACTTTTTACCTGAACCATAATTAGTTTAACCCATAATTAATTAATAAGTTATTGATTCTGTTATTGTCCAAGTTGGTGGTAGCAAACAACAGAAAACAGCTCTGGTTAAAATAAGCAGAAGTCAGCTGGGTGCAGTAATTCACGCCTATAATCCTAGTACTTGGGAGGCCGAGCCAGGTGGATTGCCTGAGCTCATGGGTTCTAGACCAGCCTGAGCCAGAGCAAAACCTCATCTCTAAAAAAACCAAATAGCCGGGCGTTGTGGTAGGTGCATGTAATCCCAGCTACTCAGGAGTCTGAGGGAGGCTGAGGCAAGAGAATTGCTTGAGTCTAAGAGTTTGAGGTTGCTGTGAGCTATCATGCTACAGCACTCTACCAAGGGTGACACAGTGAGACTCTGTCTCAAAAAAAAAAAAAAAAGAAGTGGATTTTATTGGAGAGATTGAATGATTGACAGTACTGTTAGGATCAGTAGAATCAAGCTTGAAAATGGGCAAAACCAAGAAAGAAAGAGAAGGCATAGCCAATTCCTGTTGTTAGTACAGCTTGCTTAAGAAAATAGTGGGCATGTACCACTGGACTCTGCTGAACTCTGATGCCCACTGCAGCCACCAAGGATTATCTCTCTTTTTTTTTTTGGAGACAGAGCCTCAAGCTGTTGCCCTGGGTAGAGTGCTGTGGCATCACAGCTCACAGCAACCTCCAACTCCTGGGCTCAAGTGATTCTCCTGCCTACGCCTCCCAAGTAACTGGGACTACAGGTGCCCGCCACAATGCCTGGCTATTTTTTTTGTTGCAGCCGTCATTGTTGTGTGGCGAGCCCGGGCTGGATTCGAACCCGCCAACTCAGGTGTATGTGGCTGGCACCTTAGCCACTTGAGCCACAGGCGCCGAGCCTTTTTTTTTGGTGGAAGAAAAACTTTATATAACTGCTTCTGCGAAAAACATCTGTATGAAGTAGAAATTGTCCCAGTCACCATGGATTATCTCTTACTGGTCCCTGATATTGCAGCACTTTCTCAAGATTCCAAGTTCTGAACAAGAGCATCTGATTGGCTCAGCCTGGTCTCATGTCTCTGCCTTAGCTGCAAGGGAGCTCAAAGAAGGATGCCATGACACCAGGTTGCCAGAAATGACAAATGTCCCACCTACACCTGTTGATGAGTTTTTGTCATGTGCACTGTTGCTATTAGCATTCTTGTGCATTCCTATAAGAAATAAAATTTCTGGGTCAACTATATTTACATTTTGTATTTTGATAGGTACTGCCAAATTGCCTCTCAATAAAAACATGAATCTAGAAAGAATATTTGAGTTTGACTCGTATTTCCTGTATTTAAATTCAATAAGCTAATCCCGGTATTCATTGTGTATGTTAACTGATGCCTGGTCTGTTGGGAATTTAGCAGTTTGATTTTGTTACTGTTAATGCATCATTCTTTTGGCTCTTATTAATTTAATCCAGGTATTTCATAAAATAGTTTTTTTACTTACAGCTTTTAACTTGAATGCAAACCATTTATATCATAATATACTACTTAGAGATCATGTGTAATAAATTTATTTCGTAATAATAATTATATTTTACCTTTTGGTTGAGTTTGATACATAGTATTGTGAAAGTTTTCTCTTCAAGTTACTTCATTGAAATGTATTTCTGAGATGCTACAGTTCTTACTTGGAATCTTTATTTATGAAGGAATTAGGAAAAGAGATGAAAGTGTGTTAAGATACTGACTTATCTATATTACCTAAATGGATCAATATTATTTGAGACAAAGTCAGCATTATGGAACCAGTGTCATTTTTTTTTAAACTTCTCTTCACTGAATTTCTGTATAGGGTCATTTTGTGTACAGAATATTCCTCTCTTCCCGTAGTTTTGCTACTAATACCTGGAAAGTCAGGTGCTGTTCTTTTTGGTTTGAAGAGATACTGATTGCAAATACTAGTATGTATCTGAGGAAGAACAGATTCAGGAGGTTGGGTCGAACCCTGGGGGAAAATGCCATTTAGAATCAAAAAACCAGATTTGGAGGGCAGCACCTGTGGCTCAAGGAGTAGGCACCGGCCCCATTTGCTTGGGGTGGTGGGTTCAAACCGGCCGGGCCAAAAACTGCAAAAAACCCCCCAGATTTGGAGTTATCAGCTTTGCCTTCTAGTATTTATGTTAAATTGCCAGCAAATGACTCAGTCATATTTTTTCTCTGATCTCTGCCCTTGTAAATGTTAATTAAAAGAGAATAGAAGTATTCTATGTTCCTCACAGTTGACTTATTTTACTTTTAATACTAGCGAAAATACTGATGAGATCTGTCACTGGGTGTGAACATTAATTTCCAGTTTGTTTCTTATAAGCCATCGTATAAGGTACCTTTTACATTACAACCCCGGGTTCAAATATATGCTTAAGTGCATGTACCCTTCTAAAACAAAAGTTTCCAGACAGTACTTATTTTAACCATGTGGAGTACAAACTAATATTTGCTGTTTTGTTCTATTGTTTGTTTTTTCTTCTTTATAAAGAGTCTTGTTCTGTCCCCCAAACAGGGGTGCAGTGGCATGATCATAGCCCACAATAATTTCAAACTGCTGGGCTCAAGTGATCCTCGTGTCTGAGCCTCCTGAGTACAGAGTACTACAGGCATAAGCCCCATGCCTGGCTAATTATTGTTATTATTATTTTAGTATTTTTGTGCAGATGAGGTCTCACTATGTTGCTCAGGCTGGTCTAATTCTTATTATTTATTTATTTATTTATTTTTGAGGGACAGTCTCACATCTGTTGTCCAGGCTAGAATTCTGTGATGTCACAGCTCACAGCAACTTCAGACTCTTGGGCTCAAGTGATTCTCTTGCCTCAGCCTCCTGAGTAAATGGGACTCTAGGCATGAGCCACCACTCCCAGCTAATATTTTTCTTTTTTAGTAGAAATGGGGTCTTACTTTTGCTCAGGCTAGTGTGGAACTCCTGAGCTCAAGTAATCCTCCTGCCTCTCAGAGTGCTAGGATTACGGATGTGAGCCACTGCGCCCAGCCTAGGCTAGTTCTTTTTATTTTTATTTTTTTATATTTTTGAGACAGAGCCTCAAGCTGTTGCCCTGGGTAGAGTGCTGTGGCATCACGGCTCACAGCAACCTCCAACTCATGGGCTCAAGCGATTCTCCTGCCTCCACTTCCCAAGTAGCTGGGACTACAGGTGCCTGCCACAATGCCCGGCTATTTTTGGTTGCAGCCGTCATTGTTGTTTGGCAGGCCAGGGCTGGATTCAAACCCGCCAGCTCAGGTGTATGTCGCTGGCGCCTTAGCTGCTTGAGCCACAGGCACCCAGCCGGCTAGTTCTTTTTAAATGGTAGTTATGATCCACTAAATTTTAATTTCGTGACCTGACTGGTTATAGCTTACTGTTTTAAAAAATCACACTAAAGGACTTCCCAACAAAACTGACATTTAAAAATGTTAAGAGGTATTTGTAGCTCAGTTTTTTGTTTTTTTTGTTTTTTTTTTTTTTTAAGACAGACTCTTACTGTGTCGCCCTTAGTGGAGTGCGGTGGCCTCACAGCTCACAGCAACCTCAAACTCTTGGGCTTAAGTGGTTCTCTTGCCTCAGCCTCCCAAGTAGCTGGGTCTACAGGGACCACCACAATGCACAGCTATTTTTTTGGTGTAGTTGTCATTGTTGTTTGGCAGGTCCTGGCAGGGTTCGAACCCGCCAGCCCTGGGGGCTGGCGCCATAACTGTTGTGCTATGAGTGCCAAGCCAGTAGCTCAGTTTTTTTGTTCTGATTTTTTTCCACACATTCTAGCCATTTTCTACCATTAAGACAAACTAGGCGTAACGTTTCACAAATTGGGAGGAAGAAAAGAATAGGGATGTTATTGTTACCATATTCTATTCATCTTACTTGCTACTACGTTTAATACCTCTATAACTTGTTGAAGATAATTAGATAATTTTCTTATCTAAGAAAATTAGCAAATGCTCCATTTGATTATCTAATTTTTAAGTTTTGTGAAAGTACTGTATTTAAAGACAGACTCTTTTCTAAGAAAGTTAGAACTCTACTTTCAAAAATCCTCAACTTCACTAAATTAAATTTGGTTTATCTTAATGAAAGATGTATTAGACTAATTGTATCAGTCAAAGCCCACTTAGGAGACAGAAACTATATAGGAATTTGAAGAGAGAGAGGCTTAGCTGTAACATGGAATTAGAGTAATGGAATTGGCCAAGAGGTAGAGAGAACTCTTGAGAATATGGTAACACTAGGTAAGGGGGAGTGGTCACTACCTCTGAGGCTGGGGAGAACATGAAAGAAAGGGACAGATACGGCATCCAGACCTTGTTGGAGGGCCATGGCTGAGGTCCACCAGATAGCGCAGAAGTTCCCTGAGAAAGCTGCCCTTTTCATACCAGGGGAAGCCTTCCATGGGTGGTGTGTGTGGCCTGGGAGCTCCATGAGAAGCAGCCTAAGTGGGAGTGATTGACTGTGGAGAGGTGACAAGTGCTGTTGCCTTCTGTCAGTCATACCCCCTTGCAAGGGAGAAATGTTCAGTCTCACTTCTAGGGCTGTGAAGGGTGGATTTAGAGCATACTCTAGTACATTTACTACCTTTTTCAAAAGAAAATTACACTCAAATTAGGGGCAGATAATATTAGAGAAGCATTTCTAATTTAGTGCAGTCACATTTTCATTCTCCAACATCATTTCCTATGTGAAAAATCTATTGAAAATTTTTTTTTTTGAGAAATTGATAGTTTTTTCCCTTGAAATGTAGACTAGAGTTGTTACATAGAAAAGAATAACCTATCACATTGTGATCTTTTCTGTAAGCTTGATATACGTACATTAATTCAACACTCATTGAGCCTCTGCTTTTAAGCCAGTCCTCTGTACAGGTGGTTATCAAAATACAAAAGGGTAAAGGTTATTGCTTTTAAGGAAGGAAGCTAGATGTGTAAACTGATAAAGTACAATGTGATCAATGCTTAATAAAGTGTGTGTATTTACTGAGTAACAGGGCCTTAGCAGATAAAGTGTCTTTAGGTATCAGGGAAGGAAAAAGAAGCACAGACTTATTATCTCTTTTATTGTGTACAAGTTATCTTTTTTATTTCTCAGAATAGCTGATGAGTGAAGTATCTGAGATGATTACCATCATACAAAAAAGCAAACAAGGCCTAAAGACCTGAGGCAGCTTTTTCTTTTGGTGTCACACACAGGATTCCCATCTAGTCCAGTAGATATTTGTTATCTATTAAGCTGGTGGTATACCTTGAAATGCAGAAGGTAAAAGTTCTCAACACAAAACATAGGACTAAGTACTATTGTGAAGGATTTAAAAAATGGATTTGATGTGTCCTTGCCCACAGGGCGTTGCTAGTCTACCTGTGCTGATGGGTAAGGGGCTCTGATTGAGGAACTTGAAAAGATAGCTTTTTGTAAGATGGGGAATGCATTTTGCTCTTCCCCCTTTGATAACATTCGAGTTGGTTCTTGAGAAATGGGTAGGCTTTAGACAAGTAGGAATGGTAAAAAAATAAAAATAAAAATGTGAAAATAAGAAGAAACAGGAAGGTAGTCCTCATTTAATGCACACCTGCTGAGTAGAGCGTCACCATGTTCTGGCCTCAATGTACACAATCCAGTGTAACTGCTTAGACCCTGTGTCAGAAGTTACGACAAGCACGGTGGGAAAGATAAATCTCTCAAACATGATGGACCTAGGAAAGGACATGTTGTACAGGTTAAGATAGAGTGCAAACTTTATTCTGTAGACAGTAGAAAGCATTTAAGTTTTAAAATAAAGAGTACAGGACTAGAGTTAGATTAGGTTTGCAACTAAATAGAATATATGTTCATATTGTAACACAGTGGCAGACACATGCTAAAAATTAAATGTAATCCTTTTCTCATCCGTTCCTGGTCACATGTAGGATAGCCTAGAAAGGGGGGGTATAGTTAGATGGTTATTATGACAATCCAGGTAAGAAGTAGTAAAGGACTTACCAAAGACTATGGTAATGAAAATGGTAAGGAGGTTACAGGGGACAGCTGGGATTATCAGGTTTAGTGATGGATGTTGTATGGAGTAGAAAGAATTAAAGATGGTTATTTTTAGGGACTTTTCCTTTAAGAGTGTACACTTTAAATAGAGCCTCTTTTTCATTTACTTTTTATATAAAAGTAATGCATGCACAGAATATTAAAACAGTATGGAATGATAAAATGTTGGATATGGGATGAAAGATGACATCATACAAAAGAGCAACAGGTCAGGGGAAATGCTGAGGGTAAAGCTTTGGGAAGGTTGGTTCCTCAGGTGTGGGTGGGGCATAGCAACTTCCTTCCAAGGAATACAGTGTGAAAAAGGAGGAAAAAATCACTTTACAGTGGAGAAGCCTGAAAAACTACCTCAGCCAGGTGATGAAGGTTAAATTCAACGGTGATCAGTTGTGTTGATAATATGTACTCTTGATATGATGTGAAAATGGCAGTCTGTCTTCATGATCTATTTCCTAAACACTTAAAACCTCAGTCTAATTAAGGAAAAAAATCAGACACATTTCGGCAAGAGGGCATGTTACAAAAACCTGACTCCTCAAAGCTGTCAAGGTCATCGGGGAAAAAAAAGATCTTGGGTGGTGCCTGTGGCTCAGTGAGTAGGGCGCCGGCCCCATATACTGAGGGTGGCGGGTTCAAACCGGGCCCCAGCCAAACTGCAATAAAAGTATAGCCGGGTGTTGTGGTGAGTGCCTTCAGTCCCAGCTACTCAGGAGGCTGAGGCAAGAGAATCACCTAAGCCCAGGAGTTGGAGGTTGCTGTGAGCTGTGACACAATAGACTCTACCAAGGGCGACACAGTGAGACTCTTTGTTTCAAAAAAAAAAAAAAAAAAGAAAGAAAGATACAGTATATGTAGTGATGATTGTAAAGGGAAGAGGACCAGTTCTCCATATGGTCTTATGTCCTTTTAAAAATTCATTTATTATCTTTTATTATATTACCTAGCTGAGTGCTTGGAACTTAATAGGCGTGCATTCCATAAAAAAAATTTTTTTTGAGACAGTCTCATCAAACTGTCGCCCTGGATAGAGTCCCTCAGCCTCCCAAGTAGCTGGGACTACAGGCGCCTGCCAGAACACCCAGCTATTTTTTGGTTGTAGTTGTCATTGTTGTTTGGCAGGCCCGGGCTGGATTCAAACCCGTCAGCTCTGGTGTACATAGCTGGCGCCCTAGCCACTGAGCTATAGGCACCGAGCCTATAAATATTTTTTTAATGGCTATCTCTTCCCTTCCCTCCTACCTTCCACTGACAGGTTTCACAAATAAATGCTGTATACATGTATTCCATTTTCTTCTCTCACACCGGTCAGTATTTCTTGTGTTTGAGTCACTTTACTGATTAATCGTAGGAATTATTATAGACCCAGAGTCAATAAGACTCGAAGACAACATAAAAGTCTTAAAGGAGTGAAAGATGACTCTTAATTCGTGTATTAGTTTCCTAGGGCCACTGTGACAAATTATCATGAACTCAATGGCTTAAAACCGTAAAAATTTGTTTTCTCATAGTTCTGGAGGCCAGAAGTCTGATACGAGGTGTCAGCAGGACTGTGCTCCCTCTGACGGCTCCAGGGAGAATTCTTTCTGATACTTCCCGTTTACGGCTTCAGGCGTTTCTGGGATCTGGCTGCAGGATTCTAATCTCTGTCTCTGTCCTAGCTCACCTGGCTGGCTTTCTTATCTTTTGTCAAACCTCTCTTATTTTTTTCTTACAAGAACACCAGTCTTACAGGAACCACCCTAAATCCAGAGTGAGCTCATCTTGAGGTCCTTATTCACATCGCAGAGGTTGTTTCTCTAAATCAGGTCACATTTACAGGTTCTGAGGTTAGAAGTTGGACATACCTTTTTGCGGCCTTCTCTAATAAACTGACTATAGTGAGCCACCAGAGTAGTGTGTACTTGAAGTAATGGAGAAGATTGCTTTCTCGGATGCGAGGGAACAGTGTGTGGACAACCAGCAGTATGAAAACAATTCTGAAGTCATCCTACTGAAAAGGAAAGTAATAAATTACAAATGTTTTCTTTACTTCACTTTTTAAATACATATTTAAAATTTTTGATTAAAGGTCAGATAATTTTGGTTGGCAATTTTGCTCTCTTATATATATTCATCTCAAAAAATCCTCAGTTTAACATTTGCATTAAATACTTTGAATTTGCAAAATACTTTATTTGAGCCTCATGACATTCCTTTGGAGTAGGAATGCTGTGCTTTCTTTTTTCCTTTTTTGGGAGGGGTGAGGGTAGGGATGGGGGAGACAGAGTCTCAAGCTGTTGCCCTGGGTAGAGTGCCATAGCATCA
Organism: Nycticebus coucang; assembly: GCF_027406575.1. Taxonomy (NCBI): domain Eukaryota; kingdom Metazoa; phylum Chordata; class Mammalia; order Primates; family Lorisidae; genus Nycticebus; species Nycticebus coucang. The sequence continues at coordinate 11,291,673 of NC_069792.1, forward strand.
TAGCTTTACAGCAACCTCCAACTCAGGCTCAAGCGATCCTCTTGCCTCAGTTTTTGTATTTTTAGTAGAGACTGGGTCTCGCTTTTGCTCAGGCTGGTCTTGTACTTGTGAGCTTAAGCAATCCACCCACGTGGGCCTCCCAGAGTGCTAGGATTATAGGTGTGAGCTACTGCACCTGGCCTCTTTTTCCCATTTTATAGATGTGGACATGGAGCTCAATTTCTATAACTAATTTGCCTAGGTCACAGGCTACGGAAGTAATCCAGATGGATTTGAACACTGGTGTTACAACTGTAAAACCTGTATTCATTGCGATCTACCGTGCAGAGTTTATTAACTTAATGTTTTAAAAGAATAGACTTTATTATTTTTTCATACTTCACATGGTTTTCAATTTGGAATGTTAGCATGAAAAAGGATAAAATGTTTGCAAAATAAGTTACTAATGTTTAAATCAGACTTACCATATCTCTGTATGATCTGTGTTTGAGTTCTGTCAGTCCTTTGGTATGAATTAAAAACCCACAGTTTTTTGATGGCCTGCTTTTAATACTGAGATAGAATTTTTGTGCTTTGTTTTGTTTTGTTGAAGGACCAAATACAGTAAGTAGGTGACAATATGGAACCGTGATTTCCGGATGATGGTTGTACAAAACATTTCTTCAGCTGTTAAGAATTGGCCCTGGTACTTTTCTTCACATCTTTGTATTTTCACATATTTTATACTTAAAGCTATTTGGCTTATGATTGTAAAAATATTTACAATTTTAAGAAACTTGAAATTGGTGAGAAGTTGATTTAAGACAAGAAAAATAAACTTCAGTAGACTACCTACTAACACTTAAGTGTTAAAATACAAGAGGACTTAAATAGTTAGATTCTTGAGCCCCACCAAAGACTTGCTGAATTTCTGGAGTGAGGGTTTAGGAATCTACATTTTTGTGACTACTACTAGTAATTTTTAGGCATTAACATGGTATTTTAGTTCTCAGCTCTCACAACTCTGTCCTTTTGAAGGACTTGGACCCTAGGAAAGGAAGGAGATAGGTAACTTTATGGTGGGAACTTTAATAGCAGCATTAGTATAGTGATTTGTATTAATTTCAGAGTGTTCGTGACCTGAATATATCCAAGAAATCCACATAGGGCTTTAAAAAACAGTATTTTACTCATCTTCTTTTTATTCACTAAATAAATAGTGAATAGTATTATAGCTGAAGAGATCATTCTAGATACTTTGGAGAATGAAAAGATAAATAAGTTCCTTTCCCTTAAGGAACTTTGGGACTGAGATTAAAACATATATTTATGAATGTGATTATGAATGAAACTTTATGAATGAGATTAAAACATACATTTAAATAACTGGTAGTATAAAAGTAGGTAGCAGGTAGCAAAAGAGGAAGGAGACATAAGGCCACAAAAGATTCCTCTGGGTGTCCATGCAGCTCCTACTGGGAACTGTTGCAGCCCCAGAAACCCCTTCAGCTGCAGAAGGACAGAGAATTTGGTTTGGAGAAGGGGATTTGCACAGTGAATGTATAGTAAGGAAAGCTACACCTTCCAGAACTTCTGTACAAAATAAGTCGTATCATCTGGCCGGTGGCTTCCCTAATACCTTAATGAGGATGAATCCATGAGTATTCCAGCAGCTGCCAGGAGCAGAATCCACCTTACTGGTCATACTCTGATGGACATAGGCCCAGCAAGATGCAACTGTGGAGAAGTGGAATCTGTCTAGGAAAAGCACCTGCTAAATGTAGCTCCCATCCAAAAAGGCCTCTGATGCCACATCACTGCCAATTCCTTGATCTTGAATTGTTTTTTTGAGACAGTTTCACTGTGTCACCCTCGGTAGAGTGCTGTGGCATCACAGCTCACAGCAACCTCAAACTCTTGGGTTTAAGCGATTCTCTTGCCTCAGCCTCCCAAGTAGCTGGAACTACAGGTGCCCACCACAACACCTGGTTATTTTTTGTTGCAGTTGTCATTGTTGTTTTTAGCTGGCCCTGGCTGGGTTCAAACCCACCAGCTTTGGTATAAGTGGATGGCACCGTAACCACTGTGCTACGGGCGCTGAGCCTGTTTTTCAATTGTTAACTAATCTGACTGGGCCAGATCTTCATTTATCATTTCCAAGTAAGAAGACTCTCAGTATTGCTCACCCAAAATCCTGCATTTGGGGTAAAGCAACCCGGAAATTTCTATAAGGCGCCTTGAGGAGACTAAAGGACTAGAACAATCCTGGGTGTGAGGCTGGATGTGGGGAATACTTTAGACAGACTTTGGAATGGTAGGGATGGAATGAGAAGAATGTGGCCTCAGGAAGCAGGAAGCCAACAGGGAGGGTAGTTCACCTGGAAGCCACTGATGTCTCCCTGTCCTACGATGATGTTGGTGGCAGTCCTCAGGCAATGTTAGTGGTGCCCAGCACAAAGGAAGCTCATCCAAGCTGTGCTACTGTCAACACTGGAGCATCTTGACACATCAGACACTGGTAAGGCTGTACACTGGTGTGTCAATGACAGCCACAGCAGCCTTACACACCCCACCCACCCTACCCCACCCCACACTTGTGGCAGGAACTTCAGGGCTTACTGGGCACTGCTTAGATTGTTCATTTTTCTCTCCAGCAAGCTAGTGTATTAAAGACTGATAATCCTGGACTAAATAAATCCATGGATGAAGGGACACCAAAGGATATAAGAAAGAATTTCTTGGCCAGGTGCAGTGGCTCATATCTGTCATCCTAACACTCTGGGAGTCTGAGGTAGAAGGATCGCTTGAAGTCAGGAGTTCAAGACTAGCCTGAATGGGAGCGAGACTCATCTCTACTAAATAAGAAAAACTAGCCAGTGGTAGTGGTGGGAGTGGTGGTGGCTTCTATAGTCCCACCTACTCTGGAGGCTGAAGCAGGAGGATCTTTGAGCCTGGGAGTTTGAGGTTGCTGTGAGCTAGGCTAACACCAGGACACTCTAGCCTAGGCAACAGAGTGAGACTCTGCCTAAAAAAAAAGGCAGAGAAAGAAAAAGAAAGAATTTCATTGATAGTGAGATATGACCCATGTAACCCCAGACCAGTTACACGGAAGTAGTACACAGAGTTCATATACTCTCACAATATTTTCCATTCTAGCTTATTGATTTTTATTGAGCAAAAATTTGAGGTTTTTATACATTATTAAACCCATGCCCTTGTTTATGATATTTTCTATTGCTGTAAAAATAATAAATTTCCAGTCCTAATGCCTGCCCTATATCCTGAACAACAGGCAAAATTTAAACTAGATGGTTTCGTTCACGCAGCAGTGGCTCTAACCCATTGCCCTTCAGGATCTGTATAATAATTCCTTTTCTTGACTTTTAAAGAAAAAAAAAGTACATAATAAGCTTCATTTCATATATAGAAATAGACTTCTAGAAGTCCATTAAAGGAAAGATCACGTCCAATTAATGTAAATATACTAGGAGTCTTCCTGAAGGTGATTGGTGGTATAGTTATCTAGAATGTAGGGAAAGAGTAATTCATGACTTCTTGGATGTCTAGAGAAAGCTTGAAATGAAGTGAAAAGTTGAAAAAGATCCATGTTGAATTTTTGTCTTTTTTGGTTTAATAGGATAATGATGACTTTAAATTCTTATGTAGTGCTTCCTCTGTGTTCTATGTATGTTAACTGATTTAATTCTCACAACTTGTGTGAAGTATTATCCTCACTTTGAAAATGATGCACACACAGGCCAAGTAGTTTATCCTAAGGCCACACAGGTAGTGTTTTTTTGAGGGATAAGATCTTACTCTGTAACCCAGGCTGGAGTGCAGTGGCACAATCATAGCTCACCGCAACCTTGAACTCCTAGGCTCAAGCAGTCCTCTGGCACAGCTTCTCGAGTAGCTGAGACTACAGGAATGTGCCAGTACACCTACCTAATGTTTTCTTTCTTTCTTTCTCTCTTTTTTTTTTTTTTTTGTGGAGACAGGATCTCACTGTGTCATTCAATCTGGTCATAAACTCCTAACCTCAAATGTTCCTTCCATCTTAGCCTCACTAAGTGTAAAGATTACAGCTTTGAGGGTAGGGCGCCGGCCGCATGGGTTCAAACCCAGCCCCAGCCAAAAACTGCAAAAAAAAAAAAAAAAAAAAGATTACGGCTTTGAGTCATCATGCTGGCCCCAATTTTCTTCATTGTAAAAAGAAAGAGTTTTGTCAAGAATCCTTTTTTGTTCTCCCATGTTTTAATTCTGTATTTATAAAACAAAATGGACTTACTCTTTCTTTGCTGGTTTCTCTCTTCCTGTGGCTTAAAATACCATCTTATGCTGGCAACTCTCTAATTTATATCGCCATCTTGATCATCTTACTGAAATCCAGAGTGATCCTTTTAGAATTTAAATAAAATTTTATGATTCCCATGCTCAGGCTCTCCAGTGAATCCCCTGTTTTTATTTCAGGACTTACACAGTCCTTCACTTTGTGTGATCAGGCGCCTGGGATTCCTGTAACCACAGTTCCCAGGGGCATGGCTCTTGCTTGCCTTCTGTACCTTAGCCATTCTGGCCTCATGGGTTTCTCTAAAATGTGCCACCTTTGAACTCTTCCTCTAGCTCAATGGGGTCACGACCCACAGGTTAAGAACGGCTGCTCTAGCTGCTTCCTCAGCTTGGAATACTCTCCTCTCAGTCATCTCCCTGCCCTTTATTTCCTCACTTTTAAATCTTCACTTAAACCCCACCTCAGTGAAAGACCACCTAGTTTAATACTGCACACTCTTGAAGCGCATTCTTCTCTGTAAAGTATCACAGAATGGAAAAGCAAATATCCAATGTACTTCATTTTATTATGAAGCCAGCAGACGATCTAACACACGCCCACACAGGAGAAAAACTCAATTCTGTTCTAATTGAGGGGGGTTGGTGTGCTCCCATGGAAAGGGCACAAGGTAGGGGTGTATGCACACCTTTTGGGTGTGGGATACAACTACAAAAGGGACTCTACACAACAAATTCAAATATTGTGACCTGGTTGTTTTTACCCTCACATTAACCTAAAATTACACAAAAAGAAGAGCCTAAGACCATGTCCTTATGGTTTCCTCAAGTATTTTTTCAGAAAACTTTATACGTTCTACAGCAAAAGATAAGGAGTCTCTGATATTTTAAAGGATCGTCACATTTTATACATGTTGCTAACTGTGAATGTAGTTTGTATTTCTGTAGGCAATTTTATAACATTTTTATGAATAAATCAAAACTTCCAGACAAGAAAACAAACAAAAAATAGCGCACACTCCCCCCCAACCCGGCATTCCAAAGCCTCACATCCTTACCTTGCTCTATTTCCCTTTACCGTGCTATGTAACACCCTGGAACTAGCACACCCTCTCTGTTTCTGCTCCCCTCTTTTCCTCCCTCTCCTGTATATACACATACATTTGCATACATACATTGGGAGGAAAAGTTTATTTTCTTTTCTCCTCACTCCACAGTGCAGGAGACTGGAGGTTCATAGGACTGATGCCGAAAAGGCAGCATGGTTTGTGCTTTTAGGGAGTGTAAATAGGCATGTAATAAGTAGTTCGGTAGCAGTAACATTTGCCGAATTCTTTTTTGAAACTTTACTCTGTGCCAGACACTCTTTTAAACACTTGGAATACATTAACTCCTTTAACATTCCTGATCAGCCTGTGAGAGTAGGCATTATCAACCTGCTTTTTACAGATTAAAAAAAACTGTGTGTCTAAGAAGATACATAGATGGAACCTGGCTTATAATGGTTTGACTTAATGATTTTTGAATTATAATTATACAAAAGTGATATGCATTGAGTCGAAACCATAATGTGAATTTTGATCTTTTTAAATTTTTTATTATAAAATTTTTATTTCATTTATTTATTTATTTAGAGACTAGAGTCTCACTTTATTGCCCTTGGTAGCATACTGTGGCGTAGCAGCTCACAGCAACCTCCAACTCCTGGGCTTAGACGATTCTCTTGCCTCAGCCTCCCGAGTAGCTGGGACTACAAGGGCCCGCCACAACGCCTGGCTATTCTTTTTTGCAGTTTGGCCGGGGCTGGGTTTGAACCTGTCATCCTCGGTATATGGGGCCTGCACCCTACCCACTGAGCCACAGGTGCCACCCTAAAATTTTTATTTTTTTAAACATTTTAAATGGCAAGTAAGTTTTTTTTAATTTCAGAATATTCTGGGGTACAGATTTCAGGTTACATGAATTGCTTTTGTACAGTTTGAGTCAAAGTTTTAAGTGTGCTTTTACCCAGACAGTATGCATTGGTGTGAATTTACCCCTCCCTTCTTGCCCCATCTCTCTTGCTTGCTTTCCCTTGAGTTTTACCAAATGTGCATGTGGGTATTGGTCAAATAGCTCCAATTTAATAGTGAGTACATGTAGTGTTTGTTTTTCCATCTTGTAAAACTTCACTTAGAAGAATGTAAAATTTTTACTGCTATTAAATGGGCTTTGTGGCTAGATGCACATGCCTGTAATCTTAGCACTCTGAGACCCTATATCTGCTAAAAATGGAAAAACTAGCTGGGTGTTGTATGGAGCACCTACAGTCCCTACTGGGAGGCTGAGGGAGAGGTATCACTTTAACACTTGAGCCCAGGAGTTTGAGGTTGCTATGTGCTAGGCTGACACCACGGCTCTCTACCCTGGCTGACAAGAGTGAGATGCTGTCTAAAAAAAAAAAAAAGAAAAAAATAGGCTTTGTGTTAGGTAATTTTGCCCAACAACAAGCTGAGGGAATTGCTGTGAGCATGTTTAAGCTAAGCTAAGCTATGATGTTTGGTAAGTTAAGTGTATTAAATCCATTTTTGACTTAATGATATTTTCAGTTTATAGTGCTTTATCAGGATGTAATCCCATCGTAAGTTGTCTATAATTTGTGGTTCTATTGATAGTGATTGACAGAGCTGGGATTGGAGTCAAGGACTGTGGCTTCAGTGTCAAAAACCAACCATAACACACAATATTGTTCCAAGCAATAAATGAGGTAACATACATAAAGGGCTTAAAAATAGTGTCTGGCACAAAGTAAGATCTCTATAGATTTTATCTGCTACTGAGAATGTAGCAGATAAAATCTTTTGTAGTATTTTAAAGTTCCTAAGAATATAATCATAACATAAAAAGATTAATTGGTCACTTAGTAAACTATTCCTCATTTATTATTTTTTCTAAGTGTCTTCTTCCAGGAAAATCAACATATATAAATGCCAAATCAGTTGCAAATCCCACCAAAAATGTAGGATTTATCAAGTATGTGGAAATAGAGCACTGTTTGAATTCTATGAATTGATGAATGGGGTCTGCCATTTAGACTGCTGAATAGACAGTACATGCTTTAAAGAATTTGGAATATCAAGAATTAAGAGAGGCTCTGGGGAAAATTGGTAAGAGAAACCTTGGAGATTTTTGTCAATTTTACTTTATAATGCTATAATAAGGGCAGTCATTAAGGGTGTCCTGTGAAGTATACTTGTAAACAAAAATCTCTAACTTAAAAATAATTTGATATATACTTTGTTCAGCGTATGGTTGTATTTATAAATTAACTTTATTATGTTTAAAATTTATCTTAAAACTGCATAGCTTTTAAGATTAAGTATAATTGGGCTCAGCGCCTGTGATTCAAGCAGCTAAGGTGCCAGCCACATACAACTGAGCTGGTGGGTTTAAATACAGCTGGGGCCCGCCAAACAATGACAGCTGCAACCAAAAAATACCTGGGCGTTGTGGCGGGCACCTGTAGTCCCAGCTACTTGGGAGGTGGAGGCAGGAGAATCACTTGAGTCCAGGAGTTGGAGGTTGCTGTGAGCTGTGATGCCACAGAACTCTACCCAGGGCGACAGCTTGAGGCTCTGTCTCAAAAAAAAAAAAAAAGATTAAGTATAAGCGAAGGTTTTTGATTCCTGTTCCTGTTTATTGTGAAATTTTGGTTCTATTTTAATGATTTCATTTTAGGGGCTTTGTTTTGCACTCCCAGAAAACAAGGGAATATTATTTTAAAGCATCATATTTTAACAGAAATTTAGTCATTGCTTGTGCTGAGATTACTATTTTGTCTATATAAGGTATTTCAGATATACTCATATGTTCCAAAGATTGATTTTAAAATGTAGCTTCAATTTAGAGTGTTTTTCAAACATAGAAAGCATGTCGTTTTTGTAAAATGTGTCTTTTCTGACTATTAGGCTAGTGTTATAGGTTATATAAAAGTTTTCAGAAGGGTTGGCTACTGGATCTGAGTATTAATGTGCTCTAAAGCTCTTGAATTAGGACTTGCATTTAACTTAAGCATGCAGAGATATGGCTTATTTTTTTTTTAATTTTTACATATTTACATGTAAATAATAATTATCTTTACATACAAATATCATATACATATATACATACAGAACACTTTACATACATATTTGTATGTAAAGATTTTAAACACAAGAGTGCTCTTATTTATTTATTCATTTGTTTTTAAGAAAGAGTCTCACTGTGTCACCCTTGGTATAGTGCTGTGGCATCACAGCTCACAGCAACCTCAAACTCCTAGACTTAAGCTGTTTTCTTGCCTCACTCCTCCCAAGTAGCTGAGACTGTGGACACCCACCACAACACCCAGCTATTTTTTTGTTGCAATTGTCATTGTTGTTTAGCTGGCCCTGGCAGAGTTCAAACCTGTCAACCTCGGTGCATGTGGTTGGCGCAGTAGCCACTGTGCTAGGGGCGCCAAGCCAGATGGAACTATTTCTTAGGGAAGGTCAGTCCTTTTAAAGCCTTTTAACTGATTGAATCTAGCCTACCTTGATTATCTAGAAATATCTTCCTCATGTAAAATCAACTGATAACATGGCTTGGCACCCATTGCTCAGTGGTTAGGGCACCAGCCACATACACCCGGCTGGTGGGTTCAAACCTGGCCTGGGGCTGCTAAACAACAATGACAACTACAACAACAACTAAAAAAAATAGCCAGGAATTGTGGCAGATGCCTGTAGTCCCAGCTACTTGGGAGGCTGAGGCAAGAGAATCGCTTAAGCCCAAAAATTTGAGGTTGCTGTGAGCTGTGATGCCACGTCATTCTACCAAGGGTAACAGAGTACGACTCTGTCTAAATAAATAAATAAATAAATGAATAAAGTAAAATCAACTGACAAAAGATTTTAATTATATTTACAACGTTTTCATAGCAACACCCAGATGAGTGTTTGCTTCAGTAACTGGGAAGGATCTAGCTAATTAGTGACAGAGCTAGGATTCTAATGGGGTCTTTTTAGGGCAGATATGAAGTGTTATGGGGGAGCTGAAGTTGATTATTTTTTGGTATATGGGATAGTAAGGGCTAGTAGACTATTAATTCTGGTTGAGGATTGATAGAATCTTTGGAACAGGAATGCTTTACTGAAGAGAGTATAGAACTCCCTGACTTAGTTCTTAAATCGTGAATGTAGATTTGCCAGGGAGTGAAAAATTTCTTGGTAAAGGGTATCAGGGAAACAACATGGTGTCATTTTCTTTTCTTTCTTTCTTTTTTTTTTTTTTTTTTTTTTTTTGAGACAGAGCCTCAAGCTGTCGCCCTGGGTAGAGTTCTGTGACATCACAGCTCACAGCAACCTCCCAACTCCTGGGCTCAAGCCATTCTTCTGCCTCCGCCTCCCAAGTAGCTGGGACTACAGGCGCCCACCACAACGCCTGGCTAATTTTTGGTTGTAGCCGTCATTGTTTGGCAGGCTTGGGCTGGATTCGAACCCGCCAGCTCAGGTGTATGTGGCTGGCGCTTGAGCCACAGGCACCGAGCCATGTTGTCATTTTCAAAGGATGGTATGTTGTGCTTAACTATTACGATCTATTGGAGTCATAATTTTCAGCTCAAATGCAAAGGACCTTGTTCACTATTATGAAGAGCTTGTGTTTCTATATTTTAGGCAATAGAACATGCAAATGAGTAATGGCACCTGCATTTTAGTACAAATTTTCACAGTGGTTTATAAAATAGATGAGAAAGGATGGGTAGGCCTGCTGGCTTACACCTGTATTCCTAACACTTTGGGACGCCAGTGCTGGAGAATTGCTTGAGGCCAGGAGTTCAGGGCCAAGTTGGACAATAGTGAAACCTCAATCTCTACAAAAAATAAAAAATTAGCTGGCTGTGATGGCACATGCCTGCCATCCCAGCTTCTTGAGAGGCTGAGGTTGGAGGATCCACTTATTAAGCCCAGGAGTTTGAGGTTACAACAAGCTGTGATAATGCCTCTGTTCTATAGCCTGGGTGACAAAGTGGGATTCTATCTTCCCCACCCCCACCCCAAAAAATAAATAAACAAAAAACTGAGATGTTTATCAGATCTTACTGAGAACCAGAATTAGAGCACTGAGGATTAAGAGGGTAAGGGATGTATCTAGTCAGGTTTGAATTAGCCTTGTTTTGCTAAGTCTGGTGGGAGGGGGATGGGGGGGGCGTTAACAATGACTCAGGCTCTCGCCTAAATCCCAGCAACTCTGGGAGGCTGACATGGGTGGATTGCCTGAGCTCACAGGTTTGAGACCAGCCTGAGCCAGAGTGAGAGCTCATCTCTAAAGAAATAGCTGGGCGCTGTGGCAGGTGCCTGTAGTCCCAGGTACTTGGGAGGCTGAGGCAAGAGAATAGCTTAAGCCCAGGAGTTTGAAGTTGCTGTGAGCTACGACTCCGCGGCACTCTACTAAGGGTGACAAAGTGAAACTCTGTCTCACAAAAAAAAAAAGACTCAACGGCCAATTAAATGCTTTTGAATTCACTGTTTGTTGTGAGACTTTTGTACACTAAAATCATACAAATATATTTAACACAATAATAAAAGATAGGAAAAACAAATTACAGCATATGGCTTGGAAGACCAACACACTGACAAACTGAACAGGTCCATAATATTTTCCTCAAAACTCTGTAGGGGCTGTGGGATGGGTGTGTGAGTATGGAAGGGTTACAGCAGCCATTACTGCTAATAAAAGAGGACTCAAGAGTTCACACAGACAGAACTCCTACAGGATGTAGATGATAGAAGGAAAAGAAGGAATTAAGCATGGTTATGAGTGGTGTGATCCATTAGGAAGCAATTCCACAGATTAGGAAATAACTGAAATGTGTATCACATCATAGAATACTATTATGAAAAAGAATGAAGTAATGTCTTCTGCAGCAACTTGGATAGAACTGGACCATTATCCTAAGTGAAGTAACCAGAAACAGAAAGCCAAACACCATATGTTCTCACTTGTAAATGGGAGCTAGGCATTGGGTATATGTGGTCATGCAGAGTGACCTAATAGTCATTGGAGACTCAGATGAGGGAGGATGAAAGGGGGGTGTGGGATAAAAAATTGCCTATTGGGTACCATATGCATTATTCAGGTGATGAGTACCCTAAAAGCCTAGACTGATCTGTTATACAATTCGTCCATGTAACAAAAATCCATTTGTACCCTCTAAATCTATTAAAATAACAATTTTTAAAAAGAAGTAGGTTGAGGCTGTGGGAGTGAATTTGGTAACCAAAGTGGGTGGTAAGGAAGACCGCCAGTATTTCAGGGTTGCATGGAAGAACAGTGATTATCACAGAATTAAGACATCAGGCCAGGAGGATTGCTTGAGCTCAGGAATTCCAGGTCAGCCTGAGCAAGATTAAGACTGCATCTCACCTAAAAATAGAAAAAATGAGTTCTGTGTTGTGGCAGACACCTGTAGTCCCAACTACTCAAGAGGCTAAGCAGGAAGATCGCTTGAGCCCAGGAGTTTGAGGTTTCTGTGAGCTAGGCTGATCTTAGTACTCTAACCTGGGCAACAGAGTGAGACTGTCTCAAACAAAAAAAAAAAAAAAAAAAAAAAATTGAGCTCCTTGCACTAGAGAGTAGAATTGTGGTTATCAGAGGGTATAAGTGTCGGGACAAAGGAGAGGCTAGGGACAGGTGGGTTAACGGGTACAAAATTACAGCTAGATAGAAATAAGAATAAGTTCTACTATTCTATAGTACTGTTGAGTGGCTATAGTTAATAATTTATTGTGTATTTAGTTTATTATATATGATGTGTGTGTATATATATATATATATATATCATTATATGTATTTTTAAATATCTAGAAGAGAGGATTTTGAACCGTCCCAGACACATATAAAAAAAAGAATGATAAATGTTTGAGGTGATCGGATATGCTCAGTACCCTGATTTGATTGTTATACATTCTGTACATGTACTAAAATATCACTCTGAGGCGGTGCCCTCAGTGAGTAGGGCACCTGCCCCATATACCAAGGGTGGCTGGCTCAAACCCAGCCCCCGCCAAATTGCAACAAAAAAATAGCCAGGCGTTGTGGCGGGCACCTGTAGTCCCAGCTACTCGGGAGGCTGAGGCAAGAGAATCGCCTAAGCCCAGGAGATGGAGGTTGCTGTGAGCTGTGATGCCACAGTACTCTACCGAGGGTGACAAAGTGAAACTCTGTCTCTAAAAAAGAGAGAAAGAAAGAAAGAAAATTTTCCTTTGAATTTAGGAGTGTTGAAGTTATTCATTACCTTAATGAGGTCAATTTTAGTATGAAGAAATGCAAAACAGATGACCGTTGCTCATGAAATGAATTAGTGACAAAATAGAGCAAGCAGCTTTTCCCTTAAAGGTAGATTCCAGACGTTTAACTGCTTAGCTTATTTATTTATTTGTTGTGGGAAGTATGATAAAATGAACTAATACTATGCTTTGAATATTTACACTGTTACACACAAAACAAACGTGCACAAAAACTGTACTGTATACCTGCTCGATAAAGGAGACTTAGTTGTCTTATAGGAGTTTAACCATTGCATTTATTTTTCACGTTGAAATGTTGACATGAATAAGAAAGGGTGAAAAAGGTATTTGTGATTTTTTTTTTTTTTTTTAACAGCTTCCACCTAAATCATGAGTCCTCTAATTTCCTAAGAAGTTACAGAATATTGAGAAATCATAGTAGATTTGTCACGGAGTGCCAGAAACCCTGACTACCTCCTTTCCATGTGCTTCGTGTTTTTAGTTTCTGTGCATTTTCTCTCTTAATATCTATATATTATTTTACCTTCCAGGTGTTGGTAAATCATGCTTATTGCTACAGTTTACAGACAAGAGGTTTCAGCCAGTGCACGACCTCACTATTGGTAAGTTTTATATTAATAAAGGAGATGGGAAGCTTTGAAAGTTTTGGATAGTTTAAGAGGAAGATGCTAGAGGGACCTTTGTCTTTGTGATGATTCTGAAACCAGTGAAACTAAATTTGTTGCTATGTAGAGTTTAGTCTCTATAACTTTTTAAAAAATATATGTAGTAAAAATGATTACCCAACTTTGTAAAAATGGTTAGATATTAACATGTATGATTTCATTTAAAGTAATACTGATGACACAAGTTATCATGAGCAGTAAATGAGTTAATGTAAAGCATTGGAATAAAGCGCCTTGCAACATGGTAGATACACTAGAGTTACTTGTAATTAATTATTAACCAAAAGAAACTACCATTGGGTATTTTATGTTTCCTTAGTTGTAAAAAGTAAACAATATAGTTATTGGTAAGAAATAGTTAACAAACACTAATTGTTATTTAAAATAGTGATTTCTAATTTCTATTAATATACAAAGGTAGAAAATTAAAATGAGTGGAAAATGGAAAAAAATTAGGTAATTATACCGTTTCACAGTTTTGTTTGTTTGTTTTTGAGACAGAGTTTTAAGCTGTCACCCCGGGTAGAGTCATGGTATCATATCTCACAGCAACCTCAAACTCCTGGGCTCAAGCAAGCCTCTTGCTTCAGTTTTTCTATTTTTTCGGTAGAGACAGGATCTTACTTTTGCTTAGACTGGTCTCAAACTTGTGAGCTCAAGCAATCCACACACCTTGGCTTCCAGGTGTGTGGATTCCCAGAGTGCTGGGATTACAGGCATGATGGAGTTTTTATTTGTTTAAAAATTATACTTACGGGTGGCGCCTGTGGTTCGGTAAGGCGCCGGCCCCATATACCGAGGGTGGCGGGTTCAAACCCGGCCCCGGCTGAACGGCAACCAAAAAATAGCTGGGCGTTGTGGTGGGCACCTGTAGTCCCAGCTACTCGGGAAGCTGAGGCAAGAGAATCGCTTAAGCCCAGGAGTTGGAGGTTGCTGTGAGCTGTGTGATGCCATAGCACTCTACCGAGGGCCATAAAGTGAGACTCTGTCTCTACCAAAAAAAAAAAAAATTATACTTACATTTTGAGAGCTAAAGAACCTATCTAGATTATTTTTCTGTTGCTGCAGCTCATTAACAACTAGAAATTAGTCAAATATCAACAAAGAAAGGAATTGGAAATCTAGTTATATGCTGTACAACTAATTGTTTAGTGAATCTTTTCAGCCACTGAGATTATCTTCTATTGATGTTAGTAAGGTGCCACTTAACTGTGTGTGTGTGAATTTTTATTTTTATTTTTTTTTTGAGAGAGTCTCACTATGTTGCCCTTGGTAGAGCACTGTGGCGTCACAGCTCACAGCTCACAGCAACCTCAAACTCTAGGGCTTATGCAATTCTCTTGCCTCAGCCTCCCAAATGCCAACACAGCACCAGGCTATTTTTTTTGTTGTAGTTGTCGAGTTTGAACCCACCAGCATCGGTGTGGCCGGCGCCCTAGCCACTGAGCTGCAGGCACCAAACCCACTTAACAGTATATTGATTCTCATACCTTATGTATTTTTAAAATACCAAATCAGAATTAGAGCTTTTGAATCAAATTATTAGATCAATTAATAGTCTTTTATCTAAGCCACATATACTTTGTGCATATATTGCAATCTTTCATTAGCAAACACATCCATATTCCAATTTAATTTTGATAGTTTCAAGCATATGCAGTCATGATGGGTAAAACAGGCAGTACTGTTTTATGCTGGTCATGAAACTTTGTTTAACTTTGTGAGCTCATTTCTGTGTAGATCTACTCTTTGCTCAATCAGATTTGAAACCTTGGTTGCCAAGTTTAGGTATGACTCAGCCCTAAGACAGCTATCCACACAGTTTTTGGTATAAGATACTAAAAAAAATGTTCTTCCCTCTCATTGAATCTTACATATAAATGTCTAAGTTGTGATGGCGCACCCAGTGGGGAGGGTGGGTCTCAGCTTTTGCCAGAAATAGGCATAGGGGCTGGGTGCGATGGCTCACGCCTGTAATCCTAACACTCTGGGAGGCCGCAGTGGGTGGATTGCCTGAGCTCAGGAGTTAGCAGCCAGAACAAGAGTGAGACCTCATCTCTAAAAATAGCCAGGTGTTGTGGTGGGCGCCTATGATCCCACCTACTTGGGAGGCTAAGGCAAGAGAATTGCTTGAGTTTGAAGTTGCTCTGAGCTATGACGCCATGGCACTCTCCCACCAATGGGGACAAAGTGTGACTCTGTCTCCAAAAAACAAAAAAAAAGAAAACGAAAAGAAAAGCATTTTTCAAAGTAAAGGCTGACCCAGTTGGTCTTTCACCCCTTCCTGCCACTGCCGTTTATATAGTGTTATGTACACTTGCTGGTAGGGCATTCAATACAGCTGCTCGTTCAGTCAAGCTAAATGAAGGCCAGTGGAAGCAGTAATGATTATAAATTCGTGATTCTGCCTTCATTGGCACGAAGCCTATGCTGGCTTTTTTTTTTTTGGCAACCATCACAATAATTTATTTATTTTATTTTATTTTATTAAATCATAGCTGTGTGCGATAATGCATTCATAAGGTACAATGTGCTGGTTTTATATACAGTTTGAAATATTTTCATCGAATTGATTAACAGCCTTCATGGCATTTTCTTAGTTATTGTGTTCAGACATTTAACAATTTATTTTGTAGACAGAAAAATAATTAGTTGATTATCACATAGTTTTAAAAGAACACTGGAATGTTTGCTGAAACAGGAATATCTGGACTCTGCTGAAGGCTTGCTTCTGCCCGATGAATAGGTGAAAATGAAAATTTAAGGTTGGATTATGAATAAGAAAGTACTAAATGAGCCCGGCTTTGTGGCAGGCGCCTGTAGTCCCAGTTACTCGGGAGGCTGAGGCAAGAGAATAGCCTAAGCCCAGGAGTTGGAGATTGCTGTGAGCTCAAAAATGAGATAGAGTCTCATTTTTTTACCGAGGGCAAAAAAATGAGACTCTATCTCTACAAAAATTTAAAAAAATACTAAATGATAAAAAAGAGAAAATAAAAGTCCTTAAGAGGTTAGGAAATACTCAAAAATACTCCACCTTTTGACTACCTCTGTCAGTAAGAATTAAGAATCTGAGAAGCAGTTTGTAGTTTCATAGACCTGGTACATTGAAAGTCCACACGAGAGCCTCACTGCTCAAAAGATGGTTCATGGGTGCGGCGCCTGTGGCTCAGTCGGTAGGGCGCCAGCCCCATATACCGAGGGTGGTGGGTTCAAACCCGGCCCCGGCTTAACTGCAACCAAAAAATAGCCGGGTGTTGTGGCGGGCGCCTGTAGTCCCAGCTACTCGGGAGGCTGAGGCAGGAGAATCGCTTAAGCCCAGGAGTTGGAGGTTGCTGTGAGCTGTGTGAGGCCACGGCACTCTACCGAGGGCCATAAAGTGAGACTCTGTCTCTACAAAAAAAAAAAAAGATGGTTCATGGGCTGTTGCCCTGGACCAGCAGTGTTCATATTGCCTAGGAGCTTGTTATGGAATCTACTGAATTATCATCTGCATTTTGACAAGATTTCTAAGTGATTCATATGAGCATTAAAGTTGGAAAAGCAGGGGGAGAGGTTTTTAAATATTGATTATCCAGCTAGAAATATATTTTGTCTGCCCTTGCACACATTTGAGCACATAACCACACTCGCTGGCTTTTCAGTGCCTTTACTGCTTCTTCCAGGGAGCGAGCTTCTACCCTGCGTCAGCCACTCATTGGCGCTGTCACTCGCAGGACCTTGTGGTTAACCAGAGTCCGGAACCATTCCAGAATTTCAGTTTTACATATCTGGCTGTTCGAGTATCCCTCCCATCCTTCCAACTCACTTTGGAAGAACAGCTCTAGTTCCTAGTGTTAACCATTTTTTTTTTTTTTTACCCCATCAGAGCTATAATTTATTGATCTTAACCGTCTTTTCATTCTCATCTCTCTCACGTTCTTTCTTTCCTCCTTACTCAGCTTCACTTCTGACTACTATGTGTTTATAATCATTCCTGCATATTCTCAGTCCCATTGTCCCTCTCTTGCTTCATCAGAGCCTTGTGGATTAAATTCACATGTCTACTGTCCATGCCAGATGTGTATAGCTAGACGTGGCTGGAGAAAAACAGAGCCATGCTAACTCTTCTTTTAATTTCTTGGACACTAAGATGTAATCCCTTAGTGCCTGACAATTGCACTTCACTGTTCCTGTAGAACTCGATCCTACTTTCTTCTTGCTCTGTAAGCACGCAGTGCCTTCCCCATGTTTACCCTCAGCTGATAGCCTTGGTGTCTATTTCATTCAAAAAATAGAAGCAAGTAGAAGAGCATTTTCAAAGCTTTCCACTATCGATCAACCCCCTAACATGCACTGTGTCCGTAAACTCAGCCTCTGTTTGCTGCTGTGGGTGAACTCTTAACTTCCTCCCAAGGCTTCTCCTCAAGGACTCTGGCTTTAATAATTCTTTTTTCTTCTAAGCATCACTAGTTTTTTCAGTTTTGATGATTACTTTTCATTACTGCATTTTTTCTCTCATTTTAGATTAAAGTTCTCCAAAGTAATTTTCCATATTTGCTGTTTCCGGTTTGTTTCCCCTCATTTCCTTTGTGAATCTGCTCCACTCAGCCCCTTCCCATATGCATTTCCAGCTTACTTACTCAACATCTTTCTTAGATGTCTAGGAACTTCTCGAACTTAACGTGCAAATAGTTTCTGATTTTTTTCTCATGAACACACCCATATACACACCAATACTCATCCTCCCAGATGTATTTATCTTCTAAACTTTTTATAGAAGTAAATATAAGTAAGCAAATGATTTCCTGCCAGTATAAAGTAACATCCATGACAGCAAATAGTTTTATCTATTTAGACTATTGTTGTATTCTCAGGACCTGGTTATACAGTAGGGACTCAATAAATATTGCTAAATGATCCGGGCACAGAGTGCCTGTAATCCTAACACTCTGGGATGCTGAGGCAAGAGTATTGCTTGAGCTCAGGAGTTTGAGATCAGCCTTAGCAAGAGGGAGACACCCATCTCTACTCAAAATAGAAAAACTAGGCTGGATATGGTGGCTCACTCTTTTAATCCTAGTACTCTGGGAGGCCGAGGTGGGTGGATTGCTTGAGCTAAGGAGTTCGAGACCAGCCTGAGCAAGAGCAAGACCCAGACCCGTCTCTACTAAAAGAAAAACTGAGGCGAGAGGATCACTTGAGCCCAAGAGTTGGAGGTTGCTGTGAGCTATGATGACACCATCACTCTACCCATGCAACAGCTTGAGACTCTCCAAAAAAACAAAAGAAAGAAAGAATAACTAGCCAGGTGTTGTGGCGGGCTTCTGTAATCCCAAGTACTCAGAAGGCTTAGGCAGGTAGATTACTTGTACCCAGGAATTTGAGGTTGCTGTGAGCTGTGAAACCATAGCACTCTACCCAGGGAGACAGAGTGAGACTCTGTCTCAAATAAATAAACAAATAAATATTACAAAATGAATATACTGAGAAGAAGCTTCACAAAGCAGTATTTACTGGTGTAGCGCTTGATGCTTGCTTTCCTTTGTTTTCTACTATTCAGTTATGTTGTTTTACAGATAGTGCTAGTTACAGTCCACTAATTCCTACTGCATTTATTTCACTGCCTGCTGATGGACAATGTGACAAATATCGGTCTACATTAGGCCTTTTATATGTTGATTCCGTCTTCCTACCCATTTCCCTCACTTCCTTCTTTAAACCAGTCAACCTATAAGAAATGACAGAAGTGAAAGTGTACTTTTGGGGAAAAGGTGGTAGAATTGAAGCATCATTTCTTCCATTAGGCGTCCCACGGGGAGTCAGTTAAAAAATACACCTCATTTCTTTGGAATTCAGTTTTCTGGTAATTTGGGTTATTTAGAACGACATGGCCAAGAACTAGGATAACTTAAAAGATCACTTGAATATGTAATGAAGATCTTACAAAGTCTACTTAGCTGATTTTTAAAATGTAAATATAGTTTCCTCTCAGGGTATGATCATTGTGAACATATTGTAAAAATCTACAGAAAGTTAAATATCCTGCATATTTACAGGTTAGTCATGATGGATCTCTTGCACCCAGGAGTTCAAAACCAACCTGGGCAATAAGCAAGACCCCATCTCAGAAAAAATGTGAAGAGACTTTTAAATTTGAAGAGAATTTCATTAAATTTATTAATTTGGAGACAATATGTTTTCATAGTATTCAGATTGTCTACGTAATATGTTTTTATTTATTTAGAATTTTTTAAATGCTCTTTAGCAACATTTTACAGTTCTGTTCATTTAGGCCTTTTCTACATTTGTTTTGGTATTTTATGATTTTGTTGCTATTTTGAGTAGATTCTTTTCATCATTGTTAAATTATTTTGCATGCCTTAGGTCAGTGTTTTTCAACATTTTTATCTCACAACACACTTGAACCTATAGTTAAACTTCATGGCATGCTTTCATTATGTTGCTTTAAAAAAAAAAAAAAAGAGTAGGCTCGGCGCCTGTGGCTCAAGTGGCTAAGGTGCCAGCCACATACACCTGAGCTGGCGGGTTCGAATCCAGCCCGGCCCGCCAAATATGACGGCCAATAATGACGGCTGCAACCTGCCCCCCCACCCCCCCAAAAAAATAGCCACACATTGTGGCAGGCGCCTGTAGTCCCAGCTACTTGGGAGGCGGAGGCAGGAGAATCGCTTGAGCCCAAGAGTTGGAGGTTGCTGTGAGCTGTGAAGCCATGGCACTCTACCCAGGGCGACAGCTTGAGGCTCTGTCTCAAAAAAAAAAAAAAAGAGTAAAAATGGGGATATATTTACTGTGCTTTGAACTTCTTTCAAAAATAACTTCATAATCTTTAAAATTTTTCAAGGCTCCCCTACAATCCTCTCATGGCATACCAGTTGAAAATCACTGGTAGGTAGACAGTTTGGTCTTACCTGTAAATTACATTTTTTCCCTAGCTAATATTTATATCTCTTAGTTTTTTGTTGTAATTTTTGAACAAAATCTCTAGAATAATTTCTTTCTTTTCTTTTTTTTTTTTTTTTCCGAGGCAGAGTCTAGGTCTGTCACTCTGGCTAGAGTTATGTGGCTTCAGCCTAGCTCATAGCAACCTCAGACTCTTGGACTCAGTGGTCCTCCTACCTCAGCCTCCAGAGTAGCTGAGTCTACAGGCATATACCACCACACCCAGCTGATTTTTCAGGTTTTAGTAGAAATGGGATATCACTTTATTCAGGCTGGTCTGAAACCTCTGACCTCAAGCCGTCCTCTTCCCTAGGCCTCCCTAGGGATTATGGGATTATGAGTGTAAGCCACTGCTCCTGGCCTCTAGAATAATTTCTGAGTTGAAGACATTGTTATATTTTTCTCAGTATAATTTGAATTCCTCTACTCTTTTACCATTAAGTATGGTGTTTGCTATTTTGTTTCCCATAGAAAATTAAGGACATTACTTTTTGCATATAGTTTTCCTTTATT
The DNA here is from genome assembly GCF_027406575.1 of Nycticebus coucang. NCBI lineage: Eukaryota > Metazoa > Chordata > Mammalia > Primates > Lorisidae > Nycticebus > Nycticebus coucang. The sequence continues at coordinate 11,312,362 of NC_069792.1, forward strand.
TCTAGAATTAGGAAAAATCAGGCCATCTTCCCACAGGCCTCCATTTTGAACCTCTGCAGTGTGTAAGTTCCAGGAACAGGACATTGGAGTAGATATACTCTCATACCATCTAAGGGGGGATAAGCCTGGCTTTTTGCTTGATACCTAGTTCTGTAGTCTGCTTTGACATCCCCACTGTGTGTCCCAGCAGCTTGGAGGTTCTAGCCTTGACGTTACACAGAAGCCTGAGTGGACATTCCCAGCGTTACGTAGGGGAATGAGCCACATTCTCCCCTCTGCACATGTCTATACCTCTGCAGTCTCCTGGCTGAGGCAGGTAACCCTCTCTGACAGAGTCTGCCATCATTAGTCATGTGGGTGGTAGTTCAGAAATTCTGATGCATAATATGGAATAATGGGAAGTATGGCTGACACCCTGGATGCTTATTGTGTGTCAGGCAGTGTTCTGTTTTACATGTAATAACTCTTTCAATCTTCAAAGAAACTTCATGAGATAGGAATCATAAATATCATTTTACAGATGAAGGGGTTTACGGGATCACACTAAGTAGGTACTGTTAACAAGTGCTAAGTAAATGATATAATTACTATGGAAGGATAATAATGATTTGGAGACAATTAGAAAAATGTGTCTTGCATTCAGAGTATTTTGTTGTGGAAAGTTGGAAATGAATAAAATATTTAAAAAAAATAAGCATCTCTCCTGACAATGTCAGATAAATGAGGTCTTGACTCCACTGAAAATTTCTTATGCAGCCAATTCACTATTAATTGAAAATGTATCTGGGAAGAGAGAGCCTTGAGGGTATAGGAAATGGTGATTTGTCCCATATCAAAAGATAAGGAAACCTTTCTAAATGAGATTCTCAAGCATATACACACGTAAAGGATTTAAAAATTCTAGCAATCGAGAAGAGAACACAGGTTTTGTTTTTTTGTATTTATTTCTGAGATTTCCAGGACATATTAGGATTTAGTATTTTCTTTTGCCATATAGAATACAAGGGTAAAACCTATACTGGACCCAGTCATAAGATGGTAAATGAGAAATAACTATATTACTGAACCTCAAATTGAGTCTGTTTTTGTTTTATTTAATGAGAAAATAAAAATGCTAGTTTTTCAATAATTTGACAGCACTTGTCAATTTTTCCTTCGGACATGTATGTATATATTTTTTCCTACCACTATTCTTTATTTTGTGCCTCATTTCTTCTTGTTATTAATTCTCTGTCCTGACCCTATTGTTATATGAATTTAAAGCATTAGTTGTATTTTGACATTTCCCTGCTTTAGAAACATTCTTGGGCGGCCCCTGTAGCTCAGTGGGTAGGGCACCAGCCACACACACCGAGGCTGGCAGGTTCAAACCCAGCCTGGGCCAGCTAAACAACAATTACAACTGCAACAAAAAAAATAGCTGGGCTTTGGGGCAGGCGCCTGTAGTTCCAGATACTAGGGAGGCTGAGGCAAGAGAATTGCTTAAGCCCAAGAGTTTGAGGTTGCTGTGACCTGTAATGCTACGGCACTCTACCCAGGGCTACAGCTTGAGACTCTATCTCAAAAGAAAAAAAAATTCTTGATTTTTCTATGACAGGTTTATTTTATTTTATTTTATTTTATTTTGAGACAGAGCCTAAAGCCATTGCCCTGGGTAGCCTGCCAGCCTGCCGTGGCGTCACCGCTCACAGCAACCTCAAACACCTGGGCTTAAGCGATTCTCTTGCCTTAGCCTCCGAAGCAGCTGAGACTACAGACACCCACCACAACGCCTGGCTATTTTGTGGTTATAGTTGTCATTGTTGTTTGGCAGGCCCAGGCTGGATTGGAACCTGCCAGCTCTGATGTATGTGGCTGGTGCTGTAGCTGCTTGAGCTACAGGCGCTGAACTGACAGGTTTATTTTAAATTGTATATATTTTTAAAAAGAGGCAAAGACTTGGTTTGAAGACTTTATTAAGCTTCACCAACTTTTCTTTGGTAACTTTGAATAAAGAAATAAACATACAAAGTCCGATTTTGGCTAAGTTAAGCAAAAGGGAATATTCTAGAATATCTGGAGTACAACTCGCAGTATGTTGGAAACTTGGGGCTTGGGAATGGAAAGGAGTAAAGCGTCTTAGAGGCCAGGAAGCAGGAATTCTAATGGCAGCCCTGCAGTGGGGGCTGTCTCATTAGCCTTGGTCTGCTAGGGTGGATGGTCACCTGTCAGTTTCAGTGTCTTTATTCCCCTGCTCAAGATGTCAGTTCTAGAGAAGGAGCATCTGCTTGCCCTTGCCTGCCTACCTTTGCTATTAGAGGTGTTCCAGTGTATGTTTCTAGTTCATAGTTGCTTTTTGTTAAATTTGGTACATTATGCATTGAATTCAAGAAATTTTGAATCCCAGTGAGTGATGCAGATGTTTTGGGGTTGTGGTTAATAGCCAGCTCATCCATGACAATGAAGAGAAAAATAGAATTTCTCTTTCTCTCCCCCCAGTTTGCTGGTAGAAACAAGAGATTCATGAAAAGACTTGCACTCCGTCACATATCTTGCTTACATGTAGGATTTTATGCTTCAGTATATTCCTGTTAAATACTGGATATTTCAAAGAACATTTGTATCATACTTAGTAACTGGTTTCTTCCCTCAGCTACATTCGTTTTCATGTCATGGGTAGTGGTTTTGTGTGTGTCCCCACTCCATGGCACAGAACAGGTATAATCTATGTAGACTGAGATAGTTGTATGTGGCACAGTTTTACAATTTTCTATTTTCGAGTGCATGGCAGACTTCTGGGTCTCATTTTCTCTAGCTTTCCTGTATTTCTGAGCTTGAGATACATGACCATCACCTTAGTTTCTTGGTATTAACTATGCCTGTATTAAAATGTAAAGCCCCATCAAGTTTTATATCAGGTGAGGACAAATTACCTTTCTTTCTCACCTCCTAATCACAGTTGGAGGACTTTCAGGATATACTGAAATGGAATTCCGACATTGGGCAGTGCATGCTTTTCTGGACACTAAAAGCTGTTGATCTGCCCGGGTGACATCTAATTTCTGGGGATTGTGTGTGTTCTTCGCTTAATCCTGAGTGATGTAAAAACTGATAGAACACACTGCAGACAGCAATGATTTAGTGTAAGTGATATACTACTTTCAGAGGCCTCTTTACAGCTGTTTGCTACTCTAAAATTGTCCCCTGTATTTCATTCCTATTTTGATAATGGAATGAATACTTTCCAAAAGGATGATACATTTAAGTTAAAAAGCCAAAGTAGTAAACTTGTGAATGTAAAGTCTGTATTTCCTTTAACCTGCAATCCTATTTCCTGTAGTTTGCCTAAAATTATAGTAAGATGAAAAATGTTTGCTAGAAATACATTTCAGCACTCACTATTTAGTGAAAATATGGGAACAGCCTAAATTTGTACCTACCTAAATAGAGTACCAATTTAGTAAATGATCTATACACAAAGTAATGTTGTACAGACCTCAAAAATAATGCTGTAGTTTTATGTTTACTAATTTGCAAGATGTGTAGTATAATGTCCATGACATATTTTTATTTTTATTATTTATTTATTTGTTTGAGACAGAATCTCAAGCTGTCACCCTGGGTAGACCATGCTGTGGTGTCACAGCTCACAGCAACCTCAAACTCTTGGGCTTAAGCGATTCTCTTGCCTCAGTCTCCCTAGTAGCTGGGCCTACAGGTGCCTGCCACAGTGCCCAGCTGTTTTTTTGCTACAGCCGTCATTGTGGTTTAGCTGGCCCCGGGCTGGGTTTGAACTCACCAGCTTTGGTGTATGTGGCCAGAGCCTCTATCCCCTGAGCTATGGGTGCTGCCCATGACACGTTTTTAGATAAAGAACAAATTGCAGAACAACATTAATATGTTTTCATTTTAAAAATTGTGTACTCATTTTTGTGTGTGTTTTTATTCATAGAGCACTGTCTAGAAGTATGTTTAAACAGTGGTTATATCCAGTAAGCTGATATAGAGATTTCTTTCCTCCTTGGTTATCCATGTAGGGAATCAAGACTGTGATGTCAAAATTCATGTGTCCTATTTAGTGATTTTTATATTATTATAGTTTTAAGAAATCGTAGTATTTAATATTTGTGACTAATAATTATGGCGCTTGGATCTTTTCCTTAGTTGTTTTTATGTTACTGAGCATGTGAAGCATGAAGACACCACAGTTGATTTCTTAATACTGACTATTCCAGACTTCAGTATTTTAATTATGCCCTTAGCTTATGTCTTATTAGCACCTTTGTCTTGGCTTATATATTTTCTTAGACTAGGTGCTATATTTATTAAAGCTTGTCCTAAAAATAGACATTCTGTTTTTTAATCCTGGGATATGCCAACTAGTTTGTGTAACAAATCATTTTCTACTCTATTCAGGCGTAGAATTTGGTGCTCGAATGATAACTATTGATGGGAAACAGATAAAACTTCAGATTTGGGATACGGTAAGTATAGCAAAAATGCATTGTTTGACCTAAATAAAGTTTTATAAGAATACACTTTATTTTTTGATGTTTTTTATGCCTGTTAATGGTCAGACACTAACATCCTACAGCCATGAGATGAAATGTGGTACTAAGAAGATTAATTTTTCTGTCTTCAGCAAAAAAAAAAAAAAAAAAAATGTTTAAATAAGAGATGGGGGTCTCACTGTGTTGTCCAGGCTAATCTTGAACTCCTGGACTCAGGTAAGCCTCCTGCCTCTGCCTCCCAAGTAGCTAGGACTTAAAAGCATATACCACTGTGCCTAGCCCAGATTGGTTTTTCTTATCCAGTATTTGGAACAGGTGTGGGTGTTGGTGAGCATGTTTGAGAGAATGATTGGTCTATGTGGTCTAAATGGAAATGTTGTAGAAACTGTATTTTTAAGAGAAAAACAATCATATTTCTCAGGTAGACATATGAGGTAAAATAAAAATATCAGTACTGTCAAAAAACTTATCCTGCTTTTATACTAATTTATTTTAAAAATTTGATTTATTCCCAAGCACTTGAAGCCACCTTGTTCTTAATCCATATACTAATCCTGTCACATGTTAGAATGGGTACAGGCGAAACTTACTAAATGCAGAATACAAATGTCTACATACAATAATAAAGAAAATGCCACGAAGGCTACGTTGAACAGGTTGATGAGAATATTTCAGATTGTATATGAAACCAGCACATTGTACCCCTTGATTGCAAATAATGTACACAGCTATGATTTAACAGTAAAAAAAAAAAAATTTTTTTTTTAATTTGATTTATTCCCAAGCACTTGAAGCCACCTTGCTCTTAATCCATAGACTAATCCTGTCATTTACCCTGGTGCATTGAGTACATATTACATGCCATACTATGTAGCTCTTAATGGTGGTTTCTCATCTAAACCACAAAATAAAGAAAATGATTTGAGTAACTGTTTATTCTCCCATTTTAGATGCATAAAAGTGAAGGTACTGTATTATATACGGTGGATGCCTTAAGGTAACCGTTTTCAAATTTTTTTGTTTCAGGACCCTTCTAAAATTTAATGAAGACCCCAACGAGCTTTAGCTTATTTGGCTTTAAGCTGTCAGTATTTACCATGTTAGAAATTAAAACTGAGAAAGTTCACTTTAACCTTATTACTTGTTAGGATAAACAATGCAATTTTAATGGAAACTAAGTTTTTCTAAACCAAAAAAATTCTTTATTTTTCTAGTGACAATAGTGGCATCATATTACATTTTAAAAAATGTCTCAGCTGCCTGCTTAATAGAATATCCTGGATTCTCATATCTGTTTCTGCACCGATTTCTTATATGTTTTTCAGTTAAAATATATAAAGAAAATCTAGCCTCACACCAACAGGCAGTTGGGAATGAAGGACCACATTGCCCCTTACAGAATTTGAGGAACTCTCAGTCTTATAGACTGGATTCCTGAGACCAGGCGACTTGCTGAAGGCTGTTGTAAGATCTAGGTTTCCTGATACTTCCTACGCTTTACGCACTTGTCCCTTCAATGTTGGAACCCCACAGCTCTATCTTGCCTGTCCTAGAATTGTCTATTGTGTCTGGGTTCTTGAGCTTTCTTACCTTATCTTCAATGAAGTTTCATAGTTTAACCCTTTCTGAGGGGTTTTCCCTCTGAGCCTAAAGCATCTCAAAACTTTTTTGATTTACATTCTCTCAGGCAATATGATTTCATAATTGTGTGGAAAGAAAATATAAAATGTGCAGAATCCCTTCTTTCTAGAAAATTAATCATTTCTAACCAAAAGGAAACATTTTTTATTTCTGTATGAAGGATTTCTCTCATCTTTTGCAGAACTGACTTCATAAACTCAGTTGGATTTTTAGCTAGTAACCTGGGCATCACACATCTTCCAGTGGTGTGGGAGCCAGGCTGCTCACTGTTCTTTAATAAACACGTTTTTCATGTCTTATCCTTTGCATAAATACTTGCTTTACTTGAAGTGATTTTTTTCCCCTCTTTTCCATTTAAGAACCAGCTATTATGTGAACTCCTTTGTGAAGCCTTTCTGACCCCCATGGAAATAACTGATTCTTCCCATAATATTTTATGCATATTTCTGTGACCCCGTTGTCATTATAGTTTTTTTGTTCACATATCTACCCTCCTCAAAATAAACATTGTAAGGAAAGGAACCAACTGTATCTTATTCCACTTTGTGCCTTGTATTGTTAGCTTGTTGACAAAATAATAAAGTTATTGGTAAATTTTATTAAGTGAATGACTAGAGAATCTCATTTTTTCTAAGCAATTTGTCGGCTCATTTGATCTGTTCAGGAGACAGGTGCATAGTTTCAAAGAGAAAGGTTTAATATAGTAATGATGATTATGAGATGTTTTAAACATAAACTGCCTTAGGTAGTTTATTCATTTGTTCTTCTATCCTTAGAATATTTCCATGAATAATCTTTTTTTGTGTGTGTGGGGGGGTGTTGAATAAGCCATTCATTCTCCATTCGTCTCTCTTGTGGGTTAACCAGTCATGCATTCTTTTGCTAGGAGCCTCTTTTTTTCAGTTTTACGTGGCGGTGATCTATCAGAAGAAATCTAAAATAGTTTCTCATACCAGACAGTATGGGAGGGAAACAGAAGAAAAATCATCATTTGCATTCCCCTAAGAAAGCGGAGGGCTAGTTTTTCTCTCTTACCAACAAAGCTGTGTGGAGCATTATAGGAACGAAGGGCCTGTCCCAGATTTTAAGGATTATTCGAAAAAATTGAACTTCTTTTGAAGGTTATTTCTTGAGTCTTTTGTCTTATAGGTTTTCTTCATATTTTCATTGGTTCTCCTTTGTACCTAACTTCAAAAACTTTTCAGTAAATGTAATCTAATACAAATTAAGGGTGGTTTCATGCTCAGTTTATATATAAAAAACAATATTTTTCATAATATTAATGTTTTACAGTGTGTCTCTATACATTTGGATGGCTAGTTACATTTTTAGTAGCGAGAGTTATACCTAGTCCTGACCCAGAACAATTACAAAACCATCTTAGAGTCCTCTGGGGGAAAATTTGACAAATGTTAGGATTTGTTTAGTTAGCCTGAAAGAAATAAAACTTTTTTTCCCAATGGCCAAATTTTGGTATTTTAGGATATTTGTCATTCATTGTATATTTGTTTTTATACCCTCCCTCCCCAACAAAAAATTTAAAGTTAGTTTCCTGACAAAATTTTCACAAACAACACCTTTGCTTTCTTTGGCAAATAGTAAGTATAGTTGCTTTAAAACCGTCAGTCAGTTTCACAGCTGGAAGCAGTGATAAGCCTCTATCAGTGCCTCCTTTCAAAGCACTTTCCCCTGGCCCTCCAGTGAGTGACCTTTTTTCCTATTATTAAAAGCGGAAAGGCCAAACCCTTCGAATATTCTTGGTGTCTACCAGGGTAGGTCAAAGAAGAATCAGAAATTGCTCCGGGTTCCTGTTTACTGGCCTATGGAAAAAGGGCAGAAGTTTGTTCTCCCTGTCAGATACCATCCTGCTGTGCTCCTGCCTCCTTGCACTTTGTCACTCTTCTCAGTTGTCTTCCCAGCACATTCAAATACATTCGACTCTCCACCCCACCCCGAAAATTTGTAGCACACACAGTTAAGTCCATATATCTGTTTAACTTTTCCTAGAAATTTTTTTTAACATTTACAGATATTTTTATATCAAGTCAGAATTAGTAAAACTATTTGACAAAGTTATGTGGAAATTTACACACAAAAAGTTCCTTCTCACAGGACTTTTTTTTCCCTTTACAAAACGTGTTAGGTTATATTCTTGACTTTTTATCAAAAAACTGAATAATTATTTCATTGCATCAATAAGGATGCAGTGGGGCTAGGGAAAGGGCCTAGGACCTGTATGGGAGGGCTGGAAGCAATCCTGTCTCCACGTCTGCTTTTCTTCTCTGACCTATCAACAAAACGCCTCCCCAGCTCATCCCACGGGAGTCTGTCCTTGAAAAGTTTAGAGATCTGTTTTTCCTCTTTAGGCACCCATTTTCTTGAACAGCCACAGGGACAGGAGACTGTCTTAGACATCTCATTCTACTCTAATGATTACCTCCTGCATGTGGCCTCCACTTTATTTTAGATGGCAGCATTAAAAGAATCTGAAGTTGGCAAATTATATGCTCTGAGTCTTTTTCTCAATCCTCAACTTTTGTAAAAGCATTCTGCTTTTCTTTCTAGATTATTTCCAACCCTTGTTTTCTTTCACTGGATCTACTTTAGTTTCTGTAGGAGACTCTTTTAAAAGGCCCAGAATTAAATAGTCCAGGTTGGTTTTTCCAACATCCTTGCTTATGGACACTTGATTCTTACTAATCTTACTATCATCCAGAATAGAAGTTTTGTTCATGCACGTGGATTGCAAAATCTTTTTCCTTAGTGATAGCAGTTCCCTTTATCACAGGTCTAGATTTTTAAGTTGAATCTGTTTAACAAAATGCCTGAAATTAAAAGCATTGGCAAGGAACAATTTATTTGGCTAGTTAGAAATCCTATTTTCCTTCTGTTTGGTTCTTATCTGTGTTCTACACAGTTGGTGTTGTTAGACAACTAGCAAGGAAAGTAAGGGAAATATTCCTGTAATATTGATCTTCACAAATCTTAATTTTCTGTCATCTCTTTGGGATTAATCAGTATAACATATTTGAGTGCCTACTATAAATATATTTATATTTAAACATTATAAATTATTTAAGTTATATTAATAGTTAAGCTGTCTGTCCTTCAAGGAAAAATAAAAAGGAAAAAAGACAAGCATTTGAGCAGCACATTTTATCTAATCAATACTACCAGAACCAAATGACCAGAGGAAAGTGCTTTTGGATTTGTGAGAAAAGAATAACTACGAGCTGTCCGTAGACAAGCTTCCTAGCTTTGTGAAAGAAATTACAGGCTTGAACAGGACCTCAAAGGAAATGGAAATTGGATAGGTAGAAAGAGGAGAAAATAGTTCCTCAGACAAGAAATTAAGCAGGGGCACAAAAGCAGGAATATTCAGACTATAGGCAAGATAATCAGTGGGAAAAAATTGACTAATGAGTAAGACACTTAATAATGAATAGGAAAAAAGTTTCAAAAGACAAGTCAAAATCTAGTTCCCAAGAGCATAGAACTTTAAGTCAGGCTATTTAGAGATTTTTGAGTAATAGCTTAACATATGTAAAGTTGTATTTTATGTAGGTAATAGGAGGGGAAGAGGAGTTTAGATTACCACCAATTGCCAGCCACAAATGTTACTATAAAAATTGGTATTGATGGAAAGAACCAGACCCATGGGGCAGCCAATTTGGGGGGAATCTTTTATCGGGCAACTGGAAATAAATTTTTAAAGTTATGGCACAAAGGATCAAGTTTGTTTTATTTAGCTGTTCTCACATGGAAAATGAAGGTCTGTCTATGAGACTGCTCTTGTATGAATTTTCCCATAGCTCTGATTTTAACACTAAACATCAATACAAATGAGCATGCTCATTATTTCTTGAGACAGACTTGCTCTGCTCTACATTGTACATGTCTGGGTTGTTAGGTAATTGCCCCAGAGAAAGCCCCCCCTACTTTCTACAGACCAAGATTAACCATGGCCTGCCCCTAACGCCTGATCTGGCCAGGGCAGTAACTCCTTATTGGCTATTCTACCCTCCCATCACCATTCTAAGACTTCCCTGACTGAACCTATATAGCTCTCTCTCTCTCCCCTCTTCTCCTCTCTCTCTGTCTCCCTCGGTGGTCTCTCCTCTCTCTCTCTCTCCGTCTCTCCCCCTTCTTTCCTCTCTCTCTCTTTTCTGCCCTCTCTCTCTCTCTTCTTTTCTCTCCTCCTTGGTGCTGCTCTGCAACATCCCTCCCTGGCCAATAAAAACCTTTCGTACAAGTCTTGGTGGTCTATGAGATCTTTGCCGGTGGAGTGCCCCCCCTTTCATGGGTATCTTGTAGATTTTCTTTTTAAAAAATCAAACATTGCAATGTGAACTGATGAAAGGAAAGTTCATCATCCACTCTAGCCATCTCTAACTTGGGTTGTTTGTGCTCTGATGCTATTTATTTAGTTATTCCTGTTTCACTAAATGCATGTTTCTTTGTATCAGGGACTGCTATTAGGAATCGCTTACTACAGAGAATTCTATATTCTGTTTGGTTTCAAGTTTTAAAGGTCCTTTTAACCAACACTTTATAGTGAAGAGGATCAAATGTAACATCCATAATTATTAACATTCTTTTTCACCTAAAACAATACAGGTGCATCAGAGTTTGGACAGGTGTCTATTAAAGTGCTTTAAACCAGATTACTTTGCTATAATATGATCAATATGATTAACCATTGGGCTCACTCTTTGCAGTTAGTTGTTGTGTAACAGTTTATGTTTAGTTAGTGAAGCTATAATAAAACACTTTACTGGGCAAGATTTTTTTCAAGGCTATCAATATCATAACCACAGAGACAAGGCCAGAGTTTGTGATGGTTTTTATACAGAGGGGGGTCTCAAGAAACTATTCTGAATATTGATCTGTATTATAAAATAATCATAGATTTTAAGATGCATGCAGCTTCATTCATAGTCTTCATTTAGAATATGTGTGGATTTTTTTTTGCTTGAGTTTTTATTTGATTTCATAATGGCAAAAATCCAGATTCAATGGATTGAGTATGAAGCGCTACATTGTGTAAGTTATTTCCATGTTGGAAATATGTTTTTTGTTCTTTTTTGGGGAGGGAGGGTTTTTTGTTTTGTTTTGTTTTTTGTAGAGACAGTCTCACTTTATTGCCCTCGGTAGAGTGCCGTGGCATCACACAGCTCACAGCAACCTCCAGTTCCTGGGCTTAGGCAATTCTCTTGTCTCAGCCTCCCAAGTAGCTGGGACTACAGGTGCCCGCCCGGCTATTTTTTTTGTTTCAGTTTGGCCGGGGCCGGGTTTGAACCCACCACCCTCGGTATATGGGACTGGCACTGTACTCACTGAGCCACAGGCACCACATATGTATTTTGTTCTTTGCTAAATAATTTGAGAAGTATGAAAATGATTATAGAAATTTGCTTTTCTCCATTTCTTAAATTTATTTTTTCTTTACTCTTTTATTATATTTTATCTTGGCTGTAAACATGGAAGTTTTAGGTCTCACAATAGCAATGTGTTCATTTTAATTTATCCTACAAAACGTACTAGCCAGATCTTTTTAAAAAACTTTACCTTTGCTCATTGGTTAAACATGGGAGATGTAAGAGCCCTGAACCTGATTTTTATTCTGAACTAATGAAATATTCATCTTTTTTATATTATAATAGTCCCTCCTTGTCTGTAAGGGATACTTTCCAAGACCCCCCACTGGATGCCTGAAATTTAGAATAGCACCCTTTATGTACTTAGGTTTGTTCTATCCGATAACCAAGATGCTATACTTTGAACATACCTAATATAAAAATTTTAAACTTTGAGCTCTAACATGATGCTCATTGGAAATGCTCATTGTTGTGTTTCAGATTTCTGGATTACCTGATTTTCAGAATAGGGATACTCAATCAGTAAATTGCAAATATTTCAGAATCCAAAAGAATCTGAAGTACCGGTCCCAAGCATTTTGGACAAGGGATATTCCTCAGCAGGATGTGCAAGATTTCATCATACTACTAAGAATGGTGTTCAGTTTAAAACCTAGGATATTTTAATTTCTAGACCTTTCATTTAATGTTTTCAGACTGTGATTGGCCACAGGTAATTGAAACTGTGGGAAGCAAAACCACAAATAAGGGACAACTACTATATTTACTATAGAATCCTTTCTTGGTACATGTGATTCCCACAAAGATCTAGTCCTTTGTTTTCTCATGCTAAGCAATTAAAGAAGTTATTCTATAATTCTTCCATTTTTAACTTTGGATTTGAAAAGACTTTTTCAGAAAGATGTAACAATGTCATGCTTTTTTTTTTTTTGAGACAGAGTCTCAAGCTGTCACCCTGGGTAGAGTGCGTGGCATCCCAGCTCACAGCAATCTCTCCAACTCCTAGGCTTAAGTGATTCTCTTGCCTCAGGCTCCCAAGTAGCTGGGACTACAGGCGCTCACCACATTGCCCGGCTATTTTTTTTTCTCTCTTTCTTTCTTTCTTTTTATTTTTTGGTTGCAGCCGTCACCATTGCTTGGCAGACCTGGGCTGGATTTGAACCCATGAGCTCCAGTGCATGTGGCTGGTGCCCCAGCTGCTTGAGCCACAGGCGCCAAGCGACAATGTCATGCTTTTAACTGTAGTTTCTAGTTTTTTAACCCCAAACTATGTGAAATAATTAAGCTATTTTTACAGCTCTTTTGTATGACGCTGTTGTCAGTTTCTAACTAAGCATAAGACATTTTCTGTGTCAAAATTGGTTACTAAGAGGTCTAATTGTTAGTTTGCTCATGGGAGAAGTTATTAATATTTTCATTGAATCTTAGCATGTTAGGATTTACAGCTGTCCACTCTGTTGGGGTGGAGTACTGACCTTTTTATGCACAGGAGTGAGACGTTAGGATGTATTCTTTCATTCAGCAGGCTTTCTCTGAATGCCTGCTGTGTCCAGACCCAACCCTAGACCCTGGAGGTGGGAAGAATCGGAGGGAGGGCGTATAGAGGAAGGAGCAATGAAGTAAAGCATTATAGAGTGTTGAGTGTTATCACAGGATAGAACATGAGCTGTCTGTGTGCATTCTGTAGGTAGAAAGGGCTAAATGTTCACACTGGAAGAGCAAAACTTACAACGGGGAATCTTGAATAGTTTTCAAGTTAGTAGATTTTGAATATAAAAATTGTTAAAATAGGCTTTATTTTTACTTAATTAATAGGCTTATTTTTCTCAAAGTACTATAATATAAAAATGATTAAAAATGAAAAGAAACTTGATAAGAACTGTCTCAGTTTTAAATGTAGAGACAATACTTGCATTCCTCACCAGCCATTCTTTAAAAATAGAACATTTAGTACCACAAGTAAAAGAAAAATTACCTAGTTTTTCTTAATCTCTTGTGTCTGTTTCACAGTGGATATAAAGATGACTTTTATGTCCTGTTGCCTTTTGACAAGAATTATATATCAAATACAGAGAAAATTGATTAAGTGTGGAGAAAAAAATCATATAAATTAAATTTAGAACCATTTTCTGTTTTTCATAATAAAATGATTGCTCAAAGAATTCCATGTGATGACTGTTGAAGGCTTGCTGCAGTTTATGATATAACTGATAAAATCTGCATCCTTGGCCTTCCAACAACCTTTACACCAGCAGATGGTGGGCGTAAAGATGTCATTCATCATTTATTTACAATGGGCTTTATTTATTCTAGTGTTAACAGCTGCCCCAGGGAGTGGGATATTGAATTCAAATGTGAGGCTCTGGGTTATTTGCTTCCTTTCAAATTTGTCTTCAGAGCTTAGTTGCTAGGAGTCCATTCTGTCCTCTAATAATGATTCATGTATTGTGAAGCCATTCAGTAAATTGGGTTGTCAGGGTTTGCCAAAAAGGGTTTAGAGGTCTTGGGTGGGTGGGTGGGGTGCAGGAGTGGCTACATGTGTGTCTGGTTGATTTGAGCAACAGTGGTGTTATGTGACTTTTTCCTACGACTGGTGAAGTTAAGTTTTCTTTATTCCCTTTATTCCTCTCCTACCTGCCCATATTCTAAAAAGAATAACATGAAAATATAGAGAACATTGTATTAAAGAACTCTCTCAACCTTTCCTTTCTTCATAGGCAGGGCAAGAGTCATTTCGTTCCATCACAAGGTCATACTACAGAGGTGCAGCAGGAGCATTGCTAGTGTATGATATTACAAGGTGAGAACTTGGGACATTTCTACTTCAGTAGTCAATACAGAGAATTTGTCTAAATAATTATCATTATCAGTAATAAAAGAATAGCTTTGCTTTCATGAACTTGTCATTAAAATTATGTCTTGAATCAAATTTAAATGTACTACAAAAATCTGCAACTGAATTTTTTTAAATTTAAATAAGCACCCCAAATTGATCAAATTGGTTATATTTATTTATTCATTGGAATTTTCTAAAGTACTGCTACACTTAATTTATAAATTGAACTGTAATCAGTGAAGTTTAAACCCAGGTATTGTACTTGTTATCTGTTTCTCATTACATATATGGCTGATACTGGTGCGTCTTAATATGTATACTGTTCATGTACAAAACTAGGAGAAATGATTTGAAAATAGTAATCGGATTATTTTTTATGTTTAGGAGAGATACATTCAACCATTTGACAACCTGGTTAGAAGATGCTCGCCAGCATTCCAATTCCAACATGGTTATTATGCTTATTGGAAATAAAAGGTAAGAGAGACTAATTTAGAGCTTACATTGGATTAATGATGAAGACTGGGGAGTACTGTTTATGTGACTTATGTTCTACATTTGTTTAAATGTAAGTTACTGGCCTCTTAAATTATAAAATTTTGAAAATTCTAAAATATTTTCTTTGTCACCCTCAGTAGAGTGCTATGGCATCACAGCTCACAGCAACCTCCAGCTCTTGGGCTTAGGCAATTCTCTTGCCTCAGCCTCCCAAGTAGCTGGGACTACAGGTGCCCACCACAATGCCTGGCTGTTTTTTGTTGTTGCAGTTTGGCTAGGGCTGGATTTAAACCCACCACCCTTGCTATATGGGTTCAGCGCCCTACTCACTGACCCACAGATACCACCTTTAAGTAAATAAATTTGAAGGGGAAAAAAAGACAGTTAAAAAAATAGCAGTGGCTTTATCCCTCTAATCCCATCATTTTCAGAGGCAGAGGCAAGAGGATCACTTGGTCAGGAGTTCAAGACCAGCTTGGGCAACATAGCTAGACTCCCTTCTTTACAGAAAATAAAAATGAAAAAGTAACAAGGCATGGCAGCTTGTACCTGTAGTCCCAGCTACTTAGACCGATATATCACTTGAGCCCACTCCAGCCTGGGTAAGAAAGCAGGATCCTATTTCTTTGAGGTTGCTGTGAGCTGTGACAATACAGTACTCTACCGAGGGCAACATAGTAAGACTGTTGAAAAAAAAAAATTAAATTTATAGGCAAACTACAGACTGGGAGAAAATACTATCAAAACATATATCTCACAAAGGATTTGTATCTAGAATATCTACAGTAATTGTTACAGTTCATAATAAGAAGGCAGTCCAGTTTTTTTTAATGATTTAATGATTGAAGCTGGCACTTAACTATAGAAGATATATGGCTGGCCAGAATGTAAAAATAGTACAACCAAGAAATTCAGTCATTTCTTTAGAAATTAAACTTACATCTACCATACTCCTTACCAGAGGCAATCTGCAGCCTTCTGATTTCAAGATTGTTCTTTTTAAGCACCAAAGGAGGCAAGAAAAGTCTTGCCTTTCCCTGCTGCACCCCTTTCAGTGAAACAATGTGTTGTGTAAATTTTGGAGTCAGCTGAAAGGCTGCAGTGCACTGATGGACCTAAAACATCACATCTGCCTTCAAGACCTCTACCGGTAGCTATTTTACTCCTATATATTTACCCAACATAAACATGTTTTCATGCACCTTCAGAAAGAAATTGTTCACAAGTAATTTGTAGCAGCTTTGTTTGTAATAACCCAAACTGGGAACAACCCAAATGCCAATTAACAAGTCAATTGGTAACGAAATTGTGATTTAACTTTACAATGAAATATGTCTAAACAATAAAGAGGGATTGACCATTGATACATGGAACAAAGGCAGAGATTCTAAAAATAATTATAGTGAGTGAAAAAACCTAGACCAAAAAATACTATGTGATTGCATTTACATAAAATCCTGGAAGAGGCAGAGCACTATATAGTGACAGAAGGCAAATCATTTGCTGGCTAGGATACAGGTGGAATCAGGGATGGATTACCATGACGTATGCAGAAATTTTAGGGGACCAATGGCTTTTGAGGTATACATATGTCAAAACTAACCAAATTTTATATTTAAGTACAGTTTCTCTTATATCAATTATACCTCAACAAAGGTATCAAAAAGTATAATGTAGCAAATAACATTATGCTTATAGATTTTATTTATTTTTTAGATTTGATTTTAGATTATTATTTTTATAAAAATTGAGGTTTGCTATTAAGAGAAAATATTTGTGACATCTGCATTATAAAAGGCCAACTATTGATTACTTTTTTTGAAGAAGTATCTGTTACCACAGCATTCACTCAAGGCCTTCCTTGGATATTCTTTCCTTATTTAAATCATCTCATTAAACCTTTTTTTTTTTTTTTTGTAGAGACAGAGTCTCACTTTACTGCCCTCGGGTAGAGTGCCCTGGCATCACATGGCTCACAGCAACCTCCAGCTCTTGGGCTTATGTGATTCTCTTGCCTCAGCCTCCCGAGCAGCTGGGACTATAGGCACCCGCCACAACGCCCGGCTATTTTTTATTGTTGCAGTTTGGCCGGAGCTGGGTTTGAACCTGCCACCCTCGGTATATGGGGCCAGCGCCCTACTCACTGAGCCACAGGCGCCGCCCTCATTAAACCTTTTTAAGGTTGAAGCTATTGGAGGGAAGCTTTAATCTTTCAACCAAAGAAGTACTCATTCCATTATTCAATGTATGAAATAGTAAGAGAGTATTTGGAGAATGAAAAGAATTTCCATACCTTTTTTTATTAAATCATAGCTGTGTACATTAATGCAATTGTGCGGTACATGTGCTGGTTTTATAAACAATTTGAAATACTTCATCAAACTAGTTAACATAGCCTTCACTGCATTATCTTAATTATTATGTTAAGACATTTATATTCTACACTTAGTACATTTAACATGCACCCTTGTAAAATGCACCGTAGGTATGGTCCTACCAATTACCCTCCCTTCACCTATCCGCCCCTCCTCTCTCCCCTTCATCTTGGGCTGTAATTGGGTTATAGCTTTCATATGGAAGTGTGGGTGCTTACAAATTGGTTTCATAGTAGGGCCGAGTACATTGGATACTTTTTCTTACATTCTTGAGATACTTTGCTAAGAAGAATATGTTCTAGCTCCATTGTGTAAACATAAAAAAGGTAAAGTGTCTATCTTTTTTAAGGCTGCATGATATTCCATAGTGTACATATACCACCATTTGTTAATCTATTCATAGGTCAGTGGGCACTTGAGCTTCTTCCATGACTTAGCAATTATGAATTGGGCTGCAATAAACATTCTGGTGCAAATATCTTTGTTATACATTGATTTTTGGTCTTCTGGATATATACCTAGTAGATGAATTGCAGGATCAAATGGCAGGTCTATTTTTAGATTCCTAAGTGATCTCCAAACATCTTTCCAAAAGGAACGTATTAGTTTGCATTCCCACTAGCACTGCAGAAGTGTTCCCTTTTCTCCACATCCACGCCAACATCTCTGGTTTGGGGATTTTGTGATGTGGGCTAATCTTACTGGAGTTAGTTCATATCTCAAAGTGGTTTTGATTTGCATTTCTCTGATGATTAAAGATGATGAGCTTTTTTTCTTGTGTCTGTAAACCGTGCACCTGTCTTCTTCAGAGAAGTTTGTCTTCAAGTCCCTTGCCCACACTGAGATGGGATCACTTGTTCTTTTCTTGCTAATACGTTTGAGTTCTCTTTGGATTCTGGTCATTAAACATTTGTCAGAGACATAACCTGCAAATACCTTCTCCCATTCTGAGGGCTGTCTGCTTGCTTTACGTACTGTGTTCTTGGCTGTGCAGAAGATTTTTAGTTTGATCAGATCCTAGTAATGTGTTTTTGGTGTTGCTTCACTTGCCCAGGGGTTCCTCCTCATAAAATATTCTCCCAGGCCAATTTCTTCAAGTGTTTTACCTGCACTTTCTTTTAGTATTTTTATAGTTTCATGTCTTAAGTTTAAATCTTTTATCCAGTGAGAGTCTATCTTTGTTAATGGTGAAAGGTGTGGGTCTAGTTTCAGTCTTCTACAGGTTGCCAGCCAGTTCACCCATTTGTTAAATAGAGAGTCTTTTCCCCATTAAATGTTTTTGATTGGCTTATCGAAGATCAAATGATGCTAATTAGCTGGATTCATCTCTTGATTCTCTATTCTGTTCCATACATCTACCTCTCTGTTTTTGTGCCAGTACCATGCTGTTTTGATCACTATCGATTTATAGTGTAGTCTGAGGTCTGTTAGCGTAATTCCTCCTGCTTTGTTTTTATTTCTGAGTAATGTCTTGGCTATTCAAGGTTTTTTATGATTCCATATAAAATGAACTATTGTTTTTTCAAGGTTTTTTAAGTATGACAGAGGAGCTTTAATAGGGATTGCATTAAAATTGTATATTGCTTTGGGTAGTATGGACATTTTAAAAATGTTGATTCTTCCCAGCCATGAGCATGGTATATTTTTCCATTTGTTAACATCTGCAGCTATTTTTTTTCTCAGAGTTTCATAGTTCTCTTTATAGAATCTTTCATATCCTTTGTTAGGTAAACTCCCAAATATTTCATCTTCTTTAGCACTACTGTAAAAGGAATAGAGTCCTTGACTGTTTTTTTCAGATTGACTACTGTTGGTATATATAAAGGCTACAGGTTTGTGAGTATTGCTTTTGTAACTAGAGATGCTGCCATATTCCTTGATCACTCCTAAGAGTTTTGTAGTTGAATTCCTGGGGTTTTCCAGATACACAATCATATCATCTGTGAAGAGTGAAAGTTTGATTTTCTCTGACCCTATATGGATACCTTTGATGGACTTTTCTTGCCTGATTATGATGGCTAAGACTTCCATTACAATGTTAAAAAGCAGTGGAGACAATGGGCAACCTTGCCTGGTTCCTGATCTGAGGGGAAATGATTTCATTTTAACTCCATTCAATACAATATTGGCTGTGTGTTTGCTGTAGATGGCCTCTATCAGTATAAGAAACGTCCCTTCTATACCTATTTTCTTAAGTGTTCTGATCATAAATGGATGCTGGATATTATCAAAAGCTTTTTCTGCATCGATTTAGAGAATCATTTGGTCATTTTTTATTTTCTTTATGTGATGTATTATATTTATAGATTTACATATATTAAACCATCCTTGAGACCCTGGGATAAAACCAACTTGGTCATGGTGTATAATTTGTTTGATGTATTGCTGGATTCTGTTTGCTAGGATCTAATTGAATATTTTTGCATCTATATTCATTAGTGATATTGGTCTATAATTTTCTTTTCTCGTTGGGTCTTTTCCTGGTTTGGGGATCAGGGTGATATTTGCTTCATAGAATGTGTTGGGAAGTATTCCTTCTTTTTCTATTATGCTTTGGAAAATGTTATGTAATACAGGTACTAGTTCCTCTGTAAACGTTTGATAGAATTTCAATGTGAAGTCATCTGGTCCTGGACTCTACTTTTCTGGGAGATTTTATATAGTTGATGTTATTTCAGTATTTGATATAGGTCTGTTCAACATTTCTAATTCTCTCTGGGTAAGTCTAGGAAGGTAGCGTTCTTCCAGGTATTGGTCAATTTCTTTCAGATTTTCGTATTTCTGAGAAGAGAGTTTTTTGTAGTATTCATTAAGAATTTTTTGAATTTCTGAGGTGTCTGTTGTTATTTTGCCTTTGTCATTTCCGATTGATGAAATTAGACATTTTAATTTTCTATTTCTGGTTAGGCTAGCGAAAGGTTTATCAATTTTGTTAAACTTTTAAAAAAAAAACAACTTTTTAGTTCTTTGATCTTTTGAATAATTCTTTTGCTGTCGATTTCATTTAATTCTGCTATAATTTGGTTATTTCTTTTCTTCTGTTGGGTTTGAGGTTGGAGTGTTCTTTCTTTTCCAGTTGCTTGAGATGTCCCATTAAGTTGTTGACTTCCTCTCTTTCCGTTCGCTTAAGGAAGACTTGGCAGCGCTATATATTTCCCTCTTAGGACTGACTTTGTGGTATCCCAGAGGTTCTGTTCATTGTCATCCTGTTCCAAAAACTTAGTAATTTCCTTTTAATCTCATCTTTGACCCAGCTATCTTTCAGCATAAGGTTATTTAGTTTCCATGTCTTTGTATGAGTATGCAGATTCCTGTTATTGGTGAGTTTGACTTTTATCCCATGATGATCTGAGAAAATACGAGGAATAATTTCTGTTCTTTTAAATTTGCTGAGGTTAGCCTTGTTACCTAAGATGTGATCAATTTTGCAGGATGTTCCATGGGCAGTTGAGAGGAATGTGTATTCACTGTTGTTAGGATTAAATGTTCTGTAGATGTCTATTAAATTCAATTGTTGTATGGTTAAATTTTAAGTCCAGAATTTCTTTGTTTAGTTTCTTCTTGGAGGCTCTATCCAACACTGCTAAAGGGGTGTTAAAATCTCCAACTATTATGGTGCTGGAAGATATCAAATTGTTCATGTCTGTTAGGGTGTTGCTTATAAATTGAGGCACATTTTGGTTGAGTGCATAAATGTTAATAATTGATATCTCATCGTGTTGAGTGTTTCCCTTAACAAATATGAAGTGACCATCCTTGTCTTTCCTTACTTTTGTTGGTTTAAAGCCTAATGTATCTGGAAATACATTTTTCTGATTTCCATTTGCCTGGATTAGAGATGTCTATCCCTTCACCCTGAGTTTAAATTTATCCTTTAAGGTAAAGAGAGATTCATGTATGGAGCAGATATCTGGCCTGAGCTTTTCTATCCAGTCAACCAACCTGTGCATCTTAAGAGGAGAATTTAAGCCATTCACATTAATTGAGAGTACTGATAAGCTTGTTAATATTTTGGGTGTCAAATTTATCAGAAGTCCAGTGGACATTTTAAATCTTTTCACCACTGTGGAAATTGGGTTTGGTCAGGAATATCAGATTGAGTTTACTGTGGTGGTAGAGCATTGTGCTGGTCATTATGGAGGATGTGTCTGAGAATATCCTGAAGAGCTGATTTGGTTATGGCAAATTTCTTCAACGTGTGTTTGTCATTAAAGTATTTTAGCAGAAAGATGTGCAGTCATTCTAACATTCTTCCACTTGCAGGTTATGATTTTCTTACATCTGGCTGCTTGGAGGATTTTCTCTTTCATATTAACTTTGGTGAAGTTAATTACAGTATGTCTAAAGAATATTTTATTTGGATTGAGTAGTGCTGGGGTTCTGAAACTGTCTGCTATCTGAATTTCAGTATCTCTTCCCATGCTTGGGAAGTTTTCCTCTAAAATCTCTTGGAGTACAGCAGGTGTTCCTTTGAGATCATTCTCATTACCTTTAGGAATTCCAATAAGGCGAATGTTTGCTTTTTTTGGAGTGATCCCACAACTCTCTCAGGGAATGATTCATCTTTGCTCTCCACTTCTCTCCGTCTTTGAGCATTTGGGTGTGTTCAAAACCTTTGTCTTCATTGTCTGAGATCCTTTCTTCTGCCTGCTCCATCTTATTACTGAGGGATTCTACTGAATTTCTCAGGTCTTTGAGGGATGCGAATTCCTGCCTCAATCTGTCAAAATCATTGGTGATTTTATCTTTGAATTCATTGAATTCTTTTATTTTTTTAATTTTGGGGGATTCATTGAGGGTACAAGAAACCAGGTTACACTGCATTTGTTAGGCAAAGTTTCTCTTGCAATTGTGTCTTGCCCTCAAAAGATGTGGCACAAACCAAGGCCCCACTCCCCTTCCTCCTTCCCTCTCTCTGCTCTTCCTTTCCCCAACCCTCCCTCCTTCTTTCTCTGCTATCCCCTTCCCCCACCCCCACCATGTCCTTAATTTTCATTAATTGTCCTCATATCAAAATTGAATACATACGATTCATGCTTCTCCATTCTTGTGATGCTTTATTAAGAATAATGTGCTCTACTTCCATCCAGGTTAATACAAAGGATGTAAAGTCTCCATTTTTTTTTTAATGGCTGAATAGTATTCCATGGTGTACATATACCACAGCTTGTTAATCCATTCCAGGGTTGGTGGGCATATAGGCTGTTTCCACATTTTGCCAATTGTAAAATGAGCTGCAATAAACAGTCTAGTGCAAGTGTTTTTATGATAAAAGGATTTTTTTCCTTCTGGATAGATGCCCAGCAAAGGGATTGTACGATCAAATAGGAGGTCTAGCTTGAATTCTTTGAGGTTTCTCCATACTTCCTTCCAAAAAGATTGTACTAGTTTGCATTCCCACCAGCAGTGTGAAAGTGTTTCCTTCTCTCCACATCCACACCAGCATCTGCAGTTTTGAGATTTTGTGATGTGGGCCATTCTCACTGGGTTTAGATGGTATCAGGGTGGTTTTGATTTGCATTTTTCTAATAGATAGGGATGATGAATATTTTTTTATATGTTAGCCATTTGTCTGTCTTCTTTAGAGAAGGTTCTATTCATGGGATTGTTGGCTTTTTCATGTGGATTAATTTGAGTTCTCTATAGATCCTAGTTATCAAGCTTTTGTCTGATTCAAAATATGCAAATATCCTTTCCCATGGTGTAGGTTGTCTATTTGCTCTGGTTGTTGTCTCCTTAGCTGTACAGAAGCTTTTCAGTTTAATGAAGTCCCATTTGTTTATTTTTGTTGCTGTTGCAATTGCATTCTTCATGCAGTCTTCTTCATGAAGTCTTTCCCCAGGCCAATATCTTCCAGCGTTTTTCCTATGCTTTCTTTGAGGATTTTTATTGTTTCATGCCTTAAGTTTAAGTCCTTTATCCATCTTGAATCAATTTTTGTGAGTGTAGGAATGTGTGAGTCTAGTTTCAGTCTTTTACATGTGGATATCCAGTTCTCCCAGCACCATTTATTGAATAGGGAGTCTTTCCCCCAAGGTATGATCTTGTTAGGTTTATAGAAGATTAGGTGGTTATAAGATGTTAGTTTCATTTCCTGGTTTTCTATTTGATTCCAAATGTCTATGTCTCTATTTTTGTGCCAGTACCATGCTGTCTTGACCACTATGGCTTTGTAGTACAGACTAAAATCTGGTATGGTGATGCCCCCAGCTTTATTTTTATTACTAAGAACTGCCTTAGCTATACTGGGCTTTCTCTGTTTCCATACAAAACGCAGAATCATTTTTTCCAAATCTTGAAAGTACCATGTTGATATTTTAATAGGAATGGCATTAAATAGGTAGATTGGTTTGGGAAGTATAGACATTTAACAATGTTGATTCTTCCCATCCATGAGCATGGTATGTTCTTCCATTTGTTAATATCCTCTGCTATTTCCTTTCTTAGGATTTCATAATTTTCTTTAGAGAGGTCCTTCACCTCTTTTGTTAGGTATATTCCTAGGTATTTCATTTTCTTTGAAACTATGGTGAAGGGTGTTATGTCCCTAATTAGCTTCTCATCTTGACTTTTATTGGTGTATACAAAGGCTACTGACTTGTGGACATTGATTTTATATCCTGAAATATTACTGTAGGTTTTAATGACCTCCAGGAGTCTTGTGGTTGAGTCTTTGGCATTCTCTAAGTATAAGATTATGTCATCAGCAAAGAGGGAGAGTTTGACCTCCTCTGCTCCCATTTGGATTCCCTTTATTTCCTTGTCTTGCCTAATTGTATTGGCTAGAACTTCCAGCACTGTGTTGAATAGTAAGGTGACAGAGGACAACCTTGTCTGGTTCCAGTTCTAAGAAGAAAAGCTTTCAGTTTTACTCCATTCAGTAAAATATTAGCTGTGGGTTTGTCATAGATAACTTCAATCAGTTTCAGAAATGTGCCACCTATGCCTATACTCTTCAGTGTTCTAGTTATAAAAAGATGCTGGATTTTATTGAATGTTTTTTCTGCATCTATTGAGAGCATCATAAGGTCTTTATTTTTGCCTCTGTTAATATGGTCGATAACGTTTATGGACTTGCGTATATTAAACCAACCTGGCATCCCTGGGATGAAACCTACTTGATCATGATGTATGACTTTTTTGATGATAAGCTGTAATCTGTTGGCTAGGATTTTGTTGAGAATTTTTGCATCTATATTCATTAGTGAAATTGGTCTGAAATTTTCATTTTTAATTGGGTCTTTTCCTGGTTTTGGTGTCAGGGTGTTGTTTGCTTCATGGAACGTGTTGGAGAAGATTCCTTCCCCCTCAATTTTTTGGAATAATTTTTGCAGTACAGGAATAAGCTCTTCCTTGAAGGTTTGATAGAATTCTGGTGTGACGCCATCTGTACTAGGGTATTTTTTTGTTGGAAGCTTTTTTATTGTTTCTTTCATCTCAGTGCCTGAAATTGGTCTCTCCTGGAGCTCTATTTCTTCCTGGCTAAGTCTAGGGAGAGGATGTGATTCCAAATATTGATCCATTTTCTTCACATTGTCAAATTTCTGGGCACAGCGTTTCTGGTAGTATTCAGAGATGATCTCTTGTATCTCTGTGGCATCAGTTGTAATTTCCCCTTTATCATTTCTCATTGAGGTTACTAGAGATTTTACTTTACTATTTCTTGTTAGCCTGGCCAAAGGTTTATCTGTTTTATTTATTTTTTCAATAAACCGACTCCTTATTTCATTAATTTTCTAAAAGATTCTTTTGTTTTCAATTTCATTGATCTCTGATTTAATTTTGGTGATTTCTTGTCTTCTACTGGGTTTAGGCTTAGGTTGTTCTTCTTTTTCCGATTCCATAAGGTGGCTTGTGAGTTTGTTGATGCGCTCTTTGTCTGTTTTTCGAATGTAAGCATCTAAAGCGATAAATTTTCCTCTCAAAACGGCTTTTGCAGTATCCCACTAGTTTTGGTAGCTTATGTTGTCGTCGTTGTTATGCTCAAGGATGTTAATGGTTTCCCCTTTTTATTTCTTCCTGCACCCAACAGTCATTCAAGAGAAGGTTGTTTGATTTCCATGCCTTTGTGTGGGGTTGAACATTTTTGTTGGAGTTGAGTTCCACCTTTAGTGCCTTGTGGTCTTGAGAAGATACAAGGTAAAATTTCAATTCTTTTGATTCTATTGAGTTTTATTTTGTGTCATAGGATATGGTCAATTTTGGAGAATGTTCCATGGGGCAGTGAGAAGAGTATATATTCTTTAGCTTTGGAATGGAGTGTTCTAAATGCGTCTATCAAGCACTAGTTGTTCTAGGGTCTCATTTTAGTCCCTTATACCTTTGTTTAATTTCTGCTTAGAGTATCTGTCCAGCTCTGTAAGAGGCATGTTAAAGTCCCCTGTTATTATGGTATTATCAGATATCATATTGCCCAGACTGAGTAAGGTCTGTTTCAAGAATCTGGAGGCATTTAAATTGGGTGCATAAATATTTAGCATTGAAACATCTTGTTGTATTTTTCCCTTGACCAATATAAAGTGACAATCTTTGTTTGACTTTAGTTGCTTTAAATCCACATGTATCTGAAAATAAGATTGCAACTTCTCTTTTCTTCTGAATTCCATTTGCCTGAGAAATTGTCTTCCAACTCTTGACTTGGAGGTTTAATTTGTCTTTTAATTTGCCTTTAATTTGTGTGTTTCCTGCAGACAGCAAATGGATGGTCTGTGTTTTTTAATCTAGGCAGCCAATCTGTGCCTCTTCAGTAGGGCATTCAAGCCATTAACATTTATTGAGATAATTGATAAGTGTGGTAGTATTCTATTCATCTTATTTTCTGGGAGTCCATTGCTTAGCTTTATCTTTTGCATCAGTGTGGAAGTTAGGTTCTGTCCTTAAATGCTGAGTTTTTACTTTGCTGCTCATCCATTGTGATGGTCAGTAGGTAGAACAGGTTGAAGTATTTCCTGTAGAGCTGGTCTTGTTGTGGCAAATTTCCTCAGTGTTTGTGTATCAGTAAATGATTTGATTTCTCCATCAGTTTTAAAGCTTAGCTTAGCAGGATATAGAATTCCGGTTGGAAATTGTTCTGTTTAAGTAGATTAAAGGTAGATGACCATTGTCTTCTTGCTTGGAAAGTTTCATTAGAGAGGTCTGCAGTCACCCTGATCGATTTGCCCTTATAAGTCAACTGGCACTTACTCCTGGCAGCTTGCAAAATCTTTTCTTTTGTCTCAACTTTGGACAGTTCATCACAGCATGTCTTGGAGAAGCTCGGTTAGAGTTGAGGCGACCTGGGATCTGATATCCTTCTGAAAGGAGTGTGTCAGAATCTTTGGTGATGTTTGGGAAATTTTCATTTATAATATTCTCTAATATGGCTTCCATTCCCCTGGGGCATTCTTCTTCCCCTTCTGGGATACCTATAACTCGTATGTTGGAACGCTTCGTAAAGTCCCATAATTCTGACAGTGAACGTTCTGCTTTCTCTCTCTTCTTTTCTGCCTCTTCAGTTATCTGAGTTATCTCAAGAACTTTGTCCTCTACCTCCAAAATTCTTTCTTCTGCATGGTCTAATCTGTTGCTGATACTTTGTATTGCATCTTTAAGTTCCCTGATTGCTTCAGTTCCTTCAGCTCTGCTATATCCTTTCTATAT
The DNA here is from genome assembly GCF_027406575.1 of Nycticebus coucang. Taxonomy (NCBI): domain Eukaryota; kingdom Metazoa; phylum Chordata; class Mammalia; order Primates; family Lorisidae; genus Nycticebus; species Nycticebus coucang. The sequence goes on from NC_069792.1 coordinate 11,339,219, forward strand.
TCTTCATATTGTTCATCTCTTAGTTGATTCTATTTTTGGATTTCCTTTCCACTTTATTAGCAGTTTCGTACATTGTTTGCATCATTTACTTTATTGTTTTCATCATGTGTATTCTAAATTCCCTTTCTGTCATTTCTAAGATTTCTTTATAGGTGGAATCCTCTGCAGTAGCTACCTCATGGTCCCTTGGAGGGGTTGCTCTGGACTGGTTCTTCATGTTGCCAGGATTTTTCTGCTGATTCTTCCTCATGAGTGATTTCTTTTATCTTTTTCCTTGCCTTAATTTTCCTTTTACTTCCTCTTGCTCTTTAAGTTGCCATGCCTCTGGACTAGGGTTCGATGAGTCCTTTTGGCACAGGACCAGAAGGATGAAAAGATTGAAGAGCAAGAAGGGATTAAAAAAAAGAAAGAAAAGAAAGAAAAAGGAGAAAGGAGAGGGGGTGGGTAAAAGGGAATATTGACAAAAAAGAGAGAGGCATAGAAAGAGGGAGTCAGAGCAATATAGGTGTACAGCAGGGCACTATGGTACATCCTTAAAAACCCCAACCTCTGGGGGTGCCAGATTGAGTGGCTCCCTTGAGGTCAGCAGCTCTTTGCTAGCCTGTTTGGACACAGTACCTCACCTCCACCAAGTAGAGAGGGCAGACAAAAATGCTCTAAATCAAACTAAAACAAGCAAATAGAAAACTTTACGGGATAAAATTTGGGGGAAAACCAAATAACAGGGGTAGAATCACTAGCAGAAATGAAGTTCTAATTATTGAAAAAGGCAGCAATGGGAAATTGTATTTAAACTAGAAAAATGGAGAAAGAAAAGAAAAATCTATAGGGAAAAGGTTGAAATTAAAAAACAACCAGAAACAACAACAAAAAGAACAAAAAAAACCAAAACAGTATATGTGTGTGTGTATATATATATATATATATATATATATATACCTTGCTGAATATTGTCTGGGCAACAGGTGATCTTCTGGAGTATGAGATGTTAATCACAATGCTGAAAGTCTGGAGGCCTCTGCTGATTTCTCAAACCCTGCAGGGTAGAAAGCCTAAATCTCTCCTCAGCCCTCTTAAAAGGCACTTTTAAGTGCTAAAAGTTGGCTAAGCAGTAGCTTTCACAGGAAAGCGCTTGTCCCTGGGATCACTGTTGAAGTGGCTATCCACTTACCCAGTTTGCCAAAACCCGTCTAACTCTGCCCCTGAGGGCTATAATTGTAAGGCAGCTCAGTCCCCGCCTTTTTAGTCTGCTCAGTCACTAGATTACTAGCTCCCGCTGGATCCTTGCTCTGTGACCCTGAGGGCAGAGCGTGCCAGGGCAGTTCTCTAGCAATGGCTCTATGCGGCCCACAGCTGAACACTATTAACTCCGTCCTGCTCAGCCGCTCAGTCTAAGGCCCTAAACAACGCCCAAATTTTCCGCACTCCTGCCCAAGCTCTCCTAATGCAGTTCAACTGAGTGCCAAGTCCAAAAACACCAAATCGGTTCACAGGTAAGGCCCCTCCAGCCTGCACTCACACTGCTGCTGTACTTAACAGCCCGGGGTATTAGACCAAACGAACACACACAAGCACTTGCCAGTTTTCCACTGCATTTTTACTCTTCTTGGCGTCCAGAAGTCTCTCGCTGACTCCCTTTGACCTCAAAGGGATGATTATAGGCAGATTCCACCAGCCAGAGATGCCTAGAATCTTGTCTCTCTAGACTCACCGTGCAGTTGCAAGGAAGCTGTTACTCGGCCACCATCTTGCTCCTCCCTTGAATTCATTGAATGCTTGAGCCAACTTTTGAATTACTCCTTGAACCTCTAAATCCAATTTTTACTTCATTTCTGTCAATATTATTTTCTATCCAAATTCTGAACTCAATTTCTGACATCTCATTCATTTGTTTATGAATAGGATCTTCTGTTGTGTCTCCTTTGTCGTACCTTGGGGTTGATCTACTGTGGTTATTCATGTTGCCTGAGTTTTTCCAGCTGATTCCGCCCCATGGTTATTTTTCACTGTTTGTTTAGAGAGGCTGGTAAGGCGGAATTAAATTGAGGACTCCTGGGGATGTAAGTAATCATTCCTTTACCAGAGTGCTGGGATTGGTGACTGCGGCTTTTCCCCTATGGCTTTACCAAGGTCCTGTTCAGTACTACAGCCTGAGACTCTGGGGACCCACTTGGTATGATATGGCTAGGTGGGTCTGTCTTGTATTTAGCTAGACTCTGACCAATCCTAGTGACTTTGGGTTGAAATCTCAGCTGTGGACGAATACAAGCAATTAAGATACCCTGCCTCCCATAGGCAATAACTGGGAGTAGAGCATCAGACCCTCCCTCTACGACACAACCAGAGTATAACCTTGGAGAGTCCCTGGGTGATCCGCCCAGATCAAGAGTTCCAAACCAATTGTCACAAACACAGATCAAGTGGGAGAGTTCAAAAGGTCTCCAGCAATTGGAGGGGTCCACTGGCAGCTCAAGTGTGACTCGCTCTGGTGCTCCGTGGAGTCAGATAGGCCCACCCAGTGATAGAATTATTCCAGGGGGCTGGTGCCTCTTTTCCCATTTTGTATCATCATCACCCCTAGTCACTGGTTTAACCCGCAGGGCTGCAGCCCAGCTCTCTCTGATACTAAGGGATTTGCACCTAAGTCAAAGGAGGGGGACAGTGCTTCCCTGACCAGGCCATCTCACTGTGCAACCTGCAGGCAGGACTAATTCAGGCCTGATTCACTCTAGTGATCATTGGAAACTGCGGCATGTTCCATCTGCATCTGTACCCAGCCGGGGTTACCATGGAGGAGTGTGGTTCTCTCACTCAGAGACCATGCCTCTGCCTTGGCCACACTCAACCCCTGAAGGTCAGATCAGGTTCCCTCCTGTGTTCCACAGAATTCGGGAGGTGTCTCCAATTTTGACACCAGTGGGAGGGACCATGGAGCCACCACCACTGTCAGGGGTGGTGTTGCCACTGTCGGGGGTGGTGCCGCTGGTCTGCAGTACTGCTGTGTGCAGGTTACTGGAACCGGGTGGGATGCCATGGGTCACAGGAGCCAGGCCGGATGGCAGAGCCACCAGCCACCAGCTGCGGGGCTCAGGAGCCGGGCAGGGAGCCAGAGAGCAGTGCTTTCGGGTTCCAGTGGTCTGTGACACTTGTCTCTTTCCAACACGGGGCAAGTCTCTCTCCGCTTGTGACTCCCCGCCTCTATTAAAGTTATAGTTTCAGCGCAACTGCCCCACCTCTCATGAGATGCCCTGCCCTAGCAAAAATCTGTCAGACTGTCTAGATTCTGCAGGGGGTAGTCTTCCAGACCTCCAGGAGAGCAGGGAAGGGTAGATTAGGAGTTCAGGATGGTACGAAGAATATTAGTTCAACTTTTGGCCTGGGCAAGAAACTGCCTGGGCTTGTAGCGATATCTCTCTGTGGAGGGAGTCCCAGCCCTCAGTCATTCTCTTCCCTTTGGTGAAACAAAAGGTCCTCTGTTCTCTACTCTCCTCAACCCACTCTCATGAAGTGGGGGAGGGGAAGGATTCCCATCCTCTTTGGGATGGATTTTTGTACCTGAAATTTGTTTCCTTGGAGTCCCAGCTTGCCCTCATGAGGGGTAATGCAAACCTGTCAATCCTCTCTCTCAACTCAGCTCCCGATCTTCTGCTTTATTGGGTTGGTCCTGGCCATTATTTCTCCCTCTGGATAGGAGCCTCTGCTGAAAGCTGGCTTCAGTTGGCCATCTTGCCTGTCTCCAGAATTTTCATACTTTTAATGGTTTTTTTTCCCCTTGTGTCTGAAACATTAATGGCAGCTTGCTGGTGGCTTAAATGTGGTTACTCACCATAAGGAGCTCATAGTTCAAATATGAAAAGGAAAAATAAGAGATGTTTCTAATGATTATAATAATAGATAAGCAGACCTTATAATGAAGAGCATAAGAATAGTGAGAAATAAAAGAAGTAATTATTACTGGATAAGGTGAATTGAGGTAGACATTAAAATAGGGAATAAGGGATTTTTGAATTAGACACATTAAGTAGGTAGGGAACCAGTGAAGGGATTTGAGAAGGGCAGTGACCAAATTGGAGTGACAGATGACATAATTTTTTACTATGGCATTTTAAATTGGTTACATAAGAAAAGGAATCAGGGTGACGCCTATGGCTCAGTGAGTACAGCACCAGCCTCATGTACCAAGGGTGGATGGTTTGAACCTGGCCTCGGCCAAACTGCAACAAAAAAAACAGCTACGCGTAGTGGTGGGTGCCTGTAGTCCCAGCTACTCAGGAGGCTGAGGCAAGAGACTTCCCTAAGCCCAAGAGCTGGAGGTTGCTGTGAGCTGTGACGCCATAGCACTCTACCGAGGGTGATAAAGTGAGTCTCTGTCTCTGGAAAAAAAACAAAAAAGGAATCAGAGTTTAAAATATGAAAGTTTTTAGTGATGAAAAGATTATAATACAGGCCATAAACAAAAAGGGGACATAAATTAAAAGAATGGGTTAGGAAAGAAATGTGTATAAGTAATGTGAGGAAATTAAATGGGACTCAATAGGAGAAAATGTCAAAGACAACAATGTGATTTTATGCCCAGGAAAACTGAGGTATTTTATTTTAGTTACATTTTTATTTATTTTATTTTTCTGCAGTTTTTGGCCGGGGCTGGGTTTGAACCAGCCACCTCTGGCATATGGGGCTGGCACCCTACTCCTTTGAGCCACAGGCACTGCCCTTTAGTTACATTTTTTTAAAGAATGCCCAAATTATAGATGGAATATATAAAAATTCTATTTATCTTTGGAGTTCTATGCTCAAGAATGGGAAACATATTTTAAGGAAGACATTTCTAATCTGGAGAAATACACCCAGAATCATGGTAAATATAAAAATGCTCAAATTTAACAAATAGAAAAAAAATCAAGAATTTTCTTTAAACACAATGTATAGTGGTTTTGGACTAGTAGTCATGGATGTAATAGCAAATATAGTTCAAGAGGCTAGTCTTGAACTGTCACAGATGGCAGAACCAGAATGAAGGACTGTTGGATACTATCATAAGGGTGTTTTAAACGCAATATTAGGAAAGCATTTTAAGAGTTGTCCTAATAAGGGTGGGCACAGTGGCTCACGCCTATAATCCTAGCACTCTGGGAGGCTAAGGCAGGTGGATCACCTGAGTGCAGGAGTATGAGACCCTGTCTCTAAAAATAGCCAGGTGTTGTGGCAGGCACCTGTAGTCCCAGCTATTTTGGAGGCTGAGGCAAGAGGATCGCTTGAGCCCAAGAGTTTGAGGTTGCTGTGAGCCAAGATACAGCAGCATTCTACCATGGGCAGCAAAGTGAGACTGTGTCTCAAAAACAAAAGAAGTTGTTGTAATAAAGAAAAGTAAAGTAGATAGGAAATATACATTGCTGGACTTATCTGTCCGTAGTCTTTTCTTATCCTGAATGATACTATTAATGCTCTTGGAGCATATCATATAGTCAAGATTGGAAGGAGAAACAGAAAAGGGGAGAGAGAAAGGCAGAACCAGGGGAGGAGGGAGGAGCAAAAGGAAGAGGGTTAGAAGAAGTAAAACACCAGCAAAAACAAAAAATGATTAAGGAAATGACTGTTGTCTACTAAAAACTCCTGGCTTTGCCCTAATTCCTCAGTAACTTCCCACACAGTTAAAATTGAGCAGCACAAATTTTGCTGAACTTAGTGAGGTTTTTTTCTCATTGCTACAGACATTATTAGTCCATCCTACCATCCATGGCTTAGTGGTCGTTAATCTCTTTACTTCCTCTCTTCCATTAATGTGTGTTTCCTATACATCTGCTATAGTTTTTCTTTTAAATGTCATTGCTTTCTTTGCTCAGGCATTTTTGAAAGCAGTTTTTGCTAAGTATAATACATTTTAAAATACGATGTCTCAAGTTTTTATATTTGTCGTTGTGGTTTTTAAAATTTGTATGGTAAGAAACACATTTTATACCATGACCTAGTACATAAATTGTGTATGGACCTACAAATATAATAAAATGTTCATGAATTATACATGTATATATAAAACAAAAATTTTATGAAACAGTGGGTGATACACTCTTATATTTCTATTTTTTAAATTCTGGTTATGACCTATTAAAGTGATTTTATAATTCACAGCATCCTGACAGTTTGAAAAATGATCTCCTGGAAAAGCTTTATCACTGTACCCAGAAAAATATATAAAGTGTTTATCATAACATTCTTTGTAACAATAAGAAATTATAAATTATAAACATAGAATTAAAAATAAGTTCTGTTGCATTCATTCAGTAGAATATAATAACAGCAGTAAAATGTTAAGAAACCACTTCCATGTGTGAAGAAATTTGAAAAATTTAATGTCGTAAATTAGCAAGTTGTAGAACAGTAGCTACATCTGAATTCTTTAAAACATTCCAAAGAAATATTCTCTATGTATGGTTACAAACATGAAGTATAAATATGAAAGTGGGAACACAAGATTCACGTAGTAATTAACCTTTGGAGTAAGAGGTAGGAGAATGGGGTCAGGGGCTCATGCAGGGCACACAGGAGGCCATTCAGCTGTTACTGATTTTACTTCTTGAAAGACCAGCGGTGCATCTTACAAGGGTATATGTGAAACTTGGTAAACGGTCTGTGAAGCTAGTGAATGATGCCCCATGATTGTATCAATGTACACAGCTATGATTTAATTAAAAAAAATAAATAAATAAAATTAAATTAAAAAAAGGAAAGAAATGCGAAATCTGTCAATATGTCAAGGCTAGCTAGAAGTCATGGACATTATATTACTCTACAGCAGGGGTCCTCAAACTTTTTAAACAGGGGGCCAGTTCACTGTCCCTCAGACCGTTGGAGGGCCGGACTATAGTTTAAAAAAAAAAAAAACTATGAACAAATTCCTATGCACACTGCACATATCTTATTTTGAAGTAAAAAAACAAAACAGGAACAAATACAATATTTAAAATGAAGAACAAGTAAAGTTAAATCAACAAACTTATCAGTATTTCAATGGGAACTACGGGCCTGCTTTTGGCTAATGAGATGGTCAATGTCAGGTTCCATATTTGTCACTGCTAGTGGTAACAAGTGATGCAAGTGTGCATCAGTTAGTCCTGAAACTGAGAGGAGGAGTTGAGAGACAGAGAGAAGGAGGGAGTCGGAGAGTGCGGCACACATTCCACACATGCGCACTGCAGCCCCGGAACAGTCTGCTGCTAAGCCGGACAGGCAGCGGTGGCAAAAACACGGGGCCGGATAAAATGTCCTCGGCGGGCCGCATATGGCCCACGGGCTATAGTTTGAGGACCCCTGCTCTACATCCTTTTCTGTGTATAAATGTTATATGATAGCAGTAAGTATAAATAAATAAAAAGTAATAATACATCCTGTGTAATTGTGAAGTTTTTTAACTTTTGCAATAAAACGCACTTGAAAGAGGCTGCTACGTTTTTCTCCCTACCTCATGAACATAATTCAATATGTTAAAAATGAGTATCACTGGTTTCATCCCGTATTTCTGATTTAGACTTCCTCCCTCCCTTCATCCCTCCCTCCTTCCCCTCTACTACTTCCCCCCTTTTTATTACAGGTTTGCTTTAAGAAGAAACTGGGAATTAAACCAATTGGGGCAATGTTTCTTTAGCACTTTGGATTTTACTAAACAATTTCCTGTAGCTTGAGTGCTACATTTTAATCGCATTCATAAAACTCAGTCTGGCTAGCAGATGAGGAAATAGTGTAGTCCTGCTATTTCAAATTGTTACCTTAAGCAAAATGATTTCCTGCTGTGGGAACTTGCTACACTCAAAAATAGGGTATTGGACTAAAGATTCCTTTTAGGTTGCTGCTAGTTACAGGATTCTGGGACTCTACGTCAGAATCTTTCTTCAGTTGGATTAATAGTTCTTTGAACCTACACAGTACATTCTAAACACCTTGACCATCATAATATCCAGTTGAAAGAATTATTAGTACAGGTTTGAAAATAACATGACTCTTTCTTTCCCATGTTTAGTGATTTAGAATCTAGAAGAGAAGTGAAAAAAGAAGAAGGTGAAGCTTTTGCACGAGAACATGGACTTATCTTCATGGAAACTTCTGCTAAGACTGCTTCCAATGTAGAAGAGGTAAACAGGAGACCCTTTTAATTGTTTGCTTTCTTTTTATGTAATAGATATATTGAAATGCCTTCACATTTAATTGGTATTTCTTTCATAAGTTTTTATTTTCTAGTAGCCTTTTGTTTTGTTTTGTTTTGTTTTTGAGACAGAGTCTCACTTTGTCGCCCTCAGTAGAGTGCCGTGGCATCAACCCCAAACTCTTGGGCTCAAGCAATTTTCTTGCCTTAGCCTCCCAAGTAGCTGGGACTACAGGCACCACAAACACCAGCTGATTTTTTTTAGAGACAAGGTCTTGCTCTTGCTCATGCTGGTCTTGAACTCCTGAACTCAGACAATTCACTTGCCTCGGCCTCCCAGAGAGTTAGGATTACAGGTGTGAGCCACTGTGCAGGGTCCTCTCCTATATACCCTTTGAATATCATAAAGTAGGAAAATTTCTTCTCTTTGAAATGCCTTATAATACTCATCTTCTGTCAGACTCTTATATTTTTAACTATCTCTTGAAGCCTGCGCACTTTAACACATCTTTGGACATATTGTCCCTAAAAACTTTTTTGTGTTGCATAGAAGGAAAAAAAAGAATACTAATGAAATTTAGAAATGTTTTAAGATTCCAAATAAATGTAGCTATATTCACTTCTGCTTACATAGGGAAAGTACTATATTATTGCTAAGTAACATTATACAAAATATAAACATTCTGCTATCTTCAATAGATGAAATTTGCACTTTCTCAATTATTTCCATTGATCAACTTGAACTGTTGGAAGGTTTTGATCTTGAACTTGTGACCTTAAGCAGTCCACCCACCTCGGCCTCCCAGAGTGCTAGGATTACACCACTGCACCTGGCCATATTGGAAGTTTTTGAACACAGTATATTCTTTTATGCAATATATGTTTAGATACAGTGTTTATCTACAATAACTAAATGATTAGACAGTTGATCCTCTCTAAGATAAACGTATTTGCTGTACTGTTTTTTTAAGCTAGGAAAGGAGGCTAAGAAAATTAGTTTACCCAAAGTAATACTTAGTTCCGACATTCTAAGTACAGCTCATAAGTGCAACTACAGAAAGGGATCTTAACAAAACGAATGATTGTCCTAAAGATAACAGAAGAAAGGATCCTAGCCTGCAGCTAGCACTCTGCCTTTGACATATAGTAAGCATTCAGTAAATATTTAGTAAGAATGATAGTTGGGGCTCCGTGCCTGTAGCTCAAGCAGCTAGGGTGCCAGCCACATACACTGGAGCTGATGGGTTCGAATCCAGCCTGGCCTGCCAAACAACAATGACAACTACAACCAAAAAATAGCCAGGCATTGTGGTGGGTGCCTGTAGTCCCAGCTACTTGGAAGGCTGAGGCAAGAGAATCACTTACACCCAGGAGTTGGAGGTTGCTGTGAGCTGTGACGCCACAGCACTCCACCAAGGATGACAAAATGAGACTGTCTCAAAAAGAAAATGATACTTGGAGCTCTGTTTTGTTTTGTTTTTTGATACAGAGTCTCACTGTGTCGCCCTCAGTAGAGTTCCATGGTGTCACAGATCACAGCAACCTCAAACTCTTGGGCTTGAGCGATTCTCTTGCCTCAGCCTCCTAAGTAGCTGGGACTACAGGCGCCTGCCACAATGCCTGGCTATTTTTTGGTTGCAGTTGTCATTGATGTTTAGCTGGCCGGTGCTGGGCTCAAACCACCATCCTTGGTGCATGTGGCCGACGCTGTAATGTAACCACTGTGCTACAGGCACAGTGGAGCTCTTCTAATTAATCCTTGAACCAGAAATTGACTATAGTAATTTGACAGTGGTATTTTCACTGAAGAAGTCTTTCCTTAGGTAAGATACACAGTTGTGTGTTGCTTGACAATAAGACTACATTCTGAGAAATAAGTCATTAGGTGATTACATTGTCATTTAAACATCATAGAGTGTACCTACATAAACTCAGCAGAATAGCTTATTACATACCAGCTGCAGACCTTGGTACTTGAGAGGACACAGCAGTGATTTCCCTTGGCTTTACTTTTGCTTCATACCTTAGACTGGATGCTAGAGAAACTGGCAACATAGAAAACCCAGTGGGTACGCAGAAAAAAACTATGCAAACCCAAGGACCAGGAAAATAGCAGAAATGGTTAGAAAATAACTATTCTGCAGCCAAACATCACAGAAAAAATTACAGTGCTGCTTCTAGCATCGCCAGACTTTAATGAGGTTCTTCCACACTTATCTGGCAGTAATGAACTGGCACACACACACCCACTGCCACTACTGTTTCCCTGTTGGAGTAATATCAAAAGAAGAGAACTAAAGCAGAGGCTTAAAGAAAATCTAGAGAGTCATAACATAGTATCCAGAATGCCCAGATTTCAATAGAAAATTACTTATCATACCTAGAACCAGGAAGATCTTAATTTCAATGAAAAAAAAAGATAGTGCTAACATCTCACAGAGATGTTAGGATAATCTGACAAAGATTTTACAACATCTGTTATAAAAATGCCTCAACAAACAATTAGGAACATTCTTAAAAATGAAAAGTAGGCTCAGTGCCTATAGCTCAGTGGTTAGGGCGCTGGCCACATGCACTGGGGTTGACAGGTTCAAACGTGGCCCAGGCCCTGCTAAACAACAACAGTGAAAACAGCAACAAATAGCTGGGCATTATGGCAGGCGCCTGTAGCCCCAGCTACTTGGGAGGCTGAGGCAAGAGAATCGTTTAGGCTCAAGACTTTGAGGTTGCTGTGAGCTGTGACACCACATCACTCTACGAAGAGCAACATAGTGAGCTCTGTCTCAAAAAAAAAAAAGAAAAAGAAAAGTAGTCTTATTAAAAAAAATAGAAAGTTTCAGTAAAAGAAATAAAAAATAAAAAGAAGAACCAAATTTATTGGATGGTCTTAACAGCAGAATGGAGGAGATAGAGAAAAAAATAGTGAACTGGATGATAGAACAGTAGAAACTACCAAGTATGAACTCCAGAGGGGAAGAAATGGACAAGAAGAAACACATGATCAGCGTCTCAGGGACCTCTGGGACTACATAACAAAACTGTCAAACGTGTCATAAGTCCTATGACGTGAAGAGAAAGAGATGGCTGCAAAAAAACCGAAAACTTTCTAAATGTGGCAAAGTACATAAATATGCAGATTTGAGAGATTAAGCCAACCACAAACAGAATAAACCCAAACAGAGCAACAAGACACCCTCTGTATAGTCAAATCTCTGAGACTGAAAGACCAAGGAAAAATCTTGAAAGCGGTAAGAAACAACACCCCACCTACTGGGGAAAACTAATAGCAACAGATTTCTCATCAGAAACCATGGGGTCCAGAGGAAATGACAAAAGATTTTTCAAGAGCTAAAACTAAAGAACTGTCAGCCCAGAATCCTGTCAAGGAAAATTGGGTTTCTACATTTTTATTGATTTTTGTACAATGACAGCGTTAGTAGACTATAATAAATCTGCTATTTAAAAAGTTATGCAAAGAGATACATTAAAAAAAATTAATTTTTCAGGCAGCGCCTATGGCTTAAGGAGTAGGGTGCTGGCCCCCTATACCGGAGGTGGTAGGTTCAAACTCAGCCCTGGCCAAAAACTGCAAAAACAAAAAAAAAAATTTTTTAAATCAATTTTTGGAACTCTGAAAAATGTTCAGTTAACCCACAGGAAGAAGAAAATGAAAAACAGAAGACAAAGTAAAATGGCAGACTTCAGCCCTCATATATCAATAATTACATGTATGAGTAAGCCAGTCAAACACAGAGATTGGCAGAGAGAATTTAAAAATATGATGTCTACAGAAAATTCACTTCAGATACAACAGCTGCATTGCAAATAAAATGATGGGAAAAGATAGATTATATAAGCATTAATCAAAAGAAAGCAGGAGTGGCTATTATTAATATAAAATAAAGTAGACTTAAGAGCAAAATTTTACCAGAGATAAGTGGGGCATTGCATAATGATAAAAGAGTCAGTCCACTGAAAATATGTAACAGTTCTAAATGTGTATGTATCAGACACAGAACTATGAGGTAATGTAAAGCAAAAACTGATGAAACTGAGAGACAAAATAGAAAAATCCGTAATTATGGATGGAGACTTAAGCGTCCCTTAGATGCCCACAGACTGTGTATCAAGATAGACCACAGTCTGAACTATAAGGAAAACCTCAATAGATTTGAAAGTATTGAATTCATAGACTGTATTATCCGATTAGAATTAATGTAGAAATCAATGACAATTAACTTAAAATCTACAGACACTTGGAAACTGGACATATACTTCTAATCTCAAAGAGGAAATCTCAAATACAAAAGCACATTGGACTAAATGAACATACAGTACATCAATTTGTGAAAAACACATAAAATAGTGTCACAAGAGGGAGATTTATGGCATTAAATGTACAGGGCAGAAAAGAGGAAGTCTCAAGTTAATAATTTTAACTCCTACCTTAAGAATCCAAAACAAAATAAACCACAAAAAGAAAAGCAAACTGTGAAAGTAAATAAAAGAAGGAAATAATAAAAAGAAGAAATCAGTGAAATTGAAAACAAAAATCAGTGAAACAAAGAGCTGGATTTTTTTTTTTTTAAATATCAGTAAAATTGGCAAACTTCTACAAGACTGACAAAGAGAAGGTACAGGTTACTGATATCACTAATAAAACAAAGTGGCAATACCAATCCTGCAGTCATAAAAGCTCTACTCATATAAATATGGCGCCTTACATGAAATAGACCAGTTTCTCAAAAAACACAAATTACCACAACTAAAATAGTGTGAAATAGTTGTCCTTGAGTAGCCCTATAAACAGTTAAGTAAGTGGAATTCATAATTTTAAAATTCGTCAAAAATGAAACCTCTAGGTTTAGATGCTTTCACTAAGAATTCTATCAAATGTTTATTTGTTTAGCGATAGTGTCTCTGTTGCCAAAGGTGGAATACAGTCGCTTGATTATAGCTCACTGCAGTCTCTTTTGGCGTAAGTCATCCTTTTGTTTCCTGAGTAGCTGAGACTACAGGCACGTACCTCCACACCTGACTAATTTTTTATTTTTTTGTAGAGATGGGATCTCGCTATTGCCTAGGCTGATCTCAAACTCTTGGCTTCAAATGATCCTCCTCCTCAGCTTCCCAAAGTGCTGGGATTACGGGTGTGATCCACCACCTATCAGAAATGTAAAAGGAGTAAACACCAATTCTAGACTTTCTTTTCTAGAAAATAAAAGAAATAGAACACTTTCCTGTTTATTTTATGAAAGTGACATGAAAACCAACATGCAAACTGATAGCCTTTCCTGATATATAAGCAAAACTCCCAGCACAATACCAGCAAATAGAATTTTTAAAATGTACAAAATCATATATACATGTACATGTGTAGAATATTTACATTATTACCAAATTGACATTATTCCAGGGATGCAAGGCTTGTTCAGTATTCAAAAACCAGTCAGTATGATCCACTATTTCAGTAGGGTAAGGAAGGAAAACCACGATTATAGCAGTCAGTGCAGAAAAAGCATTTAATAAAACACAACATATATATATACTTGTAGAATAATAGGAATTAAAGAAGGATTTTCTCAAATTATTAAAGTGCATGCATAAAAACAACCTCATAGCTAACGTTATTCTTAAGGGCAAAAGGCTGAATGCTTCATCCCTTAGATTAGGGAACAAGACAGGCATATCTCTTCTCCCCATTACCTAAAGTATTGATAGAAGTTCTGGCCAGTGTAGTAACACCAGAAAAGGAAATAAAAGGCATACAATTCAGGAAGAAATCAAACTGTTCATATTTATGGATGACATAATTGTCTCAATAGACAATCTCAAGGAATTTACAAGAAAATAAACTAGAACTAACAACCGAATTCAATGGGATTGTAGAATACAAGAAAAATGTACAAAAAGCAGTTCTGTTTTCTGTAGCTAGCAGTGAAAACGTGAACATCAAAACTTAAAATACAGTGATATCTATAAAGTGAATAAAAATAAAGTGAAATACCTAGGTGTAAATGTAAACATAACATGTATAGGATATGTATGCTGAAAACTAAAAAACCCTGATGAAAGAAGTAAAGGAGATTCAAATAAATGGAGAGAGTACACTAGGCTTATTGTTTGGAATACTCAACCTTATTAAGATGTGATTTCACAAATCAATATAAAGATTTAAGACTATTTCTACCAAAATTTCCAGTAAGATTTTTTGTAGATATAGACAGCATTATTATAAAACATACATGGAGAGGCAAAGGAACTAGAGTAGCAAAAACAATTTAGAAAAAGAAGAATAAAATGTGATGAATCACTCCCTTGATTTCCATTTTTACATAGCTAGTCATCAAGACAATGTGATAGTGGTGAAAGGATAAGACACATATATAACAAACAGGAGGATAGAATAAATAGCCTAGAATTACACTTAAATATATACAACGTTTTTTTTTTTTTTTTTTTTTTTTTGACGAGTATCAGTCTGTTGCCAAGATTAGAGTGTTAGAGTGTGGTGGCTTCAGCCTAACTCACAGCAACCTCCAAACTCCTGGGTTCAGGTGATCCTTCTGCCACAGCCTCCTGAGTAGCTGGGACTACAGGCACCTGCTATGATGACTGGCTGATTTTTTAGTAGAGGCAGGGTCTCACTCTTGTTCAGGCTGGCCTCAAACTCCTGAGCTTGAGCCATTCTTCTGTCTTGGCCTCACAGAATACTTAGGTTACGGACGTGAACCACTACACCGAGTCTATGCAACTAATTTTTAATAAAGATGCAACAGTAATTCAGTAGAAGGAGATAGCCTTTCAATAAATGGTGTTCTAGCAGTTAAAAATCCATAGGCAAAAAAATGAATGTCATCCTAAGTCTCATACCTTATGTGAAAACTAACTTAAAGTGAATCATAGAGTTAAATGTAAAACATTAAACTATTTATGTTTTAAGGAAAAAGCAGGAGAAAATCTTTAATACCCAGGGCCTAGTCATACTTGACACTAAAGGAATAATTCATAAATGGAAAAACTGGTAAATTGGTATTCAAAAAGTTTTAATCTGTGAAAACCCTGCTAAGTATATGAAAAGACATAACTACTGACAAAGAAAATATTTGCGGGAGGCGGAGCAAGATGGCGGCTGAGTAACAGCTTCCTTGCATCTGGGCACTGTGAGTCTGGGGAGATAGGACTCCAGGCATCTCTGGCTGGTGGGATCTGCCTGTCATCACTCCTATGAGGATACAGGGAATCAGTGAGAGACTTCTGGACCCCAAGAGGAGGACTAAAACAGTGGAAAACCGGCAAGTGGTCGCGTGTGTTCAATCCGTCTAAACCCACCCACAACTGTAAGTTCAGTAGCAGCGAGACTGCAAACCAGAAAGGCCTTACCTGTGAACTGTTTTGGTGTCCTTGGACTTGGCACTGAGTTGAACTGCCTTGGGGAGGGCCTGAGCGGGAGTGCAGAGAACTTTGACCGTTGTCTAGGGCCCCAGTCTGAGCCACTGAGCCAGACGGAGCTAATAGTGTTTGGCGGTGGGTCACACGGAACCATTGTCAGTGATCTGCCCCGGCAAGCTCCGCCCTCAGGGTCACAGAGCTAGAAACGGGTGGGAGCTGGTAACCCAGCAACCAAGTAGCCTAAGGGTGGGGTCTGAGCCGCCTTGCAGCCCTAACCCTCAGGGGCAGAGTGAGACCGGTTTTGGCACATTGGGTAAGTGGATAGCCACTTCAGCAGTGATTCCAGCGAGAAAGCTGGGAAAGCTTCTGCTCAGCAAGTTTACAACTTCAAAGTGCCTTTTAAGTGGGCTGAAGAGAGATTTAGGGTGTCTATCTGCTGGGGTTTGAGAAGTAGCAACCAAGTAGCCTAAGGGTGGGGTCTGAGCCGCCTTGCTGCCCTAACCCTCAGGGGCAGAGTGAGACCGGTTTTGGCACACTGGGTAAGTGAATAGCCACTTCAGCAGTGATTCCAGCGAGAAAGCTGGGAAAGCTTCTGCTCAGCAAGTTTACAACTTCAAAGTGCCTTTTAAGTGGGCTGAAGAGAGATTTAGGGTGTCTACCTGCTGGGGTTTGAGAAATCAGCAGCCTCCAGTCGTATCAGAACTGTGATTAACATCTCATACCCCAGAAGACCACGTGTTGCCCAGACAATATTCAATAACATATACAAACTCCTTTTTTTCGTTGTGTATTTTTTTCTTTTTTTTTTTTTGTCTGGTTGTTTTTTTTTGTTTATTTTGACGTTGTTGATGTTCTTTTGTTTTTTAATTTCAATCTTTTCCATACAGATCCCTTTTTCTTTCTCAATTTTTCTAGTTTCATTATAATTTCCCATTGCTGCCTTTTTTAATAACTAGAACTTCATTTTTGCTAGTGTTTCTACCGCTATCATTTGGTTTTTCACCAAATTTTATCCCCGTAAAGTTTTCTGTTTTCTTCTTTTGGTTTGATTTATAGCATTTTTGTCTTTCCTCTCTACTTGGTGGAGGTGGGGTACTGTGTCTGATCAGGTTAGCAAAGAGCTGCCGACCTCAAGGGAACCACCCAACTGGGCACCCCCAGAAGGTGGGTTTTTTTCTAAGGTTGTGTCAAAGTACCCCACTGTACACCTATATTGCCCTGTCTCCCTCTTTCTGTGCCTCTCTTCTTTTTGTCAGTATTCCTTATACCCACCGCCTCTCCTTTCTCTAGCTTTCTTTTTTTTCTTATCACTCGGTCCTCCTTTCTTTCATCCCTTTTTTGCTCTTCAACCTTCTCACCCTTCTGGTCCTGTAACCCTTAGTCCACAGGCACAAGAACTTAAAGAGCAAGAAGAAGTGAAAGGAAAATTAGGGCAAGGAAACAGATAAAAGAAATCACTCATGAGGAAGAATCAGCAGAAAACTCCAGGCAACATGAAGAACCAGTCTACAACAACCCCACCAAGGGACCATGAGGTAGCTACTGCAGATGATTACACCTGTAAAGAAATGTTAGGAATGACAGAAAGGGAATTTAGAATACACATGTTGAAAACAATGAAAGAAATGATGGAAACAATGAAGGAAACTGCTAATAAAGTGGAAAATAACCAAAAGGAAATCCAAAAACAGAATCAAATAAGAGATGAATGATATGAAGAATATAAAAAGGATATAGCAGACCTAAAGGAAATGAAACAGTCAATCAGGGAACTTAAAGATGCAATGGAAAGTATCAGCAATAGGTTAGACCATGCAGAAGAAAGAATTTCAGAGGTAGAAGACAAAGTTCTTGAGATAACTCAGACAGTAAAAGAGGCAGAAAAGAAGAGAGAGAAAGCAGAACGTTCACTGTCAGAATTATGGGACTTTATGAAGCGTTCCAACATACGAGTTATAGGAATTCCAGAAGGGGAAGAAGAATGCCCCAGAGGAATGGAAGCCATACTAGAGAATATTATAAAAGAAAATTTCCCAAACATCACCAAAGATTCTGACACACTGCTTTCAGAGGGATATCGGACCCCAGATCGCCTCAACTCTAACCGAGCTTCTCCAAGACACATTGTGATGAATCTGTCCAAAGTCAAGACAAAAGAAAAGATTCTGCAAGCTGCCAGGAGTAAGCGCCAGTTGACCTACAGGGGTAAATCCATCAGAGTGACCGCAGACCTCTCTAATGAAACTTTCCAAGCAAGAAGACAATGGTCATCTACCTTTAATCTACTTAAACAGAACAATTTCCAGCCCAGAATTCTGTACCCTGCTAAGCTAAGCTTCAAAATTGATGGAGAAATCAAATCATTTACGGATATACAAACATTGAGGAAATTCGCCACAACAAAACCAGCTCTACAGGAAATACTTCAACCTGTTCTGCACACTGACCACCACAATGGATCAGCAGCAAAGTAAGAACTCAGAAATCAAAGGACAGAACCTAACCTCCACACTGATGCAAAAGATAAAACTAAGCAATGGACTCTCACCAAATAAGACGAATAGAATACTACCACACTTATCAATTATCTCAATAAATGTTAATGGCTTGAATTCCCCACTGAAGAGACATAGATTGGCTGACTGGATTAAAAAACACAAGCCATCCATTTGCTGTCTGCAAGAAACACACCTGGCTTCAAAAGACAAATTAAAGCTCCGAGTCAAGGGTTGGAAGACAATTTTTCAGGCAAATGGAATTCAAAAGAAAAGAGGAGTTGCAATCTTATTTTCAGATACATGTGGATTTAAAGCAACTAAAGTCAAAAAAGACAAAGATGGTCACTTTATATTGGTCAAGGGAAAACTACAACAAGAAGACATTTCAATTCTAAGTATTTATGCACCCAATTTAAATGCTCCCAGATTCTTGAAGCAGACCTTACTCAGTCTGAGCAATATGATATCTGATAATACCATCATAACAGGGGACTTTAACACTCCTCTTACAGAGCTGGACAGATCCTCTAAACAGAAATTAAACAAAGATATAAGAGATTTAAATGAGACCCTAGAACAACTATGCTTGATAGACGCATATAGAACATTCCACCCCAAAGATAAAGAATATACATTCTTCTCATCACCCCATGGAACATTCTCCAAAATTGATCATATCCTGGGACACAAAACAAATATCAACAGAATCAAAAGAATTGAAATTTTACCTTGTATCTTTTCAGACCATAAGGCACTAAAGGTGGAACTCAACTCTAACAAAAACGTTTGACCCCACACAAAGGCATGGAAATTAAACAATCTTCTGTTGAATAACAGATGGGTGCAGGAAGAAATAAAACAGGAAATCATTAACTTCCTTGAGCATAACAACAATGAAGACACAAGCTACCAAAACCTGTGGGATACTGCAAAAGCAGTTTTGAGAGGAAAATTCATCGCTTTAGATGCCTACATTCAAAAAACAGAAAGAGAGTGCATCAACAATCTCACAAGAGATCTTATGGAATTGGAAAAAGAACAATCTAAGCCTAAACTCAGTAGAAGAAAAGAAATATCCAAAATCAAATCAGAGATCAATGAAATTGAAAACAAAAGAATCATTCAGAAAATTAATGAAACAAGGAGTTGGTTTTTTGAAAAAATAAATAAAATAGATAAACCATTGGCCAGACTAACGAGGAATAGAAAAGTAAAATCTCTAGTAACCTCAATCAGAAACGATAAAGGGGAAATAACAACTGATCCCACAGAGATACAAGAGATCATCTCTGAATACTACCAGAAACTCTATGCCCAGAAATTTGACAATGTGAAGGAAATGGATCAATATTTGGAATCACACCCTCTCCCTAGACTTAGCCAGGAAGAAACAGACCTCCTGAACAGACCAATTTCAAGCACTGAGATCAAAGAAACAATAAAAAAGCTTCCAACCAAAAAATGCCCTGGTCCAGATGGCTTCACTCCAGAATTCTATCAAACCTTCAAGGAAGAGCTTATTCCTGTACTGCAGAAATTATTCCAAAAAACTGAGGAAGAAGGAATCTTCCCCAACACATTCTATGAAGCAAACATCACCCTGATACCAAAACCAGGAAAAGACCCAAACAAAAAGGAGAATTTCAGACCAATCTCACTCATGAATATAGATGGAAAAATTCTCAACAAAATCCTAGCCAATAGATTACAGCTTATCATCAAAAAAGTCATTCATCATGATCAGGTAGGCTTCATCCCAGGGCTGCAAGGCTGGTTTAACATACGCAAGTCCATAAACGTTATCCACCATATTAACAGAGGCAAAAATAAAGATCACATGATCCTCTCAATAGATGCAGAAAAAGCATTTGATAAAATCCAGCATCCTTTTCTAATTAGAACACTGAAGAGTATAGGCATAGGTGGCACATTTCTAAAACTGATTGTAGCTATCTATGACAAACCCACAGCCAATATTTTACTGAATGGAGTAAAACTGAAAGCTTTTCCTCTTAGAACTGGAACCAGACAAGGTTGTCCTCTGTCACCTTTAGTATTCAACATAGTGCTGGAAGTTCTAGCCAATACAATTAGGCAAGACAAGGAAATAAAGGGAATCCAAATGGGAGCAGAGGAGGTCAAACTCTCCCTCTTTGCTGACGACATGATCTTATACTTAGAGAACCCCAAAGACTCAACCACAAGACTCCTAGAAGTCATCACAAAAATACAGTAATGTTTCAGGATATAAAATCAATGTCCACAAGTCAGTAGCCTTTGTGTACACCAATAACAGTCAAGATGAGAAGCTAATTAAGGACACGACTCCCTTCACCATAGTTTCAAAGAAAATGAAATACCTAGGAATATACCTAACGAAGGAGGTGAAGGATCTCTATAAAGAAAACTATGAAATCCTCAGAAAGGAAATAGCAGAGGATATTAACAAATGGAAGAACATACCATGCTCATGGATGGGAAGAATCAACATTGTTAAAATGTCTATACTTCCCAAAGCAATCTACCTATTCAATGCCATTCCTATCAAAGTACCTACATCGTACTTTCAAGATTTGGAAAAAATGATTCTGCGTTTTGTATGGAACCGGAAAAAACCCCGTATAGCTAAGGCAGTTCTTAGTAATAAAAATAAAGCTGGGGGCATCAGCATACCAGATT
This sequence comes from Nycticebus coucang, assembly GCF_027406575.1. Taxonomy (NCBI): domain Eukaryota; kingdom Metazoa; phylum Chordata; class Mammalia; order Primates; family Lorisidae; genus Nycticebus; species Nycticebus coucang. Next base: position 11,359,925 of record NC_069792.1, read on the forward strand.
TTAGTCTGTACTACAAAGCCATAGTGGTCAAGACAGCATGGTACTGGCACAAAAACAGAGACATAGACACTTGGAATCGAATTGAAAACCAAGAAATGACACTAACATCTTACAACCACCTAATCTTTGATAAACCAAACAAGAACTTACCTTTGGGGAAAGACTCCCTATTCAATAAATGGTGTTGGGAGAACTGGATGTCTGCATGTAAAAGACTGAAACTGGACCCACACCTTTCCCCACTCACAAAAATTGATTCAAGATGGATAAAGGACTTAAATTTAAGGCATGAAACAATAAAAATCCTCAAAGAAAGCATAGGAAAAACACTGGAAGATATTGGCCTGGGGGAAGACTTCATGAAGAAGACTGCCATGGCAATTGCAACAACAACAAAAATAACCAAATGGGACTTCATTAAACTGAAAAGCTTCTGTACAGCTGAGGAGACAATAACCAAAGCAAAGAGACAACGTACACAATGGGAAAGGATATTTGCATATTTTCAATCAGACAAAAGCTTGATAACTAGGATCTATAGAGAACTCAAATTAATCCACATGAAAAAAGCCAACAATCCCATATATCAATGGGCAAGAGACATGAATAGAACTTTCTCTAAAGATGACAGACGAATGGCTAACAAACACATGAAAAAATGTTCATCATCTCTATATATTAGAGAAATGCAAATCAAAACAACCCTGAGGTATCATCTAACCCCAGTGAGAATGGCCCACATCACAAAATCTCAAAACTGCAGATGCTGGCGTGGATGTGGAGAGAGGGGAACACTTTTACACTGCTGGTGGGACTGCAAACTAGTACAACCTTTATGGAAGGAAATATGGAAAAACCTCAAAGCACTCAAGCTAGACCTCCCATTTGATCCTGCAATCCCATTACTGGGCATCTACCCAGAAGGAAAAAAATCCTTTTATCATAAGGATACTTGTACTAGACTGTTTATTACAGCTCAATTTACAATCGCCAAAATGTGGAAACAGCCGAAATGCCCACCAACCCAGGAATGGATCAGGAAGCTGTGGTATATGTATACCATGGAATACTATTCAGCCATTAAGAAAAATGGAGACTTTACATCCTTCGTATTAACCTGGATGGAAATGGAAGACATTATTCTTAGTAAAGCATCACAAGAATGGAGAAGCATGAATCCTGTGTACTCAATCTTGATATGAGGACAATGACAATTAGGGGGAGCAGAAAGAGCGACGGAGGGAGGGAGTGGGGCCTTGGTGTGTGTCACACTTTATGGGGGCAAGACATGATTGCAAGAGGGACTTTACCTAACAATTGCAATCAGTGTAACCTGGCTTATTGTACCCTCAATGAATCCCCAACAATAAAAAGAAAAAAAAAAAAAGAATAAAATTAGATCCTTATTAAAAAAAAAAAAAAAAGAAAAGAAAATATTTGCAAACCAAATATCCAGCAAAGGACTAGTATCTTGGATATAAACACTCTCAGAACTGAATAGCAAAAAACCAATCCAGTTAGAAAATGAGCAAAAGACATGAGCACATATTCCGTTGAAGAGGCTATACAAGTGGCAAGTAAGCAGTTGAAAAGGTACTCGGCGTCTTTAGCCATTTGGGAAGTACAAATTAAGGGGGATACCTCAACGAGGTATCCCTGTGTACTGTCAAAATGGCTAAAATAAGAAGTGGTAATTAATGCCAGTGCTGATGAGGATGTGGAACTAAATCATTCATACCTTCCTAGTGGGAATATAGAGTGACACAGCCTGGAAAATAGACTCTGGAAAATAGTTTGACAGGTTTTTAAACACTAAACTTGCGTCTAACAGGCAACATAGCAAATTGCACCTGTGGACATTAATCCCAGAACAGTGAAGGCTTACATTCATATAAAAGCCTGTACACAAATGATCATAGCAAGGGTTTTTGTTTTTGTTCGGTTGGTTGGTTGGTTGGTGTTTTTTTTGTTTTGTTTTGTTTTGTTTTGTTTTTGAGACAGTGTCTCATGCTATTACCCAGGAAGAAGTGCTGTGGTGTCAGCCTTGGTCACAACAACTTCAAATTCCTGGGTTCAAGCAATCCTCCTATAGCAGCCTCCCAAGTAGCTGAACCTACAGGCACCCACCATGATGTCTTCTAATTTTTCAATATTTTTAGGAGACAAAGCACTCTTACCCAGGCTGATCTTGAACTCCTAAGCTCAAGCAATCCTTCTGCCTTAGCCTCACAGAGTGCTAGGATTATAGGCATTGCAACCAGCCAATAGTTTTATTTATAATAGCCAAAAATTGGAAGTAAACTAGAGACACTGGGTTGAAGGACACTTCAATGACTGGGTGGTTAATATGTGATATGTCCTTGGTGTGCTTTTACCTAACAAGCACAATGTAAGGGTATATGGACACCTCCTGGATGAGGGGACAAATACAACATGGACTCTAACTAACAAACAATGTAACTTAATTGTATCTTCATACTAAATCGGAATTTTTTTTAAGTGATACATTCACACTTTGAGGTTGCTGCATGTATCATTGTTGAGTAGAATGCAGCAACCTGATAAATCACCAGAGAACTACATTTAGTGAGTAAAGTCTATCCCAGAAGGTTGCATACTGTATAATTCTATCTTGAAATGACAAAATTAAAGACATGGAGAACAGATTAATTTTTGGAGCCAGAGTTAGAAAGGGTGTCAGAGTGAGAGGGAAATGGATATAGCTGTGAAAAAGACAACGTGAGGCCAGGTGTTGGCACTTGTGCCTCTAATTCCATCACTTTTGGAGGATCACTTCAGGCCAAAAGTTTGAGACCAGACTGGTCAACACGGTGAGATCCCATCTCTACCAAAAAAACTTTTTTTTTTCATTAGCTAGGGCATCACTCTTCTGCTCTTGGTACTCCTCGTTCTCAGGCCTTTAGACCCAGACTGGATTCCATACCATTGGCTGTCCGACACTCAGGCCCTCAAATTGTATCACTGGCTTTCCTGGGTTTCCAGCTTGCAGACTTCTCAGTCTCTAGGATCACATGAGCCATAACTTACAATTAAATCTTTTCCTCCAGATATATGGAAACCCTACCTAACAAGTCACCTTTCACTAGGCTATAAATTCTTGAGAGCTAGTACGGCTGTGCAATAGATTAGGGTAATGACACCTATTATTTCATGAGAGCTCTGAAGAAAATGGGAAGCTCTCTGAGGTGGCAGCAGGTCATAATATAACTTTTGAGCAAAAGAGGCAAGGAAAAATTGGGGGTAAAACTTTGTTTTAGTCAGGCCTTCAATAAATTAAATGAGGCCCGCCCACATTAGGGATGACCCTCTGCTTTACTCAGTCCACAATGCAAATGCTGATCTCTCCCAGACATACCCAGAAATGACGTTTAATCAGTTATCTGGGCATCCTCTGGCCCCGTAGGGTTGACATAGAATTTACATTAGCATTGAGTAAATTAATGTCCCAGTATATTGTTTGCTAAATCATTTTGTTCCCTGAAACCAATTTAACATGACTAATGTGAATGGATAATTTCTCAGTAAATTATAAAACAGATCACATAAATCTGGAAAGGATCATCACTTCATTTAGTTCACAAAGATGAACAAAAGAGATAGAGGCAAAACTGCCTAGAGAGGCCCTTTATATACTTTAAAACATTGAGATATAATTCACATACCATAAAATGTACTCTGTTATAATGTGCCATTCAGTGGTTTGGGGTATAATCACAAGGTTGTGCAACCATTACCATGATCTAATGCTAGAATGTTATCATTGCTCTCCAAATAATCCCCATTTCTATTTCCACCTAGCCCGGCAACAACTAATCTACTTTCTATTATACTTTTTGTCTGTGTGTGTTTGCCTATTCTGGACATTCTATATAATTGAACCATACAATATGTGGCCTTTTGTGCTTGGCTTTTTTCACTAAGCATGTTTTGAAGGTTCAAATATGGTAGCATTTCTTTTCTTATGTACATATATTTCTTTTCTGTGGACCTAATCCGACTAGGGTAGTACTCCTTTTCATAGCTGAAAAATTTTCCTCTGTATGAATATACGACCTCTGTTTAGTAGTTTCCACTCTTTTACTGTTAGGTTGTGAACATTCAAATTCATATTCATACAAATGAATAAATGTAAAATATATACATAACCATGGTGCCATTATCACACCTGACAAACTTAGCAGTAATTCTTTAATGATGCCTCATATCAAGTCTTTTTATTTCATCCAACAATTAATGTTGGAAAGCAAATATTTAGTTTCTTTCTTTGGGTTCAGGAAAGACTAAGGATGGATGTTCTTTCTTTTTAGAAAAGTGAGAAGAAAGAACTGAGCCAACACTTATTTGGCATCTGCCTTGTGATGGGCGTTCAACATCAGTTCCTAGGGCAGGAGAACCAAGACCAAACTAGGCAGCTGAAAGAATTACCATAGATTATCTCAGAGATTTAAGCAAGAGTTAGCCTCCCACAATTAGATCCAAGGAATAAATGTTAGGCATGCAAGGCCATAGATTCTTTATCATATTGTTCTTGGACTTAAACTTGGAGAAAACAGTGGTTACAATAGTAATTGAGAAATGTGTTCTGTGTTTATGCTTTCCCAAGACTGCTGAGATTTGCCTAAGTGTGCCATCCCATTGTCCCTTAGGAAGGATAAGCAAAACTTAATAGGAAAGACACTTTGGCTTGGTGGGTAGAAACAGGCCATGGATCTAAGACAGGAATCTGTTTCCAGCTTGCTCTTTTTTTTTTTTTTTTGTAGAGACTGAGTCTCACTGTACCGCCCTCAGGTAGAGTGCCATGGCGTCACACGGCTCACAGCAACCTCTTAACTCTTGGGCTTACGCGATTCTCTTGCCTCAGCCTCCCGAGCAGCTGGGACTACAGGCACCCGCCACAACGCCCGGCTATTTTTTGGTTGCAGTTTGGCCGGGGCTGGGTTTGAACCCGCCACCCTCGGCATATGGGGCTGGCGCCCTACTCACTGAGCCACAGGCGCCGCCCCCAGCTTGCTCTTTAAACTTGGAGGACTATTCTCTGTAAGAGAATGAGGGGATAAAAGAGTAAGCTAGGTATTCTAATGACGCTTCCTAGTAACAGTGGTAGGTATTTGGATAACAGGAGGTCATCGTCCTCTTTTTTTATTATCTATTGAGGATTCAATTCCTACCTGATTATTGGCACCCTTGTGTAGAGAAGTTTTAACATACCTATGTATAAAAGAACTCAATTAAAAGACTTGTTGTTCTTGACACAGAGTCCAACCTTGTACCCTGAGCAGAGTGCATAGCTGTCATATGCCCTGGCCATCATAGCTAACTGCAACCTCAGACTCAGGCTGTGGGCATCCTGCTGCCTCAGCCTCTGGAAGCCACTCACTGTGGCTGGGTTTTTTATTTTTCTAGGAGTCAGGGTCTCACTCTTGCTCAGACAAATCTCAGACTCCTGAGCTTAAGCAATTCCCCTGCCTCAGCCTCTCACAGTCTTGGGATTACAGGCGTGATCCACCATGCCTGCCCTGAAAGACTTTTTAAAATATAATTTCAAGATTATGGGTTGGCACCCTTAGCACAGTGGTTACGGCGCCATATTCACCAAAGTTGGTGGGTTCGAACCCAGCCCTGAACCTGGTCCGGGCCAGCTAACCAACAGTGACAACTGCAACAAAAAATAGCCAGGTGTTGTGGCGGGCACCTGTAGTCCCAGCTACTCAGGAGGTTGAGGCAAGAGAATCGCTTGAGCCCAAGAGTTTGAGATTGCTATGAGCTGTGATGCCACAACACTACCGAGGGTGACAACAGTGAAACTCTGTCTCAAAAACAAACAAACAAAAAAGATTATTATGGTGGCTCTTATCTATAATCCCAGCTACTTGGAAGGATCACTTGAGGCCAGGAGTTTGAGTGAGGCTATCATCAGCAAATATGATGCCACTGCAGTCTAGCCGGGTGTCAGAGCTAGACCCTATCTCTAAAATTATATACAGTAGAACTTCTGTAAGTTGACCACCCAGGGGACTGTAACAAACTAGTCAACATAAGGAACTGGGCCTTCTGTCCTGATATGTACATGTGGTGCATGTCCATTCAACTTAGGGAGGTGGTCCATTAGGGAGGTTCTACTACCTATGTAAATAAATTAAAAATAACTTTTTAAAAGATAATTATGTTAAAAGATAAAATGTCTTATATTAATGGACCATCTGACTATGGGTTCTGTGGGTTCTTTTTAGAAGTTTAAGACCACATGATTATTCATTAAAGTTTAATCTAAGTGGTGCATTAATGGTGTTTAGAACTGGACCTGTTTCTTTTTGATGTTGTGCTATAGTCTATTTATACATTTTAACCAAGGTCCAGTTACTGTAATACAAGTAGAGGCCATGAAGTGTAACTTTTATATTTTCGTGTAAGGGATTGGATACTTTGCAACATTAAGATAATGACACCATTATTCTGGCCACAGCTATGTTTTTGCTAGCAATAGGTTTACTATTAATCTATAGGTTTACTATTAATTAGCTTAATGATTTCACCCAAGGAAGATCTCTTGAGGGGAAGAAAAAGGACACAGCAGCGTTAGGGAAAAATGCACAGGAGAACTCCCCTCAGCAAAGAGTGATCTGGTCCAAAATGTCAATAGTATTCAGGTTGGGAAACATTGAGTTAGAATAATAGAATGCAGTTAAATTCAAGGAAGTGAGGCACCAACAACTCCCATAACAGATGAATCCTCTTTATTTATTTAGTAAGAGGAGAGATGGTGCTATGATTTTAACATGAAAAATGCTTTCTTTCAATGATGGCCTGAGCGGGAGGGAGTAAAGACAGGAAAGTGCTGTTAGGAGGTGACATCTCTTCTATTTTATGGGCTGTCCTGTGACCTGTGAATCTTAAAATGAGTACCCTCCCCAGTTTCAGCATCTGATAATGTTAATACCTGGATCCGAGTTCATTGTCTTCCTGAACTCTACTGACCTCCTCCTCCTCCTCCTCTCCTGTTCAGGCGCCCAGCAGCACCATTAGTCAGCAGCGCTCTACTTGTACTGTCTTGACGTTTATATTTTCCTTTAACTGTGGCCTCCTGGTGTGCCACCTGTTTTGCTCTTACCTGATTTGATACTGCCTATCTTGAATTAGGGTCTTAAATTTAAAATGTTACCCAAGACAGTACTTGCGAGTTAATTTCTAAAGACCATAAAAACAAAATGATACTTTTTACTCTGCCTAAACTAGATACTACTTAACAGAGGTAAGAATTTATCAAGACAAAATCATATGGATACACACACGGAAAATCAGATGTTACATTAATAATAACAACACTGATGCGTATACACGTAAACAGTTATATATACACACAAACATCGATGGCATTCTGGTTGAAATGCCATATGAAACCTCTCTGTTAGCAAACCTACTACAGTATTAGTACTCAAGCAGTAGATTTAAGTATATTTCTTTCCAAATTATAATTTTCAAGTTATAATAGATGAATTTATTGCTTCTACAAAATGTAGTTGAATTTGTTTTATATAACTTGGGATGGCTGCGAACATGCTGTTATCACTATCTGTCTGGTTATTCACTGGGGAAGCACATCCATAAATGTGAGAGTAGAATTGCCTCCTCCACAGTTGATCTTCTAAATGTCAATGAAATAAAAAATCCAATTTCAACCAAAGGTTTTTCATGTCTATCTGGTATTCCCGTAGCAACAGGAGATCAGAACTCCTTTTTTACATTTCAGTTACTGTTACTGATTTTTAACACAGTATTTGGATGCTCTACATGTTTAATGATGATGATGCAGTTGGATATTCATAGGGCACTTGGTTTTCCGCAGAGGGTTCAAACCCAGGTGTTATGGTTCCCCGTTTCCTCCTCCTTTATGTTATACTACACAATAGAAAATAGCAGTACTGAAGATTAGTCTGTCCTCCTTTGAGGGACTTCCATTAAGATGGCCACTTGTGGCTCGGCGCCTGTGGCTCAAGCAGCTAAGGTGCCAGCCACATACACCTGAGCTGGCGGGTTCAAATCCAGCCTGGGCCCGCCAAACAACAATGATGGCTGCAACCAAAAAAATAGCCAGACGCTGTGGCAGGCACCTGTGGTCCCAGCTACTTGGGAGGCAGAGGCAGGAGACTCGCTTAAGCCCAAGAGTTGGAGGTTGCTGTGAACTGTGATGCTACAGCACTCTACCAAGGGGAACAGCTTGAGGCTCTGTCTCGAAAAAAAAAAAAATGTGGCCACTTCTGCAAGGGTGCCATGAGCACATAAGTTTAGGAGAAGCAGGAATGTATCCCCCCTTTAGAAAACCAGAATTCAATTATGGCATATTGATTTCTGAGAATCCACTATTAAAAAATTGCTGATTTTTATTCAACACAGAGTTTTCCAAGTATAACTTAGCCATTGCCCCCAAATTAGAATTGGTAAGAGGATTCATAACTTCTGTTAATATACCATGAACTGAGGGATCTTTTATTTTGCATACTCTTTGACTTCAATTCTAGTCACGCAGAGGTTGTGGTGGGGGCTTGGAGACTACCATTTTTTTAAGCTCAGACTGTCTCGTAAGATTTTTGTTCCAAATCAGTTGTATTTTTGAGCAGCACTTCTCAAACATTAATGTGCATATAAATCACCTAAGAATCCTGTTGAAATGCAGCATAATACCCAATTCAGTAAGTCTGTGGTGTAGCCTGCGAGGCATTTGCTGACCCTAGGATCAGTCTCTGGGGAGCCGTGCTGGACTGGAGTACCCTGAGGGCTATGGACAGGTGCAGTTGGCGCTGTGGCTTCACAGGAGACTGGCAGAGTGCACTTCCCCCATCTCCTCAGAGACCTGGTCAGATCTTCTCTTCATCCTTTCCTTCTCTGTGGGTTCTTGGCCCAGCATATAATTTTCAGAACCTTACACCTGAAGTCCTGTCCCTCCATTTCTCCTGGATGTGTTCCCTTCCAGCTTCTCTAAAGAGCTGTTCCCTTGTTCTTTTTTGCACCTCATTTCACAGTCTGACATCCTCCATGTGGGCAGGGGGTCATCCTGGACTTAACAAATGCTTTTATATTCTTACCTTAAACAGTTCTTTGAGGATATCTGATAACTTTTGCCTACTCTTCTGTAAACTTCCTTAGCTTCATGACACCATTTCTCCTCATTTTTTGTACCTCACTGGCCTTCCCCAGCTGCCCTTACCAGCTCTTAGTCCACTTTGAGATGGCTCTTAAACTCATGACCTCAGGTAGAGGCCGATAAAGTGAGACTCCATCTCTACAAAAAATAAAATAAAATTGGTGGCCAACATGTAAATAATATTTTGTGAAATTTTGTAGTGAATATTTTGTGAATAAAGGTACATTTAAGGCCGGGCCTGGTGGCTCGTGCCTATAATCCAAGCACTCTGGGAGGCTGAGACAGGCAGAATGCTTGAGCTCAGGAGTTTGAGACCAGCCTGAGCAACAGCGGGAACCCATCTCTAAAAATAGCTAAGTATTGTGGTGGACGCCTGTGGTCCCAGCTACTGGAGAGGCAAAAGGAAAAGGATCACTTGAAGTTGCTGTGAGCTGTGATCCCACGGCACTCTGCCAAGGGTGACACAGTGAGACTCTGTCTTTAAAGAAAGGTCGGGAAGCCATTATATTTAGCTACAATTTCCCATTTTCCTGATGCATGGCAACTTTAGGGGTGACTTTTGGGATGCCCCATAGCATATTCCCTGCAGGCCACCCGAAGGCTTAATAAAAGGGATTGAGGTATAAATAATGATTAAACTTGCCATTTGCCAAAGTTATCACTTAAACATCTATTTGATGTGGTCTTCCCCCCATATTTATCAATTTTAACTAAAATTAAGATGGAAAATTCAGATGAAACCAGAAAATACAAACAGCAAAAAAAATTTGAGGCAAAAATCATAAGGGTTTTCGGAAGGGGACCTTTCCCTAGTCCACCATAATCTTGATAAATATCCTGACATAGATCTAGTAATTAAAATTATCTTAAACTATTTGAAAAATCAGGGCTGAAAATTCCTGATTTAGCTACTAAAGTACTAAAGAAACAGCCAAGGTATTAGCTGAAAATGCAGCCGTCTAACCCTAAAGTACTTTGCAGTAACCAGCCGAGCATACTAAACTGACGGGGTAGATGAATTTCTATGTCTGGGGAGAATACATGACTTAGTAAGACATTGCTAACCAGGAAGAACAGTTTCAAAAGGCTGATTCTTATGTTCTGTACCAGGACTTACTACAGACCTAATTTGCATTGAGAGGCCATCTTACTTGTCTTGGGCTTTGTTTTAAGTGGTGGAACAGATACTTGTAGTTAGCTGGAATGTGGTTGTAAACTGAAGGCTCTCTTGTCCCCTTCCTAATATCAAGCCCGTGAATACTGAGGCATACCACACAACTTTCTGGAAGTCTGACCTGGCCTTAGCAGCCTTCTAGCATCCCTTGAGGACAGCTTAGTTTAATAAATATTTGCCACTCCCCTCTACATCCTTGAAGACATTGCTGACTACCCTAACCTCTCTGCTTCTAATTTGGCCAGCCCCTAGGGAATTTCAGATGATCCAACCCTCAATTTGGGGAGTTACATCCATTTTATAAACTGCTATACCAGGATAACTAAACATCTAAGAAGATCATGCTAATATGTGTGTATCTTCACACTTACATGCACACGTTTGTCTGTAGTGTATACTCACATACAGTTATATACATCACAGCTACCAAGACTCCCACATGTGTGACATAGCATTAGAATCCTGCATCTAAAAGAAACTTTTACTTCTCAAAACCTGATTTTCTTCCTTTTTAATTTAATTTATAAATTAAAATTTAATGAATTTTGATTAGTTAATTAATTATTCATGGTATACTGTTTCATCTCACAAAAATGGGAGTCATTCTTAAACACCTTACAATTTTACTCTTATCACTTAGAAACTCCTATTAATTTGTTGCCACCATCTGAATTGGTTGGGCCTTCCTTCATTTTTTCGTAGATGATTATTCTAGATGCCTTACTGGTCTCTGTTGTCGGCCTTGCCCCCCTAATGATTCATCCTCTAGACCAGGCGTCCTCAAACTGTGGCCCATGGGCCACATGAAGCCGTGTGAATTGTATTTGTTCCCGTTTTGTTTTTTACTTCAAAATAAGATACGTGCAGTGTGCATAGGAATTTGTTCATATTGTTTTTTTTTTTTAAACTAGAGTCCGGCCCTCCAACAGTCTGAGGGACAGTGAATTGGCCCCCTGTTCGAAAAATTTGAGGACGCCTGCTCTAGACTCTCTGATTTTTTTCTCTCCCCTGCTTCCTACCTTTCCATAGTTCTTTGATGCCTATAAAGCCACCTCTCTAATCACATCTCTTTGCCCCTGTCCAGAATGCTCTTTCCTCCTCCCACTTTCCCTGGTAATGAAGGGGAGCTTTCCTGTCCTTCAGGCTTTCCCTGTCAGGGATTCCTCTTCCTCAGAAGGGGTCATGCCACTTTTCCCCTCCACAACACCTGGAGCTTGTCCTGCTGTGTCCCATTTGGGATTTGTATCTATCCCGTACAACCATGTCCTTGAGGTTTATATATACGACTCGTACTTACCTGAGTGTCCTCAGTGCCTCATGCAAATCAAGCTCACTACATGCTTATTGACTAGAAAGACTAAATTACTAAGGAATTACACATATTTTTGTGTTATCTCTGATGGCAAGTACGAACAGGAAATCTTAAATACTGTAATCTTTCTAATCTATAGTTCCAGTTTTTCTCTTAATTTCTCTGCTAAAATTAAGATTTATTTAGGCAACCTTATTTTTTTTCCTAATAAGCTTTCACTGATGATGTTAATTTTTGTAAAGGAAATAAGAGACATAAATGATAAATTTCATGTACTTCCAAAAATAGTCTGCTGGACACCTGTAGCTCTGGTTAGAGCGCCAGACCTGCTAAACAACAACAACAACAAAAAAAATAGTCCCAGAAATCCGAAATAATTTGTAGTTAGAAGATTTTTAAAGGATGTGTGCGATGTATGTGTTTCTTATGTTTGATTTTTAACTGCAACAAAAAATAAATGAAAATTCCCTAAACTTGTATTAAAGGTAAATGATCCTAATAAAAGGACAGTAAATCTAACAGTAACTGTTAGATTCTAATCCTGCTTCTGCTGTAAATGTGTGTGGTCTCAGGCAAGTTCTTTCTCCATCTGACACTCAATCATATCTATAAATGAGAGTTACTATAGATCAGTAAGTTTAGCAAGGTCCTGTATCTTCCAGTGAAACACAAGGAAACTGTATCAGAGAACTACAAACAGGACAGCTCTACTTTAAGTTGGGGATACTGTGGAGAATGAGGGGAGAAAGAAGACGAAGGTCTTCCCCCACTGGGCTGTCCTTAAACCCTACCTCATGTTCAAAAGGCAACCCCTGCAGAATTGCCTTGAAACAGGATCTGAAGGCCAGTGTGTTGGATGATGTATGAATTTTCTTCCACTTTCATCAGATAGACTCAGAGCATTGTAAAGTCACAAAATTTGAAGGGTTTTCTCATTTAAAAGCCTAAGTACACATGGCATAGCTTAGATCTATTGTCTGAGGCCATATGCTTAGATTTCCCCAACTAGTCTACTGCATAGTATCTAAGTCTTAATATATTTTATTCCGTAGGGCTACTTATACACCATGTATGCTGCTAATTCGCTTACTTACCATTTTAGTTAATCAGGATATGCGGACAGACTGAAGAACGTTGATCTCTGGTTCTCTCCTTCACTCTGCAGTGTTCGTAGGGCACATTCATGTTCAGCATTTACACCCCTTCCTGCTCCTGTCGTTCCCCATATGGCATTGCACCCAGAATTTGGTGACAACAGCTGACACCATTGAGTACTTAGTACTTGCAAAGCACTCTTTCCAGTGCTTTTTAATTTTTTTTTTTTTTTTTTAAGAGACAGAGTCTCACTTTGTCACCCTTGGTAGAGTGCTGCAGCGTCACAGCTCACAGCAACCTCCAACTCTTGGGCGTAAGCAGTTCTCTTGCCTCAGCCTCCCGAATAGCTGGGACTACAGGCGCCCATCACAATGCCCAGATATTTTTTGTTGCAGTTTGGCCAGGGCTGTGTTCGAACCCACCACCCTCTGTATGTGGGACTGGTGCCCTACTCACTGAGCCACAGGCGCCACCCCCAGTGCTTTTTAATATTTATCCTTCCAATAACCCTATAATGCAGATGCCATTCCATTTTACAGGGGATTAAACACTGGCTCCAAAGCAACACAACTACAATGAGGTGGCCCTGGTTCTGGAGCCCTTAGCCATTCCAAGGTATAACTTCATTCCACAAACATAGATTTTCTTGAAAGCGAGTAAAAGAAAATTAATATTAAATTTGCTATTTTTATACATACTTTGAATTTCTTTTAAGAGATGATAAAATCTTCCAAACCACAAGAGTCCATTAAAAAAAGAAAAAACAAATAATGAAAACCAATGTAAATCATATAGTATAGTGACGACTCCATAATAAGCACTTTGTAGATACTGTTTATCATTTTACAAGATACTTTGCTCTATAGCGTCGAATATACTATACTGTCAAGATACTTCATTTGATTTGTTATTTTGAAGTTTTACTTAACAGATGCCATAATTTTTATCTTGCCACCAGGTGGCAGCATGTTACGTAAGGAAGTAATTTAAATGTTGGTTGAAAATAGATTTTATTTTCATTATTTTGCCTTAAAACTGTTCAGTCATAATAAAAATAGATTACAATTCCATATTCGCCTTCCCTTACTTTCCCTGGTCAGTTGTAAAGGCCTGTTATGTTAGCACATGTTTGTGGTGTGTGCCTCAGTCCTCCCCTGTGTTCTTCTTGTCAGTGCAGACAATTTCTTTACCTCCATCCTTAGAGATTTGAGCCCTTGTGCTTAGGTTTTCCCAACTAAATGGGAACATTAGTTTAGTAACAGTAGGAACTGTGTCCTCCTCTCCCCTGTATCTTCCATTGTACATGGGGAAGTTCTGAATACGTGGTAGCAATTTAATAGATGCCCTTAGGTAAGTGTCAGTGATAAGTAAGATATATCAGCATGTGTATTTGTTCAGTGTTTATTTGATTTATAATACATTTGACGTTTTTTAAGGTTATGTTTTTTTTTAATTTGTGCTATGGAAGTCCCTGAAAATTTGCCTGAAGTTAATAGGTATTGTCGGTATCATTAAGATAACTGCTGCCAAAGGTTTGAAAGATTAGTGTCTGAGGTGGAAGGCAAGAGAATTAATGGGTAATGAAGAAAATTGAGGCAAAGGACTGAAGAAGGCAATTAATCAGAGCGTGATGAAAGGGATGTACTAGTGGTAAAAAGAAGAGCAAGGCAGATTCTGATAGTGGAAGGGAGCACTCGCCACATGGGAAAGCAAGAAGATCACCAAACTCATTTAGCTTCACAGAAATCTGTCTACACTTCATAATCGTGGTCTGCCTAGGTCTTACTTATTTCATAATGCAAACAAATCATTGATACAAATGAAATTATTGGACATCGGGTTTTTTTGTTTTGTGTTTTGAGACAAGATCTTGTTCTGTGCCTAGGTTAGAGTGCAGGGTCACCATCACAGTTCACTGCACCCTGAAACTCCTGGGCTCGTGCAGTGCTCCTGCCTCAGCTTCTCAAGTAGCTGGGATACAAGTACATGCCACGATACCCAGCAGATTTGTTTTGTTTTGGTTTTTTTTTTTGCAGTTTTTGGCCGGGGCCAGTTTTAAACCTGCCACCTCCAGTATATGGGGCCGTGCCCTACTCCTTTGAGCCACGGGCACCATAGATTTTTCTATTGTAAGTAGAGACAGAGTCTTCTCTATCTTGCTTAGGTTTGTCTCAAACTCCTGACCTCCAGCAATCCTCCTACCTTGGCCTTCTAAAGTGCTACGATTATAGGCATGAGATACCATGACCAGCCATAGCCACACACTTTGAAAACAGGTGTACTGATGTCTACATTTGTTCATGTTGGGCTTCAAACTCTAAGGACTCATTAAACTTAGTCACTACGGGTGGCACCTGTAGCTCAAGCGGCGAAGGCGCCAGCCACATACACCAGAGCTGGTGGGTTTGAATTCAGCCTGGGCCCACCAAACAACAATGACAACTACAACCAAAAAATAGCTGGACATTGTGGCAGGCACCTGTAGTCCCAGCTACTTGGGAGGCTGAGGCGAGAGAATTGCTTACACCCAGGAAGGGTGACAGCTTGAGGCTCTGTCTCAAAAAAAAAAAAAAATTAGTCATTAATCACTTAGTAATATATATTAAATATTTTTTGTTGTAAAGTATATAAAATATTCCATTTATATAATATCCTTTATAATATGCTCAGAGGGGTAGAAAATATTTTAATGTCTTTAATGAGGAGTTAGATGATCAAGTAAATGTAGCATTGTCCAAAAACTACTTCAATGGAATGATGGAAATTATAATGAAAAAAATAGCCATTTGTTATATTTCAACTGTAATGAAAGTAATTGCAAGCCCTTTGGATATAAAGTACTATACATCTTAAGTCCATCTGGTACAACCATGCTTAAAGATGCTTTATAAAGTGTTAAGTATTAGTTAGGTAATAAAATTAGTAGTAACTTGTGAAATTTTATATAGCATAGCTTTCTTAAGCCAATTTTTAACGTAATTTGTTAACAGATTGGCAAAAGGTCAGTTTATTCACATAGATTGGTACATTTAATAATAACTTCTGTTAATATAAAAGTGCTTATTTATATGAAGTTGTAATTCATTTATGGCACCTTGTAGTTCTATCTAGCATTCCAGTGAAATGTGTACCCAAAGATCACCCTAAAAGGGATTCTGACCTTGTGAATTCATGTATCTCTTGATTTCAGTGTTTAGTAGCCTGGTTTCGAAAGCCATCACAGTAATTGACATATTATTAGAAATAAAGTTGAGTTTTTCCTTATTTATAGGGATAACTTCAATTTTGAAGAGTGTGAATCAATTCATAGTTGGCTGAAAGCCAGTTTCTTTCACTTTAACTCTAGCACACACATGAAAAGTGCACTCGAGTCCTAAGTGCCTTGTGAATCTGCAGTGATTAATTCTTCTCATTATTTTGCTGCAAATTCTCATGACCCTCTGTGATGATTCGATCAGCCACTTAGAGTTTATGCATATTCATATCTCTGTGCTCCTGCCGCAGACGTTCAGATCTCCTTCATTGACTGGTGTGTGCTTGGTGCAGTAATTGAGCTGCAGTAGATTGATTACTCTGGGGAGCTATAAGGCCTTTAAAGGTGAAAACATATCAGTCCTGTTAATTAGGAAACACAAGCTCTGATGGCAGGTTCAGCAGTCAGATGTTTCCAGTGTAAAAAAGAGGAAAAGTATGATTTGTTTTCTCTCCATGAATCCTATTTACTTTTTAAAATTTGAATTAGATCTATACCAGTGTTATGAAGTCTCATGAAAAGCTGATTGAAGGTGGCCTTATTTATAAAATTAGTAGTTATCTATGATCTGTCAAATCTGATAATAGAAACTGTAAGAGTTTATATATGCTTTGTATAACATAGGTAATATTTATATAAAATATCTTAATATTTTACACAGATATAGAATACTTATGGATAAGTTTTGGCATTTAATTTGGTCTACAGCAGGGGTCCTCAAACTTTTTAAACGGGAGGCCAGTTCACTGTCCCTCAGACCGTTGGAGGGCCCGACTATAGTTAAAAAAAAAACAAACTATGAACAAATTCCTATGCACACTGCACATATCTTATTTTGAAGTAAAAAAAAAAAACAAAATGGGAACAAATACAATCGCACCGCCACATGTGGCCCACAGGCTGTAGTTTGAGGACCCCTGGTCTACAGTATTCTAACTCTTAAATTTTTGCCAATTTAGTAGTTTCACACTATAGGGGAAAAGGGTGAAAGTTTAACATGGCAAAGGAGTTAAGCTGCCTTTCATGTCTTTATTATAAGCATGCTTTGGTTCTTTCCCTCTTAAACTACATAGTAAGTAATATGTCATAATGGGCCCCGTGTGGGACAGTGTCCTCCCAAAGTAAGCTAGTTTTAATGCAGTTTATGTAGCTGACATATGTTTTGCTCACATGTGCTGTTCTTACATTCTAACATTCCTTTTCATGATTTTTTCTTTTGAGGTATAATTTGTATGCCTTAAAATTTACTCTTAAATAAGTGTACAAATCAGTGGTGTTTTGTTCACAATTCACAAAATTGTGCAACTAGTCGTCACTATCTAATTCTAGAACATTTTTGTCACCCCCAAATCTCATACTCATTAGCAGTCACTCCCCCTTTTCCCCTCCTCCTCTGGACTTTTCATAAAGTGAGTTTGTATGTGTGGTAGTCTTTTATGTCAACCTTCATTTGTTCTCTCACTTAGCATAATGTTCTCAAGTTTCATCCGTACTGCAGCATCATGTACCAGTACTTCATTCCTCTTTATGGCTGAATAATATTCTATTAATTAGTATTCCAAATTTTGGGTTCCATTCATTGATAAACATTTGTGATGTTTGCAATTTCTGGCTATTGTGCTTAATGTCACTAATAATGCTAATGGGCCTTCGCATACACCGTAACCTTGTTCTTGGTCTTGGGAAGACCAAGGTCATGGCCTTCAGTCTTCACCATTGATTTCGACGGTGGGTATGGTTTTTCTTAGATCAGTTTGGGGAACTTTCCTTCTATTTCTCCTTTGTCTTTATCATGAAATTTTTTTTTACCAGGTGCTTTTTCCACATTTGTTGAGATAATTACGTATGTGATAGGTTTTGTTCTTTGTTAATGGGATGTATTACATCAGTTTTTTATGTTGGATGTTATAATCTGTAGAGCTTTTATATAATGTTCTTTTACTGTCATTCTAAATAATATGAACCATTTTCTCTACTTTGTATTTCAGGCATTTATAAATACAGCAAAAGAAATTTATGAAAAAATCCAAGAAGGAGTCTTTGACATTAATAATGAGGTATATACATATAAATATTAATGGCTAATATTACTTAGAGTTGACTTTTTAATTAGTATTAAAGCTCAATGTTTTTTAAATTCCTAAAATGAATCCATAATAATCAGTTAACACATTAGTTTATAATCATATAACAGAGCGTGGTGTATATATAGTATAATAGTTAAATATTTATGATCTAGTAACACATCTCTTTATGAAAATGGGTAAAAGTAAGTGGCCCTATCCATTTATTTCAAGCAATGTAAAATAATATAAATCCAAAACAGAAAAGAAAATCCACTTTTATCCACATGTCCATATGGTGTCATCTGATTTGGGAAATACTGTTCTCTTGTGTATAAATGCATTACTAATGCAAGGTGCTCTCTCTGTATAAAAGAAGGAAATACTCGGCTCGGCGCCTGTGGCTCAAGTGGCTAAGGCGCCAGCCACATACCCCTGAGCTGGCAGGTTCAAATCCAGCCTGGGCCCGCCACGCAACAATGACGACTGCAACCAAAAAAATAGCTGGGCATTGTGGCAGGCGCCTGTATCCCAGCTACTTGGGAGGCAGAGGCAGGAGAATTGCTTGAGCCCAGGAGTTGGAAGTTGCTGTGAGCTGTGATGCCATGGCACTCTACCCAGGGCGACAGCTTGAGGCTCTGTCTCAAAAAAAAAAAAGAAGGAAATACTGAATTTGGAAATTACACACAGTAAACATAGCATGGTTTCAGGAGGCTAAATTACTATATATAATCAGCAGTTGGCACTGTTTTTTTTGTAAAGTTACTTTGAGCCTGTTTGGGTCAGCATGCTTAGGATAAAATGTAATGTTTTGGAGGATATAATTCAGAGTGTTCACCAGAAGCTATTTAACCTAAATCCCCAATCTGCATTTATCCTAATTTACTTCAAAATGTTTATGTGGATATAGCATATTATTTATTTTTACATAAGTATTTTTGCCATTCTCTATTAAGACGTCTGGCTTCTAAGAGAAAAGGCCTGCTTTCTTCCCCAGTTGCAATTAGAAAACTATTGTGTTAAGAGAAGCCACTGCAGGTATGTCTCTTGGCCTGTACATAAATGAGGCTTTCTTTTATTCATCTTGGGTAGCCTCTGCTAAAACAAACAATTTGCCTAAGGTTTCCAAAAAGTACTTGATTTTCTCCTTATAATTTTGGGTGATAGCAGTTTCTAAGTCTTATCTTCTGGGCTTGTATGGTAGTACTTTTTGAGTTAATTTAAAAACGACACCATTCAGAGACTGATGCCATATAAACTGAAGAGTAATTGGGCCTCTGTTTAAAGGACACATTTCACTGTGTCTGTCTGGTTTCATGTAGTAGCTGAATGCTTTACTGGGCCTTATGCAGCTTTGATTGTAATATGCTGTCAGGAGCCAACAGGCCCTGCTATTTATTTGGCCTAATGCCAAGTCTGACTCCTTGATTCCTCAAGAAGTTGCTACCAGCCCAGAGGGGGTAAAACCAATGAGCCATAGGGCGTGCTTTTTATTAAAGAGGAGTCAAAAGAGCGAAAAGAAACCACATCAGCTGCTGTCAATACTGAGCTAGTGCCAGAAACCCCAAGGCTACTACTGTTGCAGAACAACTGCCAAGCACTATAAATCTGAGATTTACTGTGACGTGAAGTTTCCTTAAGAGCTTAATTTCTGAAGCTACTGTATTACTTTTCTCAAAGTGTTGTATTTTTAGGTAAAATCCACTTGAGGGAGTGAAGGTTAAGACATAAGTGTGAGTTTGATGAATGAAAGAACTACTCTGTGTGTGGGTTCTTGGCAAGCTGCCATGTCTTTGGGGATCATAGAAATTATTGATGACACAGAACACTCATATGCCCTTAGCCTGAACAGCTGATTCAACATGGAACAGAAATGCTATCGAGAGAAAAGATTTTACATTGTATTAGAGCAGCGTGCGCTTGGATATTTTTGTCTTTTAAAGATTACTTGTGATAGTTGTTTTATTTACTTATTTATTTATTTAAATGTCAAATTACTATGATTTCTCTGTTATGAGAATTCCCTGAGAAGCAGAATTATCTAATGTCTGTTTACCTAGTAGGTATAAAGAATTATTTTCAGAAAGATTCCCACAGGGTTATTTCTTAAAGGAAGGAACATCCCCTAAAAGATAGTGTCTTAATTGTTGCTAAAATCTACTTCATGTATTTTTTTTCCCAGTTTGATAAAACTGTATTATTAAGAGTTAAATGAGGGGTTTTTTAAATCTAATTAAACTGTACTGTCTGGGGGTCTGGTTATACAGTTATATTTATTATTCTGTCCTCTTTTATTCCAGGCAAATGGTATTAAAATTGGCCCCCAGCATGCAGCTACTAATGCAACGCACGCATGCAATCAGGGGGGACAGCAGGCCGGGGGAGGCTGCTGTTGAGTCTGTGCTGCTCTCTGGCTGCCCAGCCGGGGCCTGCTCATCTACTCATTCACCCTATCTCCTCCCGCTCAGCTGAGACATGAAACTGTTTGAAATGGCTTTGTGTCACAGAAGACTTTAATCCTTTAAATTCTTGTATAACTTTGAATAAATGGTTAATGTTCACTTAAAAGACAGATTTTGGAGATTGTATTCATATCTATTTGCATTTGATTTCTAGGTCAATGGATGTGATTATTTTTGTTAAATGTTGTCTTGTGCCCTTAACTACGAGCTGAATTGTATTAAACACTACAAAGTCACTTGAGTATTTTAAATCAGTTTGTGTATTTAGGTTTCCCAGCACCTGTGGTTACCTAATGTTTAATATTATAGAACTGTCCTCAAAAAGTTTGTCAATTTTCAAGGCTATAAGGAAAAGCAGAAGGAATCTTTTAATTCTGTATTTATCATTTATTTTCTGTATATATAGTTTAATAACCTGCTTGGGTGTAATTTGCCAAGCTTGAATTCTTTGATGCATTTGCATAAGTTCTATACTGTTTAGAGCTTAAAGCTACAGAAGCATTGTTAGAAATTGCTTGGACACTGAATTTTAAACTTTTTGACATTGTTAACAAGCATGTTCATCTTTTCTTGTCACTAGTCCAAGAAAAATATGCTTAATGTACATTACTAAAGGCTTTGTATGTGTTATTAACCTGTTTTAATGCCAAAAGTTTGCTATTTGTCCACAATTTCTTTAAGGCCTCTTCAGAAAAGGATTTGTTTGCCTTAATGATACTGTTGGGAAAAACACAGTATAATGAGTGAAAAGGGCGGAAGCAAGAGATTCCTACATCTTAGCGACTCCGAGAAGAATGAGTACCCACATTATGAGGACTTTAATCTTTCCTTAAACACAATAATGTTTTCTTTTTCTTTTATTCACATGATTTCTAAGTATATTTTTCATGCAGGACAGTTTTTCAACCTTGATGTACAGTGACTGTGTAAAATTTTTCTTTCAGTGGCAACCTCTATAATCTTTAAAATGTGGTAAGCATCTTGTATGTTTTGAAGGGGGTGTGACAATAAATCTACCAGATGGAAAATCCTGTTAAAAAGTAGAAAAGCTTTAGTAATTTTACTCAGTGTGGTGGTTTTATCCTTTTTTCTTTTTCCTCCCTGGTCTATAATGAAATTGTTAAAGCAATGCAAAATAAAATCCTATGTATAAAAGTGTTCTTTTTTTATTATGGCCATTTCTTTTTTTAGTGTATTTTTTAGTCTGTTTATAACTTTTACTTGTACGAAAGCATGTTTTTTAAAAGGGTCAGAATGTTTAACAGTTAACCCTTTTAAAACATTTTGCTGAAGTGTGATAAAACTTTTTTACTATATTGAAATTCTTTTCGCTGTTGGTAATGTAAGCAAGTATTTTATACTCCTCAAATAGCTCAGAAACATGTATGCCTGTAAGAAAGCATAAAGAAAATCCAAATATGAAACTAACAGGAGAACCTGTGTGAATTGACCCCCCAAGATACTGTAACAAACTAATCAACATATGGGGGTGGTCAACATAAGGAACTAGGCCTACTGTCCTGGTACGGACATGTGGTGCATGTCCAGTCTGAAAATCAGGTCCACTTGAGGTGGTCAGAGTAGGGAAGGGGTCAGCTATGGAGGTTCTACTGTACTTTCGATTCACTCACAGACTTCAGCTATCTATAGGTCTTTCTGGAAGACTCATCAATACTCTGTCAGAGTTTTGACTTTACTCTTGTGGGAAGTCACCAAATGCTGTCATAGTTTTGTTTTAACTAGCTCCTTGGAGGCAGAGGTGAAAGGAAAATCTATTTTCGTGAGTATTTGTAATACAAACTGTTTTCCTTCAAGTGGTTGTATCAGATTCCCTGGTTTTGCTAAATCACTCTCTTTACTGATGAATGGAAAAAGGTAAAACAACTAGGTCAGGTTCTGGCCTATGCTAGAGAAAGAGTCTTTGGAAATTGTTAGTTTTAAACTTCTGTTAACTTTCCCAGGAGTTTAATTAGTTTTATTTCCATGCCGTCTCCCTAATTGTTTGATAAATTAAATATAAGAAGGGAATTGAATGGTTAAAAATAAAGCAGGCCAGCACATGCCTTTTAATACCCTAAGAAAAGATGGAGCCCTCAAATACAGCTCCTACCCCGGCAACCTCTATGTGCCTCAGTGTGGAGCAGCAGGGGCAGCTGTGGACTTCTGTCTAGTTGGTTGCCACATCTTTACAAACCTCATCTGCCAGTAAGGAATATGGAATATGTTACGGATCCGTGATGTGAATTGACAAAGCAGTGTTACTGTCTGTGATTTCCACTCTTTGCTTTTTTATTATCCCTGTCACAAATAATGTAATATTGGAACCTGCAATTGAATCTCTACTAATGTAACTGAATTTTTAATTGATCTTTGATCAATTTTTATAGCATCTATGAACATGTTTTAATAGCTAGAAAATCACTGAAAAAAATAAATTCAATTTACAATGTCTCAACATGTTAACATTCCAAAATTGTGATCTTCATAAATACATTGTTACCGTTTGTCTTTTAAATTTAAGAGGATTGAATGAAGAACCAACTTTTTAAAGAGTAGTTTATAATTATACAATTTAAACAATATATGGGAGCTGAACTCAATCTTCTTACCCATTTTGTTTTTCAGGACAGTTTAAAAAGCCTGTTAACAGGAAAATTGTCCCTGTTCATCTGCTGATCATCAAAAGGATAGGAATCTAAATGGTACCCAAATGTATCTAATCACTCAGAAAAAATGACTTATGTCTGCCTTTGGAACACATTAAATACGTTCTATCATAGGTAGCGAAGTCCTATCTCAGGTCATTACTGAGGTTGGCAGTATGGAGTTCAACTCTGCCAGCTTAAAAAAAAAATACAGAAAGGGAAGCTGTTTCATAATAAGGACTGACTATACAAATAGTCCAACACATTCACCTGTGGTGTTCAAATTAAAGTAGCACCCAACCCCATGGTAGATGATCTCATATTCCGTTGGTTTATACTAGGTAATATTATTTTCTTGGCTGAAGTCATGATAAAAAAAACCTTATAAGTTCTAGTGTATAGATTAGCATTAATTAGTATTACAAAATCATGAGGCCAGTTCTTAAATATCAAAGGACAAGGGGCCAAAAACCTGATGGAAAAATGGGGAAAGAGTGAGCAATTCACAAAAGAGGTATAAAACATCCCTAAAATGTATTTTTAAAATTAAAACAGTGTGAGATGATGGATAAGTTAATTTGCTTCACTATACTAACCTCCTTACTGTTTTTACCTCATAACATGTTATATACATAAATATACACAATAAAATTTCATTTTTAACAATTCAAACAATTAGAGACATGCAAATTAAAACTGAGATGTCATTTCTCACCTATGAAACTGGAAGACCCGTAGAGGTTCAACACCATATTCTGTTAATGAGGCACCCTTGTGCATTGTTGAAAGTACAAACTGGAACTACCTTTCTGGAAGGGAACTTGGCGGTACCTAATAAAATTACACACTCACTGTTGGCCCAGCAATCCCTCTTCAGGAACATGCTCCAGTGATAGTCTCCGGCAGTGCCCACGCTCATATGCACAAAGTTAGTCTTAGTGACCTTGATTGTAATAGCAAAGTATTGGAAATTACCTAAATGTACATAGGACAGTGATTCATAAACAATGTAGACCCACACGATAGAGTCCTACGTGGCTGTGAAAAAGTGTGGGCCAAGATCTGTATGAACTGATAATATAATTTCCAGAATATCTAGTTAAGTGAGAAAAGCAAAGTGCAAGAATGTCCACAGTTTATACCCTATTTCATAGGATAAAGAAGGCAGTGTAAGAAAATAGATACCTATCTGCTCATCTGTTCCAAAGGAACACAGGAAGAATAAACCTGAAACTAGGCAGATTGGGTGGGATTCAGGTAGAAAAGAGGATTGGGAACAGGGCAGGTGGGATGCAGGAAGGTGACACTTTTTTCAGTATACTACACTGAGGGGGTCAGGAGAAAATCAACATGTATAACTTGGGAAGATACGTATACCGTAAGGCTAAAGACAAAAAACTCTACACAAATACTGTAACTAGTTAAGGAGTCTGAGAGCAATTCTAGAACTGCCTTTGCTTATGCAGGATGTGGAAAGGAGCAAAGGTTTTATTATCAAGAAATGTGTTGCAAGTAAACTGAGAGGCTAGAATGGATCCTGTGATGGGAGACTGGAATTCGTACACTGTTGATGCATGAATTTTATGTGTACACTTGTAGTGTGAGTGCACACACATGTGCTTTCCAGCATTGTTCACTGAGCAGTCCCAGCACCAGTGAGCACACCGGCTGCCCAGATACTGGTTTCTAAATATCCATATCATTCTCTAGTAAGGGGAACTAGGACACCTTGGCAAAATTGTTGATGCCAGGGCTGGGGCAGAGAAATTAGGAAATGAGCTTGGAGCATCCTGTGATGCCAAGGAAAAGTAAGGAAGTATTCGCAGCAGGGAGGGGATGTGTCAAAGGACACTGGGACAATTGAAAAAAAACAGATGATCTTAATGGATTGTAAACCATGTAACAAGATAAATGCCCATGATTTTGTGTCATAAATGGTTGAGTAAGGGGGCAGGAAGGTGCAGCTCTTCCTCACATCAGAATCCCAGTTAGTAAAGATAAAAGGCATGGAAACAGAAAGTCAACAACACAATCATTGTTCAATGCGAGAACCAAAATGAATGCAAAAATTAATGGGCAAAAGCATGAGAAACAGGTGTGTGCAGAGTCTGATAATCTCCCTACAAGGCCCCACAGAAGGAGAGATTCTGACTTGACGGTGGGAAAACCTAGCAGACAGCTGACCTTATCCAGTGAGGAGCGAGCGAGCCTGGCACGTGTGTCCTGATGGCAGGCGCAGAGGAGAACACAGTTCTGCAGGATTACCAAAAATGTACCAATGGAGCCTGATCGTGGGAAACCTCATACCCAAACAGCAACATTCTGCAAAGTGGCCCGTACTCTTCACATTCAAGTCATGAGAAAAGTGAACTGTCGCAGACTGAAGCAGGTAAGGAGGCAACTAAATGCCGTGTGGGCTGCTGGATCAGAACCTAGATCCATTAGCGGAAAACATGGGAAAATATGAGGAAGGGCTATACTTAATTAGTTCTTATGGGTATATAAAAGGCTAACATTGGGGGGAGGTGGGTGACAAGTACATGGAAACATTGGGCTCATTGAGCTTGGAAGCCAATGTTTATTTTCATGGATATTAAAACATAAGGTCTTTGTGAGGAATTGTATTATCCTATTTTAAGAGTATGATTGGCCCTCCATCTGTGAGTTCCACATCCACGAATTCAACCAACTTTGGATTGAAAATATTTGTGGGGGGAAAAAACCACGAGTCTATCTTTACTGAACGTGTTCAGATTTTTCTTGTCCTTATTTGGTAAATAATGCAGTATAACAACTATTTACATAGCATTACATTGTAGTAGGTATAATCTACCAGTGATTTAAATAAATAAGAGGACATGAATAGGTTATGTGCAAATACTATTCCAGTTTACACCAGAGACTTGAACATCTGTGGATTTGGTATCATTGGAGTCGGAACCAAACCCCCACAGATACCGGGGGGTTAACTGTCTATTAGTAATAAGAATCTTACAGATTTATAACAATGTACTCGTTTTCTCTTGCTACTGTTAAAATCACCACACATGGGGGCAGCGCCTGTGGCTCAGTTGGTAAGGCGCCGGCCCCATATACCGAGGGTGGCGGGTTCAAACTCGGCACCGGCCAAACTGCAACCAAAAAATAGCCGGGCGTTGTGGCGGGCGCCTGTAGTCCCAGCTACTTGGGAGGCTGAGGCAGGAGAATCGCTTGAGCCCAGGAGTTGGAGGTTGCTGTGAGCTGTGTGAGGCCACGGCACTCTACCGAGGGCTAGAAAGTGAGACTCTGTCTCTACAAAAAAAAAAATAAATAAATAAAAAATAACCACACATGTGACTTAAAGAAACATAAATTTATTATGTTACAGTGCTGGAGGTCAGGAGTCTCACTAAACTAAAATCAAGGTGTCAGCTAGGCTGTGTTTGTTTCTGGATGTTGGGGAGTATAATCCATTTTCTTTCCAGCGTTTAAAGGTGATCTGAATGTGATAGCTTGCAGCCCCTTCCTCCGTCTTCACCCCAGCAACTGTCCAGTCGAGTCCTTTTTGTATTACATCTCTTCACTCCTGACACCCTTATCCTTTCTTCACTTTTAAGAACCTTCATGATAACTTTTGGCTCACCTAGGTAATCCAAAATAATCTCCCCACCTCAAAGTCAGCTAATAAGCAAACTTAATTCTTTCTACAACTTTAATCTCCCTTTGGCAAGTAGCACCTCACAGGTTTGCAGGACTGGGGTGTGGATATCTTTGAGAGCCGTTAGTCTGCCTACCATATGCAGTTTCGTACTTATGTTCAGAAGAAAAACATAATCTTGTCAGCACCTTCTAAGAACACACAAGGTGCTTCCTCCACACATTGGTACCTTTTGATTTGATCAATAAAATCCAGTTACTCCTAAAGAAAAAAGAAATTGTATAGCTACGTGTGTATATATACTCAGGAGGCTGAGGTGGTGGGATCACTTGAGCACAGGGGTTCAAAGCTGCAGTGAGCTATGATCATGCTCTTGTACTCCAGCCTGGGTGACATGGTAAGCAAGACCCTGTCTCAAAGCAAAAAAAGGAGAGAGGCTGTAAAAAGTGAAGATGAAAACATTTGAAACCTCATTGAGAAAGGAATGGGATTCAGAATATATAAAAGTATGAGTTCTCACTAGCAAATGGTCAACCTAAATGAACAGAGAACATCACCAGTAAGTACCCAAAACGTGTCAACCTCGATAGTAATCAGAGAGATGTGCATTAGCTCACAGGGAGATGGTCATAATCCACGGGGTTAGGCAAAAACTGAGGAGCTGACAATATCAAATGAAATGTTGGCAAGGTCGTAAAGGAAAGGAAATTCCTGTACTCTGCTGGAGGGAGTACAAATCAGTGCACCCACTTTGGGAAACAGTCCTGCAATTCCCTCTCTCGGGACGGGCCCTGGAGAAATCCAGCCACATGTGCACCAAGATCCTTCTACCAGAATATTCACAATGTCATCTTTAATACCCCCGAACCGGAAAGGAGAGGTCCACCAGGAGAAGGCATGAACTATGGTACCATCACATAATGGGGAAACATACAGCAATTAAAATGAGTTCAACTGCAGCCACTCAGCAATGTGGATTTTGCTAGTGAAAAGATAATAAAGAAAAGATTACATACAATGTCATCTCCATTAAAGCCAAAGTTAAGGCTGGGTGAGGTGGTTCACACCTGTAAGCCTCGCACTGTGGGTGGTCGTGGCAGGTGGATCGCCTGAGCTCAGGACTTCAAGCCCAGCCTGAGCAAGAGCAAGACCCCATCTCTACTAAATATTGAAAAACTAGCCAGTGTTATGGTGAGCACCTATAGTCCCAGCTACTTGGGAGGCTGAGGCAAGAGAATCACTTGAGCCCAAGAGTTTGAGGTTGCTGTGAGCTGTGACACCGGGGCTCTACCCCAGTGTGACAAAGTCTCACTCTATCTCAAAAACAAAACAAAACAAAAAACAAAATTCTGAAGTTAAGTAAGAAAATTACTATCACAGAAGTCAGGATGTCAGTTACCTTTAGCCGGTTGGGAGGACACAGGACTTCCCTGGTACTAGCAATGTTTTGTTTCAGGAGGTGAGAGCGACATGGATGTTTGTTTTATATTTATTATTATTATTATTATTATTATTTGTAGAGGCAGAGTCTCACTTTATCGCCCTCAGTAGAGTGCCGTGGCGTCACACGGCTCACAGCAATCTCCAGCTCTGGGGCTTAGGCAATTCTCTTGTCTCAGCCTCCCAAGCAGCTGGGACTACAGGCGCCCACCACAACTCCCGGCTATTTTTTTGTTGCAGTTTGGCCGGGGGCCGGGTTTGAACCTGCCACCCTCGGTATATGGGGCCAGTGCCCTACTCACTGAGCCACAGGCGCCACTCTGTTTTATATTTCTTTAAACTGTGTCTGTGTATTTTATGCACTTTCTTATAAATAAGATTTTTGTCTCCATTTAGTAAACAAAAGTGCTGCCTTGTGAGTTGCCCTCAAAACAAAAATGCATCAAGTTTAAATTTTTGAATTAAATTGTGTCTGCCACAAAAAGGATCTATTGAAATCCTAACCACCCAGAAACTCAGAATCTAGAAGGATTTGGGGATAGGATCATCATCTTTCTGTCATTAGTTGATGTACTGGAGTACAGTGAGCCCTCAATCCACACGACTGGTACCCTTATAAGAAGATGACCAGGTGAAGACAGAGGCACACAGGCAGATGCCATGTGGAGTTGCCCACCACCAGCCAAGGGATGCTAAAGATTGCGGGCAAAGAAGGATTTCCCTGTAAGTTTCAGAGGGAGCACATCCCTGCCAGCACCTTGACTTTGGGCTTCTGGCCTCCAGCATGGTAAAAGAATAAATTTCTGTTGTTTTAAGACACCCAGACTCATTTCCTTCCAGCAGCCCTGAGAAAGAAACACGCCCCCGTGCCCTGAGGGCTGCCTGTGCACCTTCAGTGGAAGGTCCCCTGAAGGCCCTGGGCTAGGGCAGGCTAACAGCCGCTTCACTGCTTGGCAGATGTAGATGCGAAGTTAGTCTCTAGGAATGTTACTTTTACATCTTTCAGCCTCATGATAATTTTATCTACACACCCAGATGCTACTCAGTAGAGTATCAAATCTTAGTACATGAGAACCTTCAGAGAAAAATCTTAGGCACAACACGTAGGACTTTCTTGACATGTAACTTAAAGAAACCATTTTTAACACTACTTACACCTAGAATTCAGTTTGAAATTGAAGCAGGTACCCAATGAACACCAGTGTGATCTACAGTGATGATGGTGATAATGACAGTGGAGAAAAAACACAAATTCCAGACAGGATTTCTTTTCCTTCTGTTGTGGAAATCAGCAAGTAAAAATGAATTACGAAGTGGGTTGGAGCTGACCAAGAGATGTTGTGTGGTCTGTGTGAGGTCCTGGAGTCTTGTGATCATCTGATTATCGCTAACAAGGTAGGCATCGTGGATGACAAGAGGGAAGACGGCTTGCTGGAGGGTGAGGTAATCACCCGGGAGAGGGCCACTGCAATCTTATATTTGACAATTAATTTTGCATTAAAATAGCCACATTACAGTCCCCAGGAGATGCTGCTGCTGCACAGAATTCACGTTGACGGGGACGCAGAAGATGACCTCAGCATCAGCCCTCTGCTGCCTCTCTGCCTGTGTCCGTGCCTGCAGGGCAGCTGCCTGGCGCAAGCCACCCAGGCTTCACATCGCCGTCCCCTCACATACGGTGATTTATGTCATAGCAGTGGAATGCAACATCCTCTTTGCACTTAATAATATAGAAGCATTTATTAAAGACTGTAATCATAAGATGGTTCTATCAGGGGCCATAGTCAAAAAGTTATTAATTCCTAGGATCACCCTCCAGATACTTACAATCTAAAAGGGGTCTGCATCTACTTCCGGCAGCCAGCCACTACAAGCCAGGTGCAGGATTTCTGCAGATAATGTGCATTTTAAGGTTGAAAAGCAGGTATTAATACACGGTGTAGTAGGGCTTGGCTAGGGCTGCCTTAACAAGGCACCGGAGACCAGGGGGCTTAACAGAAACATCTTGTCTCCCACATCCAGAGGTTACAAGTCCAAGATGAAGGTGTTAGGAGAGTTGCTTCCTTCTACGGCCTCTCTCCGTGGCTTATAAATAACCATTTTGTCTCTGTCTCTTCTCATCAGCTTCCCTTTGTGTGTGTCTCCATATCCAAATTTCCCCTTCTAAAAAGGACACCGTCATACTGAAGTAGAGCCCACGCCCAGTGACCTCATTTTAACTTGATTACACTGTAAAGATGCTGTGTCCAGATACAATCCGAGTCCCAGGTAGTGGGGTTTAGGATTTCAACACGTGAGCTTTTGTGGGGAAGCAGTGCCTAATTCAGCCCATAACGAATGTGGGTGTGGATTATGGGCTTTACAGAGTAAGAAAGGGAAGCTCTCAGCTCTTTAGACAGCCCCGTACATCTTCACGATGAAGCTGAGATTTTGTTAACGCTACGTAGGACGCGAGCAGGCTAGGCGTAAAGAGATATTCAAGAACACACTGCCTTTATGTTCCTGTTGTCGTCAGTGCCTGCCGAATCTAGGGAAAAGCTCAGCCCATGGAATAATAGTCCCTTTCCCTTTTTTTTGAGACAGAGTCTTACTTTGTCATCCTCAGTAGAGTGCTGTGGTGTCATAGCTCACAGGAACCTCAAACTCTTGGGCTCAAGCGATCCTCTTGCCTCAGTCTCCCAAGTAGCTCAATGACCAGCGCCTGCCACAATGCCTGGCTAGTTTTAGAGACAGGGTCTCACTCTTGCTCAGGCAATTCACCCACCTCAGCCTCCTGGAGTGCTGGGATTACAGGTGTGAGCCACCATGCCCAGCCTCAATAATCCCTTTTCTAACTGCACATCTCACTACCTGATTCAGACTCATTAGATAAGCTGAGCCCGCTGCCACTGGTACTTCTGGGATGTCACCAGGCTGGAACGGGGTATGGCCTGGTCTGAGGCCATATGCTGTCCTACCAGGCAGCGTCACAGATCTGCATGTGCAAACCACATGTATTCGTACTGAAGCCTCCTAAATCTTGCCTTCCCCCTCCTTTCTTACTAAGAATACTTTTTCCTTTTCTTTCTTTCTTTCTTTTTTTTTAAATAGAATTTCCCTGTGTCACCCTGGCTAGAGTGCAGTGGCATCATCATAGCTCACTGTAACCTCAACTCCTGGGCTCAATGATCCTCCTGCCTCAGCTTCCCAGGTAGTTGGGACTATAGACATGCACCACAATGCCCAGCTAAGTTTTCTCTTTGTTTTAGAGCAAATTTATTTCAGGTTAATGTGAGAGTACAACCAAGTCAAAATATTTGATTTTGTTAGGTACTAGAGTCCCTCTTGTAGTTATGTCCCACACAAAAGGTGTGCCAAACACCCCCACCCTGTGCCCATTCAGTGAGAGCACCCTGACCCCCTCCCCTTTCCTCATTACCCCTCCCCCCAACTTGATTTGAAATGAGTTTTTCTCCTATGTGGGCATGCATCAGATAGTCTACTGGCTTCATACTAGTATTAATTTGATAATTGCTTTTCCATTCTTGAGATACTTTACTAAGAAGAATGTGTTTCAACTCCATCCAGGATATTACAAAAGATATGGAATCACCATCTTTTTTATGGCTTAATAGTATTCCATGGTGTGCATGCACCACAATTTGTTAATCTGTTCCTGAGGTGATGAGCATTTAGGTAGTTTTCATATCTTGGCAATTGTAAACTGAACTGAGATAAACAATCTAGTACAAATATCCTTATGATAAAATAATTTTTTTTCTTCTGGGTAAATTCCTAGTAGTGGGATTGTGGCATCAAATGGGAGATGCAATTTGAGATCTTTGAGGCGTCTCCATACTTCTTTCCAAAGAGGCTGTATTAGTTTGCAGTCCACCAGCAGTGAAGGAGTGTTTTCTTCTCTCCACATCTGCACCATGGTGTCTCCCTATGCTGCCCAGACTGGTCCGGAACTCCTGCCCGCAGTGATTTTCCACTTTGGTCTCCCCAAGTGCTGCAATTACAAGCATGAGCCACAGTGTCCAACCATTTTGTTCCTTCATTTTTTAACTGAAGTGAAATCCACATCACACAAAATTTACCATTTTAAAGCGGACAATTTAGCACATTCACAACAGGTTCACAGCTGCCACTACTTAGTTTCAGACTTTTTCATCACCCCCAAAGGAAACCCCATTCCAGAAGTTACTGCATATTACCCCCTCTACCCTACCCCTCAATACCGTCCCCATTCTGTCTCTATGAAGCTACCTGCTCCAGACATTTCATATGAATGGAATCCTAAGATATATGACCTTTTGTGTCTAGTTTCTTTTATTTTGCCCAGTATTTTGCAGTGAGCTACAATTGTACCACTATACTCCAGCCTGGACAACAGAGCTGTTCAGCTTTGTCTCTAAAAAAAAAAAAAAAAAAGAGCAAAAGAAATAGTAAAAACATTTCTTCAATACTTGATTTTAAAATGATTAAAGTTGTATATGGGCATACTTTTTAAAAACTAAATAATAAAAATAGCTGGGCATTGTGGTGGGCACCTACAGTCCCAGCTACTCAGGAGGCTGAGGCAAGAGAATCGCTTAAGCCCAGGAGTTGGAGGTTGCTGTGAGCTGTGTGATGCTATGGCACTCTACCGAGGGCCATAAAGTGAGACTCTGTCTCTACAAAAAAAAAAAAAAAAAAACTAAATAATAGTACAAGGCTTATAATTTTAGAAAATACCCCTCGTCCCATCCCCAGATCGCAATTCACTTCCCAGTGTTGTCAGCCATACTTTTTATGTTGTTTTGTTTTGAAATAAGATCTCCCTGGGTTGCCCAGGCTAGAGGGCAGTGGTATCATCACAGGTCACTGCAACCTCCAACTTCTGGACCCAAGTGATCCTCCTGCCTCAGCCTCCTGAGTAGCTGGGACTACAGGCGCCCACCATACCTACTTAATTTTCCTTTTTTGTTTTGTTTTGTTTTTTGTGGAGACAGAGTCTTGCTATATTGTGCAGTCCACCTTGACCTTTTAAAGTTCAGGGATTACAGGTGTGAGCCACATGACCCTGCCTCAGGCCTATTTCTTACCCCCTTCTTTCTTGGTGCTGTGCAGCCCCCACCTGAAGATAATAACTCCAGGACTCATCCTCCAGCTCCTATGGGAAGAGGTTGGATTTCTGGCACTACAGTGTTGAGAGGGGACGTGGTGGCCAGCCCCACATCTCGGCTCACCTTCCCTGGTGACCACAACTCTGTTCACCGACATTTCACTCTGCTAAGCCAAATATTTGTTGGCATTTCTTGTACACTGCTCTCTCTTTGCCCATGTGTATTAATTTGTCCATTTTATTCCTTTCCTGGCATTTATCGAGAGGTCTTGCATGTGCTCAATCCACCTTGCTTAACAGGAAGTTAGTCTAGTAAATTCCTTTTTGCAATACTTTTGTCTTCCTTTTAACTTTTTAAAATGCCACATGCTTGCTGCAGAAAACATAAACAAAAGGAGAAAAAAAATAAATTACTCTCCAGGTTTGCTTTCCTACCAAGCCCAAGCCGAGATGATTTGAGCGTGAGTAGTTTTGCAGGGAGGTGATCCCCGGAAGCTCAGTAAAGGAGTGCAGAAATGAAAGAAGGAGAGGAAAAGAAAGAGCTCACTAAGGAGCTTTGATGGCTATCAAAGTTTCTGCTATCGGTCCCTGGGGCTCATTCAATGGGATGGACACACTCAGCAAAGGACACGTCTGTCATCTGTAGGGGTGCCCCTGGGACATCAGCTTCCTGCACTATACACCACCCAGAGATGCCCTTAGACAGAGAGACTAGGAAACTCTTGGCCTGACATGAAGGTGGTGTCATGAGGGTGGGTCAAGACACCAACCACGTCTGCTCAAGAGACCTAGAATCCCATCACCCAGAGGAAACAACTTAGCATCTTACTGTATTTCTTTCCGGTTTCTTTGTATAATTATGTACACATATATTCTTTTACCAAAATGGGACCACACGGTGCACACACTGATTGTATTCACTTATGACATTGTACAGAATCTTCCAACATTTGTAACATACCCTCTTTAGTTGTAATGATTAAGAATGGGAGTCAGAAGCTCAACTGCCTCTGCAAATACTGGCTCTGCCACTTACTACTGAGGGATTGAGCATCCTCCACCAGCTTCCTGAGCTATGAAATGGAAGCAGTAATCCCCCTGTCTCACAGGGTTGTTGGAAAGCTGAAACAAGTTTTTGCTTGTCAAGTTCTTAAAAATCTGCTTGGCACATAGTAAGTGCTCGATAAATGTTAGCTGTCTGTTATTCTACACCATTTGGACGATTGTTTAGTATTTCATTGTGTGGGTGTGTTATAATTTACTTGATCATCTCTGTCCTATCAACTAGGATTATAAATCATTTAGATAAAATAATCAACAACTCGATTAACATCTT
Organism: Nycticebus coucang; assembly: GCF_027406575.1. NCBI lineage: Eukaryota > Metazoa > Chordata > Mammalia > Primates > Lorisidae > Nycticebus > Nycticebus coucang. The sequence continues at coordinate 11,394,588 of NC_069792.1, forward strand.
TAGAGCTAAATCTTTGGGGATATCAACTATTTCTTTAGAATACATTCTTGGAAATAGAATTACTGATTTATAAAAGCATGAATATTATTAAGGATTTTATATCTGTGTAATTTCCCTCCAGAAATGTGCCAATTTATTCGCACAACCAGACTTTGAGAGTTTCCTCTCCTTGTACTCTATTACCAACAGTAGAAATTTTTATTTGAACAATATATTTTTAACAACTGAATGAGCACATCTTTTGTTGCAGTGTCATTTACTGAGAAGTTCCTCCATCTGGCGAGGTGGCTCACGCCTGTAATCCCAGCACTTTGGGAGGCTGAGGCAGGAGGATTGACTTGAGGCTAGGAGTTCAAGACCAACCTGGGCAATTGAGGAGATACTGTTGCTATTAAGAAAAAAAAAAGAGTCATGTTTCCTTATGGTATTTAAATACTTTAATTCCAGACTAAATTTTCATACCCTATTTGGACTCGATTCTGAAATTCTTATTGTGTCATAAATGTATATATTTGCCTGATAGTACCACCTCTGGAGATCCTCAAAATTCCAGTGGGATTTCTAAAAATTGTGCTAAATGTGCCATTTAATTTTGGGAAAAGTTGATATTGTTATAATAGCAGGTGTTCTCATGCAGGAACAAGATATGCCTATCCACGTAATGAGGACTGGTAAAAACTAGAGATTAGAGATAATGACATTCACTCCAGAAAAACTTCTGGTTTGGGGAACTCTGTTTTCAAAATCTAAAATTAGTTTTGCTTCTACATTTTCAAATTTAGTGCACTTCAGGGAGCAAATTTCTTCCCATTTTACCTTTTTGTTTGACTAAATCTAAGGCATTCTACATTTCTGCGAACTCCCAGTTGTATCAGTTCTTTTCTATTTTCAACTGCTTATCTTCTCACCTATACATCTTAAGAGAAGTTTACTTTATTATTCCAAAAAAGAGCTTTCTCTTAATTAACTAATTTATTTCATTTATTTATTTTTTGAGACAGCGTCTCACTGTGTCACCCTTGGTAGAGTGCCGTAGCATCACAGCTCACAGCAACCTCCAACTCTTGGGCTTACACAATTCTCTTGCCTCAGCCTCCCAAGTAGCTGGGACTGCAGGCACCCACCACAACGCCCAGCTATTTTTTTGTTGCAGTTGTTTAGCTGGCCCAGGCTGGGTTCGAACCCGCCACCCTCAGTGTATGTGGCTGGTGCTGCATCCAGGGTGCTACTGGTGCAGAGCCAGCTTTCTCTTATTTTAGCTGAAAAATGTCATCCAAAAATAAACAGCAAATATTCACTCAATATGCACTGGACTGGGCTCAGTGACTGTAGCTCAAGCAGCTAAGGCGCCAGCTACATACACCAGAGCTGGCGGGTTCAAACCCAGCCCCGGCCTGCCGAACAGTAATGACAACTATAACCAAAAAATAGCCAGGCGTTCAGGTGGGTGCCTGTACTCCCAGCTACTTGGAAGGCTGAGGCAAAAGAATCACTTAAGCCCAGGAGTTGGAGGTTGCTGTGAGCTGTGATGCCCTGACACTCTACCCAGGGCAACAGCTTGAGGCTCTGTCTCAAAAAAAAAAAAAAAAAAAAAATGCACTGGACTCAACATGAGTGAGCACTCAGCAACTGCTGAATATTTGCAAGGTAAATACAGTAAATCATATTAATGTACTACTTGATAACATAATGTGATGTTCTTTTATATATAGCATCCATTAATGACTGTCAAGGTCATTGCTTATAGCCTAATAAGAAAGCTTTCCACATTAAAGTCCTGCTCAGCAGGCTGGCTCTTGCTGACTTCTCTTAACCTTGTCCTGGAGGTAAATTGCACTTGATTGGCACTACGGTCTGTTCCTTCCACCCCAGAGACTCTGCAAAGACGTGCTGCTTCTGTAGGCCCTCTGCAGTCCATGCAGTGCCCTCTGCAGTCCACGCAGTGACGTCAGCCCTGCTTTCTCCCACCTGCCCTTCCGACCCGCTCAGTCCCTCTGGACCTGACTTCCTGCTCCTCTCCTCTGCAGACTTTTTGCTGCATTGCTGAGATGTTTACAGCAGCACCATTGGAAACAGCAAGAAATTGGAAACAACTTAAACTCATCAACAAGGGAATCATAAAGTACAATTGTCCCATTCTGCAACTAACTAGCAGGGTGATCTTGAGCAGGTACGTTACTTAACTCTTTTGAACCTCAATTTTCTGAATAAAACAGAGATATGGGCCAGGGATGGTGGTTCCTGCCTGGCCTGTAAAAGTTTCTGCTAGAGGTCCCTGGGGCTTCTTCTACTGGGGCCCCTCAGAGACACAGGGAAGGACACACTCCGCTAAGGACACTTCTGTCATCTGTAGGGGATGCTCTCAGGACATCAACTCCCTGGCATTCTGGTCTGACCTGTACACCAGCCAGAGGTGCCCTTAGGCACAGAGAGGAGGTCAGGAGTTTGGAGACCAACCTGGGCAATAACAAAACCCCACATGTACAAAAAATACAAAAATTAGCTGGGCATGGTGGTGCATACCTGTAGTCCCAGATTTTGGGGATGCTGAGCCAGTAGCATCATTTTAGCCTAGGAGTTGGAGGTTGCAGTGAGCTATGATGACATGATGAGGCCACTGCCCTCTAGCCCAGGGCAACAGAGGGAGATGCTGTCTCAGAACAAAACAACACAAAACCACATAGCTCATGTCTGTAATCCTAGCACTTTGGGAGTCCAAGGCAGGAGGACCCTTGAGCTCTGGAGTTGGAGACCAGCCTGAGCAACAGTGAAATCCCATCTCTACTAAAAATAGAAAAATTCGCCAGACGTTGTGGTGGGCACCTATAGTCCTGGATACTTAGGAGGCTGAGGAAGGAGGATCGCTTGAGCCCAGGAGTTTGAACTTGCTGTGAGCTGGTATGTCCCAGTACTGTAGCCTGGGTGATGGAGTGAGGCTCTGTCTCAAAAACAAAACAGAAAAAAAAAAAAAAACCCATTGAATGTACAACACAAGAGTGAAGCCTAAGTTTGAACTGCTGACTGTAGTCAGGAATAACAATCAATATACACTCACTTGTTATAACAAATTACCATCTTAATGCAAGATGTTGATAGTAGGAGAAATGGGGTAAGGAAGTTATATGGAAACTTTTCTTTAAATCTGAAACTGCTAAAACAATCGTCTATTAATTTTTTTTTAAATAGTCTTTTTTTTTTTTGAAGTGTAAAAGATGAGGTTTATGTTTCCCAACAGCAAATCTTCTGACTGGAAGCCATGGGCTGAGCCCTAGGAATTTCTTTTCTTTTCTCTTCCTCTTTTTTCATTTTCTTTCTTTCTTTTTTCTTTTTTTAACTCTGGGTCCTAATCTCTAATGAAAGAGCTCCAGTAATTTATTACAGCTCAACGCTGTTTGGGTTCAGAGTCATGCCCAGATACTTGCAAGCTGAAGCATCAAGCATGCAAATGGCAGACAGATTTAGCTGGTTTCTTTGCATAGACAGAAACCCCGTGAAAAATCAAAAGTTGCTGTCCTCTCTGATCTCCTCAGTATCCTTCCCCCTCACCCCCCAGCCCACATTGCCTTTTTACTCAGGGCTGGATAGAACTCGACTGTCAGACTCTGTTTCTCAGTCCGGTTCAGACCCACATGAAAAGACCTTTCCCTAGTTGTCCCAGTGGCTTCATCTCTCACCAGTCCTGGACGGGGCAGGTGGTCTATTTCCAGTGTATGCTCATTTTTATATCCCTCTGGCCCAATGAGTACCCTCTTCCTCCAGCTTCCAGTACAGTTCTCGTTTGTTTACCTGGACCCCTGGGAGGTATCTCACTTTCGGATTCAGTTCCCACCAGAATATAAACTCCAGAGAGCAGGCTGTGGTATTTCCACTGTCTTCTCCTGTGTATCTCCTGCACCTGAAACAGAGCCTCATTCACAGAAGAATAAATGACACTTGATGACTAAAGAAAGGAAAAATGTATACATAGTTTTTCCAAGTGTCCTTTCTTGGGGGGGGACCCTCTCTCCTTTTCTCTAAGATCATGTCCTTTCACATTCTTCTGTTAAAATGACTTTTCTCTAGTAATAGAAAGTGTCTCTATGAAAGGGACATTTACTTTTCACTGTCCTTTGTACCTTTTGATATTATGTATTCAAAATGAATAAATGAAAGTTAAAAATAAGATAAAAATAAAATAATTTGTCTTTTCTTTTATGACAGCAACTCTTTCATGTCTATAATTGGCGAAATAAAAATGAACAATATTAATTTCCTAAATGTTTTAATTTGCCCCCCCCTTTTTAACTAATAGGAGAACTGTCCAATCCCAAAGCACTGAACATAGTACCTCGCACATAGTGCTCAAATATTCGTAACTTTCTTTTTTATTTTATTTTATTTTTTTAGACAGAGTCTCAACCTGTCGCCCTTTGTAGAGTGCCACGTCATCATAGCTCACAACAACCCCAAACTCTTGATCTCCAGCGATGCTCCCGTCTCTGCCTCCAGAGTAGCTGGGACTACAGGCTCCGGTGCCACTGCGCCGTTAAGACGAGATTTCACTCCAGCTCAGGTTGGTGTCCAACTCCCGAGCTCAAGCAATCCACCTGCCTCAGTCTCCCAGAGTGCTAGGATCACAGGTGCGAGCCGGATCACCTTCCATGGGTACAAAAATTTGATAAGGAAGCAATCACCTCGAGTTCACAAGGTTTGGGGTTAGTGTGTGGACCTCACAACAATAAAAGTGTCCATTCTGACACTGTTGAGAGCCTTTATCACCTGTCACAGCACTCTAACAACAAAGCCCTGGGGGCTTTCCTACCACCGGGCCCGCCCCCTCGCTTCTCAGGCTTCCTCCAACCCCACGCGCAGTTGGGGTGCGCCCTGGGCAGCGCAGTTGGGGTGCGCCCTGGGCAGCGCAGTGTGGGCTGTGGCTCTAGGGAGACCGCCTGGGTATCTTGTTGCAATCGCGGTAGGTGCACGTGGGGCCGTGTCTCCCTTAGTCAGAGGCTTGCTACAAACACAGGCTCCGGGGCCGCGGACTCTGAGTGGGAGTGGGAGTCGCCCCGAGTGTGGTTATAAAGATGCTCCGAGAGACCTTCCCCAGCGCCTGTGGCCCTCTCTGCCCCTGTCCCCTCTTCCCCTGTAGCTGCAAGCCGAGGAGCGCCAAGGATTGCCCGGAGCCGCAGGTGCCCGAGGCGGCCGAAAAGGCTGGAAGGAATCTACCCAGCGTCTCAGAGGGTATTCAGACTCTGGTCCAGAACCGGGAGAAAATAAATAAAACGTGTTGTTTTAAGCCGCCCGGTCTGCAGTATTTTGTTACAGCAGCCGTGGAGACCAATACAGATTTAAAGCGTAATATTTACCCAGAGAATGACAATCCTCCCACCATGGTTGTTTGTTGATCTTACCTTGAAGGTGATGACATATAATTTGAACCACAGTTCAAGCTCTGTGAGGTGCTTGTGCCTTTTTTACATCCACCCCCGTCCTTTCACTTCCCACAAACAGGCTAAAATGGCACACACAGTGTACACTTCCTGAGCCGTGGGGGCTTCTAGTTGGTCTCGGATTGGGCTGCCCCGGGGCTGAAAGGTGTGCAGGACTGTTAAGATACAGACTCCCAGCCAGAGGGTCCAGGTGTGGTCAGGCGCAGCCTCAGACCACACTTGCTGCAGCAAGACCTTTAGTTCACAACCCAGCCTGGTCCCTGAGAAAAGAGCGGCTCAATTAGAAGCAGCAAGTAATGGATGTGGGGAAAGGACAAGGTTTCTCAAATATGGTGTGAATCGGAAGATACAATCCCAGGGCTCTTGAGATTCATGCTTTAATAGAGACAACATGGACCCCATTTCACCAGAATTACTTTTTTATTGCCAAGGTCTTAGATGTTTTGGATTCTAACTTACTCATGAAAAAAGTGTTAAGACGCCTTGCCCACCATCCTAGGGATTTTGTTATCAGTCTCCTAGTTACCAGCGTGTGTCAGTTGACTTTCTCTCTCAGATGTTAAACACTTAAAGATGCCTTCATTATAATAACATTTAATCTAAATAATACTTTTACAGGAAGTTCCATTTTCTTCCATTTGTCAAACATCTAATTATTTAAGCAGAGAAATTTATTGTTGGGATACTTCAATCACCATATAAGTATGAGGATGGGGTAGAATAAAATATCAGCTAACATCGCTTTTTCTGTTAATATTTGACAGTGTGAGGAGTGGATTTCAGCAGATTAAGAGCAGCCTGAAGGGTACATCAGAAACATAAGCTCTTGCTTCTGGGATACGGCATTACACGTAACCTTAGCCACCCGCTCACATCACTGCAGAGAAGTGCCAGACACTGAGATGGCCACACTGTGCGCAAACACCCGCCTCCCCCACCACGGATTGCATTTCTTTAGTGGGTTTTATTACAGTGAAGAAAACCTTTTTATTTCCTTCACATGATTTGACACTAAAAAATATTAAGAAGAACTTAGCAAAACCAAAGCCATGACCCAGAAACCCAAGGTGTTGTGTATGTATCATTTTTATTTTTGGGACCAGTTTTATTATTTTTGGAACTATTACAAGACTTCTATTAAATATGTTCAATGCTAAGAGGAAACAGACTCCTGGCAAATGTGGAAAACCAATTACAGAAATTTGAGAGTTGGGGAAACACAGGGAGGGACAGAGACGTTTGTCCTCCCCGGTCTCCCATTGCTGAAAACACTTAAATGGTGGAATCACCACAAAGAAAACCATGTCTGTTTCAGTGTGGCCCCGATTTTCCTGTGTATACGCAAAAGACAGTAAATGATATTTTTGAGTTAAATCTACTTCTAATGCAGGAGAGTACAACACAGAATTACTTTTCTTAAGGCAAATCTGATAAAGGAAAAAGTAATATAACTTAGAGAATTATCCACTAAGAGCAAAGGAAAAAGCTTCACTACTAATAAAGAAATCAAATTACACTAAATTTAAAAGCACCTGAATTATAAGTATTAATTTATCAAACTTTCGGGAGCATATCTGCTGTAAACAGTGTCATAAAATCTTGCTAACTTGTACATACTGATTAAGGGATGTAATTTTATCCACATAAATGCTGACAAGATCGAAATAAAGGAAACTTCAACTTTTAAAAACTAGAAAGCTGATCAGAAAAAGAATCAATAGAGGAAACAGAACTTATTTTCAATTATTATTCATCTATCACTTTATGAAGTTCTATCAAGCTTGAGACTTTGTGCTAAGTGCCAGAGACTATAAATGAGTGAGGCACCCATCTGTGACCTTAAAGAACTTCTAGTTTTGGAAATGCAAGGCAGCAATTAAAACACAGTACAGGAAATGCAAAAACAGAGGCAGTAGTCCATGTGGAAGGAGCTCAAGGAAGTCTTCATGGAATATCCTTGACAGAAAGAGCAGCACAGCCAAGGTTCAGAGTGGGGGAGGGGGAGGTAGTGGGTGTAGCAGAGAACAAGGATCAGAAGGGAAAGGTCAGAGACTAGACTGGAGGTAGAGCTCAGGGCTGGAGCACATGGGTGTGTGACACAGGCACCATCCAAGGGGGAAATGAAAGGCATATTCACTTGGGACTTTTGAAAAGGCAGCCTTTGATGAAGTCCGTGTTAGTAAGGACAATGGAGAGTGTTGAGGAATGCAGAGGGCTGTGATGGGGGAAAAAGAAAGGGGGGTGGAGGGAGAGAAGGGAGGAAGGAAGAGAAGGAAAGGAAGAAAGGAAGAAAAGAAAGAGAGAGGAAGGAAGGGAGGGAGGGAGGAAAGAAGAGAAGGAAAGGAAAATAGGAAAGGAAAGGAAGAAAGAAGAAAAGAAAGAGGACGGAGGGAGAGGCAGAGCTAAGGGAATTTATAAGGTGAGGCCCCCATGGACCAGCAGCAGTGGGAAGCCACCCCTGCCCTATCCTGAGGGGCTATAGAGAAAGGGGCCTTGCCAGAACCTGCTGTGCGCTGGGGCCAAGGGAGAGTACTCACCTGAGAAATTCTAGGACACACCTTAGTAAAACTTGGTGCTTGTTATCCAATTTAAAATATTTTTACGTGGCTGGGCATGGTGGCCCACACCTATAATCTTAACACTCTGTGAGGATAGAAGGATTGCCTGAGCTCAGGAGTTTGAGACCAGCCTGAGCAAGAGCAAGACCCTGTCTCTATTAAAAATAGAAAAACTAGGGCGGCGCCTGTGGCTCAGTGAGTAGGGCACCGGCCCCATATGCTGAGGGTGGTGGGTTCAAACCCAGCCCCGGCCAAACTGCAACAACAACAACAAAAAAAATAGCTGGGCCTTGTGGCAGGCACCTGTAGTCCCAGCTGCTTTGGAGGCTGAGGCAAGAGAATCCCGTAAGCCCAAGAGTTAGAGGTTGCTGTGAGCCATGTGACGTCATGGCACTCTACCTGAGGACAGTACAGTGACTCAGTCTCTACAAAAAAAAAAAAAAAAATAGAAAAAATAGTTGGGTGTTGTGGCATGTGCCTGTAGTCCCAAGCTACTAGGGAGGATCACTTGAGCCCCAGAGTCTGAGGTTCCTATGAGCTATGACACCAGGGCTCTCTAGACAAGGTGACAGAGTGAGACCCTGTCTCAAAAATAAATACATATTTTTATACATTTGTATCATGTTTTAATAGTTTGATTTGAAAACTATCAGAGGGTAAATCTTAATTATGGGACTTAGTTTAAAACACACACACAAAATAAATAAATAAATAAATAAAAACACACACACACACACACACACATACACACACCCATCAGCTACTATAAGGCCAGGTATTCCTCTTCAGTTGGGCCTGCAGAGGTGTCCTGCAGGCTGTGCCTGTCACCCACTGGCAGCAGTGTGACTCACTGTGTTGGCCTTGCCAGCTGCTGCCACCTCCTCCATGCTGCTCCATGGGCTTCCCTGCCAGATTCACAGGACTTGGAGAACTGTTTGTTGGCCAAAGATAAAGAGCATTAAGTGCTAAGTATGGGTGGGAGGTGGAAGTGGGAGGATGGGTGGATACCATCCTTTTGTCCCTCTCAGCCCCCAGAATATCAAATCCTCACACTGATCCTTAATCACAAAAGTTAAACAGACTCAGCCAACTCAATTTTCAGTGATAATGAGCATCAGAAATCACATGGATTAATGAGTCGCAAATGATCCCTTTCAGAATAATTTTATTTCTAACTTTTTAACCCTGGGCTTGATGGGAAACCGACAACTGTCTTTTTTCTCCTTTCTTTGGCAGAGCCACAGATGAGTAGTAAAAGGGCCACAAGCCCTGAAAACTAAAGTGAATAAAGGGCAAGGTAAATTGGGAAGGTGGGACCAGAGGGGAGGTGCAGAACCACGTCTTAAAGGCACAGTCCTTCCCTTGTCTCCCCCTATGCAACTGAACCTCCAAAAGTCCTGCCTTGAACTCTTGGTTCCTCCTTCCTTCTTCACCTTCTGAAGGACTGAGTGACAACTAGGCATTCAGCCACAATGACTAGGTATGCCAAGAACCCTTCTGGGACTGACGCATCAGATGCCACAAACACAGGCAGTAACACAGGTTCTATGGATTAACACCATGGAAGGAAGAGAGAGAGAGAGAGAGAGAGAGGGAAAAGGAACCAATAGATGGGTGAGAAGACTAAGCCATGCACCACTGTCCATGCTAAAGGTCTGTTTAAAAGAAGACAGAAGATGCAAATTTGAAGGGATATTTCTGTTAAAAATTAGAGGGATGCTTCACTTTCTGTAGCAAAAGAAATATAGGGGGCAGCGCCTGTGGCTCAGTGGGCAGGGCACCGGCCCCATATACAGAGGGTGGCGGGTTCAAACCCCGCCCCAGCCAAACTGCAACAAAAAAATAGCTGGGCGTTGTGGCGGGCGCCTATAGCCCCAGCTACTTGGGAGGCTGAGGCAACAGAATCGCCAAAGTCCAGGAGTTGGAGGTTGCTGTGAGCTGTGTGACACCACAGCACTCTACCCAGGGCATCAGAGTGAGACTCTTTGCTAAAAAAGGAATGAAAGAAAAGAAAGGAGGAAAGGAAAGGAAGAAAAGAAAGAAAGAGAGAGAGAAGGAAGGAAGGAAAGAAGGCAGGCAGGCAGGCACATAGAAAACACATAGCCACACGGCTTTGAACAGTCAGGTAGGATTTTAGCTTGGAATCTCAGCTCTGTGCCCACTGTCAGTCCTTAGGGAAGTTACTGAAACTCTAGACTCAGAGCTGCAATTTCTGTATCTTCACAAATGGGAATAGTGGGGCTGGGTGTGGAGGTGGGCGAGCACCTGTAGTTCCAGCTACTTAAGAGGCTGAGACAAGATGATTGTTTAAGACCAAGAGTTTGAGGTGACTGTAAACTGTGATGATGGCACAACATTCTACCCAGGGTGACAGAGGAACACTGTCTCTCTAACTAACTAAACAAATGAGAATAGTGATTATACCTGCTCCTAGAATTTTTGTGAAGATTAAGGTATATGGAAGTTTCTGTCATATATCAAGTGTTCTACAAATATTATCACTCTGCATGGATTAATTTATGTTATGTACTGAATACCAAAGCAAAAATCCTAAGAGAAGGGCTTGCTGGAAAAGTCTCAAACTTGTTTTTAAAGGCATTTTATACCTGATAGTCTATTTCATATTACGTGATGCTTGCATTCATTATAAACAACTGATTTTTTTTCTTTTTTTTTTTTTTGGCAGGGGCTGGGTTTGAACCCGCCACCTCCGGCATATGGGACCGGCACCCTACTCCTTGAGCCACAGGCGCCGCCCACAACTTACTTATTTTTATTTCACTCAGCTTAATATCCAAATTGTTGGATGTTCAGGAAAAATCAATTTAATAATAAAAATCAACAATTTAAAAGCTAGAGATTTAAATAAAGCTAAATTTTCATCACTTGAACAATTATTTATGTTTCACCTCCAAGGACAGCAGAATCTTTATGCTGAAGATTTCTGCTTTTTCTTTTTTCATAATTTCTGCTTTTTTTATTAGTATTAGATCATAGCTGTGTACATTAATGCTGATAATTTCTGCTTTTTAATTCCTATAAGAAATAGTGATAGGTGAGGGCAAAAAGCCCAGAACAATTGTTATTTGATGAAGATGCAACAACATTTTACAATTTTCTTTACATTTCTTCCCTTGCCATAACAACAATAAAAAATAAATTATATATATACATATATACACACACATATATACATATCTTCACACATATATGTACATATCAGGTTCAGTGCCTCATGCCAGTAATCCTAACACTCTGGTAGTCTGAGCTGGGAGGATCCTATGAGTTTGGGAGTTTGAGACCAGCCTGAGTAAGAGTGAGACCCATCCCTACTAAAAATAGAAAAATTAGCCAGGCAAGGTGATAGATGGTGTAGTCCCAGCTATTCAGGAGGCTGATGCAAGATCGCATGAGCCCAGGAGTTTGAGGCTGCTCTGAGCTAGGGTGGGGCCACGGCTCTGCAGCTCAGACAATGGAGTAAGACTCTGTCTCAAAAAAAAAGACATATCACATTAATATAACTTTGAGGAAAGTCTGTAAGATAAGTTTGTTTAACATCAAATCTGTTTTAATGGAAATCCCTCCAGTATGAAATGAGGTCACGCCTCTTTCTTGCCTCTTGTAATGAAACATGTTATTACATTTATCTTTCTGGACACTTTCCTTCCTTCGTTTGTTGTTCCCAAGTCTTTAATTCTCAATTGATAATTAATTTAATTGATTATTCAAGTAAATAGATCACTGATTTTTTTTAATTTTTCAAAGGCATGAAATTTATGTTAAAAAAAAAAAAAAACCTATTTTGGGCAGTGCCTGTGGCTCAAAGGAGTAGGGCGCTGGCCCCATAGGCCGAAGGTGGCGGGTTCAAACCCAGCCCTGGCCAAAAACTGCAAAAAAAAAAAACCTATTTCAATACAACTTCACTTTTAACTTTACAGCAATTTTTTCCTATCCAGTTTCTTGAAAAGCAAATACCAAATTAATTTTATTCAAAACCCTCCAAACATCTTCCACGGGTGTCTCTCTCATTTCATGCCATGTTTTTCCTCTTTTACCATCTTTCCACTTATTAGATTTGGGCAACAAAATAGGAACAATATTCCATTCCATCATCATCATGATGTTCCATTACCCAGAAAACATTTTTAGGAAGAAAGAAAATCCTCCTCTTTACTAGACTAATAGTAACTGATTGATCTCCGCATTTCTGTACTGTTCCAATCCCCCACCCCCACCCCAGAGACGGGGCTTCCTTACTTATGATGCTCTGGTAGAGGCGAACTCCTGGCCTCAGCGATGCTCCCTCCTCAAAGTCCTGAGTGCTGGTGCAGCCACCACGCCCAGCCTAATTTCTCTACTTTTCAAAATTACAGTCTATAAGATTATGACTCCACTTAACTCCCTCATATTTCAAAAACAATCTGAGCAAAGCCATAATCTCAATGGCTCTTTAAAGGGTTTCATCTGTTCCAAGGCCTTGAGATACGATCCAATACGTAGGATAAACCTAGTATCAAGATCTTTAGTCTAGAACCAGAAGCAGAGTATTTTAACAATAGAAGCAAACTTGGAAAGCTAACTAGTCAGCATCTTCTTTAACGCATGGAAACTAAGAAAAAAATACATATATAGTTATTCTTTTTTGCTTAAAATTTTACAAAGGACATTCGAATGAATCGCCATAGGTCCTAATTAAAGGAATCTTGAAGACAAAGCTAGGTTGGGTTTTCTTTTTAATAACAGTTGGTCCTTTACAATTACCTTAATATTTTTCATCTCAGTTTAAACCATTATGTCAAATGCAGCTATTTCCTTTCCTTGTTGAGGATGATTTTGTATTTTGAAACAGCACCTTTATACGCCATTCTCAGAATCTGCGATCTCCAAAAAGTTACATTTTCCCACCACGGTGTTCCTACCCCTGGAAGGACCCCAAGGCCGGTGGGCACAGGGCGTCGGGGACCCTCGCTCCCCACCCATTTTGATCCGGGGAAGGGCGGCCGGGCAGGGACGGAGACCGCCGCGACCAGACAATGTCCTGCATTCACCGCGGCCTCCGCCAATCACAGGCCGGCGCCTCCCGGCCCCGCGCGGCGCCACCGGCCACAGGTCCGGCCGGAGGAAAACCTGGTTTCCCGGCGGCCATCTGCGGCCGTCTCGGGGCAGAGCGCACCGCGCTCCCACCGCGCCCGACCCGAGGAGGACTCTGGGCCGCGGCGCCGCGGCGACCCCTTGGGGCAGGGGTCTTGCACCGCGGCCAGGACGCGCCGCCCCTCTGGCTAGAAGTCGGCGCTGTCCCTTTAAGACGATCCTCCTTCCAGGGCCCAGAGGAGCGTCCGCGGCCCCGCCATGGGGGGCAGCGACATCCGGGCTACTGGGCAGGCGACGGCGACTGCCCTTTGGGCAGCTCCCAGTCCCCGCTGCACTCCCGGCCCGCCGCGGCTGAAGAGCACCGCGGGGCACGAGGGACTCTTCAGAGGACATAAGTCCCCACCCTGAGATGGCTCTGCCGCCGCCAGCCTCCGCCTTGCGGACGCCGGGGACAGCACGCGGGTCACGAACGCTGAGCTCGCGGGGCCGCGACGCGCGCGCCCACCTCGGCCCGCCCCACCCCTTGCGCGTGCCCGGGGGGCGGGGCTCCGGAGAGGCAGCCAATCGGCGCCGGACGGCCCGGGACCGCCCAGATGTCCTAGCGGGAGGCGGCGCAGGAGGGAGAACTTCGTAGGGGGCGCGGCGGCGGCGGGAAGCAAGTGCAGAAAAGCGGGAGCGCCGGAACAGCCGGGAAGCTGGGCCAGGAGCCGGGCAGCTCCGACTCCTAAGCTCTGTGGAAGTGAAAGGGGCTGGAGCAGCGGGGAGGGGCGCGGGCCTCGCGTGAGAACCGGCGCGAGCGGGCTGGAGAATGGGGGAGGCGCCGGGAGCAGGTGGTGCGCTGGAGGAGGGCGGAGGGCGGGGGTGCTGGCACGTCCTGCAGATAGGAAAACCGGGGATGATGTGGTGAGCTAAGAAGTGTGCAGCCAGGCGCTGTCAGGGTTTATTTATGCAGGACAGAGAATTGGGAGAAGTTGTGTACTTACCGGTGGAGATACATTCTAACATTTTCCTCTGTTCAGTTTTAAAAATGGTTACATATTCTTAAATACCTGGCGAGGAAAGTTGGTCACTTAATAGTTTATCATGAGGGTTGGGAGAAAGAGGAACAAAAGTTATTTAGAAGCAAAGTTCATTTCTGTTATTCACTGTACCAAAAATGTGAGAAAGGATACGTTTCAACAGTCTGATGAAGTGAGTTAATTTGTAAGGTATGGAGGGAGTGTATTGTCTGGGAAAGTCACTGCCAGGTAGATGATCATGAACAAGCCCCCACTCTGAATCTCATTTTCCCTACCTGCAAAATTGGAGCAAAGAAATCCCCTACCTATGTCACGGCATGTTTGGGGATTCCATGTGTGTTAAGCATGTCCCGGGGAGCTATCCGGGCCGTTTTCCCTGTGCATGCTGTGGACGGTCTCATCCACTCCCAGAGCGTCGTCATCTTGCTTCCAGACCGCCCCGTCTTCAAGTCCAGGCATATTTAACGTGGGTGCCACAGAAATCTCAAAGTCTATGTGTTCTAAACAAAGCTCTGTACCTTTCCTCCAAACCTCCCGTGTTTCCCCATTTAGCAACGACATCCATACCACCCGGTCATCAGCCCTCAACCCCAAACCATTAATCCCCAGGACCCGCTTTACGTCGGTACCACTTGTCATCTGAATGTGGCTCCCACCACACTTTGCCTCTGTGCAGGGCACCAGCGTCTCCCACCCTGACCCCGCTTGACCTGCTCACTGCTCTCAGCCTCTGCCCCTCCCCCATCTCGACAGGGCAGCCAGTTAGATGCTTTATTTTAATGTTAATCTGGTCGTGCTGCTCCGTTAGAAATCTTTTATGTGCTGCGTGTGCCCTCAGATGAAGTCCTGTCTCCTGACGTTCGCTTGATCAGGCTTTCGGAATCCGGTTTCCGCTTTCATCGTGAGCTAGCTCTCTTACCTTGGGCCAGTCCTGCACCCTGCCCCGCTTCCAGCCAACCTGAACTACTTTCAGTTCTCTCAACAGTCCTCTTAAGCTCCTGTGGCACTTCTCCGCCTCCTCCTTGCCCAGTGGGGTGGCTCTGTTTTCCTTTCTGCACCTCCCTCCCCAAACCGAAGGTTAGGGGCGCCCCTCGCATCCCTACCTCAACAACGCACCCATAGCCCTACACTACGGTCGCCTGTCGTCCTGCCTGGGAGCACATCCCACGCCCAAATTTCGGTGCGGGGACATGGTTCCCAGTTCCTGAACCGGTCCTGACACTAGTGGTCAGAGCCTCACACCTTTTTAGAATACAGTGATGTGTGCAGAAAATGGAACGTAAGGAGTAACTGTTTGCTGATTGATTCATTTTATTGTATACTGCTGTATTTTTCTGTTTTGAATTTCTCCTCTATAAGAACATGTTTTTTAACGATATAGTAAATTTTTAAATAATATTTTTTTGTCGCAATCAACTACAAATCTCTTTTTAGCAAAAATCAGTGTGTTATGGTTTGTGAAATGAAATTCTGGAACAGTGGTTCACTGTTCAATGCAAATGGGCAGAAATGTTCATTTTAAACTTTAAAACTGAGCTGAAATTAATGTTCCAATAATGATTGGAGGAAGGACTGGAAGAAAAGGGTGTTAAGCAGAGAGTTCTAGTTCCTTGCTTCTTCTTACTAATTTTTGAGATTGCAATTATGAATAGGATAAAAAATTGCTCTGGCACTGGCTTAAAAAAAATCCTGGTACTCTTATTATTTTTGTTTATATGATATGTCAGTATAATGAATTGAAATTCTCATTTTCCTTGTGCTCACACCCAGCTAGCAATGCTAACATATGTACCTTTACATCTGTAGTATTTCTAAACATAGTCCTGCTACACACTTCCCAATACAGTTAAACAAGAATTCTTTGTTGAGCGATGTAATATTTAGAGGGGAGGATAGGGGAATAAATCTGAACTCCTGCAAATTGTTTCCCTTCAGTCTTTCTCTGAAGGAGATCCTTGTTGCTTTTCTCATTACTGTACAACTAGTCTGTTGACTTTGTTATACTTTGGTTGAAAAGAGCAGAATTTACTAAAAAATAAAAATAGAAAAGAAGGGGGAGAGTTTGTTCAATAAAGTAAGCAAAAAAAAAAAATCACCAGGAAATATAAAAGTAAAGCAATAATGCTGAACTAGAAAAAGATAAAGAAATTAACTTGTGTTCACTTTTTTGTGCTATAATTAACATAAGATCTTATATTGTCCTGTTTGTTTCATCAAAACCCTATTTAAAGCAGAAGAAATATGTGTTGTTATTTACTGATCTACAGAAAAATATTCTCCAAGTATGTACCCTTATCTGTTTATGGGACCTGCCAAATGACTATTATAAACAAATGATAAGAGAAAAATAAATACTGGAGAAATTTCTTTTTTATTTAGACTTGAATAATTTTGAGTTTAGAAAAATTTTTAGACATCTGATTTGGCAAAAGTTCTACGAGTATACATTGTAGCTAACCACATTTTTCACTGAAAAACCATTAAAATCTTATTTTCAAACTTGTGGGCATGGTAAAGGATTTTTAAAATATTTATAATAAAACTTTTTAAATAGCTAATTTTGAGAGTGTATCTACAATGGAAATACGTTTTAGCCTTACTTAAGCATGCCAAACCTGATTAGGTGGCCACTTGAAAGACACACATATTTAAGATGTGATTTAAGATTGCCATTGGCTGCATTTGTTGATTTTAGCAGAAAATTCAAGTTATTAGGCAATGAAGAAAAACTGTCAGTCTAGTAGAGAAATTCAGGGAGCCATGGGTAGAGCAAAGGAGACAGGAAAGGGGGTTAGGGTGGAGGGTGGAACTAAAGGATTCAGGTCTAAGGCAATCAGAGTTCTACCTTCTGCAAGTTCTGTCAGAGACTTAATTTCCACGTTTATAAATTGAGCAACTATAATATTTACCATGTCCACAATCTCACAGGGCTGATGTGAGGAGCAAATGAGGATAATGTGTGCCATAAACCATAAGACACTGGACGCGTAGTGTCTTGGACACTCTGTAGAGTTCGTGGACACTCTGCTACACACTCTGCTTTGGACTTGGACATATTTGGTTTTCATGGAAATCACAGTAACAACAACATAATATATATTTATGTGATATAACTCAAGAAGTATGAAAAATTTAAGAAAGAAAGAAATTACCTTGTCACAAGTCTAATTCCCTAAGGGGGAGTCATATGTACTTGCATTCATTCCTAGGTAATAGTTGATATTAGAGACAATTGGAGCATGCTCTATCAAAAAATCTGGTTGTAAGTTTACAGAGGATTGGGGCGGCGCCTGTGGCTCAGTCGGTGGGGCGCCGGCCCCATGTGCCAAGGGTTGCGGGTTCAAACCCGGCCCCGGCCAAACTGCAACCAAAAAATAGCCGGGCGTTGTGGCGGGCACCTGTAGTCCCAGCTACTCGGCAGGCTGAGGCAGGAGAATCGCTTAAGCCCAAGAGTTGGAGGTTGCTGTGAGCTGTGTGAGGCCACGGCACTCTACCGAGGGTGGTACAGTGTGACTCTGTCTCTACAAAAAATAAAAAAAGTTTACAGAGGATTCTGTACAGTCTAGCTTTTGATGTGCTCTAAATGTGATACAATAGTGATGTGATAAGTGTGTATGTGTAGAAAACTAATAATAAGGCAAATATTTAATGTCCTATCTTGTTCAATGTTCACTGTCAAAGGTTAAGACAGGAAGATATTATTCATTGACTATTTGCTATTATTGACTCATGATAAATCTGAGGGATAAAGTAGCAAAGTAGCAATGAAAATAATACTTCTGTTATCCTTGGCATTTTCATCCACGTTTGAAATATTTGGAGCAGTTAATCAGGATCCTAACAGATTTCCCTGAGAATTTAATACATTTAGAATGCTATAGCGCACACTATAAGGGTGGTAAAATGAATGTGGGATGCATTCTTTAATCAAGGAAGCTAAAATTGAGTTCTGAAAAAAACAGAAAACAAAATCCCAAAACTAAGCCCTAACACATTTTTGAATGAGCCTCCATTCTTTGCAAGGGAAGGAGAGCTGGGTGGGCAGTTCCTCCAGCTGCTTGTCTTTGCAGCCTTTAACAAACCCTACAGGGGGCAGTGGAGGGGCACTCAGGCCTGAGCACATCCCCCTCACCCTCTGCCATCCCCCATGATGGTCTCATTCTTTAGGATCCTAAATTTGTCCATGTTCTAAAGTTGCTCATTAAAATACAGATCTCCCTAGGAGGACTGAACCAGGCATGTTAAGCTTAAGGCCCAAATGGTCTTTTACCTCTCAGCAGAGATTGTTCTTATCCTGTTGAAATGAAGAAAAGGAACAAAAGGGATAAAAGAAGGGAATGTGAACAGCAAAGGCAGAAATGCAAAAAAGGATAAATGGCCAAATGAGGTGGGCCCAAAGATGCTTTGACAGTTTCATCCGAGCAGAGTCTCTCTCCAGCTCTGTTTCTGCGCCATTCTGGCATCAGGCCATGGGGGTCCAATCCCTGCGTCAGGCTTCCAGGGTCTGTTTCCCAGGCCCTGTGTGTACTCCTTGCATGTCATGGACTTCAGCTGAATTCAGACCAGCTCAGAGGTAAACGTGGGAACGAGGAGGAATAAGCAGTCTGAAGATCGAGCACGGGCAGGCTGGAGTTCTCTGTGAGCTTCCGTGGCTCACTCACACCTTCCATGGGCTTCAGTTTTCACATCTGAGGAAGGCTGATGACACCCCTCTTTTGGTCTCTTAGCTCTTTGGTTCCGGCTTTCTCCCTTCCCTTGCTGACTCTCTCCTACCTCCCCTACTCTTTTCCCTGTCATTAAACCTCTACCGCAGTCATCAAAATTCTAGCAGCCCTCCAGATATGGACACAACCCAAATTTCCATCAGCGGATGAAAGGATAAACAAAAGTGGGGTATACATACAATGGAATGTTAATTATTCGGCCTTAGAAAAGAATTAAATTCTGACACATGCTAAGTTTCTGCACCGGTAGATCCTGCTGCCAGGAATTTTGCTTTTCTTTATTATTAATATGTATTTTTTTTGAGACAGTCTCATTTTGTCACCCTCGCTGTGGTGTCATAGCTCACAGCAACCTCAAACTCTTGGGCTCGATTGATCCTCTTGCCTCAGCCTCCTGGGTAGCCGGGACTACAGGCACCTGACACAACACTGGGATACTTTTTAGAGATGGGGTCTCGCTCTTGTTCAGGCTAGTTTTGAACTCCTGAGCTCAAGCAATCTGCCCATCTCGGCCTCTCAGAGTGCCGAGATTACAGGTGTGAGCCACCATGCCCGGCCATTAATAGTCTTAAATTATCTCTTCTCCCCATTGGCTAGTTCATTTTAATACATACATGGGTTAGAATTAGGTTTGGTTTGGCTACAAGTAACAGAAAAGAAAAATACTCAAATAACATTATCATAAACAAAATAGAAGTTTTATACCAATCTTGCACAAGTTCAGGGATTGATAGTGCTGATTTTCTGTGTATCTACTTCAAATCTTAAGGATCAATCTCTTTCAGCTTTGCTTCCCTATCCTGAGGCTGTTCTACTGTCTTCATAGTCTTAGATGGGGCCAGACTCAAATCCCAGGCTGCAGAGTAGGGAAAGAAATAAAAAAGGGGTGGAGGACACATACCAACTGTCTTTCTAGGAGGTTCCCCAGAAACTAAGAACCAATATTTTTGTTCACATACTGTTGGGCCAACATAATCCTACCTAGCTGAAAAAGCGGTTGAGATATACAGTCTTTGTTTTGGGCTGCCATGTGCCCAGTTAAAAATTTTATTAGTGAGGAAGAAGAGAAACACTGAGTATTAGGACAGGAAATGTTGGAGGCCATCCCTGAATTTAAAAAGAGATACAAATAGGACATAATAATTCAGATGAATCTAGATTTCAAATGTATTTCTCCCAAATCTTAATCTCCTTTTTTGGAAGGTCAGGACATTTATACTCAGTAGTTTTCAACATCAAACAAGTCACTAAATTTTCGGGTTTTATCCCTCTTATCAGTAGTATATGAACTAGCACTATGACCTTGTCTTAGAATGAAGCTCAGACATGAGTTGCAGGGGAATCAAGGAAAAGGTACTAAGTAGAGTGAAGGGCTCAGAAAGGATTTTATACTCTAACACTTTTTTTTGGAGACAGAATCTTACTCTGTCACCTGGGCTAGAGTGCGGAGGCATCATCACAGCTCACTGCAACTTCAAACTCCTGGGTTCAACCCATCCTCCTGTCTCAGCTTCCCAAGTAGCTGTGTCTACAGGCACATGTCACCACACATACTTGGCTAATTTTTTGTATTTTAGTAGAGACAGGATCTCTGTCTTATTCAGGCAGGTTTCAAACTCCTGGCCTCAAGTGATGTTCCTGCCTCAGCCTCCCAGAGTACTAGGATCACAGGTGTGAGCCACCATGCTCAGCACTTTTAACACTTTTTTTTTTTTTTTATGACCCCTCCATCTCACTGACCGAACTTGCTTTGCACTGTTTTCCCCCTTGGCTTTCTGGGTTCTGCGCTTATCTCTGTTTTATCAGCACCTGTAGTTCTACCCCCTGCAGCTGGAGGGCTCTATTCCACCATCAGCCATTGCAGACACAAATTTAATATAGGATATCAGTTGACGTTCTTCTCCAATCACCCAAGAAGGCCAGAGAACGATCTCCACACTAGGACAGAGGGCAGAATGCCACCTGCTCAGTTTTCTGACACCACCTGGGAGCCCACACTGCACACTGTAGAACCTGTTCTAGCTTATGGCCAGTCTCATCCTGGTCATCCTCAGCCACTAGCCCCCATGTCAAGCCCTTTTCTCTCCCATTCTCTTTCATGCTTATTCCCATATATCTCCGTGCTCCTGCAGTGCCCATCTGATCATTTCTGCTCTCAGTTTTTCCTCGCTCAAAATTCCTTCCATGGTGTCCTCAGAAATCCTGATTCTTCTCTTGGCTTTGTCCTGCTGGTATTCACCAAACCTATCCCACTGCACACCAACTTCCCACCTCACCAGGCCCAGCCCTCCGTCTCCCTTCCTTGGCGGAAAACCCTTGCTCTTTTTTTTTTTTTTTACAGTTTTTGGCCAAGGCTGGGTTTGAACCCACCACCTCCGGCGTACGGGGCCGGCTTTCCAGCGCTCTACTCCTTAAAGCCACAGGTGCCACCCGGACGCTTGCTCTTGCCTTAGCATCCCCTACTGCACCGTAAGCTGCTTCCTTTCTTCCTGCAGACTCACAGAGCTCCCTAACTTTGAGAAAGGGCTTCCTTGTCTTTTCTGCTCTATTCTCTTTCCTCCTTTCATCACCAAATAAGGAAACAAGGAAATACACAGTACCCCACATGGCTCCCACTGCTTCACCATTGCTCCTAGATTAATTTTTGTCATCTGACAGTGCCACATCTTTATGAAACAAACACAATGACATTACCAATGAACGCCAAATGATCTAATCCTTCAAATTCCCTAACTTGGCGAAAGCATTAGATTCCTTGATTATATCACAGCACCATTGCCATTATTCTTTCATCAAAATTCTATTTTGCTTCTATCACACTATACACCCTGGTTCTTTCCTTATCTTTTTTTTTTTTTTTTGCAGTTTTTGGCAGGGGCCGGGTTTGAACCCGCCCCCTCTGGCATATGGGACCAGCGCCCTACTCCTTTGAGTCACAGCGCCACCCCTTTCCTTATCTTTTATGACCATTCTATTCAGTAATAAAACAACAGACTAATAGCAAATGTTTAATGAAGACTTATTTTGCATCAGGTTGAATAGAAGGTGCTTGGTATGCATTATTTCACTTAACTTTCATGGTAACTGTATGAAATAGATGCAGTTATTATCTCCTCTTTACAGATAATGAAACTAAGACGTGGAGCCTTACACAGGTTAAGTGATGTGCTCGAGTTAACAAATCCAGTAAGATTTAGCACTGGATTCAGACCCAGACTTATTGAATTTCAAAGCAGTGATTTGGTTTGTTTGAGACAGGGTCTTGCTCTGTTGCCCTGGCTAGAGTACAGTAGCTTTATCATAGCTCACTGCAACTTCCAATTCCTGGTTTCCAGCGACCCTCCTGTCTCAGCCTCCTAGGACTGCAAGCGTACACCACCTCATCTAACTAATCCTTCTATTTTTTTTTTTTTTGTAGAGACAGGGTCTTGCTCATGCTCAAGCTATTGAAGCAGTGATTTTTGCTAAAAGAGTGAACTGCTTCTACTTTGGAAATCTGCTGTTCCTCTTTTTCTGATATGGGACCTTAAATGTAGGACTTCCTCAGGATTTAGTTCTTGATTACCTGCTCCCCTGTTTATGGATATTTATTTTCTTTTTCTTTTTTTTTCTTTTTGGCTGGGACTAGGTTTGAACCAGCCACCTCTGGCATATGGGACCGGCGCCCTACTCCTTGAGCCACAGGCACCACCCCATGGATATTTATTTTCACAGGCAAGTGTTTGACCTTCATGGAGTGAATTCTCTCCTTTACTTATCTTTTAAACTTTTGATTCTAGAACATTTTAAACATACGCAAAAGTATAGAAAGAATTGTATAGTGATGACCGCCTCTCCATAGGGACCATCTCCCAAGTCCAGCAGTCATCAATTTATGGCCACTCTTGTTTCATCTGTACCCTGTCATCCCCCATCCCCACTGGATTATTTTTAAGCAAATCCCAGAAATCAAATCAGTTCATTTATAAATATTTCAATATATATCTTAAAAAGCGAGGACTCATTAAAGAACTCCTAATAACCAGGTGTTGCGTAAAGTCCCAGCTACTCAGGAGGCTGAGGCGGGAGGATCACTTGAGCTGAGGGAGTAGGAGACTATAGTGTGCCATGACTGTGCCTGTGAACAGCCACTACACTCCAACCTGGGCAACACTGTGAGACTTGTTTATAAGAAAAAAAAAAAAAACTTTTAAAGCCTTACCCACAGAACATTAATGTGCCCCTAAATTAAAAAGAATTTCTTAATATCAGCAAATACCCAGACAGATCAAATTTCCTCAACTTTCTCATAATATTTTTTGGAGAGTTGATTTGTTCACCTCAGTACCCAAACAAGGTCTATAAATCTCAATTGTTGTGACTCTTTAAGTTTCTTTAATTTTTTTTGACAGGGTCTCATCCTGTTGCCCTGGGTAGAGTGCCATGACGGCCTAGCTCTCGGCAACCTCAAGCTCTCCGGCTCAAGCAGTACTCCTACCTCAGACTCTGGAGTAGCTGGGACTACAGGCGCCCACCACAAGGTCCAGCTAGTTTTTCTATTTTTAGTAGAGATGGGGTCTCACTCTTGCTCAGGCTGGTCTTGGACTCCTGATCTCAAGCAGTCCACTGGCTCGGCCTCCCAGAGTCAGGAGTGCTAGGATTACAGGCATGAGCCACTATGCCCAGACTTTTTTAATCTTTAGATTCTTTCTCTTTCTCTCTTTTTCTTTTTTCTTGCAATTGATTTGGTGAGAATATGAGAATTTGGTGAGAATATGTACTATGTCATATCCTGCACTTTGCATTATACGGATAGACTCCCTGTAGTGGCCAGCCTGGGCAAGAGCCTGACGCAGACTCTACTAAAAATAAAAAAATTAGTGGGACTCCATGGTGATGGACACCTGTAGTCCCAGCTATTTGGGAGGCTGAGACAGGGAGATGACTTGAAAGCAGGTGTCTGAGGTTGCTGGTGAGCTAGGCTGAGGCCAGGGCACTCTAGCCTGGGGCAACAGAGTGAGGCTCTATCTCAAAAAAAAAACAACAACCAGATAAAAGATTCCCTGTGGTGTTGTGTAGCCCACTTGTTTCTCCCAGATTTCCAGTGAACTCTTAGATCAGGAGGCTTGATCTGATTCAAGTTCCTTTTTTGGCAGGATTTTGTAGGTAATACCATATGCTACCCTCAGAAATCTCATTTACTTAGCGTTCAGCTGACGCTTTCATCTCTGGGTAACCGCTGCATCGTTCCACTTTGATAGTGTGTTGTCTCTGAATCAGCATGTGTAGAAGCAAGTTTATTCCCACCCACAGGTAGGCTTTCCCTCCGATGCCTTCCTTTCTGTTGTCCTTTTAAAACTTGGGCCTCAGAGTCATCTTCGGCTTGTTCTCAGCTCTGAGTGGGAAAACCCGCCGGTTCTCCCAATATAGTCTTTTATTAATAGCACTCACGCCGCTTGATTCCCACACTCACTGCCCACAAGTATTACAGTAACCTCCCACTGGGCTCTTTCTCCTCTCCTTCACCCCATAAGCTGCCACTGGAATTACACACAGCATGGCGGGCCTCGTTCTAGGCGCTTCCTTACCCCCCCGGAGCTTCAGTAGCTACACGTTACCCACAGAATAAAGTGTAAGCTGCTAAGTCTGGAGCAACACAGCCCGGGGTCAGCCGGTGTTTCAGCCTACCACACACAGGTCATATTGGTCCGCATCAGATGTGTTTCCGCACAAGTGTGGAGATCAGCAGACGTGGGTGCGTTCAGACCAATGTCACACTTGACATCTGCTCTTAGTATTGTATATGGGAGAGTCAAGTGAACAATTACTCAAGTGTTGGAATAAGGCCGCACTCTTCTTTGGGGATATGCTGGATTTGTCTCAGGAGACACTATGAGGGGGGAAGGTGCCTGTTACTCTGGCAAGACACTGGAAGCTGCTTTCATAACAGGATGTTCACCCTTCTACCTGTCTAATTTCTTTTCATTTTTGTTTTTTTCTTTCTTTCTTTCTTTTTTTTTTTTAAGACAGAGTCTCATTTTATCGCCCTTGGTAGAGTGCCGTGGCGTCACAGCTCACAGCAACCTCCAACTCCTGGGTTTAGGCGATTCTCTTGCCTCAGCCTCCTGAATAGCTGGGACTACAGGCGCCCGCCACAACGCCTGGCTATTTTTTGTTGCACTTTGGCAGGGGCCAGGTTCAAACTCACCACCATCAGTATACGTGCCGGCACCATATAGGTACCCACTGAGCCACAGGCGCCACCCTCCCTGTCTGATTTCTAAAACGCAATTTGCCACAGGTCAGCAGTGCAGAATGCCCACCACCCCAGCTCTGTCCTCCTAGTACCTGCCTTCTGAGCCTTCTAATTGGACTGGTGTCTCCCCCTGCTTTCCCATCACTCCTTTCGGTCCCTAGATCCACCCCGTCCTGTATAGTTCATTGGTAGACCCCCACCCCCATAGGAATAGTAGTTGTCTCTGGGGTGTAGGAGAACTGCTCTGACTGTCCCAGCCTGGAGTCTCACCTGTTACTCCGACACAATTCATCGGCCACTTAACCACACACTGTCATTTATTGTTAGCTTTATAAACATTTTTTCAGAATTTGAAAGTACCCAGGCATGGTGGCTCAGGCCTATAATCCTAGCACTCTGGGAAGGTCAGGCAAGATGATCACTTGAGGTCAGAAGTTAAAAATCAGCCTGAGCAAGATTGAAACCTCATCTCTACTAAAAGTAGAAGAACTAGCCAGGTGTGGTGCCAGGCACCTGTAGTCCCAGCTACTCAGGAGGCTGAGGCAGGAGGATTGTTTGAGCTCAGGAGTTTGGGGTTGCTGTGAGCTAGGCTGACACCATGGCACTCTAGCCTGGACAACACAATGAGATTCTGCCTTAAAAAAAAAAATTGGAAGTAATATGTGGAGATAGAAAATTAAAGCTGTACAAAAGCAGATGCTCAGGAGAAAAGTATTCTCTTATCCACAACCCCACACCCCAGAGACAACTAGTATTGCTAGTTCTAAGTGTATCATTCCGGACATAACCTATGCATTTACACACACACACACACATAAATACACACATATGTACATACCCACAAATATACATGTGTACATGCATATATGTATATATTTTTAGATCCTTCCTTTTCCCCCACAACTATACACGTGTAATAAACATTCCTCTGCACTTAGACTTTTTTTTCATATAACACTATAGCTTGGAGCTTATAGCCCATCAGCACATAAATATCTACCTCATTCTTTCTAATACCTGTGTAATTTCTATTGTAAAGATAGACCATAATACATTTGATTAGTCATGTCATCATGGTTTACATCTCTCTGATTAAAAGTACTGTTTTTGAGAGCAATGAAGAGAATACATGTACATTTAACTTGGTACAGTATAGTACCATGAATTCAGTATAGTACCTTCTGTGTAGGAAAAGCTCAATAAAGAAACGATTGTCAAGTCTTTATCAGTAAATAGTCAAGGAACAAGTAATTCTCCTTTATGATAATGTTTGGGAAAAACATGAGAATCTTTATAGCATTAGCTAATCAACTGCTTGTGTCTGTCCATGAAATTTTCTATGTTATAATGTACCTTTGCTATTATCCGCAGCATGTTTTGTGAAGGTTTGACCCTGAGGTCTACTAAGTTTCAGCACCTCAGCTTATTAAAAGCAAGGGCCAGGCTGAGGGGGCCTGATGCCATAGCCAGTGCCTCCCAGGAAAGACATCAGGTCCCACCTAGGTCCATGTTCAAAAACAAAAGCAAGGAATCTACAGAACAAGAAGACCCCGGCAAGGACAGATTACAGTAGTGCATGAGGAAGCCAACCTCAGTTCCTTCCCAGGGGGTGAGACTTTCACCGTGGAGTGAGCACCTGGGGGACTAGTGTGAACTGAAAGGAAAGGAGGAGTTACAAAGCACTAGGACCTTGATTGGACAGTTCTAGTCTTCAAAAGGCATGACGCTACCCTTATGTTCTGAGCAACATTATTCATAACAGCTGAAAGGTGCAAAATATCGAGTGTTCACGGACAGATAAAGGATGAACACAATGTGTCATATATATCCAATGGAATATTATTCACTTAATAGGGAAGGAAATTCTGACATATGCTACAACATGGATGAACCTTCAAAGCATGCTAAGTGAAATAAACTAAGCACAAAGGGTCATGTATTATATGGTTCCAGTTATATTAGGTACCTAGAATGGTTAAATTAACAGAGATGGAAAATAGAATGAATGGTGGTTGCCAGGCGTTGGGAAGAGGGCAAACGGGAAGTTATTATTTAATGGGTAAGGAGTTTCTGTTTGGGATAACGAAACGGTTCTGGATACAGATAGAGGTAGCACAACCATGGTGATGGTTAAAATGTATATACATATATAATTTTTTTTTTTTTTTGCAGTTTTTGTCCAGGGCTGGGTTTGAACCCACCACCTCTGGTGTATGGGGGTGGCGCCCTACTCCTTTGAGCCACAGGTGCCACCCTGTAATTTTTTTTTTTTTTAAATACAGAGTCTCTCTTTGCTGGGCTAGAGCACAGTGGTGTCATCACAGCTGACAGCATCCTCCAATTCAAGTGATCCTCCTGCCTCAGCCTCCCATGTGCACTACCATGCCTGGCTAATTTTTGTAATTTTTGTAGAGATGGGGTCTTACAATTGCTCAGGCAGGTCTCGAACTCCTGGCCTCGAGTGATCCTCCTGCCTCCACCTCCCAAGTGCTAGGACCTTAGGCATGAGCCAGCCATTAAAATGGTACACTTTATGTTATATATATTTCAGCACAAACTAAAAGAAGGTATAAGGCAAAGGAAACATACACATAGAATACGGTATTGTTTCCCAAATTCAGTCATTCTTCTTCCACTGCCTTGATTTTTGCCATCTCTGAGTCCACATGCACTTTTTCACCCCCTTCCAGTCAGGACTGGCAATATCACATTTTAAAATTTTCCTGAGAGAGGCAGTAAATAAACAGGCTGTCGGTGAAATACGTGAAACCATCCTTAATCGAATTTAGACCCAGGTGACTTAGGACTAGCTCACAGTCCCACAAGAGTGGCCATGAGGACAGGAGGGGACTGGAGGGCACACAGTTCTCAGGTGTGCACCCTGGTCAGCTTCTGCCTTTCACCCAATGAAGCTCCATCCGATGAACCCAGGTGAGCAGTGACATGCCTGGATGGTCCCCAGAAAGGAGTCCAGGAACGGTCTAATACTAATTCTTGCTGACTTTCTAAATGAAAAGCCCCAGTATAGCATCTCAATCATATAAACACGTTAGAAACATATTAAAAAGTAATTACTTCAGAGGAGGTTAACTACGTCAAAACACAAATTAAGGTAAAATTAGGAATGCTTCCACTTTCAGATTCCAGTCCCTAGAATCGTTTTTAAAAATGAATCTTGCCTTTTTGTATCCACTCATTGCAGTACCTTAAATGCCACATCGATTTCATAAGCCTTTGTCTGGAGCCTCCTATAAGTCAGGCACTGGGCTAGGTCCTGGGATAGAACCAGCCTCTTACAAAGCTGAGCAGTGTAGTGACCACACCGGTGCCCCTGCTACCATATTTCAGTGTGGAGCAGTTAGGCAGACAGCAAGCGTGTTTCTGCCCAAGAAAGGGGATTAATTGTAATTGGTTGCATAATTCTCAAGTCCGTCTTATCCAGAGCTGCAGCCTAGGGTAAGATCTTGTGGGAATTGCAGTGCAGATTTGTTCATCAAATGTGACTTTTCCTGTTTAAAGCAGAGGAAAGTACAAACAATGGAATGTAAGGGAGCTCAGCTCACAGTGGATCTTGAGAAAGGCAAGCAGTCTTTGGACAGTTAGTAGATTTCTGTTTAGGGAAGAGCATTCACCAGGGGTTAGGAGACCTGGGTTTGGATCCTATTTTTGTCATTCACAGCAGGGTGATCTTGGGCAACCTCTGAGCCTCACGTTGCTTTCTTGTAAAATCAGACTTGTATGTACATAATCTGCAAAAACCAAATTGAGCATTCTACCTACCGTGGATATTCTGACCAAGGAGGAACATAACTGGGGTATCAGGTGCTAGCAAAAGTTACTGGTAAGGCGGCGCCTGTGGCTCAGTGAGTAGGGCGCCGGCCCCATATGCCGAGGGTGGCGGGTTCAAACCCAGCCCTGGCCAAACTGCAACAAAAAAATAGCCAGGCGTTGAGGCGGGCGCCTGTAGTCCCAGCTGCTCGGGAGGCTGAGGCAAGAGAATCGCCTAAGCCCAAGAGTTAGAGGTTGTTGTGAGCCGTGTGACGCCACGGCACTCTACCCGAGGGAGGTACAGTGAGACTCTGTCTCTACAAAAAAAAAAAAAATAAAAAGTTACTGGTAAAATCTAAACTATAGTTAAGTGAGGAGTATGCTGAGGTCTGACACACAAGAAATTAAGCAACCGTCACTTGTGACCTATTTTCACTTTACACATCAAAGCACAACTTTGAGTTTGACATTGTTTGCCTAGAATCATCCAAGGGCTTGTTAATGCCATACTCCACTACGAGCACGAAGCACGGACGCTCCTGCGGTGAGCAGAGTAAAACCAGCAGTGAGTTGTTGGCTAGATTAACATTGGCCACAATCCAACCGAATGACCAACCAGCCATCAGGGGATTTAACAGAATAGAAAGAAGAGGAGACAGGCTCATTTATTTGTTGTTAACACATTCGTTTCCAAAAAAATTTTAAAAAGGATTTGCAATGACTAGGGATCCCTCTTTATCATATGCAGAAGTCATGTTCTTTATTTAAACAACGGACCCACGATTGTGGCCACTTCTTGGCTACAGGTAACAACTCAAGCTGCTCTTGACCGGCTTCTAGTGACTCTACCCTGGCACTGGCTATGTGGGCAAGCATCGCTCTGGGTCTCTGAAAACAGGAATGACTCCCCTGGGTGAATTTGGCAACTCACTGCGTATACTCCTTTTCCCCAGGAGGCAAATTGCGTAACAACTTGGTGATGCTATAGTCTCAAACCAAGGACTCAGGAGGGTCCTTTCTGTAGAGTCTTTCCTTCCTCTAGTGGTTGTTCCAAAACTTGAACAATTTCTTTGTGTTTCCTGACCACTCGTGAATATAATCTCAGCAGATGATTAATCACTGAATTCATAAGAAACACAGAAATTATTATCAATGAGTTTGCTTAACTTTCGGCCGTCTCTCTCCACTCCGGCCTATAAAAACCTATTGCTGTTTTCACCAATCTTTCCTTGGTTTCAGAAAAAAACAGATGTACCTGTTCCCATCAAACCCCAAACCTTACTCTCTTAGGTAGTTGTCCCCTTCTTCCCCTGACTCTTGACTCCTACTCTAAAAGAAGGCTTATCATTCTGATATTACAAAAACAAAAACAAAAAACAAAGGCTGGGTGCAGAAGCTCACTCCTGGAATCCTAGCACTCTGGAAGGCTAGGGAGGCTGAGGTGACTGAGGCAGGAGGATCCCCTGAGCTCAGGAGTTTAAGACTAGCCTGAGCAAGAGTGAGATTCTGTGTCTACTAAAAAAGAAAGAGAGAGAGAGAGAGAGAGAGAGAGCGAGTGAGTGCAAGCATGTGCAAGCACTGGAAAGGAAGAAAGAAAGAGAAAGAGGGAGGGAGGGAAGGAAGGAAGGAAGGAAGGAAGGAAGGAAGGAAGGAAGGAAGGAAGGAAGGAAGGAAGGAAGGAAGGAAGGAAGGAAGGAAGGAAGGAAGGAAGGAAGGAAGGAAGGAAGGAAGGAAGGAAGGAAGGAAGGAAGGAAGGAAGGAAGGAAGGAAGGAAGGAAGGAAGGAAGGAAGGAAGGAAGGAAGGAAGGAAGGAAGGAAGGAAGGAAGGAAGGAAGGAAGGAAGGAAGGAAGGAAGGAAGGAAGGAAGGAAGGAAGGAAGGAAGGAAGGAAGGAAAAGAAAATTAGCCAGGCTTTGTGGCGGGTGCCTGTAGTCAAGCTACTCAGGAGGATAAGGTGGGAGGATCGAATGAACCCAGGAGTTTGACATTGCTGTGAGCTAGGCTGACACCACTGCACTCGAACCTGTGGCAACAGAGAGAGACTGTCAAAAAAAAATTATGATTTAAAAAAAAAACACAGTGTAACCCTAAATGCACGCACCCAATGTTAAACTGAAATAAAAATTAGAAAATAAACAAAACTACTACCCCAAGTTTACTCTAGGCACTACTCCACTTCTCCTTATTGTAACTTTTATGGAAGAGTCTGGAGTTACACCAACTGTCTACATCCTCTCAATTCCCTTTAACTTCTCGCCCCTCTGCCATCTACCATACGCTCAGCACTTGAAACCAGTTGTTACAATGACCAAGTCCAAAGGAAGCTTTTTATTCCTTCCTAGTTGATCTCTCTGTGACCTTTGACACTGTTGCCCCTTCCCTTCTAGAAGCTCTGGTACCTTGATGTCTTACTTTTCCCTTTCACAAGGGTCTATGTGACTTTTCTTCAATGCCTTCTCTATGGATGTCTCCTTTTATTTTTTTCTGCCTTCCTTTTTGAATACGTTTTACATGAATAAGGAACAGTCCCCAGTGAATCACACCTCTGGTTTTTCCTGTTCCCTTCACACCGTTTCTGGGTTTGACTGGGGGACTTGCTTGAGACAATGGAACATCAGCAAACCTGAAACAGGCAAATGCCTAATAAGTGCTTGCGTATTGAGGTGTGCCTCATTGGAATGCTTCCAGAAACTTCCATGTCATTAGGATGACCAAGATGAAAAACCACATGGAATGAGAAAGACAGAGGGAGAAAGAGAGATACTCAAGTATCCCAGCCTTTCCAAATGAACCCAACCCCCCAACCACCAGGTAAAACATAACTCGTTTTAAGCCACTACATTTCAGGTGGTTTGATATAACTAATGGATAACTGAAAAAGATTCCTGCCGTCAGCCTGATTTCCTCTTCTGCTGTATGCATTCCCAAGCATTCCAATCGATTTAAGCACCATTCATACCTGTAATACCTTATATACCTGCTTCTCTAAGCCAGATCACTCCTTTAAGTTCCTACCTGTTACTGAATGGGCATCCCCACTTGAATACTCTATAAACCAGCTCTAATAGAAGTCTCACATCAAAGCCCTGGCTCTTCTGCAAACTGCTCCCAGCCCCATTCCTCATCTAGGTTGGTGATGCAATTAGTCATCCAGTCTCTTAAGGGAGAGACCTAGAAGGGCATCCTCTCCTTTTCCCTCTATTTACTTCCCAACCATCAATTATTCACCAAATCTTACCAAACCTGTCACTGAAGTATCTCTCTGACATCTATTCTTTGGTCTGTATCACACCAAATACTACCCTGGTCAAGGGTCTCCTCATCCTACCCTGTCTTTTTTGGGTTTTGAGACAGTTTCACTCTGTTGCCCCAGGTTAGAGTGCCCAGACCTCATAGCTCACAGCAACCTCAAACACCCAGGTTCAAGCGATTCTCTTGCCTCAGCCTCCCAAGTAGTTGGGACTAAGGGGCCCGTCATAATGCCCAGCTAATTTTTCTATTTTAGTAGAGATAGGGGGTCTTACTCTTGCTCAGGCTGGTCTTGAACTCCTGAGCTCAAGCAATCTTCCCACCCCAGCCTCCCAGAGTTCCAGGATTACAGGTGTGAGCCACCTGGCCAATGCTGTCTTAAACTACAACTGATGTCCACTCACGGTCAACCTACAGGAAGATCTGGTTCACACAACAACTGATGTCCACTCACTGCCAGCCTACACTAAGATCTGTCCACACAGCCACATGGCCAACATCTTCCTATTTGTCCTTATCATTTTTCTGCTGACCATCCTTTTGTGACTCCTCACCACCTCTGGCATGAGGTAAAATTTCTTCATATATTACAAAACCGTTTCTCACCTGGCCTACCTTTTATTTCTATCCCGTCTTTCCCCGCTGTGTGTGCTATGCTCTAACTGAGCCAAATCACTTGCAGTGCTGACACTAGCCATCTGTCCCCTGCATGTCTCGGCCGGTTTTCCTGCCTGGTGAGCTTCCCCACCCTCTGCCATCTGTAGAGTCGGGCAAGGCTCATCTCCGTTTAAATGTCATATCCTCCGTGATGCCTCCTTTGCCTCTCTGGGAAGAAGCAGACATCACTGTTCCTTCTGAGCTATCACTGTACACAACAATACCACCATTGCGCACATTTTAATGATAAAGACATGCTTAAAAGTTCACCACCCCTCAGAGATTTACAGAGCTCCCTCCAGGGTGGGGGTTTGCTTCATTTTTGTGTGTGTAGAAGCCAGCACGGTGCATGATGCACAGCAAATCTCCAGTAAGTACCGGTGAATAGTACACTATGTTTTTCCAGTTTATATGTTTCGTAAAACTACCTTATTATTAGCTAAGTTAGCATTACAAAATTGCAGTTGTTAGACTAGAAATGGAGACAAGGATAGGCTTAGGGGACTGTCCAACATTAGTTAGGATAAGTTTGGTAACAAAATCACGGGACGTCAGAGCTAGTACCTAAAGGGCTGAGAGGTGAGGTCGCTCTGTCCAGGCTGGCGGTGCTGCATGAGAGGTGAGGTCGCTCTGTCCAGGCTGGCGCTGCTGCCACTTTGGAACCATTGCTCCTGCCCTCTCCAGACAGACCACTGCCTTGCTGCACCACAGGGCCAGTCATTCTTCATTTCTGCCTTCTCTTCATCAGATGATAACCTATGTGGCAAGCAATTAGCAATGTCTCGAGTCTGGATAGCATTATAATACGTATAAAGAAGTTAGGCTCGGTGCCTGTAGCACAGTGGTTACGGCACCAGCCACACACACTGAAGCTGGTGGGTTTGAAACCAGCCCGGGGCCAGCTAAAAAAACAATAATGACAACTGCAACACAAAATAGCCAGGTGTTGTGGCGGGTGCCTGCAGTCCCAGCTACTTGGGAGGTTGAGGCAAGAGAATCGCTTAAGTCCAAGTTTGACCGAGGGCAACATATTGAAACTTTGTCTCAAAAAAAAAAAAAAAAAGAAGAAGAAGAAGAAGAAGAAGTTAGCAATGGCTCGGCGCCTATAGGTCAGGGGTTAGGGCCCTGGCCACATGCTCCAGGGCTGGTAGGTTCAACGTGGCCCAGGCCTGCTAAACAACAATGACGATGACAACAACAACAAAGACTTGGGAATTGTGGGAGGCACCTGTAGTCACAGCTACTTGGGAGGATGAGGCAAGAGAATCACTTAAATGCAAGACTTTGAGGTTGCTGTGAGCTGTGACACCACAGCACTCTATTAAGGGCAACGTAGTGAGACTCTGTCTCAAACAAACAAACAAAAAAGAAGTTAGCAGTAACTTTCATATCTTCCCTTTTTATGTCTTCCTCACTTTTCTTCCTGCTTTGGGTCTGGTTTTCCACATTCTTTACCCTAACAGAGAGATCTTCCTAAATGAAAATTTGACTTGTTATCCTCTGGCTGAAAACTCTCCAGTGACTGTGTGTAAGCTTTGGGCTGAAGTCTAGAGCTCTCCTCGGCCCTTTCTACTTACTTCTCCAGTCTAATCTCCTATTACTTTCCCGCCCTGCAACTTACAGAGGTGTGGAAGTATCCATTGGAGAGTTCGATGGTCACTAAGGGTCCTAAAAGACAAGACACAGTTATTGCCCCCAAGTAGCTCACAACTGAGTGATAAGATGGGCCGTGAATTAATTATAAGTAACATAAGCAGGTATTAACGGAGATAGGCATCCTTCAGAGAACAAAGGACAGCCAACCCAACCGGGGGGGATCCGAGAACACTGTGGAGGAAGATTGGCTCAACCTCCATGTTCCACTCATATGGAACCACCTGCAGAAACCTGCCTGGGCTTTGGACGTGTGGACCTCTTCGGCCTCTGATGGGAACCCCTCCTGACCCCTTGCTCTGATGAACTTCCCTGTTTTGATGAATTCCTGTGCCTACTCAAGACCCAGGAGCAGAGGGCTCTTGTCTTCTAGGAAGCCTGCCTTGCAGACCCAGGCAGCAAGAATCATTCCTTTCTTTCTTTTTGTGAGACAGAGTCTCACTTTGTTGACCTCGGTAGAGTGCTATGGTGTCATAGCTCACAGTAACCTCAAACTCCAATGTACTATCTGCTTACTTAAGAGGCACTATGGGCTGATAGCTAAGAAATTTCACACCACATATACCTGCTGAATGAAAAAGTACAGGAAGGTACCCTAAGTATAATTTAAAAGAGTTTTTAGAACATGATTGAACTAATTTATACTCATATACTATCTATATTAAAGCTTGGGCGCAAGAACCTAACACAGAAATAAGTCTTGTTGGGCAGCGCCTGTGGCTCAGCGGGGTAGGGCGCTGGCCCCATATGCTGGAGGTGGTGGGTTCAAACCCAGCCCCAGCCAAAAAAACTGCAAAAAAAAAAAAAGTCTTGTCATACTGGAACAAAAGCCAGAAACATTTTAATCAGAATCAAGATGACTAAACAATAATTGTGAAGAAGTACAACTCATAAGAAAAAAGGTGCTGGGTGGCGCCTGTGGCTCAATGAGTAGGGTGCCGGCCCCATATACCGAGGGTGGCGGGTTCAAACCCAGCCCTGGCTGAACTGCAACCAAAAAATAGCCGGGCGTTGTGGCAGGCACCTGTAATCCCAGCTGCTCTGGAGGCTGAGGCAGGAGAATCGCGGAAGCCCAAGAGCTAGAGGTTGCTGTGAGCCGTGTGACATCATGGCACTCTACCGAAGGCGGTAAAGTGAGACTCTGTCTCTACAAAAAAGAAAGAAAAAAGGTACTATCACATGGAAGGCTATAATCTTAGAGTTTAGAATATGATGGAACTTTAAATTTATTTTTTATTTTTGAGGCAGAATCTCACTTTGTCACCTTTGGTAGAGTACTACAGATTTATAGCTTACAACACCTCAGACTCTTGGGCTCAAGCAATCCTCTTGCCTCAGCCTCCCGAGTAGCTGGGACTACAGGCACCCACCACAACGCCTGCCTATTTTTAGAGACAAGGTCTTGCTCTGGCTCAGGCTGGTTTCAAACCTGTGAGCTAAGGCAATCCACCCACCTCAGCCTCCCAGAGTGCTATGGGTACAGGTGTGAGCCACCTCACCTGGCCTATGAGGGAACTTTTTAATGCAAAGGGATGTGACCAATTTTCTAACAAACACACCAGTGCTTACACATCCAACAATTTTTTTCTTTTATGAAAAAATTACAGAGGGCTCAGTGCCTGTAGCTCAGTGGCTAGGACTCCAGTGGCATACACCAGAGCTGGTGGGTTTGAACTCAGTGTAGGCCTGCTAAACAACAATGACAATTACAACAAAAAAATAGTCAGGCATTGTGGTGGATGCCTGTAGTCCCAGCTACTCGGGAGGCTGAGGCAAGAGAATCGCTTAAGCCCAAGAGTTGGCGGTTGCTGTGAGCTGAGACACCATGGCACTCTACCCAGGGTGACATAGTGAGACTCTGTCTCAAAAAAAAAAAAAAAAAGAAAGAAAGAAAATTACAGGTGAAGATTATGCCATGATTTCAGTGATGCAGGAAACGTTTCTCAGAATTTTTGGTGTTTATTTATTTATTTATTAGCATTTATAGCCTTCTGAACATGTATTTTACTTTTTCAATATATTGTCAACTGCAATAAACTTACACCATTTAAAGGCAAAATGTAATGTCTGAAGCTAGCCAAAGTCACTTGGATATAAATTTAGTAAATGATAATATTGTTTTAGGTAGAAAAAAAAAAAGATATGGCACTGAAGAGAGTTATTTTCTAGGACTTGCAAGTCTCTAAATTTGATTTGCAAGTTGGTTCTGAATACAATTTCAAAAGATGAGTTCCAAAAATGCATTTAAGAATTTCCTCAGTGCTGGAATTAGTGTAATTTATATAAAATTTTAATGTTCAAAACACCAGGAAGGATGCATATATTGAACTTGAGTTTTAAGTGTTCCAGAAGTTTGAGGGCTTTTTTGGGGCGGGGGTGGGGGGGAGGAAGGGGTTATTTTAGATCTGCAAATTGTCTCTCCCTCCCCTCACCTTCTGAAATTTTATAGGTTGATACTTTATAGGCAGGTTTCCCAAGCAGAGAAAAACATTTATTTGTCTAAGCAGTGGAGTTATAGGTCAGTTAGCATTAATTTGAGTTCTTAGAGGAGACTGTTTCTATTTATCTCATGGGGCCTAGAAAACTTTGTAATAGGTCACATTGTCTTTGATATTTTTCTCAACTGCTTTCTGCTTGTGCCTACCCCATCCCTGGGTCTCTAGTGCCTTTCTGTTGCCTTCTGGTTCCACGTAGCTCGGGCCTTTTCTATTCCCCAAGGGCTAGGACTCCAAAATTACTGTTCTCTTGTAACCTCCAGGAGGGCAAGAAGTTGTGTCTGTTTTGGTCACTACTCTATCTCCAGCACCTAGAACCAAACCTGGAACCTCTTAGGGCTCCAAGTTGAAAGAAATGTCTGAGTCTCTAAATTTGATTGTCTGGGTGTTGATAGGAAAGCAGCCCATTGAACTAATTTACACTCATCTGTGAACAACCAAGAGTGCTTTATCTCACCCTGAGGTATTTGCATACTTAAAGGGAAACCTTGTGAATTCAAATTATTCTCATTGGGAAAACTTCAATACTGTAGTGAAGCAAATGGAGAGAAAACATTCCAGGCTAAAGAGTGGTGGGGGGTGGTAGCTATGAGTTGGGTAGGCCAGAGAGCTGCCTAGGAGTTTGCTTCTGAGGGTTTCTGATGTTTAAAGCCCCACCAGCGCTGCTTGTAAAAGCTTAGAGACTTCTTCATGATGGTTTAGGGCAGTGACCAGGATACAGGAGAGAGAGTCAGTCAAGAGAGGGGCTGAAGGGTTGTTTTTATGTTGTGCACTGGCTATTTGATTTTACTGTTTTTAGTATATTTCAAAAGGAAGTTTGTTGACTTTCTAGTTAAAGGTACAAGGGCACAGGGGTCACTTAATGCGATTTTTTAAAAATACAATTTGTTGATCTTAGTTAACTGTAATATATTTTCACCATGTGGGTATCATATTTTTAGCTTATAAATTGTCTTGAAATATATGTGTATCTGATATCGACCTGGGGCATAATGTAAAAGATAACAGTTCCCTTTATGCCACATTATTTTTTAAAAAATGTATTCTAACATACACAGGTACTAATGATTTTTTATTAGACATTGTGTCCCGTCTTTAACAGCTCGTTCTCTCTCTCTCACACACATAGACACAAATACGCACATACACAGCCCAAAGCACCCATCATAGGCTTTCACTGAGAGGTAGAAATTTAATAGAAGTGGAAGTGTAACATCAGAATTGTGATTCTTGGTTTATGACACAGGGCTATAAAAAAGCTAGTTGATTTTAGTAATTCCAAAATTTTAAATTTCTGCTGATTACCTGTAAACTCTTTGATTAAAACCTATTATTTCTTTTAAAATACAACTCAAATATATGATGAAATTAATGATGTGGTGCCTTTTCACCACAATATTTATACAATTATTACTAAAATTAGGAAATGTGTTCATGATTAAGTCTGGGATAATCAACTTAGTTATTGCACAGGCGTAGTAGTTATATAATGAAATAGTTTTGATTAATCTTTTGACCAGATACAAATATTGTGATTGTAGGCTTAGCACTATAGGTAGTGGAACCATCAAACAGTAAGAAGGTTAGTATATTTTGCATAGTTTCACAATTTTCTCAGTTTATTTTGGATAATATTAAGTACTCTACTCTGTATCCATCACAGGACAGTCAGCCTTTGGTTGAAGAAAGTTCCTTTCTTGATTTAGAAACAAATGCAATACTTAACCTAATAAAACCATGTGAAAGTTTACGGTTGTTGACAGTTTTAAAAGATTATAATTGCTTAGTATTTTGTAGATATGAGGTGCTTAATTGTTTGTAGATCTATCTCCTAGAAAGAAAATTTAGGAAAAAACCCCAAATTCCTCTAAATTTAATATTCACTTTGTACCAGGAAGAGAAACCGAGTAAGAGCCTCGGATATTAAGATCATATACAAGTGCCATTTTGGCTACAGAATGATTAAAACATTCTAGTCCTGACACGTTTAATAATGGGCACACATCCTATTTCTTTGTTTCATAACCACTGCGCTCTCTCCTCTGTTTCTTTTCTCTTCCTTTTTTTTTTGGTATGGTAACATATTTAACAAAATCAATGCCATCTAGTTAAACTTTTTAACTGATTTAGTAGTGTATCCGATGTCCTATCAACTTAAGAGGTAGGAAAACGATGTGGAGAAGCAGAAATGAACCTATCTGAAATAATTTCATATGGAAAAATAATTTCAAGTTGAAAGACATTTATGGAAGGGACATCCAGACACCTCCAGCCGCTGCGTCCGCGCCACGGTGTAGACGCCTGGTTGTGGCCTGGAGGATCGCTGCCGGCTCGGAGCCACCGCTTCCTGCCCCGGGGCGGCGCACCCTGACTCCGGGAAGGTGCCGCGCGGGGAAACGTGGCACCCTCTCCAGCCCGCGCCCGGGCGCTGCGGCGCCGCAGCCGAGCGCTCGCGGGAGCCCGGCAAGAAAGGCTGCACCGCAGCCGCGCACCGACCGGCGGGGAAAGCCGCCCGCAGCGCCGGCGCCCGCTCGGGGACGGGAAGTGGCGCCCGGCCCGCCCTCCGCAGCCGGCGGCCCAGCAGCTCCGCGCCGCCCCCTTTCTCTCGGCCTCTCCCTCGGCCTCCGCCACCCCGGCCGAATTCTTGCATAAATTATGCCAGGCGCGCCTGACGTCAGGTGGCCGCGCGCGAGCGCGGACGCGGACGCGGGCGCGGCGCGGAGGGAGCCGGCGGCGGGCGCGCGCGGCCCCGCTGCCTCGGGCGCGCGGGGCGTGCCGGGAGCGCGCAGGCGCTGGCGTGCTGGGGCCGCGGCGGCGGCGGCGGCGGCGGCGGCAGCAGCGGCGGCGGCGGCGGCGCGGGGGTTGAGCCGTGGTGGTGCGGACGCGCTCGTGCTCGGGAACTATCGGATTAAACTTGAATCGAGTGAAATTACACAAAGGAGCGCCGCGGAGGAGGCGGCCCGGGGACCCGGAGACCCTGAAACTCGCCAGAGCCCCGTTCGCCCCCGGCCAACTCTGCGCCCGTGGATTCAGCCCCCTGGCCGCGGCTGCCGAGCCAACTCCGGAGCCCGCTCTGCGTTTTGTTTTCCCCTCGGCACAGGGCAGCGGAGCAGACGAACCGACCGACCCGGTGAGCGCGAGAGTTCGCCCGGCGCCCCCGGGAGGGGCGGCGGCAGGAAATCGCTCCGGGCCGGGCCGGGGCCGCGCGAGGAGTTGGGAGCGAGGAGTTGGGCGTGTGCGGGGCGAGGGGCGAGGGCGGGCGGGGGCCGGGGCTGGCACGGGAGCGCAGCACCGCCCGTGCCGGGTCGCCGGCGTCGCCGCCCGCGGGGCCCGAACCCGCTCCCCGAGCGCCGCCCGGCGCCCCAACTTTTGCCTGCGTCCTTGGGGCCGGCGGTGGCGGGGGCGCGCGGTGCGGCCGAGGGTCACTTCCTCGCATGTAAATGGCTTTTTGTTGTGCTGCGGGCGTGGGGGGGTTCGGGGGACAGGAGGGAGCGTGTCTGCGCGCGAGGGAGCGCGAGCGCGTTTCCTCCCGCCGGCGCCGAGCACGAGTTGCCGGCTCCATTCGAGAGAAAAAGGAAGGAGGAAAAGTTGGGCTCCAACTCAAGTGCGAGCGGGCGATGGGCGCGCGGGCGCGGGGCGGCTGAGCGGCGGCGGCTCGGGGACGGCAGCGACCCCCGCCTCCCGCCCCCGCCCCCCGCTCCGGACCGACCACGCCGCGCTCGCCGGGAGCGGCGGCCGCACGGGCGCGAACAAAGTGCGTCCCTCCCGGCGCGGCGGCGCCAGCCCGCGCGGGGACGGCCACCGAGCGAGGTGGGTCGGCGGCAGGGAAAGTGCGCGGGGCGCCGCGTGGGGCGGGCGCAGCGCGAACACGGCGGCGCGGGGGGCGTCCCAAGCTCGGTCAGTGCCCGCCGCGGGCGCGGAGTTGCGAGCCCAGAGCCGGGGGCTCCGGGGGCTCCCCGGCGGCTCCCAAGTGCGCGAGGAGGAGAAGAAAGGGAGCAGGGTCGGGGCGAGCGCCGGGAGGCGCGGCGAGGAGGGGACCCCACCTTGCCAAGCTGGCCCAGCCGCCGGCGGTGGCGGCAGCTGCATAATAGCGACTTTAACCCCCGAATGCAACTGGGTTCCTCCACCCCTAAGCCCTCCGGGGGTCAGCGCCGTTGTGGGGGGGTCACCAGGTGGCCCCCGAGGTGGCCAGGGTGCGCTCTGCCCCGGCAGAGAGCCGCGGCTCGGAGCGTGAACGGCCGAGGTGGCTGGAGGCCAAGCGGTCAGCGGGGAGAGGAAGGAGGGCGGCGGGGGACGCGTTGTTTGTTTGGTTCGCACCGGGGACTGGGCTAGTCGAGGGCGCGGGGCGCGGGGCTCGGGCGGGGGAGCGGGCGCTGGGTGGGCTGCGGTGCGAGGCGGGCGCAGCGGCGCGGGGCTGGCGCGGCCGCGGGGGGTGGGGTGGGTGGGCGCAGACCCCGGGCCCGGGCGAGGGGGGCTGGTCGGGAGGCTCCGGGGAAGAAGCCGCCGGCCCCGAGCAGCCATCATTACCGAGCCGCCTTTCTCCGGATGGCTCTGCCTCGAGGAGCCCGGCGCCGTGGGAGCGCACCCCAAACTCCCGGCCGGCCGCCCGCTTTGTGAGCGCCCCCGTGGAGCGGGCGGCGCGGAGAGTGCTCCTGCTACGGGTTGTACTCTTCTCCCGGAGGTCACTTTTAGGGACTATTCACGCCTCGGTTTTAAACTAGTTTTTTTCCCCCTCTTCTGAACAGACAATGGACAAAAGAAAAGTAGCAACCCACATGGAGAGAGTTTCCTTTTGAATTGCTGGAATTAGATACACTATCTAGCTCTCCACTTGCTAAGTATACTTTTTAGTTTCTCATTGTATATCATGTAGCAATCAGTTTAAGCAACATCTTTAAGTGTCTATCTTCTGGGTTTGATTTCTGGGATACATTAAATAACTTATTTTTAAAGGATTATGTGAAGGTCTTGATTTTTTAATTTTCTGAATTTTTGATTTAAGTCGTTTTTGAACTGGGCAATACCTTTCTATGGGGTTGAGCGTTATTTCTCCTCAGTTCTCTCTCAGTAAGTGGGGGGGGGCTCAGTATACGTAATAATGAAATAGGAAACGAAATATGTCTTTATTTCCTTGCACAGATCTAGTGTAACGTTGACAAAAAAATATCTTAGTGACTGTGACTTCAGCAGTGTGGGTACCTGATTTACCCGAGTTATAATTACATTTCGATTGCAGTAATGTCTAAGTCCTAGGTAATTCCTATTTCAGAAATAACTTGAGCAGTGATTTTCCGAAGTTGAATCCCCTCCCAGCCCCCAGAGTACATCTGTCGCGCAGTGTTTTTGTCCTGCTGTTGCACAACAGAAGCCCTCCAGTCTTTACCCTAAAATGGCAGCTTTCATTTGACTGGGGCCCATTCATTGACAATGATAATAAAGAGCCTGAAAGCTAGATGCTTGTGGCAGAAGTAGGACTCGATTTGCCTTTCTAGGTGATAAGTAGAAGACATTTTACATTTTCCACTTTGCTCATGAGAAGTTTATGGTCCCTAAAAAATCTATTCAGTAGAAAAAAGTTACAAAGTAAAATAAGAATTTGGAAATGGAAAAGGGCTTGAGTAACAAATTTTAGAAGATGAATTTTCTTACTTTTCCCAGTAGCAGAAGTATGGCGTTCTTTTTTGGTAATCTCTGGTAAAGGGTTATAATGAATTTTTGTCAGGCTTGTAACAGGTGAATTTCCTCATTATGACACTCAAGAAATGGCATTGCGTTTTTAGCACTGTGGGTTTTATTGTTTATATTCTCTATTTTTTCTTTCTCTGTGCAAGTCACTGGATAGAACCATGATGAATTCTATCCTATCCCACGATTATGTTTTCAACATTCAAATGAGTTTCCAGATAAGAAAGAAATTATAATTAAGAGAGACCTGGTATCTGAATTCTAAACTCCAGTTATATTGATTTCATCAATGGGTTTATTTTTAAAGTAGTGTTTTAAAAAGTTACTTCCTTTTCTGTGTCTTAATATGGAATGCAGAATAGAGAAATGCTACAGTGGTTGTGTAGGTGATGGTTAAAAACACAAACATCATTGGTTTCTTTCCAGGAAAAAAATTTAACCCTTTTCCCCCAAAGTTGAAAATATAGAAGTCACACTGAAAATAATGTATCCAGTAAGCTATTTTTAAAATAGTAGAACTGTGTTTGGTCTACTTTTTAATCAGTTTGACTTGCAGGAATGTTTCCAAGACCTTTTTCATAATGAGAGTCCTTTAGGTTAGTCCTTCACTGAGTTAAAATGAATACCACGAGGAATACCTTTATAGTACTGTGACGTCAAGGAAATGTTACAGCCTTTTTTCATACAGATGCAAGGTCAATAATATGATACAACTTTTAAGCAGAAAAGTCAAAAGAGGAAGAATCTGTTTGCAAGAGAATACACTCAGTGCTTCTATGTACCTGCTGTGTAACCCATGAAAGCAGTGTAAGCACCAGGTTAGGGTAGTATTTCAAACCTAGGATTACAGGGTTTTATTTTCCACGGTTGAGAAAGTTTGCTTGCCATAGTCACCATCCATTTAGTCAGTTCGAATAACCAAACCTTGGCAA
The DNA here is from genome assembly GCF_027406575.1 of Nycticebus coucang. NCBI lineage: Eukaryota > Metazoa > Chordata > Mammalia > Primates > Lorisidae > Nycticebus > Nycticebus coucang. The sequence goes on from NC_069792.1 coordinate 11,438,082, forward strand.
GTCTTCCATGTGTAAAAGCAGTAAAAGACAGTACTTTCCTTCATAGAGTTTACCATCCAGTAGGGGAGAGAGTTCTATAGGTACACAAAAGTCAAATTTCACTTTTAAGATTAACTTTTAAAATTAACAGTCATCTTTCATTCTTCATGATCCAAATACAGTCATTTGGGTTTGGTAGCAGACACCATGGCTATCTTAGAAATATATACTATAAATAAGGCATTGCAAGAATAAAAATGCTTAGTCAGGTCTGAGTAAAGGGCGTGACTACAAAAAAAGGCTCTTAAAACTTCAGCTTTGTAAGAAAGAGACTTCCAGTATTCTAAACAAGTAAACATATAAATAGAGTCACGTAGCTAAATTCACTTGAAAAGATGGAGCAGGTATGTCTTAGATGTCATTAAGGTGCTGTCGGGGACATAAGGTCTGGCCCTGTGTGGCTTTTTCATTTGTCTTCTTCATTCATATGGGCATATTTGTGTATCTTTAAAAAAAATCCATTTTTATTCCGTTAGAAGTTCAGAATTTTGCATTCTTCTAAACAGGTTTCTAAAGTGGTTAAAGCTTCATTAGTTCGGGAGATTAAATTTTCCTCTGTAAGAAAAGTTATTTAGCAAAAAGAAAACCCTGTGACATTCACAGATGATTGATGTTAAAATGTAAAAGAAATTGAGAGTCAATGATCACTTAGTTTTTCTACAAAAAATAGGAAAGTGGAATGATTGGTTTCATTTTGGGTACCACTGAGGTGGCAATTATGGTAGCTGATCTGGTGGTAGTTAAGAGCTGGGGGAGTAAAACATATTACTACTCTCCTGTATTTTACTTTTACCAGCATGTGAAATATTTTAAACAGAATCACATCTGCATGATAAAAATAACAAATAGAAACAGGACATCATAATGATATTGTTAAATAGAAATTCATTTTATAATTTACTAGAGAGTCTTTGGGTATTTGGAGTGTGAGGACCTCAGAGAGCTGCTTGAACTTTCTCATTTTACAGATTTAAGAAACTAAAGCCCAGAGAGGTTAATTTAGCAAGCTGCCTCTGGCTGGTCACCCAGCTATTATAGAGCTTATTTCAGTCACAGGTGTCTTCTTGGTGCCTAGCGTGGTGCCGGTGCCTGAGGGCTTCGGGGTTTGATGTGGTTGGATGACCAAGCTGGCTGTTCCTGGCATTCTAACTTGGAAGTACCTCCTGGCTTTAGGATCCTGAACATGATAACGTAGCTCTCAAAGGTGTTTTTAAGCCAACAATAAATAGTTTGCCTCTTCTGTGTTTGGAGTCTTTTCTGTTTGTTTTTCTTTTTTTTAAACTAGGGTTATCTGTCTAGAAAAATGGAGAGATAATTATTCCAAGAGTTGATTTCTGTTTTTACTTTAGAAGCCTGTATTCATTGCCATATCCAGATTTCTGTACTTTTCAACCAATGTTAGGCGATTGCAAATAGTTTATTCTCAGAGAATTCTTTTTGGTTCTGTTTTGTTTTTACTTTGAAATTTACAAGTGTCTGTTAAAAGAATAAAAATGTAGATATTTAAGAAGAAGCATAAATTGGTAGCAGAGGACTTATATTTAGGGTCCTGGGCTTGTTTGCTTATGCTAATGTGGAATCTGAGGTACTTTTTTCTTTCATGGCCCTTTGAGCTTGGCACTATCTCTGTAGGTGTCAGGCTTGACAAGTGAATCTGGGGTGTGGTTGGTTTTCCTGTTTCATCTTATTTTCTTGTTCACGGATTCAGCTATTTATTGGGTACCTGTTATCTGAAAGGTATAATGCTGTTATGTGGGTATACGGCAGTGACCCGAGAACACATGGTAGACCCACACAGAATATTAATTAAAGCTATTGCAAATTCATAGGTACTATGTGTTGGGTACCAGGAAGAGTGAGGGCTTATCACCTGGAAAGTC